>NC_134530.1:77454362-78108291 GCF_050624435.1 Tenrec ecaudatus
AGAAGATGCCCTGGTAAAGATGAAGCTTTGTTTGAAATCCACAAACACTGGATTGAAAACTTGACAACTTGAATTCAGGCAGCATTGCCTAGAAAGATAGGCCTAATGATCTGCTTCTGAAAAGGCACAGTCTGGAGACAGAAGAGTATCTGGCCACCACTACCCACCTCTCTAAAAGAGATCACAATAAAAAAATGTGGAACAACAAAATAATAACAATTTATGAATTATGAAGGGTTCATGGGGTAAGGGGGAGTGGGGAGGGGGAGAAACGAGCAGCTGTTATTAAGGGCTCAAGTGGAAGGCAAATGTTTTGAGAATGATGATGGCAACAAATGTACATATGCACTTGACACAATGGATGTATGTGTGGATAGTGATAAGAATTGTACAAGCCCCCAATAAAATGATTTTTTTAAAAAGAAAGAAAATCGTGGAACAAACTCAAAATCATAAAAATGTGCAGTTTTTCTGGTCTGACAGAGACTATGCACCTTTAGTCAAGCTGCAGGAAAAGCTGCAAATCTAGAACTGAACTCACTCCCATGGTTCAACTTTCAGCCAAGCAATAAATGGGCTATACGGTGATCAGTTATACCAGGGAGGTGCACACTACCCAGAATAAGCAACCATAGGGGAGCTAAAGGGTAGCATTTGCCTAGAGATAAAGTTCAGAAGGAAAGACAGGATGAGATAACAGAATCAAAATGAGAAACAAGAGTAGTTGTGTTCCCAGTCATCAACATGGAGCAGAAGTCGCCCATTAAGAAATCATGTTACACACGCAAAGCTTCCAATTGGCTTTTAGTGCATCATTTGTTAAATGTGTGGGCCTTTGGGGAAAAAATTACATATGAAAAACAGAGACCAAAGCATTTAAATCTCAAAAAGGTACTTAGAAGAAATACTGGAAGTAGAATAAAAAACAAAAGTTATTTCTTCAAAGAGGTAAGAGAAGAAATTATGTTTGTAAGACAAAATCAAGATGTCTTTGTTAGTCTGAGCAGACTAGAGAAACAAATCCATAGACACTCATATGTAAGAAAGAGGTTTACATACAATAGCAATTGAATATTGAGACAATGTCCCAGCCCAGTCCAGATCAAGTCCATAAGTCCAATATTAGCCCTTGTCCAATACCAACCTATGAAATCCTCTTCAGACTCATGAAACATGCAATGATACTGAATGCAGGATGATCACAGGCCAGTGGGTAGAAAGTCCGTGGATCCAGTGGCGTTGTAAGCATCTCAGTGCTAGCAGGGGTCTCTGTGTGGCTTCTCTGGCTGCAGTGGCCTGGCTGCATCATGGTAGGTCCATGTGGCTTCTCCAGTTCCCAGGGCACAGGTTCTATCAATGTAGTGCCATGTGTCTAGTCAGTAGAGCGTCTCCAAGGTGGTGACTAGAGAGAGAGTATGTCTTCCGCCTCCAAGGAGGAAAAACAGGAGTTCCCAGAATTCTCAGGAGAAGGCCATGCCCACACAGAGGCCTCGTTGGTTATATTTAATTGGCAGGCCAGACTCTACCTCTGGACTTGTAGTCCTCTCAAATTGACACTAGATTATGTAACTACCACAATGCTATAAAAAAGATCGGTGAAAAAGCATACCAGAAATTTTAAAATATGATAGTTTTTTGCATGTGTATAATGTTTTAAGTGCAAGGCAATTTCAAGCTTTAAAAATATAGAAGGTTTGCAAGTACAGTTGACCCTTGAACAGCAGGGATCTGAACTGAGCAGTCACACTTAGACTTGATTTTCCCTGCTGATATTATAGTGAGCTCAAGTATTGCAAGTGTGTGCTTAAGACCCCTTATGACACTAATCAGCTCCAGACAAGCAGTTACTGGAGAGAGAAGCTGTTCACGTGAAGATTAATATCTCCCAGTGTTCTAAGCAGATACTTGGCAATACATGAGTTCACAGTAGCAAAAGGAAAAAAAATACATCTACAAATAAGAGAACCTGTGCAGTCTAAACCCTAGTTGTTCAAGGATCAGCCATATAGTGTGTGATATCTGTCATCTTTGAATTATTTCTCAGTGTTTTCTGCAAACAGGGACATTATACATGGTCTCATAATACAGCCATCAAAAGCTGTATTATGCTGGTGTATTACCATCATCTAATCCTTAAACCCTAATCAAGTTTTACCAGCTGTCATGTCTATTTAGCCTCTTTTAGTGTGCAGCAGTCTTGAAGCTCACAGACTAATGGTTTTGTATAATGTCCCTTAATTTAGATTTGTTGGCTGTTTTGTCCACTAGATTCAGGCTGTGCATTTTTGGTGGGACTATCCCAGAAGTGGTACTATATTCTCATCCAGGAAGCACAGAATTTTGATTTGTCAATATTAGCGATGTTTTTTCCTTTGATCACCTGAGTGAGGTGGTTGGTGTCTGCCAGGCTTTTCTTCTTCATTTATGTACCGTGTATATTCATTTATAAGCTGAGTTTTTCAGCACATTTTTACCCCCGCACATTTTAAATGCAGTTTTGTGGTAAAATTAGGTGCCTTGGCTGATATATGGGTAGGCTTATACACGAGGATATATACTTTTGTGTGTCTGTGTGTGTTTGTGTTTATAAAGAGGTGCATTGAAACAATGTAAACATCGATTCCTCATCTCAGTTACGGTTAATTCATTCCTATTGCGAGAATCTCACTGTTTATTGCTGGGTAGTCCTGAAATAGGATTTTTCCCTTTTAGCACCTAGCTTTAAACAGATAATCCAGTCTGGCCATCTCCAATGCAGAAATTTTTACATGTTGGCCTCCTATAATTCCATATTTCCTGTTATCTTTCACAATCAAGGTCCTTAGGTTACTGGGTAGTTTGGTTACCTGCTGCTCTTTAGTTCCCATTCGTGGTTGGATTTGGCTCTTTTTGTTTATGGCATCTGTATATTTTAAATCAGCGCACTGTAACTTTTTTTTTCTCCGTTAAAAAATAAGAAGCTTATAGAACAGTGGAAAGACTAGTACTAGATGTTGGACAGTGTAAGATATGACAAAGAAATAATTTATAAATAATCAAGGGTTCATGAGGGAGGGAGAAGTGGGGAGGGAGAGGAAAAATGAAGAGCTCATGCCAGGGGCTTAAGTAGAGAGCAAAAGTTTTGAGAATGATGAGGGTAATAAATATACAAATGTGCTTTATACAATTGATGCATTATGCATTGTGATAAGAATTGTATGGGCCCCCAATAAAATGATTTTAAAAAAATCAAAGTGGATGTAAAAAAAAGAATAGTACTATGAAGACCTCTATATTCTTCAACTGTGCTCATCACTTTTTATCATTTTGCCTCTTTTACACACATGTACCTGCCCGTTTTCCTTTCCTTTCTGTCTCTGTATTTGTCCCTCTCTTTGCACACATGTACACACACACACACACACTCACACATCAACGTACTTTCTGAATTATTTCAAAGTAAGTTTCAGACATCATAATACTTTTTCATTAAATATTTCAGCAGGCGCTTCCTACAAAGGACAATTTTATAAAGCCAAATGTACTACCATCAGTCAATTCCAATGTGTCAAAAGCCTGTAAGAGAAGAGTAGAATTAACTCCCGTGGAGTCTGCTGCTGCTGGATTTGAATTGTTGACTTGTGATTACAGACTCACACAAAATCAAAATACTGTATCACATTAAAGAAAATGAGTATTGATTCAGTATATCAGTCCATACTCAAATTTTTCCAGTTTCTTCAAAATGCCATTCTAACTGTATATATATATAGAGAGATGTGTGATTTCTTGTTTCTGGAACCAGTCAATGTTTTTGCATGGTATTTGGTGGTTTTACCTCTTAGTTTCATTTAATTTAGAATAATCTCATTTTTCATAACCGAACTTTGAAAGATTTCAGGTCAGTTATTCAATGGAATGCCTCACTTATCTAATTATTTTCTCATTATTAAATTCAGGTTGCATGTTTTCGGTGAGAATCCTGTATAACCAAAACCACGATCAATAATACCCTTGGGTCAATTTTGCTGATGACATCCCTATAGGACAGAGTGTAACTGTCCCTATGGATTCTGAGACTGTAAACCTTTACAGGAATGGAAAGTCTCATCTTTCTTTTGCAGAGTGGCTAGTCATTTCGAACTGCTGACCTTCCAGTTAGCAGTCCAAAGTGCAACCCACCCTACCACTGGACCTTCATAGAATCCTATATAAATGGTGTTTTATACTTTTCATTGCTTACATTAGGAGGTCCATAATGATGTCTTTTTGTTCAGCTATTGATGGTGCTAAATGTTTGTTCATTTGACTGTGGTGGTGGTGGTAGTGATGATATCCTTAGTAAGCATACTTTTTTTTGGGGGGGGTTATAAATATTTTTTTAAAATTTATTTTAACAATTTATTGGGGCTCATACAATTCTTTTCACAGTTCATACATATACATACATCAGTTGTATAAAGCACATCTGTACAGTCTTTGCCCTAATCATTTTTTTCTTTTTTCTTCTTTTACATTTTATTAGGGACTCATACAACTCTTACCACAATCCATACATATACATACATCAATTGTATAAAGCACATCCATACATTCCCTGCCCCAATCATTCTCAAGGCATTTGCTCTCCACTTAAGCCCCTTGCATCAGGTCCTCTTTTTTTTTCCCCCTCCCTCCCCATTCCCCCCTCCCTCATATGCCCTTGGTAATTTATACATCGTTATTTTGTCATATCTTGCCCTATCCGGAGTCTCCCTTCCCCCCTTCTCTGCTGTCCCTCTCCCAGGGAAGAGGTCACATGTGGATCCTTGTAATCAGTTCCCCCTTTCCAACCCACTCACCCTCCACTCTCCCAGCATCGTCCGCATACTTTTTTTTTTAAACTTAAAAAATTTTTAAGTCATTGTGGCATGAGCCTTTGAGACACTGTGAATATTCTTTCCTCAACAATCATTGACCTAATTGTTTTTAGCATCGATTATTGATATTTACTTAAGTAAAAAATGTAATTGGGGTTCAGTTTAATTTCTTGATGTAAGGGTTGAGTAGATACTTCAGATTCTGTGCCTGGGATTTCATGGTGAACACTCTGGTGGGTGCCTAAAGTCAGGTGGGATAAATTACATTAATAAAAAAATCACACTGATAAATGTTTATTGACTGTGATGATTTTTTAAAAACATTTTATTAGGGGCTCATACAACTCTTATCACAATCCATTCATATACATACATCAATTGTATAAAGCACATCTGTACATTCTTTGCCCTAATCATTTTCTTTTTTTTTTCCTTTCTTTTTTTACATTTTATTAGGGGCTCATACAACTCTTATCACAATCCACACATATACATACATCAATTGTATAAAGCACATCCATACATTCTTTGCCCTAATCACTCTCAAAGTATTTGCTTTCCACTTAAGCCCTCTGCATCAGGTCCTCTTTTTCCCCCCCCTCCCTTCCCGCTCCCCACTCCCTCATGTGCCCTTGGTAATTTATACATCGTTATTTTGTCATATCTTGCCCTATCCGGAGTCTCCCTTCCTCCCCTTCTCTGCCGTCCATCTCCCAGGGAGGAGGTCACATGTGGATCCTTGTAATCAGTCCCCCCTTTCCAACCCACTCACCCTCCACTCTCCCAGCATCGCCCCTCACACCCCTGGTCCTGAAGGTATCGTCCACCCTGGATTCCCTGTGCCTCCAGCTCCCATATGCACCAGTGTACAACCTCTGCCCTATCCAGTCCTGCAAGGTAGAATTCGGGTCATGGTAGTTGGGGGGAGGAAGTATCCAGGTTCTGGGGGAAAGCTATGTTCTTCATCGGTACTACATCATACCCTGACTGACCCATCTCCTCTCCTAAACCCCTCTATGAGGGGATCTCCAGTGGTCGACATTTGGGCCTCTGGTCTCCACTCTGCACTTCCCCCTTCATTCACTATGGTGTATATACATACATATATATATATACACACACACACATATATATATCTTTTTTTTGCATGATGCCTTATACCTGGTCCCTTTGGCACCTCGTGATCGCACCAGCTGGTGTGCTTCTTCCATGTGGGCTTTATTGCTTCTGAGCTAGATGGTCGCTTGTTCACCTTCAAGCCTTTAAGACCCCAGACACTATCTCTTTCGATAGCCGGGCACCATCAGCTTTGTTCACCACATTTGCTTATGCACCCATTTGTCTTCAGCGATCGTATCATGGAGGTGTGCAGCCAATGCTATGATTTTTTGTTCTTTGATGCCTGATAACTGATCCCTTCAGGACCAAGACTGTGATGATTATTATAGGAGAAAATAATGCAGAACTTTGAATGATTATAAAGGGAGAAATCCCTTTTTCTAGAGACACAGGAATAACTTCCATTGGAAAGTTATTTGATTAAGAACTGAAAGATGAAGAGTTAATGTGGACAAAGAGGGAGAGACTACAGTCCTGAATGGTGTGTATTTCAAATGATGTATCAACACCCATCATAATGTCTGCACATATTAGGTGCTCAATAACTATTCATGGAAACTAGCCCATGCAATCACTATTGTCAGATTATTTGTCTTAGAATAAAAGGATCAGCTCCAAGGCTTACTCATATTAAGTCATTTAATGTCAAGGTAGTTACTATTATTATCCAGTTTTACAAATGAGGATGAGTCACAGATAAATTAAGGAACTTCCTCCAAGGTCATATAGTAATTAAGTGACAAGTGCTAGAATGAGAATGTGGGCAGGTTGGTCCTCGAGTTCATGCTCTTATCCACTCTGCTATATCTAATGCTTGCCATTACTTAACATAAATGTAATAGATGTCTCAGACTGACCTTCAGGGATTCCAACTGTGTCCTACTCTTAACTACAGAAATAAGTCCTTGTTCCATTTCACTTATTCCTCAATAATCCTGTATCACTACATAATACCTTTTGTATTTCTACTAGTTTGATATTTTACTTGTATCTCCCCATCTAGACTATCTGTCCAAATTTCCAATTCATTCTTTTAGACTCAAATCCATACATAATATTTTTCATGATCAGCCCATATATGGGCTAATACCAGTAGCACTTACTTGTTAATTTTATTTGACAAAGGTAGCACTTTATGATTTATTATGCCTTTTCTATTACATTATTAAAATATTTACTGCTATTTATCATTGTTTATTAATTAAATTATAAACTTTTTGATGATAGGGTGATGCCTGAGACTTGATCACAGTGCCCTGCATGTAGTAGGAGTACAATAAATATGTTGATGTGATTACTTTTTAAAAGCTAATATTTTATGGATGTGTACTAAATGGGCCTGATTGTGGGTTGTGAAATTTTTCATTTGATTTTAACATTAATGCACTGTTATTGAGTCAATTCTGACTCATAGTGACCCGATAGCACAGGGTAGAACTGCCCTTGTGGGTTTCCAAGAGTAACGTTTTACTGCGTTAGAAACCTCATCTGTCTCCAGTGGAGTGACTGGTGGTTTTGAACTGCTGACTTTGTAGCTAGCAACCCTGTGTATTAGCACTATACCACCATTATTTTAAATTTGTAGTCTTCATCAAAATAAAATATGTATATGGACATTTTTTGAATTATAAATAATTTTTAATGGACAGATTATTTTTAAACCCTTCATAGGTGATGCAGCCTATTTATCTACCTGAACACACAAAAGATAAATTGAATCAATAATCTTGGTGAGAAATGTTTGAATAAATCATCTAAATGTTCTCAGCTTTTTTCTTACTTGTAAAATGAAAGAACTTATAGTAGCATTTTTATCTGCCTCAGAAAAGAAGAAATATTGTCCTTATAGTTCAAAGCAAATTTGCCTTTTTTTTTTTTTTTTTTGCACTGTTTCTGGAAGTACTGCAATACCAGGTCGCTGCATGGAGTGGACAGAGCAAGCTCCTATTCCATCTCCTTGCTTCAAAAATCCATTTATATATTGTCCTCAGATAGAGGATGTATCAGATATTAAACTGATACGAACAGATACTACACTTGACCTTAGCCAAAAGCCCGAGAAGCGATGGAAATTTACCATTTTTAATGATTGATTTAAAAGTTTTTAATGTTGGGATAACTACATTTTGATATTTCCTTGTCTTTGATTTTTCTTTTTTCAGACTTTTTGGGAACTCTAAGTAGAACCCCCACCACACCCTCCACTTCCCACCCCATTTCCAACATACCAATAAGAACTCAAGCATAATTTTCAGTTTGAAAAGACAATTTTGAAAAATTAAGGAGGAATAAACTTAGAGATCAAAATGGAGAAAAAAAATCAGATTACATGAACCATTTATTTGACTCCTACTTATACTTTTGGAATTTCTATTAAGGCAGTTGTCACTTAATAGAATGTGTACGAGATAAATACTAACAAAGTCTTAGAAATAAAAGGAATGGACTTAGAGTCATCAATAACATTTTGAAACTAATATGTAAAGACTAGTTTTAACTCCCCTTCTTTAATTTTCCTGTGATTTCCCTTTTAGGAGGGAAAAAAAAAACACATTTCTTTTCTTGCTCCAACAAGATATTCCCCTACTGACATCTGAAATTAGTCTTTTGAATCATGTCTTTATTGAAATAGTCACCAAGCCTGACTTCTGAATTTAGCTAAAATTTGATGATTCCCTGTTTACTGATTTCTAGACTTACTGATTTAACGATCGTAAAATATATCTATTGGTATTACAGATTCTTTAGTTTACTAGTTGTATGAGCAGGTTCTGGGTAGATTTAGGAGAGGTTTTATCCTTGTATGCTTAAAATTTATAAATTATTTTTAATAATTGAAAGTTTAATACAAATTTATCTACTTAGGTTTAAACAAGTCTCTTGAGTGGTGTTTCCTCACCGATGGAGAATTACTTCCAAGCAGAAGCTTACAACCTGGACAGGGTGTTAGATGAATTTGAACAAAACGAAGGTGAGACTTTACGTTGGGGAATTTGTCTCATGTACTATGGTTGGCTAGGGTAGGCATTAATGAACCCAGGCTTTAGTATCACACTACCTGGATTCTCATCTTGCCTCTGACTAGTAAGGTAACTTTGAGGAGGCTGTTTAATTTCCCTGTGCCTCTAGTCTCATCTGTAAAATAGGAAAAATAAGATCCTCTTTCTTGGGGTTGTTTCAAAGATTATGTAATTCATGCAAATGCTTTAGCATAGTATCTGGCACATGGTGCTTAAAAATTCTTCTGTTATTGTCATTAAGGTGTTGTTAGTAAATCAGTGGGTCAAGAAAATACTTTGGAATGTATGTTTGCATTTCTTTGAGTAAGAAAAATAGCTCATTTCATGTGAATTACCCACTAAAGTTGAGATATTTTTACAACTGATTTTTAAAGATTTATGGGTTTGTTTGTTTTTTATATTTGTAAATCATTTTATTTGGAGATCTTAAGAGCTCTTATTATATTCCGTACATCAATTGTATCAAGCATATTTGTACATACGTTGCCATCATCATTTTCTAAACACATGCCATCATCATTTTCTAAACATTTACTTTTTCTATTTGAGCCCAAGATTTACTTTGTTATGTGACTGCCAGAATAGTTCATTTAAATGACTTATTCTCAAGGCTCATTCTAAAAGCATCACTTGACTAGGAAGTCTTTTGTCTAAAATCCCTATCTCAGTTTAATTTGAATCCCCTTCAATTTAACCTGAGTTTAATATTTAGCCATACTTAAATCTTAATCTTTCACCTTACCCAATTTTTTTGTTTTCTGTTTCTAATAGTAAGTGCCATATTCCTTGCATACATAAGTTCAGAAATGTTCTCCAAACCTCCACTATATTCAGTGATTCAGCCTGTTCTTTATTAGCAGTTAGGAAGAGAGATTAATTTTGAAAATGTCCCTTTGGGTCTGTGATAAAGCAAACTTTAAACAGAATGTGAAGGAGAAAAGGGGGAGAGGAAGGATCCTGGAATGATGGCCTGCTTGACTCAGATTGATGACTCAAAGCTTACTCTTAGGGTCATTCCTTATTTTGAAATCTAATCATATACTTACCTGGCAGGGGAGACACCATGATCAGGAAGGTGGTTTTCCCAGGGCGAAGCTCATCCATTGTACTGCTGGTGTGCTGACCTCTGCGATTTCCCCAAATGTGGGAAACTCGACTGCATAATTTGTGGTAGTGGGACTGCGTTCGCGCTCTCCCCTGTTTAAAAAAAAAAAAGAAAGAAAAGAAATCTAATCATTTGAAATTTTATTGAATCTACCTGGGCTTTTTTTTTTTTTCACATGAAGTTGGAAGATGCATTATTCTCTGAATTTCAAGTATTTTCTTTACCCTTTCTTTGGTGTGGCCCTATATGTATCACAGCTATTTATTTCAGTCATCAGTTGTCTAAACAGCACTAATGCTAATCATATGAACCCCAAGATTCTAGAATATCATTGACTATAATTAATAAAACTATTCTTTCCTAACAGTTTTTTTTTATGTCTGTGTAGCATCTAGTAGGGTTCTTTATGGGTGATTTTCAATTCATTTTTGTTGAAATAGTAAAAATTATTTTAGTTTGAAATTCTTACATTAAGTCATTTGCTTACAAAGACAAATACTTTAGCAAGAGAAGGCGTTCCAACCTAGCTTCTTGATAGGAGCGAATGGGTCATTTGTGCGAATTATTTGGTAATTAATATTATGTGTAGGTAGTATGCAATAATAAAATGTTTAATTAATAATCATTCCTGTTTGTGTATTATTGAATTGAGTTGAACATTATTCCTAGAAAAAGCAGTATCACCTTTTATATCTCTAGCACCCAGTTTAGGAACATGATTTATTTTCTTAATGGAAGCACATATTAATAAACCCAAATCTTTAATAGCCCAAATTCAGGAAACTCAAGATTTAACACTCTTAGAGAATTCTAAGCCAATTCTCCATAAAATCTGATGAAGTTAGGGCTTAACTAGCCTTTAGAGCTTTCTCTCAAGACTTTCTTATAATAATTGTTTTCTCAACTCAAACTGATTTACTTTTATTCATTCAGATTGATATGTGTGGGGCTTTTGTGGTAGTCCCTACTTTTGAATGTTCTCTTTTCCACACTTACATAAAACTCTCTTTAAAACCCAATTCAGGTAGTCTTGCCTCTGTAAATTTGAGCTTGCTACATGAGCCTTGAAAGGATCTTTTGTTTCTGAATTTATTTTCTACTTTCACATAATCGTTCTCAAATATTTATGCTATTCTGTAGTACTAGTTAGAAATCTATGTGTATTTTATCCATATATTATTATCCCAACAAGGTTACATACTTCTTCGAGGGTAGAGCTATTATAATCTTCATGTTGATTTAATAAGGTAAATGAATACTTTCCATTCAGGTAATCTTATAAATATGAACCTAATAATGTGTCATGACAAAATCCTTAAGAAAATTTCATTATATTGTAGCACACTTTTTAAAAATTGTTATGGAAATTTTCAAATGTGTACAAAATAAACACAATAGTAAAATAAACCCAATGTGCTCATCCAGTTTCAACAGTGGAGGACATGCTGTCATTTAAAAAAATTTTTTTTACATCTCTTTGCGCCATATGCTCTGCTTTACTGTCATTTACTTATTTATAGAAATTTTAGGTGAGATTTATATATGTTAAAATGTACCTATATTAACCATGTAATTTGGACAGATGGCTATATCCATATACCCACGTCCTTAACATGATGTTGATTTAAAGCATTTTTGTCTCCAAGAAAATTTCTTGATCTTCCTTTCCAATGATTACTGCCTTTTTTTCACTGTTCTGATTTTTTTTTTTTCTTTTCCAACTTAGGTTAGTCCTTGGTAGCCTTGATGACATAGTAGGTTATCCATTTGGGCTGCTAACCACAGGAACAGCAGTTCAAAACCACCAGCCACTTGTAGGGGGGAAGATGGAGCTCTTGAGAAAGATCACAGTTTCTTTGCCTGTGAAGATTTACAGTCCCACTTGGGCATGTTTACTCTGTCCTACAGGATTTCAATGAGGTGAAATTGGATTGGCTTCGTGGTTATGAGTTCTGAGTGAGATTAGTTCTTGCCAGGCCTGCCTTGCATCTGGGCATCCTGAGGATGCCTTCTCTATAACTGAATCTCGGGACAATCTGTGGGAGCAATTTAATTATGGTACTAGTTATAAGGTAGAAATTTTTTGTTTGGAATATTTTAGGTTAGCGTTTGAACTTATATAATTTGAGACTGATAGCTTATAATGCAGGGGCCTATCTTAAACATACTTTATTCTAGCTATATCTGTGTAAGTTCAGGACCATTTTCTAGTTGAGCATTAGCTAGCTATATATTCTAGGGCTTTTTAATTTTCAGAGTATAGTTAAAAATACAGTGTATTAACTTACTCCTAATAGCTTTTCTAGTGTTACCAGTAAACTGATTGTAATTATTTATTTTTTTCAGATGAAACAGTTCCTCCTACTTCATTGGATACAAAATGGAATAAGATCCTAGATCCTCCTCCTCACCAACTTTCATTTAACTCTACATTGGCCCATGTGAATGAACCTGAAGTCTCTAATGAATTACAGCCACAAGTAAAAGTCTCCCCCCTGGCTCATTCAGTTCCTCTGACCATCGAGGGAAAGGACCATTGTGCTAATGGACAGGACAGTAGGCTAAATCCAGAGATTGCCACCATGTGGATTGATGAGAGTGCGGGTGCAGATGAGAAACTAATAAAGAAAAACTGTGATCGAGATGATCAATGCAGTGCTGTAGAAGGGGGAGAAAAGAGATGTGGAAGCCTAACTTGTCTGCCAGAGGAGAAGAATGTACTTGTTGTAGCCGTCATGCATAACTGTGACAAAAGGACATTACAAAGCAATTTTCAGGATTGTAAAAATTATAATCATCAATCCCTCATGGATGCTTTTAGCTGTTCACTGGATAACGAAAGCAGACAGACTGATCAGTTTAGTTTTAGTATAAATGGGTCTGCTGAAAAAGATATAAACTCAGAGAAACAAATGGATCCATTGACTAGACCAACAGCAGAAGAAAATTCTGTTAACCATTTATGTACTACTTCATCTGATAGTCTAGCCAGTGTCTGTTCTTCACAATTAAATAATGATGAAATTATAGCTAAAGAACCCTCCATGTCATCAAGTTTAGCAATTGATAGAGTGATCTCATCACAAGGAGCAAATGAAAGCCCTGCTGTTAAAACACAGGAGAATTCTACCCCAGATGAACATCTCACGGGCAAAACCAGCTCCACTCGGACAGATATAGGTAGTCCAAACTCCTTTTCCCACTTGAATGAGGGACTTGTGATGAACAAAGAATCACAAGAGGAGAGAACAACAGGAGAATCCCTCCAGCCTGGTCTACCTTTGCTTCTCAATCCAGACATGACCAATGGGTCTGAGAGGGATGAGACCTGTGAGCAGTTACCAGATTGCCTGGTGCCCAGGGATGTCAGGGCTGATGAAAATGAAGGCTGTGAACATGAAGAAGTTCTCAACACTACAGAATTTCTTAATATGGCAGAGCATTTCTCTGAATCTCAGGAGCTGACTAATTGGAAATTGACTAAACTAAATGAGATGAGTAACAGCCAACTAAAAGAAGAAAGTGAAAATTTTCTGCCAGCAAGTCAGCCTGAGGACTCTTGTGATAATGGAGGAGAGCATGAGGGGATAGCAGAACCTGGCTTAGATTTAAAAGGACCTTGCCTGAATGGAAGTGAAGGATGTGATTTCTCCACTGTTACAGATACACCAGCAGCACATTCTCTACCTAATGGCTGTGATTCCTGTGGAATGCAGAGCCCAGTTGTTGCTTTTGTTCCAAAGACTTTACCCTCCAAAGAAGATTCAGTAACAGAAGAAAAGGAAATAGAGGAGAGCAAGTTGGAATGCTACTCTAATATTTATGAACAGAGAGGAAATGAGGCCATAGAAGGAGGTGGACTACTTTTAAACAGCACTGGTGACCTAACGAAAAAAAATTATTTGCACAATTTCTGTAGTCAAGTTCCATCAGTGCTTGGGCAGTCTTCCCCCAAGATAGCAGCAAACCTGCAATCTACCAGTGTTCCTTTTGGTGGTGCAAGACCCAAGCAACCTTCTAATCTTAAGCTTCAGATTCCAAAGCCATTACCTGACCATTTGCAAAATGACTTGCCTGCAAACAATGGAAATAATATTAAAAACAAAAATGATATTCTTGGGAAAGCAAAATTAGGGGAAAACCCATCAACCAATGTATGCAACTCCTCTTTGGGAAACATCGCTATCACTGATGCGAATGGGGAACATTTAGAAAGTTATGAGGCTGGGATCGCCAGTAGATCGTGCCTTGCATTAGCTCCAGAGAGCCCAGACAATGATCTCAGAGCTAGCCAGTTTGGAATCTCTGCCAGAAAGCCATTTACTACTCTGGGTGAAGTGGCTCCAGTATGGGTACCAGATTCTCAGGCTCCCAATTGCATGAAATGTGAAGCCAGGTTTACATTCACCAAAAGGAGGCATCATTGCAGAGCATGTGGGAAGGTAAGTTGTGCGCAACAATGCAGACCTGGCATGCCCTTCTTGCATGGCTCAATTAGATGTTAATAAAGGCAAAATCCGATGAACATACTGCTGGTTGACATGGCAATATGAGGAGTTTCTAACAGCCCTTTGGAGAATCACAGTTCCAGCATACATGGAGTCACCGTGAATTAGAATCTACTTGACAGCAACTGGGTTTCAGTTTAGTACATTTCTAAATTAAAAAAGAAAAAAGTTAGTTGCTAGTTCTCAGAGTTACATAATTTTGTTTTCATTATCAAGACTTAAGCTGAATCTCTGCATGGAGAGATGAGAATTGAGAAAGCACTAACTTTGTGGTTTCTATATTGATAGATACTTGGTTAGTGGAATTGTTCTAAAGAAGAAAGTTGTTCTTCCTTTGGTGTAGAAAATATGAGTATTTGTGATTGACTGATTACTTTTTAATTCTTTTTAAAAAATAATTTTATTGGGGGCTCGTACAACTCCTGTACATTCCACACACACACACCTATCGTGTCAAGCACACTTGTACACCTGTTGCCATCATCACTCTCAAAACATTTGCCTTCCGCTTGAGCTCCTGTTATCAGCTCCTCATTTGATTTTCCCCTCCCTCTCCGATCCCCCTTCCCTCATGAACCCTAGATAATTCACAAATTATTATTATTTTGTCATATCTTACACTGTCTGACGTCTCCCCTTTTTAATTCTTGATAAATTGAATATTACTCATAGAGCCTCTCCCAATTTTTTGGTATATATATTTGAAAATTTTTACCATTGGTCGAGAGACTCTGGGACTTGTTTTATATATTCACATATACAGACATGCCGATGTATGTATACGTATATACTAGTATTTGTTGTCTTTTGTCTATATAATGTAAAATAGAGCTATGTCAAAGTTGTAGGACTAATTAGTGTTCTTTCTGCCCACTGCCACCGAATCAATTTTGACTAGTAATGACTGTACAGGACAGAGTAGAACTGCCTTTGTGAGTGTCCTAGGCTGTAACATTTTGGGGAGGAGAGAGGCTCATCTTTCTCCCTGGAACAACTGATAGGTTTGAACTGCTGGCCTTGGAGTTAGATGGCCAAAATGTAACCCACTATGCTATCAGGGCTCACTCTGTTCCCAACCCTCCCCAGATTCTGTTAGTAATATATCAATTTAACTTTCCGACATGAGATGTAAACAAGGAAGGAGGTTTAGTGTCAGCTTTGAATTTGAGTCTCAGCTGTGCTACTTTAAGTTTTTCTTAATTTCTCTAAGCTCTCATTAACAGGGAGTTAATTTCAAGAGTCTTGTGAGTATTAAGTGAGATTGCATATGTAAGTGCTTCATAAGTACTCTCTACTATCTTTTTACCTGATGTATATTAGCCTTTGTTAATTAGGATGTTTTCAGCTGTGAGGAACAGAGTACCTGACTCCCAGTGACTTTCACATCACTGGAACCTGAAAATATTCAGTTATGTCTAGATCTCGGTAAGGATCACTGGAGCTTTCTAGGTCTTTCCCTTACGAACTTGACAACCTAACAAACACAAACTGTTTGGGGGACAAGAAAACCCAAACCAAACTCAATACCAGGGAGTTGATTCTGACACATAGCAACCCTAAAGAACAGGGTAGAATGGCTCTTGTGGGTTTCTTAACTGTGAATCTTTTTTTACACAATTTTATTTTGTGTAGTATAGCCAAATCTTTATTTATAAAATACTTTTTAAAAGTTAGTTAATAGAATAACACCTCTCATTGTAGTTGAAATTTGCATTTTGCTATAATATGCCCAAACACATCTGTTAAGCTGTGAGATTTTAATCTTGGCTGACACTATGATGTTTCTTTTAACGGTAAATCTTCATTGGTGGCCAAATGGCCAATTTTTACTCTAGCCATTTTTCTTGATCTTGCCTCTGATTCCATACATTCCAAATTGTTCAAAGGATTTGTAATAAATAGCCAAGTAAAGGAATATTTCTTGTTCATTGTCTGAAATCTTGGCTTATGTTCATTTTATTAAAGAAAAAATAAATTCCAAAAACACTTGCAACTTCAGCGACTAAAACTTCTTCAAAGATCATCTTTGCCAGTGGTTTCATAGTGTGGGCCATCTTGAACCATGAATATGTGGGAGGGTCTGCCAAGACTGCAAACTTGAGGAAAGTAGAAAGCCTCATCTTTCTCCAGTGGAGCTGCTGGTGGTTTTGAACTGCTAACCTCACTAAACATGTAATCCACGATGTCACCAGGGATCCTGGGGGCAAGAAAGCTGAGGAAAATATCCCTAGAAAACTCTTCTTTTACCTACTTGTCAGTTCTAGGCCGTAAATACAATTTTAGACCAATTACTGGCAAAGGAGAACAAGACTGGCCAAGATCCCGTAGAGCTAAGCACAGTGTTGCCTGACAAGAGTGAGATTCTATTGACAAGAGGAGGAGAATGCCTTCTGGTGGAAAACCGGCAAAATTTATTACGAGGCCTCATCAATACAAAAGAGCCAGGTGATGTGGAACAGAAAGAAGTTAAAGCTGACACAGGCTGTTGGTCCCTGATTATTAAAGCTTAAAGAAAATAATATGTCTTGATTCCTAAATATTTTACAAACTTGCTTTTGTTGGCTAAAGACCTATGGTCAGCAGCCTCAACAGTCAGTTCTTTATTAGGGGATTGAATTAATCAGATTAATGTTGTTCTACATTTTGCTTAGTATATTTAATACTTTTTGAAAATTTTGCTTTCTTAGGCATAATAATGAAAACATTTTTGTGCCAGATCAGCATATTGTGTACATATACTAACAATATATATAAATTGAAAATTTAAAGGGGGTTTCTGCTGAGTAGTTAATATATTTTTACTAAAGAATTTTGCTATGTAAGTGACCTGAATTTATGGATTAGCAATTTCAGGATTTTCTCTTCCTTCTCCATGTACCTCCAAGATATTGTAAGGATTAATCAGATAATATGTTTAAAATTTTTTCAGCTCTTTGGAAGAAAAGTACCTTTAAACACATGCATACTTTTTCTAGGTATTAATCATTTTGTACAAAAAATTGAGCTAGAAAAGTAATTGAAGTAGTATGACTTTGTAAAATAATGTTGAAACTTTTCATTATTCTTATAGAAATTAAGCGTACCTAGTAATTCCTCCATTTAGTATATATAGCTAAAGTCATACTCTAATGAGCATATATTAAACATCTAATATCTGAAAGGCACTCAGCTAGTTATGTGAGATTTCTAAAAATCCAAACTTCGCCATTGTGTCAATTCTGACTCAGAGTGACTCTATAGGACAGGGTGGAATTGCTCCTGTTGGTTTCCAAAATAGTAACTACTTAGAGGTTCATAAATTGGGATTTATGACCTCATGAAATTTATAAATGAGGACGCTGCTAGTGACTAGGGAGGGAAAATAGTGAATTTACGGGAGACATTTTCTAAAAAACCCTTAAGAAAAAATAAAACGAACCACTGATCTGAGTAGACAAACAGACCTCACCAAATACAATGTATTAAGGGACTTAGGTATGTGTGCTTCATTTTCATTCTCATTTCATCACAATTGTATTTGGTAAATATTCAAAGCTGAGAGAGGTCAAGGCATGCACCCAAGGTCACACGACTTATAAATGCTAGCCCCTGAGTTTTACATCTTGGTCTACCTTTAAAGTTAGCTATCTCATTCATACTAGCAGTATGAACAAAATGCTTGAGGATCACTCGGGAATGGTTGAGGTAATCAGAAAGTTATGACATCACAGGTGAATGACTACCTGGAGAAGGAGATATACAAAGGTAGATAAATTTTAGGAACAAAGTTTTAGAGTAGCTAAGAAGAATGAGATCATATTAGAGCATAGCTGCAGAATTTGCAATAGGGGAAAGGAAGTAATTAAGCCAATAAAAATTTATTAAATATGACTTAATAGAAAGTAATAGGACATTTTTTAGAATAGTACCAGGCCTATCTTCAGTTTTTGATAAAGTAATAGATATTTTTATTTTTTTGTGACCAAGGTCAATTATCAAATTTTTAAATATCATTTTATTGGGGATTCGTACAGCTCTTTTAACAATCTATACATACATCCATTGTGTCAAGCACGTTTATGCATGTTGCCATCATCCTTTCCAAAACATTTTCTTTATACTGAACCCTAAGTATCAGCTCCTCATTTTCCCCTTTCTTCCCTACCCTCCCTCCCTCCCTCCCTCATGAACTCTTGATAATTTATAAATTATTATTTTCATATTTTATACTGACTGCTGTCTCCCACTGCTTTCACCCACGTTTCTGTTGTTCATCCCCTTTGGGGGGTCGGGGGAAGAGTTATATGTCAATCATTACTATCAGTTCCCTTCTCCCCCCCCCCCCCCCCCCAGCCCATCCTCCCTACCCTCCTAGTATTGCTACTCCCATTACTGTTCCTGAGGAGTTTATCTGTCCTGGATTCTGTGTGTCAAGAGCTCTTATCTGTACCAGTGCACATGCTCTGGTCTAGCTGGATTTGTAAGGTAGAATTGGGATCATGATAGTGGTGGGGTGAGGAAATATTAAAGAACTAGAGGAATGTTGTATGTTCCATTGGTGTTATACTGTACCTTGGCTGGCTCGTCCCTTCCTTGTGACTCTTCTGTGAGGGGATGTCCAATTGTCTACAGATGAACTTTGGGTCTCCACTCTGGCCCTACCCCACCTCTTTTGCATTGATATGATTGTTCTGGGTTTTCTGATACCTGATCCCATCCACACTTCATGATCACACAGGCTAGTATTCTTCTTTCATGTGGGCTTTGTTGCTTCCCACCTAGATGGCTGCTTGTTTATCTTCAACCCTATGACCCCAGATGTTATATATTTTGATAACCGGGAACCATCCGCTTTCTTCACCAAATTTGCTTATGCCCCCATTTTGTCTTCAGTGATTGTATTGGGAAGATAAGCTTCCGAGAATGCCAGGTTATTAGAACAAAGTGTTCTTGTGTTGAGGGAGGTCTTGAGTAGAGGTCCAATGTCCATCTGCTTCCTTAATATTTAGCATATAATATATGTACATGGATCTTTATCCCTGTTGTTAAATAGAAATATATTTACATATGTATGTACCTGTATTTATACCTCTATGTCTTTTGCCTCCTAGTTATTTCCTTTTACTTTCCTTTGCCCCACTATCATGTTTGACCTTCATTTGACTTTCATTAATTCCTCTCAACTACATTTCACTTGATCAAGCCCCACCAGTTATCTTACGCCCTCCTTGCCATCGATTTTAGATCACTTGTTCCCTTGTCCCTGGATTTGTTGGCTCCCCCCTTATCCTCTGTCTCTCCCTTTCCCATTCCCCCAATGTCCCCAAACCATTGATTCTGTTGTTTTCTCGTCGGGATTGCTTATATTCCTATCTTATATGGATAGACATGGAAAAACAAAACCACAACAAAAAATAAAACTATAAATAGTTCCAGGTTTGTCTGTTGACCTTTCTGATTGTTTTCCGATGGCGTCTGATGAGGTGCCATGTCCTGCCCCTGAAGTCTATTTATGGGACTCCTCAGGGACTTCATTGCTTTGCTCCCCTTGCTGTTCTGTTGCACACCCTTCTGTTTCACTCGGTATGGTGGGGTCAGATTGGGCACAATTCCTGCACTGTCTCCAATGTTGCCCCCCTTAGCACTATGGATCATTGAAGGGATGCAGTGTCTCGTGGTAGGGCTGCCTTAATAGTTTTCTCTGTGCATTGGCTTCTCTGAGCAGGAATATTGTCCTTGGAGCTTGGTGGGCCAGGATTCATTCCACTCTTTCTCTCTTTCCCTCTTTGTTTGCTCCCATGTGTTCCGAGCAGACCTGCCCCTCTCCCTGAGCTGTAGCTTTCTTGCTATCCTCTGTAGTGCATTCTTATGGGAAGGGGTCCATGTAGCTGGGATTAGGGCCGGCCCCGCAGACCTCTCTTAAGAGATATAATTGTTATAATATTCTTGGTATATTTTACCTAAGTAGAATACAAAATAAGCCCACTAGAATTTATGAAAATGTTAAAATATTGTAGTTCATTACTGTATTTTTTAAATAGGGATCAAGACATAATGGGTTCCATTTTGCCTTTATTGTTAAGTAGGGAGATAAATATCTGTTAAGTAGAAAGGCATGTTTGCACTCTAATATACTTGACAAAAAATGTGTTTGATGATTTTATACATTATTAATTTAGGTAACTGCTACAGATAGCACCTACTCCTGACTTCTTTTGTATGATGGTAATAAATTACCAAAGGGCAGCATTTAGCAATAGCCAGAGTACAGGAAGCTTAGGAAAGAAGGAAGGATGAACAGAAGCAGGTAACATGGAAAGAAAATGGAATGAGTGATTGTATATTGAAGAAATTGTAGTGGATGAGTTGAAACAAAATTTATATGAGTTGATTGTAAAACTGGTGATCTGCTCTGTAAACCTTCACCCAATTCACAATGTAAAGCTATATGTACATATATATGTAATATATGTATATAAAGTACAAAGAACTCTCTCCTTGAAAGGTTTCCCTGCACTGGAGATCCCCCTTTCAGAGGGGTCTCGCGGAGGAGATGAGTCAGTCAGGATGCGATGTAGCACCGATGAAGAATACAGCTTTCCTCCAGTTCCTAAATGCTTTTACCACCCTCCCACCCCCACCCCAACTATCATGATCTGAATTCTACCTTGCAAGTCTGGATAGAGCAGAGGATGTACACTGGTGCAGATAGGAGCTGGAGGCACAGGGAATCCAGGGCGGATGATACCTTCAGGACCCGGGGTATGAGTGGCAATACTGGGAGGGTAGAGGGAGAGTGGGTTGGGAAGAGGGAACTGATTACAAGGATCTACATGTGACCTCCTCCATGGGGGACATACAACAGAGAAGTGGGTGAAGGGAGACGTCAGACAGGGCAAGATATGACAATAATAATTAATACATTATCAAGGGTTATTGAGGGAGGGGGGAGCGAGGAGGGAGGGAAAAAAGAAGAGGACCTGATGCAAAGGGCTTAAGTGAAGAGCAAATACTTTGAAAATGATGAGGGCAATGAATGTACAGATGGGCTATGCACAGTTGATGTATGTATGGATTGTGATAAGAGGTGTATGAGCCCCTAATAAAATGTTGTTGTTTTTTTTTTAAAAAAAGGCTTCCCTCTATGTTAAGGTTAATTTCATTGTTATAAACCCATGTTTCCTATGGAAATCATTGATTTCAGGAGATCATAGTTATTCCTTCTCTGTTACATTCCATTTGCCTTGAATATCCTGATCACTCTTTATTTGATCACTTGATTCCAAAGACCTGTCAAAGTTGTTGAGTTTTGGAGTAAAATAATTTTTCCAACAGCAGAGAACTTCTAAAGGAAAGAGATAGATTGACTTGAAAGACTTTGCCATACTTTATCATCATCACTGCTGTAGTCCATTAAGATTAACTCGATGCCAGTTGGTGATAACTCTGTGCTATCTACTATGGTAGAAGGAGCTCTGGTGGCAGAGTGGGTTATGCATTGTGCTGCTAACTACCAATTTGGTGGTTCAAACCCACCAGCTGTTCTACAGGAGAAAGATGGGGCTCTCTGCCTCTAAAGATTTACAGCCTTGGAAAGCCACAGTTCCTCTCTGTCCTGTAGACTCACTATGAGTCGAAATCACCACAGTATTGATCGGTATTTATTGCTGGATAGTAATACAAAGTGTGCTGCCATCAACTCTCTTCTGACTGTGAGAATGACCCTATAAGACAGGATAGAATTGCCTCTGTGGGTTTCCGAGACTCTAAATCTCCCATGGAGAGGCTGGGTTCAAACCGCTATCTTGAGGTTAGCATCCCAACTCAACCCACTATACCAGCAGTGCTCTTTGTTGGATGGTGATAAAAACTCCAAAACCAAACTTACTGCCATCAAGTCGATTCTGACTTATAACCCTATAAGACAGGTTAGAACTGCCCCTGTGGAGTTCCAAAACTATATGTCTTTTTTTTCCTTTTCTTTCTTTTTTTTTTTTTTCCACAAGAGAAAAGCTTGTAGTTAGTTCAGGGATCGTTTACTGGCCCTTAGGAGCATTTTCCAGTCCAGTCTGTTGGAGCACCACGCCCTGGCCCCAAAGTCCACTTTCAGCATTCCCTGGGGACCTTGCCACTCCATTCCCTTGCTGTTCCGCTGCTCTCCCCCAGTGCTTTGCCTCGGTGTGGTGGGATCAGGTCAGGTGCAATTCCCACACTGTGTCTCCGCTGCAGTCCCCTGTATCGCCCTGGGTCACTGAGGGGCATCATGTCTCATAGGGGGCCAGCCATGTTGTAACTATGTCTTTAAAGGAGTAAAAAACCACCTCTTTGTACCCAGAACAGCTAGTGGTTTTAAACTGCTGACTTTGCCATTAGCAGTCCAACAAATAACCACTTCACCCCAGGCCTGATTTTAGATAGTAATATATATTAAAACTAGCCTTTATAAAATAAAACTTCTTGAAGTGATACAGCTCATATATCTTGTGTTTGGGAGAGTGTGGAAGATAATAGAATAGTATTTTTGAACATTTCCATTTTATGCTGGACTTAGCTCGTCTACCATCATACTTCTCTGAGATAGTGTTCCAGGTGAAAAAAAGTTCTTAACACAAAGTTAAGCATCTTGCCACAAATATCAGAATTTATAAATGGAAATGTACAGATTTTAACACAAGTCTGTGAGACTATTTTCTGTTACACTGGACATCACAACAAAATTGATCTAAGCTTCAGTTGTTTGTTAGAAATAGAAATCGTTGGATGAGCACTAGGTTTAGGCAGTGGTGGAGAACTGGGAATTTGAATATTTGAATTCTCTTTAATCATTTTATTGGCTCTTATAGCTCTTATAACAATCCATACATATATTGTGTCAAGCACATTTGTACTCATGTTTCCATTATCATTTTCAAAACATTTTCTTTCTATTGAGCCCTTAATATCAACTCATTTCCCCCCTCCGTTCTTCTCCCTCCCTCATTAACACTTGATAATTTATAACTTTTTTTCATGTCTTACACTGACTGCTATCTCCCTTCACTCATTTTTCTGTTATCTGTTTCCCTGGGAGGGGGGTTATAGGTAGATCATTGTGATCAGTTTCCCCTTTCTCCCTCACCTTCCCCTTCCCCTTCCCCTCCTGGTGTTGCTACTCTCATTATTGGTTCTGAGGGATTATCTGTCTTGGACGCCCCGTGTTTCGAGCTCTTATCTGTACCAGTGTACATGTTCTAATCTAACCAGATTTATAAGGTATATTTGAATTTTTAAGGAACACTGTTGATGGTGCAAATAAAATGGGCAGAATCTCTTGTTTCCCTTACCTATTAATATTGACATGCAAAGTAGGAAAAGAACATTTGGGTTATCCAATCACTGAAAGGAATAACATGAGGAATAACGAATATAAGAACCCAGATTATTTTTCAACTTAAAAAATCATTTTATTAGGGGCTCATACAACTCTTTTTACAATCCGTACATACATCATTTGTGTCCAGCACATTCATATATATGTTGACATCATCATTCTCAAAACACCTGCTTTCTACTTGGTATCAGCTCCTCATTTTTCCCCTCCCTCTCCGCTCCCCCATCCCCTTGAACCCATGATAATGTATAAATAATTATTTTATCATATCTTACACCATCCGGCGTCTTACCCAGTTCTCCGCTGTCTGTCCTCCAGGGAGGAGGTTACATGTAGACCTTGTCATCTGTTTCCCCTTTCTCCCTCCACCTTCCCGATATCACCACTGTCACCACAATCCTGAGGGACTCATCTGTCCTGGATTTCCCGTATTTCCAGTTCCTATCCATGCCAGTGTACATCCTCTGGTCCAGCCGGTTATGTAAGGTAGAATTGGGATCATGATAGTGGGGGTGGAGGAAAGCATTCAAGAACTAGAGGAAAATTGTATGTTTCATCATTGCTATACTGCACTCTGACTGGTTTGTCACCTTCCCACAGCCCTTCTGCAAGAGAATGTCCAGTTTTCCCCAGATGAGCCCTGGGTCCCCACTCTGCACTCCCCTTCATTCACAATGCTATGATTTTTTTTTTTTTGTCTTTGATGCATGATATCTGGGCCCTTCGATGCCTTGTCATCTCACAGGCTGGTGTGCTTCTTCCATGTGGGCTTTGTTGTTTTTCAGTTAGATGGCTCCTTGTTTATCTTTCAGCCTATCGGACCCCAGATTCTATATATTTTGACAGCTAGGCACCATCAACTTTCTTCACCGCACTTGCCCATGAACCCGCTTTGTCTTCAGCGTTCGCGTTGGGGTAGGCTGGAGTGCTTCTTCCTTGTGGGCTTTGTTGTTTCTTAGCTAGATGGCCGCCTGATTGTCTTCAAGCCTTTAAGACCCCTGATGCTATATCAATTGATAGTCAGGCACCGTCAGCTTTGTTCGCAACTTTTGCTTATGCACCCACTTTGTTCTCAGTGATCTAGTCGGGACAGGCTGGCTATTTTTCAACTTTTGTTTACACTTAAAGTATAATTCAAAAGGGATGAAATTTTAGTATATTAATGATTAGAGTGATCAGAATGTAAAACTGTATGAGGGTGAGTATTATGGAAAAGAACACTGCAATGGGTTTGAAAATCTCTTTTCTTGCTTCTTGGGTAACCTTGAACAGATACCTTTCTCCTTCTGCCCCCCACCCCCCACCCCATTTCCCTTTCTGTAAAAGGAGAGGATTTGTATAGACAAAATTATCTGTTTCTTCTAGCTTTGAAAGAGCTGTGTGACTCTGTTAAAAAGAGAGGGAGGGGGAGGAGTGAGAAGAAAGATTTGTGCTAGCAATGATTTATCTCTGTAAGATTATTACACTTACTGATCAACCGAGGTCACTTAAGTGGGGAAAATATGCCATTAAACATTTTGAAGTGTTTTAGACTCCTAGTGTTTTTTTCTGGCCATCATCCCAGTTTGACTGAAATGCTATTTATCAAGGTATCGGTTAAATGGGCTATACTTAGAGTTTTATTTTGTAATTACGGTTTCTTTTTTTATTCAGTTTCTAACTAATTTTTTCAAGGTCTTTTACCACACCCATGATCATCATCACTTATAATTTTATATATATATATCTTGGTAACATGCATAATGTCAAAATAACATTGAAAAATTACTTAGTTTCATTTTTTGACATAGTTCTAGAAAATACCTCCCCCTTCCAGATTCTGTAGGTTAAGTATTTGTAAATATAATGATAATATGTTATATTTCTGTTGGTATAAATGTCAAATTTCAGACAGTTTCTAACTCTTTGCATTTAATTTGAATTAGTATTCCAGTAAAGTCAGGAATAATTTTATTTATAAAAGTATATAGTAGAACCCTATAATAGTATTTTATTATTTTTTGTTATTTTTTTTAATAGATAATTTTATTGGGGGCTCATGCAACTCTTATCACAAGCCATACATCCATCCAGTAGTATTTTAATATTTTGTTTATCACATTATATTTTTAGCTTAATTAAATTAAAAGTATTTCAAAGAATTAAAATCTAATATTGAATATAGCTGTTCAAATAAATATTGAGAATAAAATATTACATTTTAAGTAGGAAAATAAGTTCAGTACTTTTAAAAAAACCCTATAACCTTTGAGTTGCCATTGAGTTGATCCCAACCCATTCTGATTCCATGTGTTAAAGTAGAACTCCTCCGTAGGGTTTTCTTACCTGGAAGGTTTACAGAAACAGGTTACTAGGTCTTTATTCCATGATGTTGCTGGCTGAATTCATACCTCCAACCTTTATGTTGTAATTGAATGCTAACTATATATTACCACTCAGGGATTTGGTAATATATTCATTCACCGAGTTAAATAGCTTTTTTTTAAAAAACAGCAAATTATATTTAAAAGCATATTTTTTAAAAGCTAGCCTCTTGCCTCTCGGCATATCCTAACTCCAGCTGCCTAGATAAAGCTACTAAAATAAAATGAACACTTTATTTTGTTAGAGCAGAAAATTTGATCAGAAAGTTGTATGGGTGGTAGGTAATAGGCAAAAGGTTAATATGCTTGGTTAACACACTTACCTGATTCACTTGGTTGCTAACTAGAAGGTTGGAAATTCAAGCCCATCCAGAGACACCTCAGAAGAAAGGCTTGATCTGCTTTGGAAAAATCAGCCTTGGAAACCCTGTGGAGCACAGTTCTACACACACAAGTGGAATCTGCTCTGTAGCAGCTGGAACGGGAAACTGATACACACAGCAAAAAACAAACAATTATTGTTAACAGTCTTTGAGTAGTTAGGCAAGTTAACCTTTTTTACCACCCAGGGACTCCAAACACCAATGTATTGCAATTCATTACCAGTACTGGTATATTATCTAAAGTCTACAGTTTACATGCAGACTTACTCTTTGTATTATGTAGTTTTCTGGGTTTTGAAAAATGTACAATCACGTGTTCCCTATTCTAATATCATACTGAATAGTTTCCTTGTCCTGTAAATCTCCAGGGCTCCACTTATTTCTTCCTTCTACCCCCAACCTTACCCCTTATCCTTAGCAAACATTGATCTGTTTACTGTCTATAGTTTTGCCTTTTCCAGTATGCTGTATAGTTGGAATACGAGTACATGTCTTTTCAGTATGTGTCTTCAGACTCACTAAAATGAAGAAACAACATAAACATCCATTAATAATCTGAATATAGAATGTATGAATCAAGGGAAATTGGAAATTGTCAAAAATGGAATGGAACACTTGAAGATTAGTATTCTAGGCATTATTAGTAAGCTGAAATGGATTCCTAGTGGCTATTTTGAATCCAGCAATCATACAGTCTATTCCAGGAATAACAACTTGAAAAGGAATGTTGTCATCAAAAAGAGTATTTTAAGATTTATCCTGATGTACTACTGTCCATGATTTTTTGGAATCCATATACCTACAAGAAGATATGAATAAAGAAGAATGCAGAAGAATCAATGCATTTGACTTATAGTGCTGGCGAAGAATATTGAAAGTACCATGAACCGTCAAAAGAACAAACAAATTGGTTTAGAAGAAGTACAGCAAGAATGCTTCTTAGAGCCAAGGATGATGAGACTTCGTGTTACATACTTTGGGCCTGTTGTCAGGAGAGACCAGTCCCTGGAGGCCATCATGCTTGGTAAAGCATAGGAGTAATGAAAAAGAGGAAGGCCCTCCGGAGATGGATGGACACAGTGGCTACACAATGGGCTCAGGCATAAGGACTGTAGTGAGGATGGCACAGGACGGGGCAGTGTTTGTTCTGCTGTCCACTGTGAGTCAGAACTGGTTTCACCAAATCTAACATCAACAACAGCAACTTTAATGAGCAGGACCAGTTAAAAAGACTAATATCCAAATTTATGTACTTTATGATTTGAAGTCTATTCCTTCCCAAAATATATGTTGTAACTCATGAGCTCTGTGCTTATGGTTATAATCTCATTTAGGGATAGATTGCCTTTGGTGTGATAATGAGTCAGGATTAGTGTAAGTTATATCTTGCTTCAGTCTCTTGAGATCTAAAAAGTGAGTAGAAACAGACACGGGGTAAGATATATCAAGATACATGGAGATCTCCTAGGAATCAGGAAACAGAAGCTGAAGAAACAGATTTCTAGAAAATAAATGTTTGTTAAAATAATCCACTTGTTTTTCTTAGATAATTAAGACAGAATTTGGTACTAACAGAGTGCAGTACAGGTCTAACAGATACTTAAAATGTGAAGCAGTTTTGAAACTCTGTAGAGACTGGAAGAGTTTTAAGGTACCAAATAGTAAAAACTTAGATTGCCTTAAAAAGATTGTTGGTAGAACTAAGAATTTCAAAGGCAATTCTGATAAGGGCTGAGAAGGAAGTGAAGAGAGCTATAAAGAAAGTTATTTGTAGTGTTCGGTGCTGTTCAGTCAGCTCTGACTCATGGTGACCTTATGTCCAACAGAATTAAACACTGCCTGGTTCTGCACCATTCTACAGTTATTTTATGTTTGAACTCATTGTTGCAACCATGATGTCAACCTATCTTCTTGAGGCTTCTCTTCTTTTTCACTGGCCCTCTACTTTAGTAAGTACGGTGTTCTTTTCTAGGGACGATGTTCTCTCCTGATAGCATGTTTAAGGTACATGAGAATGTCCTTTCTTCTAGGAAGCATTCTGGCTGTATTTCCTCCAAGATGGATTGATTTGTTTTTGCAGTCTGACCCTTTAAGTATTCTCCTTCAACACTGTAATTCAAATGTATGAATTCTTTTATCTTCCTTATGCATTGCCCAGCTTACACGTACATATGAGGTGATAAATCTCATGACTTGAGTAAAAGCATACTTTAGTATTCACAATGATATTTTTACTTTTTAATACTTTATATAGATCTTGTGCAGCAGATTTGCTTAATGCAATAACATCACTTTTTAAAGATTGCTGCTTCCATGAGTATTGATTGTAGATCCAAGTATAATGAAATCCTTAACTTCTGTCTTTTCTCCATTTATCGTGCCGTTGTCTGTTTCTGTTTTCTTTACATTGAGTTGCAATCCATACTAAAAGTTGAATAGTAGTTGATATTCATTATCTTGAATCCTCTTGACTTTCAATAAGCATGGTCATGGTTGTGTCATCTGCATATCACAGATTTTTAATGAATCTTCCTCCAATCCTGCTGTGACTTTCTTCATAAAGTTCAATTTCTCAGATTATTTGTTCAGATTGACTAAGTATGGTGAAAGGATACAACCTTGGCAAACACCTTTTCTGATTTTAAACCATGTATTATTCCCTTGTTCTGTTCAAACAACTACCTCTTGGTTTATGTACAGGTTCTAGATAGTACAATTAAGTGTTCTGAAATTCTCATTCTTCTCAATGTTATCCATAGTTTAGTACAATCCTTGCAATTAATACCATTGCCTTTGTGAAGGAAATGGAAGAACGTCTTCTGGTAGTCGCTGTCTTCAGCCAAGATCCAGGTAACAACACCAGTGATATCGCTGACTCACACCATTTTCTAAAGCCAGCTTCCTTTGTGTACTTCTGCAAGTGATTTGAATTACATTTCACAAAATTTTACTTTCATGTGATATTAGTGGTATTGTTTGCCATCCATGTTATTGTTTTCACATTCTGTTAGGTCATCTTTCTTTGAAGATCTGGATCTCTCATAGTGACTTGGCCAGACAGCTGGTTTCTAAATTTCTTGGCACAGACTTCCAGTGCCAAGTAAGTATATCAAGCACTGCATCAGCTTGTTGAAACATTTCAGTTTGTATTCTGTAGATTCCTAGAGCCTCGCTTTTGGCTAATGCCTTTAAAAAGCATGGACTTTTCCCTTCACACCATTGGCTCTTGACTATGCTACTTTTGCTGTCTTACAAAATAGATATGGTGCTAGCAACAGAATGCTGCTACAAATGTGGACATTCAATGTTCTTCTAATGAGGCTTTAAAAGGAAATGTTTAACATGTGATTATACAATAGAGGAGTGGTGATAGTTTTTGTGCAATTGCAAAGAAATTGGTTAATTCAATGTTTCTTGGAAGGTAGAACTTGTAACTGATGAATTTAGATATCTAGCTGACAAAATTGCTGTGCTTGTTTTTAAAGAGCTTGTATGATTTCTCTTTGCCACTTATAGTAACATACAATAGCAAAGATACAGACTTAAAAATAAATGAAAATGGAACTTAAAGCTTTGGGAAATTTCATTGTAAAAATGAAGGGCATGTGTTGTGGAGGAGGTGACTACTGATGGGTCTAACCAACCAGCACAGCAGAATACTCATCAGCACAGATTGAAGGGACATGGGAAAAATGAAAGTAAGGAAGACTGTCTACCTCTTGGGTTTCTCCAGACAGGAAATGGACCATAAACTACATAATTTTTCCTCCAAGAAAGGAAAAGGGCCATCTCTGGAGTTTGGAGACCAGGAGAATGGTTGAGGAGCATGGGAAGCACTGCCTTCTCAATTTCAAAGACTGGAGCCATAGTCTCCTGGCTGTCTTAGAGTGGGGCCACAGATTCCTGGGTTTCAAAGAGTTGGATAATTGCCAAGTCTGTCTAGAATGTGGGACTGATGTTACTATTGCTGAGGGAATGGGGTCACAGCCCAAAGCGGAAAGAACAGGACCCAAGGGGAAGAAAATCGGGGCCTGCATGGCCAGCTGGGTGAGGTCACTACTCACAAGAATAGGGCCACTCAAAGCCAAGAGAGAAGAGTTGCCATCACAGTGGGTCTTGGAAGGCAAAACTGAAGCCCAAGGCACAGATTCCCTCTACCTAGAATCTTGAGAGCCTGCCTGACACCTCAAGTCTAAAGGACAGGGCCATCACCTAGAGAAGAGAGTTCTTTCATACCGTTGGAGCTCATGTAATTTGTTCTACTTGCTTGTAATTTGAACTTGCTTGGTGCCTCATTTATAATGGAAATGTCTACTTTGTGCCTGTCCCAATACTGTACTTTGGAAGCAGATAACTTGTATCCTAGATTTCACAGTTTCATAGAAAAAGAGAGATTTTGCCCCAGGATAGAATATACATAAAGTCTCACTCATATTTTATTTAAATGAAATTTTGGACTTAAGAGTTGATTTAAGACTTTTGAGGTGATGTGATGGGGTGAAATGTTTTGTATATGGTAAGAACATACATTTCTTTTTCTTAATTTTTTAAAAATTATTTTATTGGGGGTTCATACAGCTCTTATTACCATCCTTACATCCATACATACATTGTATCAAGCACATTTGTACATTTGTTGCCATCATTTTCAAAACATTTTCTTTCTACTTGAGCCCTAAGTATTAGCTTCTCATTTCCCCCTTCCCTCTCCCACCCTCCCTCATGAACCTTTGATAATTTATATATTATTAGTTTTTTCATTGAGTTTTCATTTTTATGCATGTGATTATAGTCTCATTTAATGTGCTCTTTGTTATGTTAATTAATGGAGATTAGTATGGAGTCTTTTTAAAAACAATTTTTATTGTGATAAACAGAGGTTTACATTTCAGATCATCAATATTTTATTCAACAATTTAAACTACTTATCAAACCATGAAATAGCTTACCCTACCCCGGCTGCTTTGGATCTTTCTCTTGAGATATAATGAGAAATTAAAGAGGATAGAGAAAGAAGGCAGTGAGATAGGTGCTAGGACATGGGGAAATCTCCATGAAACCAAGAAGAAGCTGAAGGTCTTTCTTCCAGAGCACAAAGAGAAAAGAAAGCCTTCTAGAGTCAAGACTCTGAGTTAGACTTCTTACTTCCTACACTGTAAGAAAATTCATTTCTGTTTGTTGAAGCCATCCAGTTGTGTTTCTGTTGTAGTAGTACCAGATAGCTATGATACGCACTAACTATTAATGTGAAAGATAAAGAGATTGAAAATTTCTACAAACTATTGTCATCTGAAATTGATCAAACATACACTCAAGGTCCATTGATAATTACTGTTGATTGGAATGCAAAAGTTAGAAAACAGAAAGATTAGTAATTGAAAAACATTCTTGATGCTTGGAATGATGCTGGAGATTGCATGGTAGGATTCTACAATACCAAGAACTTATTCCTTGGAGATACTTTTTTTCCATCAACACAAACAATGACTGTGTACATATGAAACTGCCTAGATGACTTATATAAGAATAAATCAAATACATCTGTGGGAAGAGAAGATATAGAAGCTCAGTATCGACAGTCAAGATAAAGCCAGGCACCCACTGCAGAACAAACCATAAATTACTCTTATGCAAGTTCAAGTTGAATTTGAAGAAAATCAAATCACTTCCAAGAAAGCCAAAGTATGACCTTGAATTGAATCCCACCTGAATTTAGAGACCATCACATGAATAGATTTCATGTACTGGACACTAATAACTGAAGACCAGAAGAGTTATGAGATGATATCATCTTTAAATAGCATGATTCCATACTTGAAGAAACCAAAAGATCATTAAGACAGGAACGAAAAAAACCCAAAATGGATGGCAGAGAGATACTATAACTTACTCTTGAGTACTGAGTAGATAAAGTGAATGTCATGAATAATGAAATAAAAGTTTGCCTGAATATTTTAAAGAATGACTCAAAAGTAAAATATTATAATGAAGTGTGTAAAGATTTGTAATTGACAAACCAAAAGAAAAGAACATGCTTAATATTTCTCAAGCTAAAAGAACTGAAGAGAAAATTCAAGTCCTGTGGTACAGTATGGAAAGATAATATAGGTCGAAAATGGAATGGTGTAGAAATTGTCAAGAACAGTTGTAAGGAATTAAATCGCTTTACCAATGTTCACCCATTTCAGCAAGTAGCATATGATCAAGAACTGATGAAGTTAAAAGAAAATGTCCAAACCACCTGAAAGCATTGGTGTAAATAAGACTCCCTCTGACTTGTTGCAATCGTCTAGGCAAGGTAGAACTACTCTGGTGGATTTCTGACACTGCAGTTCTGTGTAGGCATAGTAAGCTTCGTTTTCCCGGGGAATTGGCTAGTGGTTTCAATCTCGAGGTTAGCAGCCCAACGGGTAACCACTACATCACCTTTGCCAGAGGCAATTCAAAAAGGCAGTAGTACGTCAACAGGGATCAACCAGAAATTCCAGCTAGATTCAGAAGAGGATGTAGAACAAGGGAGATTTTTACCTGTATTTTAATGACTACAAAGGCATTTGACTGGATATCATTACAAAGAGTGAGAATTTCAGAACACTTCATTCTGTACTCATTCTCAACCTGTACGTGGAACAAAAAACAATTTTCTGAGCAGAACAATTGGATACTGTGTCATTTAACATTAGAAGAGGTGAGTATTTTGTGTTCTTTCCTCTTATTTAGCCAATATGTGAAGGGGAACCCCCCGAAACTGGAAAAAGCTGCACTGGATGCTTTCGTAGTATGTATTTTTCCTACTAGGCAAACAATAAGCAACTCTCTCTGAGTTAGTGCACCCAGTAGTGTTGCCTGGGAAGGTTCTCTCTGATCACAGTGAATTTTTTTAGTAAAAGTAGTTTGGCTTAAACCTCATTTTTTGTGATGGTCAATAAAAGAGAACAGTGTTTCACTGTGAAATTATGTTTCCTGCTCGGGAAAAATGCTGCAGAAACTTGTGATGTTGAACACAACTTCAAGGACAGTGTTATGGAAAAATCTCAAGTGTATGATTGGTTTTCTTGTTTCCAAAAAGTGAAATGCCGACTGATGACAAACCTTGTTCTGGATGTTTGACAACTTCCTAAATGGATAAAAATGTTGACAAAATGTGTGCACTTGTGCTTGAAGACCGACAGACCATTGAAGAGATGGGGAAATTGTCTGGACTGTCTTGGAGCGTGATGCAGCAAATGTTAACAGAAGATTTGAGAATGAGGAGGGTCCCTATGAAATTTGTGTCTCGGGTTCTGACTGGCCAAGAAAAGGGTGTCAAGTGTAAACCTTCCTTGCTTTGAAAGAACAGCTCCAAAGCAACCCAGACTGTTTTTCCAAGGTCATTAATGGTGACGAGACATAGTGCTATTCTTATGATTCCCGAAAGCAAACTTCAGTCAAACCAGTGGAAGATGCCAGTGTCACAAAAAAAAAAAAAAAAAAAAAGCTTGTCAAGTGACATCAAAGATTAAGTCTATGTTCATTTGTTTTTTGATGTGAAGGGGATAGTGCATTTGGAGTTCATCCCACCAGGCCAGACTGTTAAGTTTTCTATTTAGAGGTTCTGAAAAGATAGTGTAACAGTATGTGACAAAAAAGGCCTGATTTGTGGCAATTGCGAGACTGGTTTTGCCACCATAATAATGCACGTGCTCACACAGCCATCTCAGTGTGCCAGTTTTGGCAAAAAAAAAAACCAGCATGCCTCTCATGCTGCATGCACCTTACTCACCTCATTCTGTGCAACTTCTTTTTGTTCCTGCAAATGAAGAGGAACATGAAAGGACAGTGGTTTTATGATGTAGAAGCCATGAAGAAAAAAATGAGTGAAGTGCTGTCGGCCATCCAAACAGATGAGTTTGAACAATGTTTCCAAGAATGGAATTGCAGATTTGGCAATTGTATTAAGTGTAATGGAGAGAACTTTAAAGGTGATAAGGTTGTTTTTAATTTTTTTTAAATACATAGCTTTGGGGTGTGCAATTCTGTTTTTGGGTGGGTACCCCTTCATATATGCTGAACAAATAATTTGAAAAGCTGGATAATATGAAGAACATGACATTAGAAGTGGAGGAAGGTTTATTAACAATGAGTCATGCAGATACACATAGCCTTACTTGCTGAATGTGAAGATAACTTGAAACAGTTAGTAATGAAGATCAAAGACGTAAATTTTCAGTGTGTATTGCATTTAACATAAAGAAAGCAAATGTTTAGGATTGGACCAAAAAGCATCATCATAATGATGAAGAAATTGAAGTAATTAAAGATTTCATTCTTTTTAGATTCACAATTAATGCACATGGAGGCAGCAGTCATGAAATGTCATTTTGATTACTAAGTGCACTGGATCCAAGTTATTGGCATTTTAAATTCTCTCATGTAAACAAAAACCAGACAATATTAAGGAAGACTGATGGATAATTTAGGCATTTTAATATAGCATTGGAAAAAGAATACTGAATATATCTTAGACTTTCCGAACAAATAAATATGGCTTAGAGCAGCAGTTCCCAACCTGTGGGTCGCGACCCCTTTGGGGGGATCAAACGACCCTTTCACAGGGGTTGCCCGATTCATAACAGTAGCAAAATGACAGTTATGAAATAGCAACGGAAGTCATTTTATGATTGGGGGGTCACCACATAAGGAACTGTGTGAAAGGTTCGTGGCATTGGGAAGGGTTAGAACCACTGGCTTAGAGGAATTCCAGCTAGAGTGCTCCTTAGAAGCAATGTTGGCAAGATTTCAGCTTGCTTACTCTGGACATATCAGGATGGACAAATTGTAAAGTAAAGCAGAGGGCCATAGAAAAATGTGGCAGTGTTTATCAGGTTGGCACAAAACCCAGCCAACTTGTCATTTTTTAATATGCTGGATCCTATCGGCCAGAGCTGACTCCATGGCACCTAATAACAACCACAACAAAATACATTTAAGGTTCCTCCATGTCTTTTGTTCCTTGGTAGCTTATCTTTATTATTGAATAATATTAACAGAAACTTAGAACCCTATAAATGATGACTCCACTCTCCCCTCTCCTACCACCCCTTTTACACATTAGTAAAACTTGTTATTGTTGCTAGGTGCCATTGAGTGTGTATTTATCACATTTATTTATCCATTCATCTATTGATGGCCATTTGTCTATTGTGGATACTGCTGCAATGCACATTGGTGTAAACATTTCTATTTAGTTTCTGCTCTCAATACCTTTGAGGTATATACCCAAGGTTAAGATTGCTGGGTCATGTTTAACTTTGTTAGCAACCACCAAACTTTTCTACAGTGGTTGTACCATCTTTCATTCTTACCAGCAATGGATGAGGGTTCCATTTTCCCTACATCTTTTACAGCACCTGTTATTGATAGTATAATAGTTTTAGTACTAACAGTCTTTGGATCATCAGTTAAGCACTTGACTACTGGAAGTCACTTTGAACCCATCCACAGTTGTTTCATAAAACAGACAAAGTCATGTGCTGTCAAAAGGTAGCCTTGAAGACCTTGAAAGAGCCTATGAGCAGTTCTCCAAACATGCACAATTGCCATAAGTTGTAATCAACTCAACAGCATCTAATAGCTATAATAAATTGTAGTGGCGGTGAAGTAGTAATTCAATGTAGTTTTATTTGCCTCTCCCTAATGACTATAGCAAGAGTCCTCTTGGCAGTGGTGTAGTGCTCCAGCATATCCCTGCTAACTAAAAGTCAGCTGTTCTAACCCACCAGCCAGTCTAGCTCAGATTTTTTTTGTTTAGCTAAGATATTTTTGTTTATTATTGAGCATGGTCTTCTTGGTGAACACATGAGATAAATTGTACCATCCCTGTCTTACAGTTAAGTCAGTCTGCTTCTGTAAAGGTGTACAGCATTGAAAATCCTATGGGGGCAATTCTACTGTGTCATATAAGGTTGCTGTAAGAAGGAATTGATTCAGTGGCACACAACAAGAACAACAAATGATTACTGACAAATATATTCTTATCTGTTTCTTGGTCATTTCTATATACTCCTTAAAGAAATACCTCTTCAAGTCCTTTGCCTGTTTTCTGATTGGGTTGTCTGCTTGTTCAGTTTTGCTGTTCAGTTATGTGCGTTCTTTATAGTTCCCAAGACTTTTATGTCTGCAATACCAGTGATTTAGCCTGAAGAAGCAAAGAAAGTTCTGTAGAGCCGATTTCTGCTTCCTAATATCAGTCTGTTTCAGTTTACATATTATTCTTTCATTCACTTAGTGAGCATTTACTTACTGCTTAACATTCTGGCTTTCACTAAAGAGATGCAAAGAAAAGTAAAAACATAACTACTCTATTAAAAGAAACATGCTGCTTGTGTTTCTGTAGGTGGAAAGATTTAGATTATATTAATGAATAATGAACAAGTGTAAAGTTGCAAATGCTTAGCAGTGGGAAGAAAGCGATGGTCATGGTGATGAAGAGGATTAGATAGTTAATATTTATTGAGTGATTTCCACATTCCAGTCTTTTTTTGCCTCACATTTTTATTAAAAACTTTAAAAATACAATAAAGTTCAAAGAACATTTCTACATCATTAACAAAGATTCAACAGTTTGCTTTTACAATCTATTTGAAAATTTGTAGCTATGGCACAAAACTTACAAATTTCAGCATGAATCATGCCAGTCGTTTTTCTAAATGTTTACCTCTATGACTTTTTTCATAGCACATAACCCTTTACTTTCTACTGTTATAATGCATATTTTACAAGTGGTGTAATAGGCCAAGAAAGAGCAAATAACATCTTTAGGGTCATGCAGCTGGTTAAGTGGAGTTAGAGTTTTAACTCAGGCTAGGATTTGAACTTTCACTTAAAATATAAAGAGTGATTTCTAGAAAACAATAGAGTGATAACGATTCTGTGGACTTTAATAAATAAGGCCACTTTTTTGGTAGTATGTACAACATAACCACCTATTTTCCTTGACGGCCAGCTCAGAGGGAAAGAGGAAAGAGCTAACATTTATTTAGCACACAGCGTTTTCTACCTATTGTCAAGCTTAGTGTTCCTTGTGAACATGAGGTAAGCCCTGTCATCCCTGTTTTATAGTTGAAGAAACTGATGAAGGGGAGATTCTTCGGACCACATAACTCATGCTCTTTTCTCATCAATGAAGTTGAGTTAGAATAAAAGTAAAACAACTCATTAGGTACTTCATGGTGATTTTCATGTCAAAAGCTTTCCATTTCTGAGAGGGCTACCTCCTTTTAAAGCATGGTGCGCAAAGCAAATTTTACAAATACTTATTTCAAACAAGAAAGGTGAAAAAAGACTTGTATTTTATTTTCTTAGATAGCTAGTTCTTATTTTAAGTAATGATATATACTAAATTGGTTGTAATTTTGGACAATTTGAGTTACAGTCAACTTTGTGAAATTATATTAGAAAATTTTGCTTGTGAATGACAAATAATCTTTATAAGACCTTAGATTAGCAGTACATTAATATAGGTAAACTCTTGGTTTATAAGATTAGACATCAATCTCCTCAAGGTTTGTTTTTGTTGTCTTGTGTTAAAACATGGCCCTTGGTGCACTTTGTGGGAAGCAGAATGACGGTACTTGCCCAGAATTGGTTGAAATGTAATGCTACCAACATTGCAAAGAGCAAAAGAGATCAGTTTTTCTCAAAACTCTAGGATTAGACTAACTGGTAGGACATAATAAATACAAGTATTTGGCAATTGTGGAGCTACGAACCTCTGATTTACGTACAACCCGTAGAAATCAACCCCCATAAAGCCTATTACATTAAAAATGCTAGGTCCCTACAGTAGTTGGAAATAACAAACTGTAGTTATTTTACAACATGTATCATTATTATTATAATTCTGTATTATAATATTAAAGTACTTGAGTGTATCTGCGTTTCTTGATTGTTTTTGTGTTAGAAGTATACCCTGTATGCTAAGACATTTAACTGACATTAGAAACAAACTATACCTGACTATTCTAAGTACAGATTCAAAGTAAAGAAAAACTAGGGAACAGAACTCATTTGTAATCTGGGGCCTGCCTCTATTTCTCATTATGTTTTATATAGAAATAGCATGCGTGTTCAACAGACAAACCTAGGTTCAAAATAACCTCAGCCACTTGATGATTTTGTGCACAGCACTAATCTGTAAAATGGAGATAGTAATGCATAACTTAAACAACTTGATATTATCAAGATTTGTTGAAAGAATGAATTAGGATCAGAAGTAGTATATGTAAGCTACCTAGCACTGTATCCGATGGAGTATCATTAAATACTAATGGTAGCATGTAATTACATAATCATTTTAGAAAATTGACATTAGTTTCTTCATAAAGTGTTAATGTTTATAACTTCCTTAACATAAATCCAGTTGGATAGCTTTGTAATTTGTTTACAACCCAATAGTAGAATAAATTTATTCGCTATGGTTTCAAAAGTACTAAATCACTGCTTCTTCTGTCTAACAAAACAAATCAGAAATTGGTTACAGATGTAAATTGGCAAGTGTCTTAGCTATATAAGGCATCCATACATGTTATTAAAATCATCACATTTTCACTACATAAATGAGCAAAAATTTAAGTGTGTTAATAAATGGGATGTAATTGAATGTATTCACTATTAAAAGTTAGAGATGAGTAATAACTGCAAGGGTTTATGGGGAAGATAGGATGAGAGGACTTGGGGAGAAAACATGAATACAGGAGGGCAGAGGGAGCACTAGAACTGATTGAGATTATATAACATTTAAAAAGTGACTTAAAAAATTTTAAGTGATTTGATATGGAAGTATATGATAAGTGAATACTATATCAAGAAAACTATGAGAAAGCAAAAAAAGAAACCAACCTGACCAATGATTACCATGAGTGAAGGGGAAAGAGCTGTTGTATAGGGGCATTGAGTTTTTATCAATGGTGGTAGAATAATTTGAAAAAGATATCAATAGTGGCTGTACAGTATGAAGAGTATAATCAGTGACATAGATTTATACAAATAGGAATAGGAGAATGTTCTGTTGTGTACATTTTTGCCAGGTGAAATAAAATGAAACTAGAATATTTGCATGTTTTAAAAGCCAAATGCATCGATATTTTAGCAAATAATTCCTTTTGGGGATATTAATTCCTGAAAAGCAAGTACTATGAGGCTAAAAGAGGTTCATTTTAAAGTGAATATTAAGTGTATTTGAAATAATTTAAGTGTCCAAAATTGAATAATGATTTGTTTAAAATGATACATAAATTTAATTATTATTCAGGCAGAGCCCTGGTGGCATAGTTGTTACATGTTGGGTTGCTAACCTCAAGGTCATCAATTTGAAACCATCAGTAGCTCCACAGAAGATATGGTTTTCCATTCCCTTAAAGAGTTTGTCAGCCCACAGGACTTTGTACTATAGGATTGCTATGAATTGGAGTCGACTCTGTGAAGTTTTTCTTTTAACTTTTTTTAAATGCAGTTATTAGAAATAATTATTGTAAGGCAGTATGGAAAATGCTTATGATATAAGATTCAATCAGAAGGTAAAATCAGTTATTTTTTATTTTCAACTACAAAAATTATTCTTATGCATATGAGCAAGTATATCGAAGGGGATATGGAAAATTACAAAGAAATAATATAATTGGTAACATCCAGGATGTTTGAGTTTCTTTCAATTTTTATACTTCAGTGATTCTTATTGGTGATTGAATTAAAAATAATCAGAACCTATGAAATAGGTTTGCAAGAAAGAAAACAAACCAGCTTGAATTTTATCAAATGTGTAGAGTGAAATTAAATTTGTAGGGTACACAGGGTTAGAGAAATACTTTTAAAACACCACAGGAAGGCAGTCAGTGAAATCCAGAGAAAATTCTTTCTTTTTTAAAAATCATTTTATTGGGGGCTTTTATACAACTCTTGTTACAAACCATACATTAGTTGTATCTGACATATTCATACGTATATTCCATCGTTCTTTTCTAGACATTTACTTTCCATTGAGCCCTTGGGATCAGCTCCTCCCCCCCCCCGCCCCCCCAATCCTTGTGGTCCCCTGATAGATGGTAGATTTTTAATTATTTTCAAATCTCACACCAATCACTGTCTCCCTTCCCTCTGGCTTCTGTTGTTCTTCCCCCTGGCTGGGGGGGGTATGGTTATGTGCCATTCATTGCGTTCAGTGCCCACCTCCCTCCCCACCTCTTCTCCACCTTCACCTTACCCTTTTGATATATCTATTCCCATTCCTGTACCTGGGTTCCATGTGTTGTAAGTTTTATCTCTTGCCTATAACTATATATAGGCTCCCATCTAGTCTAGATTGGGAGATGGCACTGAAGTGATAGTGGGGGTGAGGAGGCGAGGCCTCCAGGGAACAGAGGTATATTGCATGACTCATTTAATGCTCTACTGCATCCTGATTGACTCACCCCCTCCCTGCGACCCCTCTGTGGGGTGATGTTCCATTGTCCATAGATGGGCTTTGGGTCTCCCCTCCAATCCCCCTCCATTCTCACCAATGCATTTTTGTTTGTTTGCTGTCTTGTGAATCTTCTGATACCCGTTGCCCAGTCTCAATGACACCTCACAATCCCACTGGCTGGTGTGTGTTTCTTCCATGTGGACTTGTTGCTTCACTGTTGGATAGCTGTTTATTAACAGTTTATTAAGCCTTTAAGACCCCAGACACTATATCTTTTAATAGCCGGGCACCATCCTTTGTCTTCACCACATCTGCTTATGTAGAAAATGCTTTCAATAAAATGTGTTTGGAGCAAAAATTATATAATAAAAGAGAATTGAGACATATTAACCAGTGTTTGAAGCTAATTTGAATTTTGGTTCAAGCACTACATTCAAAAATAGATGAAATAATATATATCCCTAACTTTAAATAAAATTATATATATATATATATGAGACAATGGAGAATGTAAACCCTGCATGGATATTTTATGCTATTAAAGCACCATTTGTTTGTTTTTTGAGGTGTGGCAATAGTATTACTATGTTTAAGAAATAGTTATGTTTCAGAGAGATTAAGGACCTTCAAAAAGTTTATGGGAAAATTGAATTAAAAGATAATATTCTTCCATGAACTTCTTGAAGCTCCCTCTTATATACTGAAATACTTATGGATGAATTGATAGCCAAGGTTTATTCCAAATGGAACAGAGTAGGTGAAAGTATAGATAAAATAAATGGATTTTATAATTGTTGAGCTCATGATTGATGTTCATTGCAGTTTTTTTCCTAATTTAATATGATTGACTTTTCTATAATAAGTTTAAAAATAATTCTCAGTTACAAAAATAAATGTTATATTTTAATTATTTGCCTTTTATAAATTATTATTTTATTTTTCATCAGTTTGAAGACTGAGGTCCAAGCCATGATATATATTTTTTCAAAACCATTTTATAGGTAGTTAGTACAGATAAACATATCATCACATTGTTTAATCTTATCAACACTATTGTACAGTTGGTACCACCACAGTCCCCAAAAGGTAGCACTTTTTAACCCATATAAAAAATGTCCGTTACAACAGAAAAGTGAATGAATGGAGACATCGGTCAATGTAAGATATGAAAAAAATAATAATTTATAAATTATCAAGGGTTCATGTGTGAGAACGGGTGGGAAAGGGACGGGAGGGAATGAGCTGATACCAAAGGCTCAAGTAGAAAGAAAATGTTTTGAAAATTATGATGGCAACATATGTACAAATGTGTTAGACACAATGGATGTATGTATGGATTGTGATAAGAGCTGTATGAGCCCCCAATAAAATGCTTTTTTAAATGTCCATTATAATTAAAGCAGGATAGTTATAAGATTATTGACACATGTATAACATGTATAAAAATCAGTCCAGAGTATTGAACATGAATGATATCTGATATCATATCTAGAGTTGTGAGATGAACTCTCACCTCTTTTCTAAGAATCATTCCAGCTGTGCTCCAAGATAGTTTTGTTCTTCTGGGAGTCCATGGTTATTTCAGTATTCTTTGTTAATCCCATAATTCATATGCAGTCTTCCGTATTGATTGTGCAGGTTTTACCTGCATATGAGGTAATTAAGAATACCATGTCTTGGATCAAGCATACCTGAAAAGTGACATCTTTTAACACTTTAAATAGGTCTTGTCCAGCAGATTTGCCAATGCAAGATTTCTTGAGAAAGCTGCTTCCTTTAGTGTTAACTATCCAGTGATCCACAATGCAATGAATGACTTCAATCTTCTCTCCATTTACCATGATGTTGTATCTCGGTTTGGTTGTGAGGATTTTTGTTTTTTCAATATGAGTTCTCTTGTCTTTAAGTAAGCAAGGTTGTATCATCTGCATACAGCGGATTGATAACGGGCCTCCCTCCAATCTTTTATACTACTTTCTTCTTCATATAGCTCAGTTTTTCAGTTTATTTCTCAGCATACAGATTAAGTATGGTGGAAGGTTACAACCCCTGACACACACCTTTTTGAGTTTAAACCATGTAGTTATTCTTTATTCTGTTAAAAATGACTGTCTCTTCTTTTATGTACAGATTCCACATGAACACAATTAAGTGTTCTGCCATTCCCATTCTTCTCAATTTAATCCATAGTTTATTACGATCCACATAGTCAAATGCATTTACATAGTCTATAAAGTACAAGCAAACATTTTCCTGATATTCTTGGCTTTTCAGGCAATATCTATCTTTTTTATATCATTTTATTAGGGGCTCATACAACTCTTATCACAATCCATACATACATCAGTTGTGTAAAGCACATTTGTACATTCATTTCCCTCATCATTCTCAAAACATTTGCTCTCCACCTAAGCCCCTGGCATCACCTCCTCATTTTCCCCCTTCCTCCCTCCTCTCTTCCCTCTCCCTCATGAACCCATGATAAATTTTGTCATATCTTGCCCAGTCCGATGTCTCCCTTCACCCATTTTTGTGTTGTCCGTCCCCCAGAGAGGAGGTTATATGTAGATCCTTGTAATCTGTTCCCCCTTTCCAACCCATCCTCCCTCCATCTTCCCAGTGTCGCCACTCACACCACTGGTCCTGAAGGGATCATTCACCCAGGATTCCCTGTGTTTCCAGTTCCTATCTGTACCAGTGTACATCTGCTGGTCTAGCCAGACTTGTAAGGTGGAATTGGGATCATGATAGTGGGGGGGGGGGGAGAGGGAAGAAGCATTTATGAACTAGAGGAAAGTTGTATGTTTCATCATTGCTATATTGCACCCTGACTGACTCATCTCCTCACCGAGGCCCTTCTGTAAGGGGATGTCCAGTGGCCTACAAATGGGCCAGCCCCCATTCACAATGATATGATTTTTTTGTTCTGATGATGCCTGATACCTGATCCCTTCAACACCAGCCTGTGACCACACAGGCTGGTGTGCTTCCATGTGGGCTTTGTTGCTTCTTAGCTAGATAGCTGCTTGTTTACCTTCAAGTCTTTGAGACCCCAGACTCTATATCTTTTGATAGCCTGGCACCATCACCTTTCTTCGCCACATTTGCTTATGCACCCATTTGTCTTCAGCAATCCTATCAGGGAGGTGAGCACACAGTGATATGATTTTTTGTTCTTTGATGCCTGATAACTGATTCCTTCAACATCCTTTGATCCCTTTGGCACCTCGTGACCACGCAGGATGGTGTGCTGCTTCCATGTGGGCTTGGTTGGTTCTGAACTAGATGGCCGCTTTTTTACTTTCAAGCCTTTAAGACCCCAGAACTATATCTTTTGATAGCCAGGCACCATCAGCTTTCTTTACCACATTTGCTTATTCACCTACTTTGTCTTCAGCGGTTGTGTTGGGAAGGTGAACATCACAGAATGCCAATTTAATAGAAGAAAGTATTTTTGCATTGAAGGAGTACTTGAGTAGAGGCCCAATGTCCTTCTGTTGCTACCTTAATACTAAACCTATAAATATAGGCACATAGATCTATATTTACATATGTACATGCCTTTATTTAGACCTCTATAAATGCCCTTTGCCTCCTAGCTCTTTCCTCTGTTTCCTTTGACTTTGCTCTTGTCCCACTATCATGCTCAGTCTTCATTTGGGTTTCAGTAATTCCTCTTGGTTACATGACCCTTGATCACACCCTACCAGGCTTCCTACACCCTCTTTACCACTGATTTGGATCACTTGTTGGGTCTCTGGGTGTGCTAACACAACAACCTTTCCCCCCCACCTCCCCCTCTCCCATGTTCCCCGGAACTGTCAGTCCATTCTCCTCCAGATTGTTCATCCAGCCTATCTTATTTAGACAGACCTGTGGAGATAATAACATGCACAAAAACAAGACAGCAAAACCAAGCAACAATATACAACAAAACAACAACGAGCAATGACAAAAACAAAACACAACAAGAAAGAAAAGCTTGTAGTTAGTTGAAGGACTGTTTATTGGCCTTTAGGGGTGTTTTGCAGTCCAGTCTGTTGGGGTACCAAGCCCTGGCCCCAGAGTCCACCTTTGGCATTCTCTATGGACCTCGCCGCTCCATTCCCTTCTGTTGCACCCCCTTAGTGCTAAGATCTATCTGATATTAGCAATGACATCATCCCTTGTTCCAGATCTCCTGAATCCATTTTGAATTTATGACAGCTCCATGTCAATGTATTGTAACTGTTGTTTTTTAAAATTTTTTCTTCCACAGAACTTTACTTGTGTGTGATATTAATGATATTGTTTGATAATTTTTGCTTTCTGTTGAGTCACTTTTCTCTAGAATGGCACAAATAGATGTATTTTGGTCCGTTGGCTTGCTGACCATTTTCTAAATTTCTTGCCTTAGATTGATCAGTGGTTCTAGCACTTCATCACTTTTTTTAACATTCCAATTGGTGTTCTTGTCACTTCCTAGAGCCTTATTTTTCACTAATGCCTTCAGTGAAGTTTGAACTTCTTCTTTCAATAACATTGGTTCTTGCTCATATGCTACCTCTTGCAATGGCTATATGCTGATCAATTCTTTTTGGTAGAGTGGCTCTGTGTATTCTTTCATTTATTGGACATGTTTATTGATATTTAAAATACATTGAATGCAATTCATTTGTTAAATCATATTAAAAAGGGTTGTGCAATCATCACCACAGTCAATTTTTGAACATTTTCTTCTTTGTAGTCCTCATCGCTGTTAACCTTCTATCCTCTCTTTATTCCCCTTCCATCCCTGTGTCATTCCATACATTGCCTATTGAATCCTTCAATATTACAATTCAGAGCTTGATTATTTTCTTCGGTTGTTTCAGCTTGAGCTATGCTGTTTTCTTCCCTTTTAGTTTCCTAATTCCAGGTCTTTGCACATATTGTAAGGCTTTTCTTGTCTTCTCGGACTGCCTTCTGTTTTAGGTATTTTTCTCTTATGAAATGTTAATATTCTCACTAGGCTTTTTATCTCCACTTGCTTCTCAGTGTGTCATCACGTGGTGACTTGTGTGCTGTTATGATGCTGGAAGCTATGCCACTGGAATTTAATAAGCTTTGTTCCACCCAAGCCAACCCCCAGTTTAGCCTGAAATCCCCCTGCCCTACATTTAGAATGCAAAAGTGTTTTCCCTTTGCTGTGTTAAAAAGGTCAAAATTATTAGTACCACCCACAGAGCCTTGGTGTAATGTGGCCGCATCTCATTCTAGGTGTCCTTTAACTCTCAAGGTCTCTAGCCACAGTAACTTTGTTTCAGTTCCCTAGTTAGTAAAGCTGTTCTTCCACTTGTTTGACCCATGCATATGGTACTTCCTGTGCATATTGTTCTTACTCTCCTTGGTACTTCTTGATACTAGAAAATTCTTATACCCTCCTGATGACAAATAAGGAAAAGTCAATTCTGAAAATTAGAATGAAATCTGTAAATTGTTAGGCAATTATATAGTGGTTAACAGCAGAACCTTTGGGGTCAAATAAACTTATTATGTAACTTACTAACTATAATACCTTGGCCAATTTTATTTGATCTGTATGTTAAGAATAAATGAGTACCTTCTTAAACATTTTAAGATTAAATGAGATAATACTTGTAAAATGCCTGGTGTTTAACAGGGAATCTAGGATAGATGAACCCTCAGGACCAATAGTAAGAGTGGCGCTACCGGGAGGGAAGCGGGGGTAGAAAGGGGGAACCAATCTTCGGGATCTACATTTAACCCCCTCTCTGGGAGATGGATGAGCAACAGGAAAGTGTGAAGAGAGACGCCGGGCAGTGTAAGATAAGATAAAATAATAATTTATAAACTATTAAGGGTTCATGAGGGAAGGGGGGGCGGAGAGGGAGGGGGAAGGAAAAAAGGAAAATGAGTTGATTCCAGGAACCCAAGTGGAAGGCAAATTTTGAGAATGATGAGGGCAACGAATGTATAAGGGTGTTTTATTTAATTGATGTAGTATGGATTGTGATAGAGTTGTATGAGCCCCAATAAAATGATTTTTTTAATTGCCTGTTGTTTATACACTTTGCTGTGAACTTGAGCAAGCCATTTAACCACCCAAGCTTATCGTGTTGTGTTTTCTTTCTTTTTTGGTTTCTAAGACTGTAAATCTTTTTTTTTCCCAACACAATTGTTATTGGATTCGACCCACCCAGATCTCCACTTTTTTTAAATTTTATTTTTAAACATTTTATTAGAGACTCATACAACGCTTATCACAATCCATACATACATCAATTGTATAAAGCACATCTGTACATTCTTTGTCCTCATCATTTTCAAAGCATTTGCTCTCCACTTAAGCCCTTTGCATCAAGTCCTCTTTTTTCCCCTCCCTCCATGCTCCCCCTCCCTCTTTTTCTTTTAAAAAAGATAATTTTATTGGGAACTCATACAACTCTTAACACAATCCATACATACATCAATTGTATAAAGCACATTTGTATATTCGTTACCCTCATCGTTCTCAAAATATTTGCTCTCCACATAATCCCCTGACATCAGCTCCTCATTTTTTCCGCTCCCCCTTCCCTCATGAACCCTTGATAATTTATAAATTATTATTTTGTCATATCTTGCTCTGTCAGACGTCTCCCTTCACACACTTTTCTGTTGTCTGTCCCCCTGTTTTGTGTTTTCAGATGGAAAATGCAGACAATATATCCCATTCTTCCTACTTCACAAAATTTTTTTCGATAATTGAAGTTCTCTGAAAAGTGTAAATAGGTAACCATACTAGCTAGATATATTAATTATATTGCTATGAAAGAAGATGGTGATCTCATTTTGTCAGTAATATACCCTCATTCTTTGATGTTGGATACTTCTTTGTCGTCAAAATTGTTGAAGTAGAATTTACCCTACTGTGAACAGTTGTCTGCTTTCAGTGATAAAGTGTCCAAATGAATCCTTAGGAAAATAGACCTTAATAGAAATCTAAGGAGATGCTTCTTGCCCTGGTGTAAAAGGAATGAGAGAGAGAAAGATAACTAGGAGCAAAGCCCCGAAAGTACGAATGAGGGAGACACTCAGCCTGACCAGTTTTGATTGCCTGTTCTGATTTCCTATAGCTTGGGTTGTGTTGAAGGAGAGCTGGTGGTATAGTGGATTATGCATTGGACTGTTAAACATAAGCTCAGCAATTCGAGCCCATTAACTGCCTTGGGAGAAAGATGAGGCTTTCTGCTCCCATAAAACTTTATGGTCTCAGAAACCCACAGAAGTAGTTCTACTCTGTCCATAGGGTCATTATGAGTTAGGATAGACTGAGTGGCATTGAGTTTGGTGCCATGCTTACTTTTATGATTGGTTTGTATATTTTGATTTATCCTTACCTGGCCATCGTAAAAAAACAGTTAGAAGGCTAGTGTGACCATTCCATATATAAGAGTAGTGAAATACAAGTCAGAACCCAGAAATCCCTATCTCTAGATATTTCATCCTGCTACATTGCTTTTAGTAGCCATAATAGCACAGTGGTTAAGCTCTAGGTTGCCAACCAAATGGTTGGAGGTGTGAACCCAATATCTCCAAGGAAAGAAGATATGATAGTCTGCTTCCATAAAGATAACAGCTTTGGAAACCATATGAGTAGTTAGACTCTGCCCTTTAAGGTTATTATAAGTTGACATTTAGTTTAGGCAATGGGTTTTTGTTGTTCATTTTTATATTGTTTTTAAAAATAGGAATAGCAGATGTAATGATCAGTAAATACTAGTGTCATGTAATCATATAGGAATTTGCGTAATGACAGCACTGATGTTTGTTCTCCCTCTTATTTATAATGTGATCTTAGATGTGATCTTGACTAAGATTTTTATTTTCAGCCAACACTTTCACTTATTACTGACAGACTTGTTTTCAAATTGGGTTTCCTGTCCTGAGCTGCATTTAAAATTTTTTTAATTATTTTTTTTAATTTTATATTGTGAATTTGGTAAAGTTTACAGATCAGATCTGTTTTCCATTAGAAAACAAGCCATACGTTTTTTGTTTCATGTCATTGATTTTAATATAATATGCAAGCAACACTTCTCATTCCTCGTTCTCCCTTTTTTAAACCCTTGTCATTCCTCCTCCTCTCCTAACCCTTGCTACCTTCTGAACATTGCCTTTGAGCAAATGCTGCCCTTTTCCTCTCAAAAGCTTGATGGTGTCAAGTGGTGCCCAAACCTCCTTAAAGGATCTCTGGTGGTGTCGTGGGTTATGAGTTGGGCTGCTAACCACAAGGTCAGCAGTTTGAACCCACCAGTTGCTCAGTGGAAAAAAAGATGAAGTTTTCTGGTCCTGTAAAGTTTTGCATCCTTGGAAACCACAGGAACCTTTCTGTTCTGTCCAGAGATCCCTATGAGTCAGAATTGATGAAATGGCAGTGAGTTTTGGTATCTCTCTAATGTTATTGTTCATCTTATGAATCTATTGTTTTGTTAAAAACTCAGCCATCTGGGTGAATTTAAGTCCATGCCTTGCAGGTGACTAACAGCCATACATAGTCTCAGAGGCTCCACTAGTATTTATTTTATTAGTAAACTTGATCTTTTAAAAATGATTGTGAGTTTTCTTCCTCATCCCTCCCACATACTCTATCCAGACCCTTCTTTGGTGACCCTTTTCAGAGTTGTTGGTAGTAGTAGCCAGGCCCCATCTTATTTGTTTGGTCACAGAGACATGGAGGCTGAATGCCCAGTGGTCCATTAGTACTTTGGTCTAATTTTTTTAAATGTATATTTGATTTTCTTCATTCTTCTTTGCTCCCAAGGAGGAGATCAGTAGTTTAACCCTATGGTCACTTACTAGATTTTAAGACCCTAGTCACTACGCATCAAAGTAGGATGTGGAACATTTTCTTGTGAACTGTGTTGTGCAAATTTGACCTTGATATTTCCCTCAACTATAGTCCAGAGTTCTCAGGCTTAGTGACTCATTTCCTCAAGATGCTTAGTTGTGGATAAGAAGTTTCATAACTTTGCTTCCTATATGTTCTATATTTATGAATATATGAGGGGCCTTCAAAAGTTGTAAAAAAATAAATTTTTCTAATTTTTGAAGCCCCCTCTTATTTGTAGCATAAATACTTAATGTACATAAATACTTAGAAATATCATTTGTTAAACATATATATTCATGAGAATCACTTGAAGTTTTTGGTAAATCAGTTCCTTCTCGGTCAGTAATGTTTCATATGCTTCACTCCCCTTGTTTTGGAATCCTAAGTAAATGACTGTGTTCTTTTTACCCACAGGTCTTCTGTGCTTCCTGCTGTAGCCTGAAATGTAAACTGTTATACATGGATAGAAAAGAAGCTAGAGTTTGTGTCATCTGCCACTCAGTACTAATGAATGGTAAGTCTTAGCATGGCTTGCTTTTACAGTTACTGAAGCAGAACAGGAGAATTCCTTTGGAAAGGCTGCTGTTTTTACTGTCCTTTCTTTAGAAGTTGCTCATTTTCTCAAATGTCATAACTATTCTACAATTTTGAAAATATCATAGCATTGCAGAATTCTTGTGCCTAATTTACTGAATGAATGCTAAAGCCAGGTAAGTTTGGCTGGAAAAGTGGAACTTCTTGTTTAAATTCAGTGCCTTGTAGCTGTTAACGTATCTGCTAGGGAGAAAGGCATAATGGCAGCCGGCAATTACTAGCCACCTAGATGATGATCTATTTAAATTGGGCCAAAATTTTCCTTTAAAGATAAACTGTCTAGGGAATATCTTAATTACATAGAATACATTTTTCTTAATACCTTATTATATTCATCCTGTTAAAAATAAACATTTTAGCATACTGGATCGATGATAAAATTTCATTTATCAGTTGCCTCCTTAATGCTGCTTATATTTATGTTAAGGATAATGTTTTTGAATTTATTTGTCACATTGTAAAAAGAATATTGGTAGATAATTTAATTTATCCAATGCACATCTTTTATGGAACTGGAAATAAATTCAAGAGGATATAAATTTTAAAGTGAGTATTCTTATAAAGAGATATAAATAAAAGTGGTCAGGCTATAGTATTTTCTCTTTGAATGCATCTTTGTACAGCTGCCAGATTATCACTAAACCCATTGCTGTGACTATGAACTATTACTAGAATCAGACACACCACTGCTGCCCGAGGCAGAGACTTACCTGCTGAGACCTTTCCTGCTCTGTCTGTCTGCATTGCTCATAGTAATGTTTTCCTGTTGCTGGCTTATTAACCTATTGCATGTAAGTTAATCTAATGTGTTCAAATCTCCTGTGATCCACTCAGTTTCCTCCCATTTCTGAATTCTTATCATTTTGATCAACTATGATGTGTTTTTTTCTACTCTTATGAGCCGCTTTTTCAGTGGTGGTTATTTCACTGGTTGCTCAGTTGGCGATATTTATTCCACTGCTTTCATTCTCTTAAATATATCCCCACATAAGAGCATGCTGCTTAATTATGGTAACTAATGCCTCCTTTATTAGCTAATTGATAGCTAATTATTATTACTTGGCATAGTTAAAGATGAAGGAAATGGTAGAGGATTCGTATGAAATACTTTTTATTAAGTGAAGGAGACCCTTAACAGGGGATCCTTAAGGTAATCGGCACTTCCTGGTTTTTCCAGCGTCTTTCCACTCGCATGGCTTAGTTCAGTCTTTTCCTAACTATTTAATTTGATGCGCATCAGTGTACCCTGTTTCTTTTTCCTTTTCTTGTTTTCTCTTCCTCCTTCCCTCTCTTCCTACCAGTGCTTTCTGGGGAATAGAGCTTTTGTTACTAGTTTTGTCTTGCAGTTTGGAGATGATAAATATTCAAAATCTTATGGATCATTCTTTTTATATTTAATGAGATTTTTGAAAAGTTTTTTTTTTAATTGCTGATTTCTATTCCTAGGCATGTGGTATTGCCTAAACTTAGAAGATAACATTTAATAGCTTTTATTTTTATAGTACTTTTCATCCTACTGTCTTTAAAGATAGTAATTGATAATATCAGTATTTAGCTAGTAACATTTTAGGGTATTTACAATCTTAACAAATTTTTAATCATTTATGTTGTTGGACACACATTTTCATGTCCAAATGGGTACTGTGCTATGGAAACACATCAAATATAGGTAATGGTTGTTATTGCTAGATGCTTTTACCCAGGGTGATAATTATACAAAAGGGGAATTCGCAATAATGCTGAAATATGATCTCCTGGTCTTGAGATTTCAGGATTTTCCATATGAGATTTTACTTAAAATCCTGAAAGTCCTGAAATGGAACCCTCAAACATCATATAATGGAGTAATGATATTTTAGCCCCTGATTTTGATTGTTGATAGAATTATATAAAAGACATTTAAACGAACAAACGAAAAAGGACATATGCTATCCCAGTTGAAAATTGTTCGTAGATTTGATGTTGCTTAGAAACCCTCATAAGGAAATGTTAGTCTCTCTTTTAAAGAATTCTGAAGCTTAGTCATTAACCTCAGACTGATCTATAAACCTAGTATCAGACAAGTCATATGATTTTTTAAATTTGTTCCACTCTAATAGTTTACTTAGCTAAGTGGTGTCCTTTATTGACTCACACCACCTATCTTCTTAATGCCGTCATTAGCTGGAAGAAACATGCTATGTTGTTAATGAGGAGGAGCTGCATTTATTTACCCAGTATTGTGGAGGTCTTGATGTCCATATTTTGCAATCCATTCACATTGATTGTGTCTGTATTTGCTTTAGCTCAAGCCTGGGAGAACATGATGAGTGCCTCAAGCCAGAGCCCTAACCCTAACAATCCTGCTGAATACTGTTCTACTATCCCTCCCTTGCAGCAAGCTCAGGCCTCAGGAGCTCTGAGCTCGCCACCTCCCACTGTGATGGTACCTGTGGGAGTTTTAAAGCACCCTGGAGCAGAAGGTAGGGGATCATGTGCTATTCTCTCTCTTTTTCCTCACCAAGTTGCTCTGAAAAGGTGCTGATAATGACTTTACAGCACAGATCTTTAGAACACTGCAGATAAGTAAGTCCCTTTGGGTGGTTATACAAGTGGAAGAACAAGGTGAGAAATGTGTTGAAACTATTTCTGGGCAGGTAAAGAAGAATATTGTGTTGTCTGATATTTTGAAGACACTTCTGAAAATATGCCAATCAATTTAAGAATGGAGTACTTACACTGCTTTTACTTAAAAAGAAGAACCAAAATGGAAGTCAACCTACAGAAGTCTATCCTTATACCTATCTCAGTGTTCTCTGTAGCTGTTTTAGAAGTGATGAAAGTGAGAGTTCTTCCTGACCAACATGTTTCAATATTGTGTTTCAACAATATACACATTGCCATCTGCCCTTTCATTTGTACCTTGTTCATACACAAATATAAAATGATTGTTAGGCACATAACCAATACCAAACCAACTCCAGTCAAGAAGATTCTAACTTAAAGAGTACAATTGCTAAATAGAATTTCCAAGACTAAATCATTACAGGAAAAGATAACCTCTTCTTTCTCCCACTGAATGGTTGGTGCCCTTGTGATTAATAGGCCACTTCTTAACCCACTGCACCACCAGGACTCTTTGTTAGGCTATTAGACCTTTATAAAACTAGGACTCTCAGTCTGATTATATATATCATATGACAGGTAGAAAATTGTAGGCATTCAAGTGACTTTGGTTTATTATGTCTTTGTGGTTTTGATTTTGTCAAATGAAAGATATTTTGTAAGGTTGAGAGTATAAGGAGAAAAAATTATTTATTTCCTGAAAGTGGTCTTGTTAGGTTTCCCTTGATAATTAAAGCCTGTCTTCCTTCATTCGCATTATGTCTTCTGTTCCCTTCCCTGGCTGAAGAGGCTTGGTCCTTTTTGAAGATCAAAGGCTATTGTCACCATCCTCTTCCCCTTTTTCCTTCTCTTCAGGTCATTCCTCACGCATGTTCCTTGTGTTTTTATGAATTCAGGTTTTCTTTCTAAAAATCTTTCTTCTCTTTATTTCATTTGTTGATTTTGCTATTCTTTCTGTGTCTCTTTGTTTCGGTTGGTTGAATTGATTTCCATAAGTGGATTTAAACAGATCATTCAGACTCAGTTTTCCCTGTCTTTTTATAAAAATGCTACCTACTCGGCACTACCAGATCAGTCTTTTTCTTCTTCTATAATGCTTTAGCCAAAGATCTGGTCAATTTGCTTAAATTCTTAGATATCTATGTCAATTCTTCCTTTATTAATTAATATAATTCTTCAGTGTTCTTTGGGGTCATCTTTGGCTTTAAAAATATTTTTCCAGGTATGTGAGTCCTGAGAAACTTTTACTTTTAGGTGTAGAGTTAATTACTAGGGTTGTTTTTTGTTTTCCCTGTTATTAACTTACTTCCTAAGCCCCTAAAAAAAAAAACCTTCCTTAGTTTCTTGGCAGTGATGTGGAGCAGAGTATATAACATAGTTATGGTTGAATTTAAGAGATCTTAACATTTTAAAGCAAAGTGTTGTGAATCTTTGCCTATAAATATCAGAACTAAAGTATATTAAATGTTTATTTTTGCTTATTTATAACCACTTTTACACACAATTACAGTTCTAATTATTATAATTTTAAGATGCTAAATAATGATTTCTTTGTACATCTGGAATTGCTGACCTTCTCTTCATTGATGTTAGAAAGTGTACCAATGGCACATTGATAATCTGTTTTATTTTTCTGGCCCCTCAAGTGGCTCAGCCCAGAGAGCAGAGGCGTGTTTGGTTTGCTGATGGGATCTTGCCTAATGGAGAAGTTGCTGATGCTGCCAAATTAACAATGAATGGAACTTCCTCTGCAGGAACCCTAGCTGTGTCCCATGACCCAGTCAAGACAATAACTACCAGTCCTCTACCAGCAGAGGTAAGAAAACAAACAGCAGCCAACAGAGTACCTTACTTTAACCAGCATTACCCACCATTGTACTACCTCTGTCTTGCGTTTTTTCTAAGTTCAGTGACCTTTCTGTGGAGCCCTATAGGCCTGCAATACCATTTAATATAGTCAGATACCAAATTACCTGCGTAGAATACACACATGGTAATGTGTTTCTTATGTAGAACTGTTTACAAATACACCCTGGCAATTTTGAAATGTCAAATCAATCATTGCATATCACTTTCTGTGACTCTCCAAATTTCTTCCATTTTTTTCTTCCTGAGACCCAAGATACTCAAGACCTCACCACGGTACAGTGTTTCTCTTGTGTTACTTTTGCTTCCTCTATTGTTTGCTATAAACATTCTCATTTACCTAGATCTTAATTTTCTTATTAGAGTCTACCTTTTCCAGGTAGCACTTGGATTGTATTACTTCTAGTAAAACAAAAAAAAACTTTTGATGGAAATATAATTCTATTGCATTTGCTTTAAGAAAAGTATGTTTAACAAAATGTGTGTGTGTGTATTTCTTTCAGGTTTTTAGATAAAAGGGGAAACTAAGACTTTCCCCAGCTCCTGCCTCTCATTCCTGTATAAGCCACTCATTCCCTATGTGTGTAACATCAGCTGTTCTTACATATTTAGAAGTTTTACAGGAGACAGGTTCTTAGGAAGATTTTTCTTAGGTAAAGTTATCCTTGAGGGAATCCTGACCCCTTGATATATTGTTTTAAACATTGTTCCTCAGGTACCATGGTGGACTCTTATGAGGAGGAGGCAATAGGAAGGTGGCTGAAGAATGCCTTTGTTTTACTTTCTGTTTTACCTATTGTGTTTCCACATAAAAATTTTAAATGACATTCTAAAGCTTAAAAGTAAGTTGGAAACCACTGGCCTAATGGATGGGAGACTGAAGGAAACTGGTTTATACTTTGCCCTCACCTCCGCCAAATCTTTTTTTTTAAATCATTTTATTGGGGCTCGTACAACTCTTATCATAATCTATGCATACATCCATTGTGTCAAGCACATTTGTATATTTGTTGGCATCATTATTCTCAAAACGTTGGCTTTCTACTTAAGCCCTTGGTATCAGCTCCTCATTTTCCGCTCCTTCCCTGCCACATCCCTCATGAACCCTTGATAATTTATAAACTATTATTATTTTGTCATATCTTACACTCTCTGACGACTCCCTTCACCAACTTCTCTGCCCGTGTCCCAGGGAGACTTCTACCAAATCTTATAGGTTTGTGGCACCAGTCACAATTTGGGGCCTAATGGAAATTTCTTTCCTTGTGGGTGGGGGGGGGTGTCTAATTATCAGAAGAGGATAACTATCAACTATTAATTTTTGGAGTAAATGAGAGAATAGTGATCCCCTTTCTATTGCTAGTTGGTCCCCTAAATTTAGTCATCAGTGTTTTAAGACTGTTATTCCAGTTAAATATGCATATGAAAAAAATACCAAACAAATAAACAAACCCTGCTGGCTCAGTAGTTAAGCACTTAACTACTAATAGAAAGGTTGTTGATTTGAGCCCAACTGCCCACTCCAGGAGAGAAAGATGCCCCTGTCTGCTTCTCTGAAGATCACAGCTTCGGAAACCTTGAGGAGCAGTTCTGCTCTGGCCTGTGGCGTCACTATGAGTCGGAATCGACACATAATGAAAAAAATAAAAAGAACCGAACCAAAGTACTGGTAAAGGTTTTACTCCTAAGTTGTCATAGATTTATTAAACTATTTACATTTATGTTCATTGATTTGGCTCCTATAGAATTTTAAAATTTGGTCATAATTGAAATAACATGTTAAAATTAGATTTATTGACATACAGAATGGAATTTCCTGTTTGGTGAAGGGACACTACTAAGGCTTGGAAAATAGTTGGGGGAGCTAGAAAGCCCCAATTTGAAAGAAAGAAAAAAATTTTGTGTTAATCTTTTTTTAATGTATAAATCATTTTAAGAAAGAAAATTTTAACTTTAATATCTGCCTTCCAAGTATTTCTAAGTCTTCTTTCATTCTTCTTTGTAAGGTTTTTTAATAGTTATTAACGTCAAGAACCAGAACTTTGTCTTATCTTCTTTGTATAACTAACTGCACAGTGACTTTCTCAAGAAAGTTTTTTTTTGCCAAATCTTTATTGAGAAAAAATTTCAAATTCACAGAAACGTTACTCTAATAGTACAACAAACATTCATAGTCTTTGTCTTTATTTATCAATTCTCCTTTTGCCATATTTGCTTTACGTTTGTACTCATACATATATATGTACACAAATACACATGTTGGTGATGGTGAGCCATTTGAGAATCAGTTTCATTCGCCATATAATACTGAACCATGTTTCCTGTTTTCTGCCCTGAACATATGATTTTAGAAGCTAATCAGGCTCAAGGTCTGATTAGTACTTGAATGGGAGAACAAAATTACTAATATTGCTATACTACTACCATATGAAGAACTCAATATTATATGATACTGTTATCTAATGTATAGTAAATGTTAACTTTTCACCAATTATCCCTACAAAGTTCTTAGTTTTAATTTACACAAACACTCAAAAATTTTTAATGGATTCATTATTATTTTAATCATACTATATATTGTTTATTTATCTTTAACTTTACAAATCAGTATTATTGCAATTAAACATTTCAGTAATTTTCTGTTGCAAGCATCATGACAAAATTTTAAATCTTCATGTGGTGTAATACACTTTATATTTTATTAAACTATTTTATAAAATGTCTGAGGAAATGTGCTCATGCAATTTTCTCTCTTTTAAATGGTTTATTGGCATATAATTTGCATATTGTTCAATTCAATAGTTAAGCCACATTAAGAATTGCAGTCATCACCACATAATTTTAGAATATTTTCTTCATTTTTTTTTCAAATAATAAACATGGCTTTATTTTTTGCGCGCGTTCTGTAATCAGCCACTGCGTTCACTTCCAGGTAGCTTCCTCATTGGGTCTCAACTCCCTTTTAAATAATAAACTCTTATTCCGGAAGGCAGTCAGGTTCTCATCATTCTTTCTGTCCAGATAACATCCAACGACAAATCCCATAGGGACCAGGATGTGGACCCAGTGGTCACGCACCATCTGAATTAAATTCATCATGATTGCTGTGCCCGGGTGCCAGCCACGACCCCACGGACCCAAGGGCAGAGGCGAGCTGGGCCTCCGGCGCGGGCGGAAGCTGGGGCCTCAGGCTCTATTTTCTTCATTTTTATACTCATCATTTTTAACTCCTCATTTCCCCAAAACTCTCCTGCCATACTCCCAAGAAACCATTAATCTAGTTTACTGTCCTTGTAGAATTACCTATCCTGGATTTTATATATAGAAAAACATGTTTTAAAAAACTAACCACCTGGAGACTCAGGGTCGGGATTGGTCCACTCTGACCACACCACACGGAGGGAAAACACTAAGGGCACGCAGCAGAGCAGCGGGGGGAGCAGAGGAGGGAGCTCCTGAGGGAGTGCAATGGATAGACTTTGGGGCCAGAGCGTGGCACCTCCTCAGACTTGACTGGAGGATACTCCTAGAGGTCAAAAAACAGACCTTGATCTATTTACAAGTTTTGGGTTTTTAAAATTTCTTTCTTTATTTATTTTTGGTCATTGGTTTTCTTTATTGTTGTCATTGTTGTGTTCTCTTTTGTCACTTTGTCTTGCTTTGCCTTGATTTTTTTTGTGTGTATTATTATCTCTGCAGATCTGTCTAGATAAGATAGGCTGGATAAACAGTCTGAAGGAGAAAACCCGGACCGATGGTTGGGGGGGGGGGAGACATGGGAGAGGGGGAGGTGGGGGAAAGGAGGTGGTGTTGACAAACCTAGGACAAGAGAACAAGTGATCCAAATTAGTGGCAAGGAGGTTGTGAGAGACCTAGTAGAGATTCATCAGGGCAGTGTAGCCAAGAGAAATTACTGAAACCCAAATGAAGGGTGAGCATGATAGTGGGACAAGAGGAAAGTCAAAGGAAATAAAGAACTAGGAGGCAAAGGGCATTTATAGAGGTCTAAATACAGGAAAGTACATATGTAAATATATTCATATAGGTTGATGTGCGCATATATTTATAGGTTTAGTAATAAGGTAGCAGATGGACATTGGGCCTCCACTCAAGTACTCCCTTAATGCAAATAAAAACAACAACCACTCATGAGGAACATACTCCTCTGAATAATCACCCATACAAGAACAAAGTGGCAGCATTTGGCCAAAAGCAAAGCTCACAGTGCAGCGTGGGGCAGGAAAGGACAAGTGGAAATGGGGACCCTGGAGAAGAGGTGAGAAGAGTACTATTACTTTGAGGGAATTGCAGCTAGTGCTATCAAACAAAATGTGTGGAAGTTGTTGATTTGGAAAATGAATTTGTTTTGTAAACTTTAATCCAAACTGTAATAAAAAAAATATAAGCAAATAACTACAGTGCTTATACAATTATGATTTTCTCTTTTTCACCTGTTAGTTTGTGTGATAAGTTCTTCTTTTTATGGTGGATAAAATTTATATATATATATAAAATTTGTCAATAATCATTATAAGTATATAATTATGTGACATAAATTATGTTCATAATGTTGCACAACTATTGCCACTGTCTTTTTCCAAATTTCTGTTACACCAAACTGAACTTCTACCCATTTACCAATAACTTCTCACAATTCTTTTCCTCTTAGTAACTTGTGATCTATTTTCTGTCTTTGAATTTGCCTGCTCTAGCTATTTCAAAGAACTGGAATCACAATGTATGCCGTTCTGTGGCTAGCTTATTTTACTGAGCATGTTTCTAAGATGCATCCATATTATGGCATGTATCACTATTTTTATGGCTAAATAATATTTATATGTATACATATATATACCTTATCAGGCATTCTTCAAAGAAATGATAAATACTTTGGTTGATTTTACCTTTTGACTCTTGTGAATGATGCTGCAGTGAACATTAGTGTGCAGATTTCTGATTTATTCCTTCATTTCTGGCTGTGGTTGGGATTTCTGGGTCATATGGTAATTCTATATTCAATTCTTTGAGGCACCACCAAAGTGCTTACACAGTGGCTGTACCATTTTATATCCATACCTGTAAAGGCTGAAGTTTCCAGTTTATCAACAGCCTTAACAATACCTGTTTTTTTTTCTTTTATCATTGCTATTCTGATACAAGTAAGGCGGTATCTTGGTATAATTTTGAATTGCATCTCCCTAATGGAAAATGGCACTGGGCATTATTTCTTGTGCTTGTTGATCATTGGAATATCATCTTAGATGAAATATCTTTTCAAGTCCTCTGTCCATTTTTTCTCTTGTTCAAATCTTATGACTTTATTTAATTATTCCAAGCCATTTTGTTCAAAGCCAATCCAGACATCCTACCATTCAATCAGATTAAGCAATGTTTACTATTGCTACCAAAATCAGTTTTAAAATATTTTCTTCCTTCTTGAACTCCTTGATATCAGCTCCCTCTTACTGCCCCCTCTCCTGCTGTAGTCTCCAAGTAATTTGTCTTTTTGTTAAGCTTTAAAAGTTATACATATATGTATATTTTGGTTATTTGACCCTTATTGGATATATGGTTTCCAAAATTTTTCTCTGCATAAACCTTTTTTATTTTTATGACGCTAGTTTATCTTGTTTGATTGTAATTTTATGTCATATATAACAAACTTGCCAAATCCAAGATTATATGCTGTGTCCCTGTGTTTTCTTCTCTAAAATTTTTTCAGTTTTCACTTTTAAAATCAGGTCTTTGTCCCAAGTTAAACAGAGGCACAGGAACCCTGGTGCCATAGTGATTACACCTTGGGCTGCTAACTGCAACGCCAGCAGTTAAAAACTATCAGCTACCCCACTGGGGAAGATGAGGCTTTCTCAGATTCTGCTGGTTCTTTGGTGTTTTTATGAGTCAGAATTGACTTGATAGCAATAAGTTTTTTTGTTTTATACATGGTATAAGATAGTACTCTAAGGTCATTCTTTCATGTAGAGAAATGTTGTTGTCCCAGTGCCATTTGTTTATGAGATAACGGTATTTGTTCCCATTGGGTAGACTTGGCATCCTTGTTGAAAATCAATTGATCATAAATGTATCAGTTGTCTTCTTATTTTTCTATGAATCTATTCTTATGCCATTACCACACTGTTTTGATTATTATAGCTTTGTAGTACATTTTGAAACCAGTTTGAAACCAGTTTGAATTCTCTCCTTTTTTCCCCTTATAGCTTTAGATATTTGGGGGTCTCTTGCAATTCCTTGCGGCTTTTTCCATTTCATAAAAAAAGTTTTAGTAATATGATAGGGATTATAGTTAATTTTTATATTCTTTACTTAGTATTACAATTTTAGTGTGTCTTCCAATCCCTGGGAGTTCATGTCTTTCAGCATTGTTTTGTAATTTTCAGAGTACAAGTCTTGCTTGTGGCTAAATTTATTCTTAGTATTTCACTCTTTTTTATGCTATTATAAGTAGGATTGTTTTCTTAATTTCTTCTCCTGATTGTTCGTTCATTGCGAGTGTATATAAATACAACTGGTTTTTATTTATGTGTTGATTTTATATCCCACAATGTTTCTGATTTTTTTCAGATCCAGTATGATTGTGGGGGGAGGGGTGGTAAATTAGGGTTTTTATGTATAAGATTGTCACTTGTGAATGGAATTGCTTTATTTTACTTCCCATTTAACTGATCTTTATTTATTTTTCTTGTCTAGTTGCCCTAGTTAGAGCTTCCAGTCTTATGTTGCGTATCAAAACTCACTGCCACGAGTCATTCTGACTTATAGTGACTATGTTGTCTTAATTAGTGTTCTCCATTTTACCTCTCTGGATTCGATTGTACATTGCAATAGCTACATAGACTCACAGAAAAATTCATGATTAAAGGATTTATTAAGGAAGTTAACACATTGTAATGCCAGTGAGAAATGGTCAGGATTGTGTTGTTTATCAGACCATGTGAAGTTCTGTCTGCTAATAAATGCCCAAATGGCATACCATTGTGCTAAAAACATCAACCTGAAGGCATTCAGCTCAAACTCCATGAAGTGCTCAGAGGCACTCTGCTCCAGTAAGCCTTAGCTGCAAGGTACTCAGTTCCACTTACATGAGTCAACAAATCCAACTTCTCCAATTCAGTTTACATAGGCACCCCACTCTGCAAACCAGCCTGCTGCACAAGAGCACTCAGCCTTACTTGACCGTGGGTTGGAAAGTCCACGTCCATGTGCTCGCTCCTGGGTCTACTGCTGCTCCTCTGGTGATTTACTGTTGTCTTCTGGATTCAAAAGGTTCACTACACAGGGATTTGGGGGTCTAGAGGATGCACTCCACTCTTGGCTCCTGCTGATCATGAGATCCCTCCTCTTGCTTCTCAGAGGATCCATTTCATACACAGCAGGATATCGTTCCAGGGAATACTGTTCACCATTACTCACAGGTGAATCCTATCAGTATCACCTACCCATCCCCATGCCACCACACCACAGTAAAGCCATGTAGGAGAAGGTCATTTGGTGGGAGTTTGAGACTTTGACTAGAAGTCAAATAATTGAATACCCTCTGAAGTGACTTTACAGGACAAAGTAGAATTGTCCCCAAGGGTTTCTGAGGCCGTAAGTCCTTATTGGAGTAGGAAGCCTCATCTTTCTTCTGCAAAGCAGCTGGTGGTTTCCAACTGCTGGCCTCAAGTTAGCAGCTCAGTTTGTAACCCACTCTAACGCCAGACTGCCACTATGTTTAGTAGAAGTATTGAAAATGGGAAAAGCTTTCCGTCTTTCCCCATTATATATAGTGATCCTAGAGGAAATGGTAGGTCTACCCCCATAGACGTTCCAAGGTTGTAAGTATCTGTGGAAAGACTGCCTAACTCTCCCATGGAGTTGCCAAAAGCTTTTTAACTGCCCACCTTTAAGCTTGCACCAGAGCACTTAATCACTGCTCCACTAGTGCTTCTTAGGTTGATGTTAGCTGTGAGTTTCCCATATATTACCTTTATCATGTTGAGGGATTTTTCTTCTTGTAGTTAATTGGGTGTTTTTACTATGAAATCATGCTGGATTTTGTTAAATGTTTTTTCTACATTAATTGAAATTAGCATGTTTTTTCTTCCTTCACTCTACTAATGTAGCGTATTACATTTCTTGATTTTATTTATTGAACAACCCTTGCATTTCTGAAATAAATCATACTTGGCTGTGTTATAGAATTCTCTTTAATATGCTGCTAAAGTTAGTTTGCTAGTATTTTCTGTGGATTTTTACATCTATGTTCTAAAAGGATATTGGTTTGTAGTTTTCTTTTATTGTCGTGTCTTTGTCTAGCTTCAGTATCAGGGTTTATAGAATGTGTTAGGAAATATATCTTCCTTTTCAGATTTTTGGAAGTTTGAGAAGAATCTATGTTAATTTGACTTTATTGTGTGATTGATTTTTTAAAAAGTATTTTGAATTGAAGAAAATATGAGGAATGAGTGTTATGAAGTCCAACTTGGTATAAAAGAAATTAAACCAACTTAGTTGTTTTATTTCTGTGCCCTTAGTTGTTCAACACTTTGTTTTAACATGGATCTAGTAAATTGAGAGAAACTCTTTAAAAGTAAACTAGAATTCTTTGTGTCCTAGTAGAGTACCTTACACTTAAAAAGTACCCTTAGGAGCAGCTGATACTAAGGGTTCAAGTGGAAGCCAAATGTTTTGAGACTGATGAAGGCAACAAATATACATATGATGGATAGTGATAAGAATTATACGAGCCCCCAATAAAATGATTAATAAAAATAAAGTACTCTTAGGAATTTCATTTTCAGAGAAGGTATTACAGTGATGGTAGAATGACTTCTTATGATAGTAAAGGGGGAAATGGAACATCATTAAATAGGTTAGAATAGATTTTTGTCAGTTAATAAATTGCTACTGAAATTGTCTAACGTTCTTAATGTGATACTGTACAGAGAACAATACAAAATTTTAGCAAAAATCAAATTATGGATACTATAAACAAAAGAATAGGCATGAGAAGTTTTTAAAGTAGTTTTTTAAAACACTACTTTCATTGAAATGTAAAATACATATCACAGGTGTGTAAAGAACATCAACATTTAGGGAACAACTTAGTGAATATTTTTTTGTGAAGCTGAATTGTATAAAGAACAAAGCATCAGGATTGGATGAGGGCTTATTAGCAACCTAGTATATGCAGATGAAACAACCTTTCTTGCCGTTAGTGAGGAGGACTTGAAGCACTTGCTGATGAAGATCAACAATTGCAGTCTGTGGCATGGATCACAACTCAGTGTAAGGAAAACCAAAATTCTCACAACAGGACCAATATGTAGCATCATAATAAATGGAGAAAAGATTGAAGTTGTCAGGGATTTTAGCTTGTTTGGATCCACAATCAATGCTTATGGAAGCAGGAGTCAAGAGATCAAATGACACATTACATTTGAGGTAAATCTGCTGCACAAAACCTCTTTAAAGGGTTGAAAAGCAAGATTATTACTTGGAGGAATAAGATGCACATGACACAAGCCATGGTATTTTCACCTGCTTCCTATGCATGTGAAAATTGGACATTAAGGGAGACTCATACATTTGAATTATGGTGCTAGTGTAGAATATTGAAAGTACCATGGACTGCCCAAAAGAACCAACAAATCTGACTTGGAAGAAGTGCAACTAGAATGCTTTTTAGAGGCAAGGATGGTGAGACTTAGTCTCACATATTTGGTCATGTTGTCAGGAGAGGACGGCATGTTTGATAAAGTAGAGAAGAAGGGGTAAAGAAGAAGGCCCTGAACAAGAGGGGTTTACTCCGAGGCTGCAACAGTGAGCTCAGCCATCAGTACAATTGTGAAGATAGCACAGGCCCGGACAGTGTTGTATTCTATTGTATGTAAGGTTGCTCTGAATTAGAACCACTTGACACCTAACAACAAACAATGGCAATATGCCCTTGTAGCCACCACCACTTAGCATTTCCATCATCCCAGCGGTTCTCGCATGTCTTTTGCAGGCAATACCTTCCCTCCCATCACCTTACGTTAGTTTTACTTGTTTCTGAGATTCATGTAAATGGGAATATAGAATACATAATGTTTTGTGTCTGGATTCTTAAGGTCAGCATGTTTGTGTGAGATTTGTCCATGCTACTTCATGTATCAGAAATTGGTTATTTTAGATTGCTGTAGAGTTGTGGATATTTCACAACTTATCCATTTGTTTATTAATGAACATTTGGATTGTTTCCAGTTTGGGGCTTTTATGAATAAAATCTCTGTGAATCATACATGTTTTTAAAAGTTTCAAAAGAAAAAAACTTTAAAAGATTTAGTTATAGAGACCATAGAAATGGGAGCATAATTTTAATAGACCTTTGAGCATATTTTATTAACCATTAATTAAGACTTACTTAAATTTATCTTTAAGTTTTATATAGCATTTTATTAAGTATGGCTACTTTGGTTTGTATATTAATCAAAGAAAAATTGAAATAATACCTAAATTCTTATTTCAGTGCACAGTAAATGGAAAGTGGTGACTTAGTTTCTGTATTTTGTAAAAGTTAATTTAAAAAGTGGTTACATTAAGATTTTGTTTAAGTTGACTCAACCATATTAAATGTTCAGGATTATGTGATAATATCAAAATTTTGTTTCTGTCACCATTGCAATCAAAAACTTTTTTGTTATAAAAGAAACCTGGTTAAGGAAAGCTCTCACGTAGACTATGTGTACCAAAGGGAAATCCTTACATTGAGAATATTTTCATATTACAAACAGGTGAAACAGTAGTTTCGTATATACTGTCTTTCAAAAAGTGTGAATTTCAACTTTTTCACTTAAATTCCTATTTAATACTCTTTGCTGTATTCTGTTAAAGTCTTGAACTCTCTGTAATGCTCACTTTGCTGATATGCTTTTCCTAGACGGATATTTCTCTATTTTCTGGGAGTATAACTCAGGTTGGAAGTCCTGTTGGAAGTGCAATGAACCTGATACCTGAGGATGGCCTTCCTCCCATTCTCATTTCCACTGGTGTAAAAGGAGGTATGTGAACCTATATATTTAAACATTAGTTTTATATAAGGAAACTTAAAAAAAGCCATTGCCATTAAAAAAATCATTTGTTAGGGGTTCTTACAGATATTATAACAATCCATAAATCAATTATATCAGGCAAACTTGTACGTATGATGCCATCCATCAGCATTTTCAAAACATTATCTTTCTAATTTCATCCTTATTATTAGTTCCTCTCTTTTCCCTTCCTTCCCCACCCTCCCGCCTTTGTGAACCCTTGATAAATTATATACTGTTATTATTTTTTCATGTCTTACACCATCCAGTGTACCCCTTCACCCATGTTTCTGTTATATATCACCCTCAGTGACGGGGTGGTCCATTATCTTTTAACTCCTATTTTCTGCAACCTTTTTGAAGCCCCCACGTATGCCAACTGTTGCATTCTGGTAAAGAGACCAACTTTCAGTGATATACCCACTCTTAACAACAACTAAAAGCTCTATTGTTAGGCAAGCAGTTGTTGCTGTTACTGATCATTTTAGAGTAGGCTTCAATAATTTCATTCTAGTGTAATTTTCATTCTTTGGAAGGATATCATATTCTTTTAAATTATAATATGAATATAATTCACGGACAATTTTGTTTGTCTTTATCATTTCAAATTACATCTTACTCTGAAGAGTTACATATGGTTATGGATTCGGCTCATCTTAGTACAGTCAATACATTAATTTAAGCTTTCTTTGAAGTCTAATAAATATTTGGGAAGGAGCTTTGGTGACATAGTGGTTCATGTGTTGGGCTCCTAACCACAAAGTCAGCAGGTCGAAATTGCCGGCCACTCTGCCGGAGAATTATATGGCTATTTGAAGTCTCAGAAACCCACAGAGGTAGTTCTACTCTATGCTCAGTGACAGGTTTATATGTTCAGGAAGATAAAGCTATAATACATAGAGTTCATGGAACTTAAATAGCAATTCTACTGTAAAACAAAGTTTTATGGAGTCCTGGGAAAAAGTGAAACCATTATAAAATCAGAAAAGAATGTTTAACTTAATGGAAAAGTTCATTATTAATATATCTGAGTCAGCATTTAGTCGGAGCATTTTAGGAAATGGTTTATTAATCTCTCTTTTGTTCTAATCTTTTATCAAGTTCTCCTAACCTCCAATATTTCTTTCTTTTATTTCATCCTTCACATGGTTGTTAATTACCTTTTTCAACATAGACTCTAACATATATTCTTCTTAGAAATATTGACTGGATTCTCAAAAGTTTCGGTAGAAATTACTTATTTTGGTGTATAAGGTTCCTCATAGTATAGTCTCAACCCAACCATTTTCCTAACTTTATTTTCAGCCAGCATCCAAACAGCTCAGAAACATTCTATAAATTATTTCATCTCTTTTGAACATTAACTTTTCATACTTCCGTGCCTTTATTTTGTTTTGGGGTTAGTGGGAAGAAAATAGACTTTCAAGTTGGATAAACCTGAGTTTCAAATACCGTGCCACTCTGTTTTATCTATGGGCAAATAATTTGTCTATTAAAAACCATAAAAAAGATAACTGTACCTATGTAAGAATGATTATGAATATTAAACCAGATACTATACCTGAGAGTGAATAGAAAGAAAATATGCATGTTGTGTCATTGAGTTGATATCAACTTCGAGAGACCTAAACTCATTCAAAAAAACAAAACCCTGCCTTTTCCCATGCAGTCCAACAATCATTGTCATGCTTCAACCATTGTTGGAAGCCACTGTGTTAATCTGTGTCAGTGGTTCTCAACCGTCCTAATGCTGCGACGTAATGCCGCAACAGCTCCTCATGCTGTGGTGACCCCAACCATAAAATTATTTTCATTGCTACTTCATCACTGTCATTTTGCTGTTATGAATCAGATGACCCCTGTGAAAGGGTGGTTCAACCCCCAAGGGGGTGGTGATCCACAGGTTGAGAACCATTCGTTTATCTCCTCTCTTCCCTTTTTCCACTGACCCACCACTGTACCAACGTCCTTCTTTTTCCAACATGTCTAAAATACATAATGAAGTCTCCTATCCTTACATCTAAGGAGCCTTGTGACTCTGTTTCTAAGTCAGATGTGTGTCTACATTGCGTCCAATATGATCAATGAACCCCATAGTTATCGAAGTGACACCTTTGCTTTGTAACACTTTAAATGGGTCTTTTGCAGTAGATTTACCATGTGTAATATGTTATTTGATTTCTTGACTGATTCTTCCATGGGCATTGCTTATAAATTCAAGTAAAATATTCCTAGAATTATTGAATGGATCCCAGTAGCTTCAATAGAAATGACTCCTCTTGGTATGTAAGACTCTTCACAACTCAGTCAGTTTCAGTATTTTCTTAGTTTACTATGCTGTCGCTTACCGGTATTGTTGAAAGGGTTGTTGTTTTCTTTTTGTTGAGTTATTGAGGTGTAATCTATACTGAAGGTTGTAGTCGGTTGTATTATTTGCATATTACAGGTTGTTGAGTCTTCTTCCAATCTTAAAACTGCATTCTTCACAAATTCCAGCTTCATACAAGGAGTATGGTGAAAGTTTAGAACTTTGCCACTCACCTTTCCTGACTTTTATATTCCCTTCCAATGACTACCTCTTAGTGTTTGTACAGGTTCTGCATGAGCACAATTAAGTATTCTGGAATTCCCCTTCTTCTCAAAACCATCTATCTTTGGTCATGATCAATACAACCGAATACCTTTGCAAAGTCAGCAAAATATATGTAAATATCTGGTCTTTTCTGCTTCCAGTCTAGTGCATAGTAGTATGTAGTTGATATTTTCCTTTTCTCTGCAATACCCTTCTGTACTCTAGACTCCATGAAGGACTTGTCAACTTTTCAAAATCAAGCTTAATGCGTACTTACTTACACTACTGGGTTTTGCTTCCTCCCCACTGTTCTAATAGCAAGTCTCTTAGACTATAACTACAGTAACACTTTTCTCATTGGTATGGTTATGCTACTTGGGCCATGAGTTACTTCCATCTTAATTCATCTTTAAATATTCTGCTCTTAACCCCACAGAGGGACCACAGGGATGGGATGAGTCAACCAGGGTGCAGTAAAGCATCAATGAAATACACTATAGTCCTCTGGTTCCTTGAGGCTTCCTCACCCCCACTACCATGACCCTGGTGCTGCTTCTCAATTCAGACAGGACCGGAACATGTACACAGGTATAGATAAGAGATGGGAGCTCAAGACACAAAGAATCCAAGAATAGGAGTGGAAATAGTGATACCAGAAGGGTAGGGGAAGAGGGGGAGAGGAAGGGAGAAAGGGGCAACCGATCGCAATGATCAACACATTATCATACACCCCTTTCCAGGGAGAAGAACAACAGAAAACATGGGGGAAGGGAGACAGCGGTCAGTGTGAGATATGAAAACAATAACAATGTACAATCTATCAAAGGATTATGAGGGTGGAGAGGAAGGGGTAAAAGAGGAGCTGATATCAAGGGCTCAATAGAAAGTAAATGTCTAGAGAAGAATGAAGGCAACACATATACAAATTCGACTGATGCAAGTGATGGTATTGTGACAAAAGTTTTAAGAGTCTGCAATAAAATTATCTTTTAATTTAAAAAATTTTTAAATGTTGATGGCAACATATGTACAAATATTTTTGATACAATTGATGTATGGATTGTTATAAGAGCTGAAAGAGTCCCCAATAAAGTAATTTATTAATAAAATTTTTAAAATATCCCCCCCCAAAATATTCTGCTCTTATTTTGGTGTTGAACGCAGTAGCTGTCATTGATCTGTCAAATGGATAGTTCAACAATGGGGAAGCATAAAATTACCTGTCCTTTTGGTTGGGTAATACATTTGCTTCTTTTCCAGGACCCCTAAACATACACTTTTGTTAGTAAAATTGCTTAGGTTTCAAATTTGTCATTTTGATAAATCTTAACAATAAAGAACTATTAAGTTGACCTACACAATTCTTAAGTAAATCAGATTTCATCTCTGAAAAGTTACATCCATTAAATCTAATTGTCAAAATCTCTCCTACCAAGAAAGAAAAGTGGTTATTGATATTTACATCATTTGGTCATGTGGCTAACTCTTCAAGGAGCCCTGCCGCAGCAACAGTTAACCATTGGCTGACAACTGAGAGATTGGTGGTTCCATCCCACCTAGTGGCTCTGGGGAAGAAAGACTTGACAGTTTTGTACTGTGAAGATTACAGACTAGAAATCCCTGTGGGCAGTTCTTCTCTAGCACATGGGATCCCTATAAGTTGAAATCATCTCAGTGATACCGAAAATAATAAATCTACCTCTGTAGAAGAATTTTGCAGCTTTGTATTCCAATGGGATAATTTCAGTAAAAGTTTTTTAAGTCACTTAGTATTCTTTCCCCAATAAACGCATCTATTAATGAGTGGTTGGACATTTTCTATTTCTTCTAAGAAACACAGGTTAGTTAGTTTCCCATGGTCAGTGGGAAATGTTGTTTGTTCTACCTGGCTGCCCTTCAATGATGCATTCTACCAGGGTGAGTCAAAAGGTATTGCTACAAACTAATAGCAACTTTTATTAAACAAAATGCCAACGTTTGAAGCCATAGTTTCTCCTCCTACCCTCCACTTAGGCTTATAATTTATGACAAGAGTGTTTCCATCGCTCTAATCCTTCCCTGAAGAACACTGCACTCTGATTTACACTGCATGAAAATTGTGGTTTTGTCATGTGTGAAGGACTCAAATCATGTTCCTCTGAACTATATTTTTGTATGTTTGGGGAACAAAAAAAGAATATGAAGGGGCAAGCTCAGGGATGTAGGGTGGATGGGATAAGATTTCCTGATAGAACTCTCATTGAATTTGCTATCTCTGAAAAATGAACAGGTGCATTGTGGTGAGTTAAGGTTTATTGTACCAACCTGTCCAATGAACACATACAGGATTAATTGAAGGGTGAAGAGATAAATGGCTTGGTGAGCTTCACCTTTCTAGTGTTGGATCTCTTGCTCCGTCATGATCAGAACAGGGTGCCGCTGCCTTAGACAGTTCCCTGCTTCAGCTTGCAAGGCTCACTTCCTATAAAGACATCTCTAAGGAGAAGCCACATAGACCTACCCTGATGCAGACCTGGGTGCTGGAGCAGCCACGTGGAGACCCCTGCCAGCTCTGAGATGCTTACATGCTCACTGATTCGACTTTCCTCCTGCAGTCGGCATCATTGCCTGTGTTTTGTGAAATTGAGGTGGACTTTGTAGATTGGTGTCGGACATATGGGCTAATGTTGGATTTATGGGCTTGGTCAGTACTAGATTGGGATGTTTACTTAACATGCACTTACCCTTTATATAAAACACACTCTCATACATATATGAGTTTCTGTGGCTTTTTTTTTCTCTAGTCTACCCAGAATAACACAGTTGTGATGGGGAAAAGATTCCTCACTTGTCACAACTTCCTTGACCTTTTCTTGTCAGTACTGTTTTCCATTTTCTTTAAACTTCTTCATAATAAGCCTCCATGATTATCCTGTGTCCTTTGAGAAAATCTATTAAGATTACTCCTTTGAAATTCCAAAACACAGATGATATAACTTTCAAAGCTGACCTTTCTACCTCGAATGCCAAAGTTTTGGTCGTATCTTTTTTTTTTTTAAGACACCCTAAAGGGAGTAACAGTAACAATCTCAGAAACTCAGAGTTTGCATCTACTTGTTGGCAGTGAGTGAGAATGAGATTAAAACAAGTGTGTTATGAAGGGAACTTAACTGCAGCTATCCACTTGGTCATAGAGACATATTTAAGCACATTTTGTTTGGAATAAACCTCCTGCATGTATGAACTGGTATCCTACTAGCAATACCTTTGGACTTTCCTCATTTATAAAACAACCAATTATTTTTCTATATCTTTTGATTATATGATTATTACATGTAAATTTAACTTTGAGCAGAGACAACCACCATTATTCAGCCTGAAATGACTGAATGTAACAAACTATATTCATAATGATTGAGCATTATTTTCCTTGTTCATAATCAAAATCAAAATTTATCAGTCATTATGATGAAAAATCACTGGTTAGAAAGATTAGTCTCTTAGGATAATTTAAGTGCATTTTCTGGGAGCATTTTTTTTTTTTAATCTCCAATAGTATAAAAAGATTTGAATAAAATGTAGGATCCTGTCTTAGCCCTTAGAACCCTTTCCAGGGTTAACTAGTATCATCATTTTTTTGTTGTTTTCATGGATTATTTTAAATATTGTTCTTAGATGTTAGAACATGTGAAATGTTCTTGTTATGACAGAGATATGGAGAAGTTTTATTAATGAAAGGGTTATCTTTAGACTGTTGTACATACCATTTTGGGATGTGGGAGAATTCTGTAAGTAGACCTTTTTGTATTATTCTGGGTTGACTAGAAAAACAAATCCATAGACACTCATATATGTGTGTAAGAGAGAGCTTTCTATCAAAGGGCAATTGAATATTGAGAAAATATCTTAGCCCAGTCCAGGTCAGGTCCATAAGTCCAATATTAGCCCATATGTCTGTTACTAGTCCATAAATTCCTCTTCAGATTCACCTAGCCACTCACAATGAGGCCAAATGCTGGAAGATCACAGGCTGGTGGGTGAAAAGTCTTGTGGAAGTATTGCTACATGGCTCTTCCAGCTCCTGAGTGTGTCTCCTCAATAGGAAGGTGAACCAGAGCGAGAGTGTTTGGTTCACCTCCAGGGAGAAAGAAAGGAAGTTCTCAGAATCCTCATTAGAAGGCCTTGCCCTCAAGCAGGGGTCCTCAAACTTTTTTAACAGAAGTCAGTTCACTGTCACTATAGTTTTAAAAGAAACGAACAAATTCCTATGCATACTGGACAAGTCGGCTGCTAAGCAGGACAGGCAGTGGCAGCAAAAACACCCAGCAGGCTGGATAAATGTCCTCGGAGGGTTGCATGTTGCCACGGGCCCATAGCTTGAGGGATCATCATCAGGCTGTGACCTGATTGACAGGCTGGACTCCACCCCTTCGCTCTTAATACCCTCAAGTCAACACAAGATTAAGTAGCTATCACAACCTCTTACATATGTACATCCAGTTTGGTGAATTTTGAGGTTGAAAGGGAACACTATTAACTCTGGTACAGCTGGCACAATCAGGACCTATAAATCAATTGTTGTTTCTTGTAAATAATCAACCCATTTCTCCAGTAGACCTCTCTTGGTCTGACCTTCTTACCAATCTCCTGCATTGTTTTCTCCCTGTACAGATTATGCTGTGGAAGAGAGACCATCCCAGATTTCAGTAATGCAGCAATTGGAGGATGGTGGCCCGGACCCACTTGTATTTGTTTTAAATGCAAATTTATTGTCCATGGTTAAAATTGTAAATTGTAAGTTAGAATTTTATTTACTTCTTAAATAATAAAAGAGAGTGTTCCTGATTTAAAGATTGTAAATACAGGTTTTAAATTAATTACACCCAAGTGTTTTGTACAAGTGCAAATCTTTTTTAAAACAGAGTATTGCAGAATTGATTTATATAAAATAATATGCCAAGTGACAACTATGTGACTAACTAAAATTCCTGTGCCAGTGAGGTAAGTGCCTGCTCCATGTAAGAAAGTGAAACAGGTTGGTTAGTAGTTTAAACTATGGGTTACAAAGTTAATGATCTGAAATGTAAACCCCCACCTAATTTCCAATAAAAACAGAATTATAGAATTTTTTTAAATGTAGAAAGAAAAAATAATAAAATGTAGAAAGAATAAAAAACAATTTGAACTGATCTAAGGTAGGGCCTTCCTAGAATGAATCTAACAACTGCTCACCAGAGTTACCTGGTTGTTGGTAAATGATCCAGGAGGATTAGTTTAAATGCTAGTAAACTATACATAATAAAGCTTCAGTATATCATAAAGTAAGATGGAGAAGTTACTTCTCAGTTCCGAGTGCTACTAGTCTCTTGGACATCAGAATAAGAAGGCAATAATCTATACTTCTGATTCTGCTTTCTAATGTGGTATTGCAGCACAGAGAATGCAATTATCTTAGGAGGAAGGAAGAAAGCTCTGAGGGACAGTCCTCTAGTTCACATTGTATTCATATTTAAGAATAACTTGGAATATAGAAACATCAATAAACTTACTGAAATGGTCTGTAGGGATGAAATACAGATGTACTGGCTAATCATCTTTGTGTTTGATCAAAAAATACAGATTTACTTACTGACTAATCACATCTTTGTTTGGCCAGTTATTAATACTTGCCACCTTTACTACCAGGTTTAGGAGTAATTCATTCAAAATCTTAATGTACCATATCTGGTTCATGAGTGATCCCTACAAAACGTTGCTTCTCTTAAGTGCCATCGTGTAGGTTCCTATTCATAGTGACCCTTTGAACATCACAGCACCACATAAGCCACCACAGAACAACACACTGAAAGACAAGTGGTAGATACCTAAAAATATCTAACCTTAAGTTCCTTTGTAGGAAGGGTAAACCACATTAATATAGTTGGAATGGGTATTTCTTGGACCCTAAAGGAGCATGTCTCAAAAGTTAGGTTTCTGAGGCTGTAACTCTTTACAGATGCAGGATGTCCCTTTTCCCTTCGGCACCACCAAGACTGCTTTAGATTTACGTAGTGGTGACTGTAATGTTACTTGAAGTATCTTTTAAATTGAACATTATTTTTCACTAATTATATACCTTGTACTATTGGGGCTCTACAGACCCCTAAGGTGAAGGTCATTCAGAAAAGCCGTCCTTTCACTATTTTTAAACCATGAAGCCTAATAAAGTTAGATGGCAGATGGTCTATCATTTTCCCCCAGAAAAGACTATAAATAGCCAGTCTGTCTCAGAGCTTAACTTTAATAAATATATATGAAATTTTATTTCATTTACAACCTGAAGCCAAACTTGATCGTGTTGTGAAGTTGTATGTGTGTGTCTTCCTGATCTTGCATAAGTAATTATTTCCCTCGGGCAAATGATGTTTTTAAAAAAATACAACATTGTACCCTATCATTATAGCCTAGGGGCTCATACAACTCTTATCACAATCCATACATACATCAATTGTATAAAGCACACTTATGCATTCATTGCCCTCATCATTCTCAAAATTCGCCTTCCACTTGGGTTCCTGGAATCAGTTCCTCATTTTCCTTTTTTCCCTCCCTTTCCTTCCTCTCTCCCCCTCCCTCATGAACCCTTAATCATTTATAAATTATTATTTTATCTTATACTGCCCAGCATCTCCCTTCACCCACTTTTCTGTTGCCCATCCCCCAGATAGGAGGTTATATGTAGATCCCCATGATTAGTTCCCCCTTTCTACCCCTTCTACCCTCCCGGTATCGCCACTCTCACTGTTGGCCCTGAGGCGTTCATCTGTCCTAGATTCCCTGTGTTTCCAGATCCCATCTGTACCACTGTGCATCCTCTGGTCTAACCAGGTTTGCAAGGTAGAATTGGGATCATACTTTAGTTTTATCTTACTAAGAGTCTTTCTTTTAACAATTATACCTTTGGACAAAAGCAGTTTTAAATGCATTTTTCTTTCACTATCACATCTTTTATTTTCCTTCCAGTTGTTTTTCTAGCATACCAGTAGCATGGACATGTTTTATTTTCTATATAGTTTTTGGACAGACTTCATGTGATATGTATTCTTGGCTGTGTTGCAATATAAGTGTTTGTGCACGGTTGTTAAGAGTAAGGATTGAAAAAAAGGGAAACCGAGCTGATTCCAGGAACCCAAGTGGAAGGTGAATTTTGAGAATGACGAGTTCAACGAATGTATAAGGGTGCTTTGCTCAATTGATGTATGTATGGATTGTGATAAGAGTTGTATGAGCCCCAATAAAAAGATTTATTAATTAAAAAAAGAGTAAGGATTGAAAGGTATATATTCTTATTTTGTCTCTAGATGTGAACAGGAAATGCTGGTGTTTCACTACCAAGGGAATGCATGCAGTGGGTCAATCTGAGATAGTCATTCTCCTCCAGTGTCTACCAGATGAGAAGTGCTTGCCAAAGGACATCTTTAATCATTTTGTGCAGCTTTATCGGGACGCCCTGGCAGGTGGGAATGTTTTATGACTTTGTGTGACTCTGTACTCAATACAAACATAAATAATTTTTTGGACTCAGATACAAAATTCTGTTAACCCTGTTGCAATCAAGTCAGTTCTAACTCAATGACCGTAAAGTGCTCTGGTGACATGGTGGTTAAGGGACAGACAGGTGATTTCAAATCCTCTAGCTGCTCTGCAAGAGAAAGACCTCACGTTCACCTTTCATAAAGCTCCCAACCATGGTGACTTTGAGGGAAATTCTACTCTGTCCTATAGGGGTCACTATGAGGTATAAAACACTAGTCTTAAATTTGGAAGCATAACAATGGACTTTGATATTCTTGACAAATTAAAATTTGTCATGGTTTGAGGAAATTATCAAAATTATTCCTTTATCCGGTATGGCTGTTGTTATTTTACAAAAACTGAAGTCCCGATGGCACTACCAGGTAAGTGTTGGATGAAACACGAGGGCAGTGGTTTAAACCCACCAACTGCTCCTCAGGAAATAGTTGAGGAATTGACTTGATGGCAGTGGATTTGGGTTTTGGATTAGGGTCATGACAATGGTACCAGTGGAAAGAAACATACTTTGTTATTGGATTATTCAGTTACCATTCATATAAACAAAGTGCACATTCATTAAGAGCTTTTAACTTTAAAAACAACTACCAAAGACTTCATTATGTTTTTAAAATATAAAAGTTACTCATTGTAACAATGTAAAAGTAAGGTACAGCTACAGAAGTTGGGGAAGGATAGAGCTATGTAAAGAGATGTCTAAAGTCTGAGAAGAAATGAAAAACCATTCATTGGTTCTCCTCATTCACAGTAGTTATTTGTTATGTAATCCTCCCTGTAAGGAGGACCCTGTAAACAGGCTCAAGTCTGGGAATTGATTGAGCGATCGTGACTGTCTATTCTGCTGTTCACCTGATCTACCATTCTTTTGCCTGTACAGATCACGTAAATATTTAGTAGGCTTCCCATCTATTTCATTCCTAGGGACACCGTGGCTAAGTAACCAATACCATAATTCCACACGAGACAGGTTGCTTTGATTATTATTGAGAACTTGTCTATTATAACCACGCTCACCCTGTCTCTGTTGATTTAGTGCTGACACCTGCCCTCTACCATCACGGGGACCAATCAGCCCCATTGTGGGCAAATGTCGGAGTTCGCTTAGGGCAGTGCCCACTGTTAATCCTGGTGCACATAAAATAGCAATTACAGGAGTCTTAAAAGATGCTGGGACCCACTTCACAAACTTGTTCCTTATGGTTGTGGTAAAGGGTATGTCCTCAGGACACCCCCTTTTTGGGTCTATGGGAATATCTTGATAGATCCATTCTAACATACCAATTTCTCTAAGTTTTTGGATGCCTTCCTCTACAGTGTACCAAGGTAGGTCAGGTACTTCAAGTTGGTCTAATCTAGGCCATCTGGCAGTCCATGCTTCATTGAACTAACCAAATAAAGACTTAGATCCTTTTTTAGCTTGTCTCGCAGAGACATTGAAAGAAGAGTCTGTGCTTAGGGGTCCCATATCCAGAAACTCAGACTGGTCTAATATTACATTTTGTGCACCAGTATCCCACACCCTTAGTAACCATTCCCAGGGATATTCTCCAGGCTTTTGCTTGTACGTATTTGAGAACTTGAGCAGGTCTTTATGTGTGTAGCGCACTTCTTCTTGGATAATCATCTCAACCTCACCTTTAGGAGGTTTCTGAGACTTAATTTTAGTTACAGATCTAGCGGAAATAATGGGTGGTGAGGGTGTTTCCTGGGTGCTCTCAGCAATATCTTGCGAGGCATCTTCCTCAGGTAATGCTACTGATGCAGCCCCACCTGGCATATCAACTTGAATAGTTTGGCTAATCTGCTCAGGTGTTTCTAAAGACTCAATATCCTCTTCTTCTGGATCATCAGCCCATATGCTCCTATTCCATGTTTCAGGGTCCCAACTTTTCCCAATTAATGCCCTTACTTTGGTTTCAGACACTACTCTAGATCTGCAATTCAGCTGCCGTTGTAATTCAGCCACTCATATAATGAGACTCTGGACCTGGTTCTCAGCAATGTCAGCTCTTTTACTATAGGAGAGAAGGCTCTCCTTTGTAGCACAGATGGAAGTTTTCAAATCTGTTAGTCTGCATCTGAGGCGTGCTTTTGAGGCTCTGAGATCATCCGTCTCCTTAATCACACTTTTCATTGTACGAAGGATGAGCCACCCAGCTTCCCTATACTTGTCATTATCACAAAACTCCTGGAAAATATCAAACATACGATCACCTAGAGCATCTCCTTTATCCAGCACGTCATCTACCGGTGGTGCTACTTTAGGTATTATCTTTGCTATTTCACACCATAGATTAGTAAGGGTAGCAGATGTATGCACGTCAAGACTAAATAGGTTGGAAAGCCAATTTAAGAAATCCATATTTATGGTTTATTTCTCTAGAAGCAGTCCTGGTACCAAAATGTGTTGGACAGGGTTCTCTAGAGAGACAAACCAGATTGCCAGTAATTATATATAAATATATTTATAAAGATAGATATATAATATAAGAAATGAACCATTAAATTATATACAGGTAGATAATACAAGAAATTAACAGTTAAATTATAAAGCAGTGAGACACTAGCAGTCCTTTAAGGCTTGAGAGACGCCAATTGCCAGTCCCCTTCTGTAGAGAGAGCTGGGCTATATATATCCAGGCAGCAAACAGCAAGGCAGGTCCCCAATTGTCATCAACTGTCGGTCCCCAGCTCTAGAGACGGACATTCCAATCCTGTGGGATTGGAGGGATCTCAACTTACAGCGACACAGTCTACAGGCTAGGCATCCCACAGGTAGTGTACCCCTTTAAATTGAGGCACAGAACAAGCAAGGCGAGGCTCACCGAGCTATTTATCCCTCTGCCCTTCAGTTAATCCTACTTGTGTTTATAAGCCAGGCTGGCACAAGAAACTACCGCACTCCCCAACTCTGAAATTGTTGACCTCAGGGAGACTTTTTTAGTGCTCTGCATACATGTCTACAAAAGCACTGGGAGTACAAAGGGCCTTCAGAAAGCTTGTGGAAAATTAGAATTGAAAGATAATGGAACTTTCCCCAAACTTTTTGAATCCCCCTTGTGTGTTTCTTGAATATATGATTTAAATGTATTATTTCATATTATTTAATCTCCCCATGATTTAACAGAGGAGTTAAGAGGGGTGTAGTTAAGCTAAATTTGTATTTATTCTGACAGAAAGTCAATAGAGAGTATCTGGGGGGGAAATCTGTATTCCATAAATAGGGAAAAAGTAATTTAAGTACAGAAACTAAAACAAGTGATTACTAAAAGAAATGTCTCTGAGAAACAAGCCTTAGACAGTGAGGTGAGGATCAACAGGGTTTTAAAACCGGGTTTTCATGTATTATTTAATAATATAACTTCCTCCCTGGGGGGTGGACAACAGGGAAGTGGGCGAGGAGAGACGCCGGACAGTGTAACATATGACAGAATAATAATTTATGATTTATGAAGGGTTCATGAGGGAGGGGGAATGGGGAAGAAGGGGGAAAATGAGCCGATATTAAGGGCTCAAGTAGAAGGCAAGTGTTTTGAGAATGATGACGGCAAAAGTGCAAATGTGCTGACACAATGGATGGATGGATGGATTGTGATAACAATAAAATGATTTTTAAAAACCCATCAGTTATTCATACCTTCCCAGCAGAGTAATTCCCTTTGTGAGATTCTGTCCCAAAGAAATTACCCAAAATATAACATGTACTTTTGTACATGAAGGTGTTTATAGCAGCATTATCTAAATTTAACATAAAAATTTAGAAGTAACCTAAATGTGAAAAGTTTGTATTAAGCCTATTAGCTATATATACTTTGTCTAGTATGTGTTTTAGGCATTAAAAATGTTTATGAAAAGAATATAATAGGGAAAACACATTCGAATAATAAGTAGAAAACAAGATACAAAATTGCATTTACATGTGAATAGAGCTTATACACAAGCAGATTATGCTTTTATATATTAATTCGACTATAGTAATTTAAGCATAGTCTTACGTAAGTAAGGGCAAGGTCATGCAGTGGAAACCGACCACATGGTACCTGTGAAGTACATTTCAGCATTTATGCTGTCATCCAGAGCCGCCAGTCCATATAACTGGGCCTGAACTTAGTTCCTGAAATGTCCTGAAACCTTCACTTTTCTCTTCAGTTTGATTGCCTTCATATGTAAAATCTGTAAACAGAGAAATGGTGTTGTGTAATTGCTTGTTCACGTTGGATTTGAAAGGTTGTCGAGGAGCAGGGCAAGGGAGATTCATGATTAGAAATTTGTCTTTTCTTCCGTAGGCAATGGGGAACCATTGAAAGAATTTAAGAAGATGAATGGCATACTGAGATTTGCATTTTAGAAAGATGACTCTAGAAGCAATTTAAAGAATGAACTAAAGTCCTTGAGACTGAAGGCAAGGAGACCAGTTATGAAGCTATTGCAGTCGATGAGAAAATTTATTGTATTCAGACATTAGAATAATGCTTAATAATAAGAATGAACAAATTACTTAAGCACACAACATGAATGAATCTTTCAGACATTTTACTGACCAAAGGAAGCCCAGCAGAGAGAAAAGTACACATTACATGATTCCATATATGCACTGTGTCTGAGACAGGCGAAATGAACTTGTAGTGACAGAAATGACATCACCGCTTGCTTGGATGAAGTGGGCGTGCAGGAGTTGTAATTACCTGCAGTGGACTGAGGAACTGTCTGGGATGACTTACAAGTTCTGTATCTTAATTGTGATAGTAGTTACATGAGTGCCCAAACTCATGATACATTAAAAATCAGTGGATTCTGTTGCATTGAAATAGTACTCCAGTGAGATATATATTTTAAAATATTATTTCAAAAATCCATCAGAAATTAAGAAGTTGTTGGGGCTTAAATTAAGCCAGTAGCAGTGAGAACAGAGTGTTGGAAAGATCTGAAAGCTAGCAATGATTCATCTCAAAAGGACTTGATAGCTAAGATGTGAGGAGAAAGGTGCAGGTTGAAGTTGGTGTGAGATTTCTGACTTGGGCACCTGGGTGAGTGGGTGTTGGTCGTGTGCATTGAGATGGGATATAGAAAAGCAGCCGATTCGGAGAAGCAGTGGGAGAAGAGTGCTTTGTTTATTATGTTGAATTTAACAACAACCTATGATCTAAGTCATCTTAAATGTCCTATGTAATATAGGATAGAGATATATACTGTATGTATCTCTCAGTAAACATTTCAAAAACAAACATTGAGTTTCTCTGAATAGGAAATTATTTTCATAGCTCATAAACTATTGGGACTAGAACAGGATTTTAGATCATATAGTGAAAACTCTTATTTTAGATAAGAAAATGAGACCTATATATCATATCTGGTGGATAGTTGAATTGGTACTAACACTCCCAGACCAATATTCTACACTTTGTGTCAGTTACTTCTGTGTATATGAGGGGTACCCCCCCCAAAAAAAAGCCTGGGAAAAAAACAATCTAGGAAGAACTTTTATTTATTTTTTAAATCATTTTATTGGGGGCGGTACAACTCTTATCCCAATGCATACATCCATCCATTGTGTCAAGCACATTTGTACATTTGTTGCCATCATCATTCTCAAAGCATTTGCTTTCTACTTGAGCCCTTGATTATCAGCTCCTCACTTTCCCCCTCCCTCCCCAACTCCCCCTCCTTCACAAACCCTTGATAATTTATAAATTATTATTATTTTGTCATGTCTTACACTGTCTGACATCTCCCTTCACCCACTTGTATGTAGATCCTAGTGGCGGAGCTTTCTTAGTACACATTTTTTCCTGCTAGGTGAGTATAGAGCAACTCACTCTGAATTAGTGCACCCAAAGGCATTGCTTGGGAAGGTTCTCTCTGATCACGGTAAGTTTTTTTCATAAAAGCAGTTTCACTTGAACCTCATTTTTGTTATGGCTGATTTAAGAGAACAGTGTGCAACTGTGAAATTATGTTTCCTGCTTGGGAAAAATGCCACAGAAACTGTTGTGATGTTGAACACAGCTTACAAGGTCAGCACTATGGAAAAAATCAAGTGTACAAGTGCTTTTCTCATTTCAAAAAAAGACGAAATGTCGATTGATGACAAACCTCATTGTGGATGTCCAACAACTTCCCAAAAGGAAGTTTCCAAAAATGTGGACAAAAGTCATGCAACTTATGCTTGAAGTCCAGCAAAGGCCCATTGAAGAGATGGAGAAGTTATCTAAACCATCTTGAGCTCAGTTCAGCGAATTTTAACTACAGATTTTTAAAAAACATTTTATTAGGGACTCATACAACTCTGATCACAATCCATACATACATCAATTGTATAAAACATCTGGAATTTTAACTACAGATTTATGAATGACAAGGATCACTGTGAAATTTGTGCCTTGGGTTCTGACTGACCAGGAAATAAAAGCATCGAGTGGAAATATGTTGTGCTTTGAAAGAACTGCTCTAAATCGACCCAAACTTTTCCCCCAAGGTCATTACTGGTGACAAGACATAATGCTATTCTTATGACCCTGAAAGCAAATATCAATAAAATCAGTGGAAGATGCCATCATCACCTCACCCAAAAAAAGTTCTTTAAGTAAAATCAAAGATCAAGACAATTGTCATTAGTTTTTGGGATGTGAAGGGAATATTGCATTTGGAGTTTGTTCCACCAGGTCAGACTATTAATCAAGTTTTCTATTTAGAGACTATGTAACAGTTTGTGACTAAAAAAAGGCCAGATATCATCAAAAGACCTCAAACAAACAAACACATATTTTTGAGAATGAGGGGGGTTGGAGCAGAGACTCAAAACCCATCTGTAGAAAATGGAACAATCCCCTCACAGAAGTGTCAAAAGGAAGGGATGAGTCAAACAGGGTGAAGTATAGCACTGATAAAACACAATATTCCTCTGGTTTCCTTGAGGCTTCTTCACCCCCCAGTATCATGACCTCAATTCTGCCTTTGACTGCAGGCTAGGCTGGAGCATGTACACATGTACAGATAAGAGCTCAGGGGACACAGAATCCAGGTCAGATAAACCCCTCATGAACAGAAATGGGAGTAGTGGTCCCAGGAGAGTAGGGGGAAGGTTGGGATAGGAGGGGGAAAGAAACTGGGGGGGGAGGGAGACAGCAGTTGGTATAAGATAGGAAATTAATAATAATTTTTAATTCATCAAGGGTCATGAGGATGGGAGGAGAGAGGAAGGGTTAAAAGAGGAGCTGATACCAAGGGCTCAAATAGAATGTAAATGTTTAGAAAATAATGATGGCAACATATGTATACATATGCTTGATACAATTGATGTATGGATTGTTAGAGCTGTAAGAGCCCCCAATAAAATGATCTTAAGGGGGGGAGCTGATGTGTGTGACAAAAAAGGCCTGATTTGTGGCAGAAGGGGAACTGGTTTTGTCAACATGACAATGCACAGCTATCTCAGTGTGTCAAGTGTTTTGGCTAAAAGCAGCATGCCTTTCTTGCTCCACCCACCTTACTCACTGGACCTCACCTCCGTGAGAATTCTTTTTGCTTCTGCAAATGAAGAGGGACATGACAGGACAGTGAGTTGATGACGTAGAAGAGGTGAAGAAAAAAATCGAGGTTCTGTCAGCCATTCAAACAGATAAGTTAGGAAAATGTTTCCAGGAATGGAATTGCAGATTTGCCAAATTTATTAAGTGTAATAGAGATACTTTGAAGGTGATAATGTTGTTTGAGAAAAAATTTACACATGTAACTTTGAGGAACAAATTCCAGGCTTTTTTTGGGTACCTCTAGTATATTAATAATATGGTAGTTTCTTTGAAATTACACAACAGATGTCTATAATATCTATGTGCTATGCATATTTTACTAACAATCCTATTTTTAGATAGTCACTATTCACTACAATTTTGTTAATAAGTGGAAAAGTATTTTAGATGTCTACAGTGGTCCAAAGTCAGGGTTAATAAATTGTATCATCAATTTCTGCTGATTGTGAAAGCTTTGGATATTTTCACTTACTTACTGCTTAAACTGCAACCAAGCAAAACAAAAACCTGCTTCCTTCTAATCAATTCCAATTCATAGCAATTCTATATGTTAGAGTAGAACTACTTTAAACGGTGTGTTAATCTTTATTTAAGAAGACCACCATACCTTTCTCCCATGGAGCAGTTATGAGCTTGAAACACTGGTCATAAATTACTCAAAAAACTTAAGCAGTTTTTGAATGAAGTTTTTTTTTTTTAACATTTCTTGAGAATTTAAAAAAATCATGTATTTCATAATTTGTGTGAGTATATACTTCTTATTTAATCTTGTGTTTACATATATATGTTAGTCATGTTAAAGTTGCTTCTGCTTCATGAGGAGAACAAAAATGATCATTTGTGAGAAATGACATCCTGGAGCAGTTCAGTGCTGCATAAGATTCCAGATTGTATGTTGTTTTCCTTCATCATCCCTCTCTTCTTCCTCCAAACCAATGGGTTTGAACTTGCCTTTTGCAAATAAACATTACAAAAGTATATATTTGAATAATATAGGACTTATGTCTATCAGTCAGATTATTATTATTATTTTCGGAGTTAGTCTCTGGTTGTCTTTTTCTTTTGTTCATAAGCCTTTTTTTCCCAAAAAACCTTTCTTGACTTTGTTTTGCCTTTATCAATTCTCTGTTACTTGAGCTGCTCCTATATTCCTGGTCTCATTTCCCACTGGAAATCTCCTATACTTCCACTGTAGACGAATGAACTGTTCTTGTTCTGTGTCTTTATGATTTCCCTCGTCATGAGCTATCATCATGGTCCTCTCTTCTCAGCCAGCCCAGCTATCTGAGTCATTTCAGTTCTCTGAAGTCTTACTCAAAGGCCACCTTCTCCATGAGCTCTTCACTGACGATCCTTCCAGAGAGCAGTGATGCCGTCTTCTGAAAATCCTTTTATACTGTTATCATGGAAAACTACTTAGTATCTACAAAGGAACATGTTATAAATCCTGTGAAGGGTAGATGTGTGTGTTTCTCTCCTCTGATTGTTGTTATTTGCCACTGACTCAGCTCTGACTCGGAATGTAATTGGTTTGCTGTGGTGAACCCCTGGACAACTAGAATAACATATTGCCTGGTTCTGCGCCATCTTCGTGATCACTGGTATGCGTATGTTCTTTGTTGAAACCGCTATATAATTTGCATCCTTTCTAACTTGCAACAGAAGGGACTCATAGTGATCCAATGAACAAAAACAAAATACTGCCTGGTCCTACACGATCCTCAAAATCATTGCCATGAGTGAGCTGATTTTTACAGCCACTAAGTCAATACTTCTTGTTGAGGGTCTGCCTCTTTGTATTGATAATGTATAAAGATTATAGTAAAGTCATAGAGGATAAGAAAGATAGGAAAGAAAATAAAATAAAGCAGTCAGGCACATTTTATGGTAGCCTGCTGTGATAGTTAAGGTTTATTGTGCCAACCTGGCCAATGAACACACATGGGATTAATTGAAGGGTGGAGTGCTAATTGGCTCATTGAACCCCCCACCCCCACCCCCCGTGTGATCTCTTGTTCTCTGATGGTCGGTCCAGTGTGCACCTTAGCTAGTACCCTGCCTCAGCTGGCAAGGCTACAAGACATCCCTGAGGAGAAGCCACATGGACCTACCCCGATGCAGCCCTGGGTGCTGGAGAAGCCACGTGGAGACCCCTGCCAGCGCTGAGATGCTTACACCCTCACTGATTCTGCTTTCCTCCTGCATTCGACTTCATTGCTGTGTTTTCTGAGATTTAAGGAGAACTTTGTAGATTGGTGTCAGACATGGGCTAGTGTCAGGCTTGTGGGCTCGGACAGCACTTGGTTGGCATGCTTTTTTAATGTACACTTACCCTTTATATAAAATTCTCTCTTTTAAAATATGAGTGTCTATGAATTTTGTTTCTCTAGTCTACCCAGGCTAACACATGCTCACCTCAGCACCTCTTGATGGACCACGTGGAACTGTGAGAAGTGTGAGCCTTTACTATCTTGGGCCATTTATAGGTAGCCTTAAGACATGCATATTCAGCAGTTACATGCATCACAAAGTGGGTAGTATCTACATTAAGGTCCCTGATGAGTTCACAAGCGTGGAAACCTAGTACCTGTATTGGGGGTAGGTAAAAGGAGGATTGGGTGTCACAGAGGGAAGAGAGAGCAAAAGAATAATGTCTGCGTCTATAAGGATATATAAACAATCATGTGCTCACTTTAAGCCAGCATACCAGTTAAGGGGAGAATCTGTGGGAATGATACTTAAAGCAGGATAACGTACTTGGACTTTACCTAACTTATCTAAGTGGAGGCTTTCCTATAGTCTTTGTATTTCCCTCAGTGTTTCCCACACTACAGAAATCTCTCTCTTTCTTAACTCAGAGTTAACTGCTTAGTAACCTAATCACAGAGTGCTTCCCACTCAATGGAAGGGAATTGGGAAAGGCATGCAACACCCAAAACTCAAGAAAACCAAATCCACTGCCATTGAGTGGATTTGGACTCAGTGACCCTATTGGACAAGGTACAATTGCTCCTTTGGGTTTCTGAGATTAATTCTTTACAGGAGTAGAAAGTCTCATCTTTCTCCCTGAGGGCTGGTGGTTTCAAACTTCTAATCTTACAGTTAGAAGTAATCCACTATGCCAACATCATTCCCATATGAAACACTGGTACCATCTAAGCCCTTTTGCCACTAAATTTCTAATGATAAAAACCCTATACAACAGAGAACTTCCCAGTTGGTTTTGGAGGCTGAAATCTTTATGGGAACATTTTGCCACATCTTTCTCCTAGAGAGCTGTTGATGGGTTAACCCCAGAATCTTTCAGTTAGCTGAGCATTTGACCACTGTGCCACTAAAGCTCCTAGAATTCCACCTTGTTCGTAGGTACGGTTGAGTTGGTTCAAACACATAGTGATCCCATGAGTGACAGGACAAAATACTGCCTGGTCCAACACAATTCTTTTTTTTTTTATGACTTTACTATATAATCTTTACTTATTATCGCTGTACAATTGCGCCTGCCGGGCCTGTGATGATGTGTTAGGGGTGGGATCCCCTGACATCCTCCTGTGCAATTTGTACAAAGAAACCTAAGGTGGGCGAAGAAGAAGAAGAATCTCCTGGGGATCTGGTTGAAATGTGGATTCTGACTCAGTAAGGGATTGAACTGGAATGAACTATTGGAAAGCCCTGAGTCCCAGCCCTCAGAATACTTTCTAACCACCTCTTCCTTTTTTGCTTGTTCCCTGACTGCCAGGCTGATAACGAGGGGACTTCAAAAAGGTCACGAGGAAATTCTGTTATATTTTCATTCCATTTATCCGTGAACATTTTGCAGCCGCAAGTCATGTTCCCAACACAATTCTTAAAATCATTGAGTGAGCCATTTGTTACAGCCACTAAGTCAATCCTTGTTGAGCGTCTGCCTCTTTGCTGACCCTATCTTTTACCAAGGAAGACCTGATGGTGATGTTAAGTGTTGGGCTGCTAACTATAAGATCAGAACTTCAAAAGATGAGGCTCTCTGCTTTTAAAAACATTTGCAAACCCTTGTAAACCCTGTATAGAGTCACTGAGTCAGAAACAACTCAGTGATGGTTAGGTTTTGGTTTAGTACATTTCCAAGCATGGTGGCCTCCTCCAGGGAATTACACCCACTACACAGAAATTCCCAAACATGTCACATACCTTAGAATATTCATTCAGTACCCTCACCAATCGTACTATTGTCATCTGTCATTTGTTATTTGTTAAATAATAATAATGATGTTTTTGTTTTCATTCAAATATTAATTAAATTTGCAAGCCTATTTTATATGTAGACTCATTATTTTTATATCCAATATTTCCTCAAGATTGCTTTTCTTAAAAGAAGCTGTAATTCTTCTCTTAATAAAGATCCATGGGAAAAAATAATAAAGATCTATGGCTGATAAATTTCTCTAATCTTTGTCTAAATAAAAAAAACAAACAAAAAATGTTGCTGTCACTTTTGCAAGATAATTTGTTACAAAGTCCTGAGGTGCAAGATCTGTCTTTCTGTTCTTTTGCCTTATTTCCTTTGAAGATATTACTTTATTGTTTCTGGTATCTACTGTGATCTGATTGTTTTTCTTTTATAGGTATTTATTTGTCTTTTCTCTTGTTGTTTCCACAATTTTTCCTTTATTCTTGATTTTCTGGAAATCCACTTCTAAGGTTCTTTCTGTGTTTTATTTTTAGCCAGATTTACTTAAGCATAATTTGTATTCAGTGAAATTCCATTTTTAAGCATATGACGGTAAGTTAAAAAGTATTATTACTAGGGGTCTATTTCATGAACAGGTTTAGTCCAAGCACGACATGTTGAATCATATCTGTTCAGTGGATGACGGAAAACAAATTTTCGCAATAATAGACTTATGTTAGTATCCTTACAGTGTCTTCCAAAAAGATCCAATTAGAATAGTGACTTCCATTGGGAATCTATTAAAGACCAGTTAAATTCAAGGCAGAGAGGTCAGCTCAGGTTATGATGACTGTACTTTGGGATCCCAGAGGGGTAATTTTGTTAGATTTTCTGAAAGGATATCTGACAATTGTGAGTTCTTATTATGAAGATATTTTAAGAAAATTTAAAACTGCATTGTTAAGAAAATGGCCCTGAAAGTTACAAGAAGAAATTCTTTTCCATTATGACAGTGCACCTGCTTATTCTTTAAGGGCAGCCAGGGCTGTCCTATGAGAATATTCTTTGGAAACCATACCCCCTCCACCCTTTAGCCCTGTCTTGCCCTTTCATACTTTTTCTTCCCCAAACTCAAAGAACATTTAAAAGGAGCATGACTTGAGTTCCTTGAGGATGCCAAAACTACAGTTTTGACATGACTTAAAATGAAGAGTAGAGCATTCTTTCGGGAAGAGTTAGGGAGATAAAAATACCACCTTCATCAGTGTATAGACTAGATGGAGGATCTAGACATTTAGGTCAATGGACAAAACATTGAAATATGCAGGAAGCATCAAAAGAAGGTGAAAGAAATAATGCACAGTTACTATATAAAAAGCTAGTTGATCATAGATGACCAAGAACCAATGTGCTAAGGAAGAAGTCCAAGCTGCCTGAAGGCATGAGCCAAAGCAAGGCTTCAGGAATTGACAGAATACCAATTGAAATGTTTCAACAAGGCAATGAAGCACTGTATTTGGAAGACAGGTACCTGGCCAACCAAATGAAAGAGATCAGTATTTGAACCCATTTCAAAGAAAGATGTCTCCATAGAAGTGGAAATTATCTAACAATGTCAATAATATCACATGAAAGTAAAATTTAGCTGAAGATCATTCAACAACAGTTGCAGCACTACATTGGCAGGGAGCTGGCAGAAACTCAAACCAGATTCAGAGGAGGATGTAGAATTAAGGGATATCATTGGTGACGTCAGATGGATCTTGACTCAAAGCAGGAAATACCAGAAAAATGTTTACTTGAATTTTCTTGATTATGTAAAAGGGTCCAACTGCTTGGATGATCTTAACAGCTCTAGAAAACAGAAGAATGTGAGTTCCTGGGCAACTTGCACATGGATCGAGACCATCAATCAAACAGAACACAGAATGCTGCATGGTTTAAAATCAGGAAAGGTGTGCAGCATACCATAATTATTCAGTCTTCATACTGAGCAAATAATCAGAATCTGGATTATATGAAAAATAATTCAGCATCAGGATTAGAGGAAGGTTTATTAATAACCTGTGAAATTCAAATGACAACTTTGCTTGCTGAAAGTGATGAGGACTTGAAGTTCTTGTTGATGAAGATCAAGGACTGCAGCCTTCAATACAGATTACAACTCAACATAAAACTAAAATCTTCACAACTGAACCAGTAGGTAACCTCAAGATTAACTGAAAAAATATTGACATTGCCAGCGATTGTATCTTGCTTGGATCCAAAAATCTATGCTCAAGGAAGCAGATGTCAAGAAATCAAAGGATATATTTCAAAACTCCAAACTCACTGCTATTGAATCCATTCCGGCTCTTAGCCACCCTATAGGACAGTGTAGAACTGCCCCTGTGGGTTTCCGGGACTGTAACTCTGGGTGAGTAGGAAGCCTCTTTCTCCCAAAGGATGCATTGCATTGCATTGGGCAAACCTGCACAAGAATTCTTTAATGCGTCACTTTGAAGACTAAGGAATGCCTGACCCAAACCTCCACGTGAAAGTTGAACATTGACTAAGAAGGACCAAAGAAAACATTAATGCATTTGAATTATGGTGCTGGTGAAAAATATAGAAAGTACCATGAACTGCTGAAAGAAGAAACAGACCCATCTTGGAAGAAGTACAGCTAGAATGCTCCTTCAAAGCAAGAATGGTGAGACTTCATTTCACATACTTTGAACATGTTATCTGGAGAGACCAGACCGACCCTGGAAAAGGACATCATGCTTGGTAAATGAGAGGGACAGGGAAAAAGAGGAAGACCCTTGACCAGATGAATCGACACAGTGGTCCAACAGTTGGCTCAAGCATGACAACATTTGGGAGGATGGCATAGAACTGGGTAGTGTTTCCTTCCATTGTGTATAGGGTCACTATGTGTCAGCAGTTAAAATTGATAGAGGGTATGTCAAGAAATAGTAACTTCATATATTTATATTTTTGTTTGTTTCTTTAATTTGGTAGTAAACTTTTGACTCGCCTCTAATGAATTTTAAATACAAAAGAAAACTAATTCACTTCTGTCAAGTCTGATTTATAATTGCCTCACAGATCAGAAGAGAATTGCTTTATGGAGTGTCCAAGACTATAAATCTTTATGACAAAGAGTCTCATCTTTCTTCCTCAGAATAGTTGGTGAATTCAAACTATTGATCTTATGGCTAGCATTTCATTGTTTAATCCTCTGTGCCACCAGAACTACGTCAGTGAGTTTGGATAGTCACATAACTACCAAAATCAGAGAAATTTTCTCAACCCACATACACAGCTGGTCACTGGCTGATTTCAGACTTGAACTCAAGTGTGTTATCTCTGAATCCTGTTTTGAACTATAAGGACAATATGTTGGTGCTTGAACTTTTTGAAGTTAAATGCTAAATTTCATGATATTTTAAACTAAAGCATTTTACTAAGCCTTTATTTTTAACTGGGAGTTTATTGCACTGCAAAGAACTCCAAGCAATAATCTAAGTCATTTCAATGGTGTGGGGTTTAGTTATCTTAATGTTTGGAAATATCAGTATTTCTTGAAATAAATGGACAATGATTGGCACTTGGAAATTGTTCTATTTGAGTTGCTGTGAAAATAGATATATATCCTTTGAAACAAAAGGAAGTTGGATTGGATTTCCTTGAAGACAGATGGATATAATTCAGTCACAGACAGCATTGTACTTCAAGGCTGATTTTGCAGTATTCTTTTTAACGATGAGTGCCATGCCTTTCAAACTTTGTTTTGATTGAGTTCTTCTTGGCATAGTAAATCATATGATTTTCTGAATCAAACTGGCCAAGACCAATTCATTTCCGCTCACGAATGCGTAGGACATCGATCTTTATGTCATTAGATTTTTTGCTGCTGTTTCTCCTTACCTGGAGTCGTGCCCCCTCAGCAGTGAGGATCCCAAAGGCTCTGCTCGCACAGGCTTTATCCCTCTTACATCTCCGTAGTCGACTGCACTCAGAGTCATCAGTTCCTCCTCGGTCACATTTTGAGTGTCCTCAGACCCAAAGGACCCATCCTCTGGCACTGTCTCCAACAATGCTCTGCTTTCATTCATTATGGCTTCACTATTTGACAGTGTTTCAAAGCTGTGCATAAGATTTTCAGCAGCTAACTTCCTCCGAAGTGAGGAGCCTTCTTTGTTGTCTCTTCTTAGTCTGGAAGCTCCACTGAAACCTGTTTGCGTTGGGTGACCCTGCTGGCATTTGAAATACCAGGGTCATAACTTCCAGCATCACAGCAACATACAGGCCATCACAGTACAACTAACTGATAAATGATGGATTGCTAGTTTTACAGTTGCTATTGTGCAACTTTTTTATGTGGGAAGAAAATATTTTTATCTCCTTTATTTCCCACTCTATTTCACTCAAACCCAGGTATAATGCCTATGAAGACACTGTGTAACAGTGTCTTTTGGGCATTTTATATGTAGCCAAATAGTTCATTCTTCACAGTAGGTGTGGAATTTAGTGGAATTTTCCCTATTTGACTTTGAAGCTCAGCAAGGTTAAATAATTTCCCCCAAATCACACAATAGTGAGGATCAAACTAATATATAATCTTATATCTCTGTGATTCTAAAATCTGTAGCTTTTTTTTCCCAGAATGCCATTTCCTTCTTTGATATGAGCTTCCTCTACTCTCCGGTTTCTATACCTCTGGTTCAGCAGCTGATTGGATAGTCAGGCTTGGTTGCTGTATAAACACATGGTGATGTTCAGAGTAACATGGTCCTTAGTCAAAGCTTCTCTGAGCTTTGTGGCTAGGTGCTTTCTTTATTGGAGAACCTTACTATCAACATACTGTTGTTATTTTGTTAGGTGCTGTCAAGTTGATTGTAATGCCTAGTGACCTTAAGTACAACCGAACAAAGCACTGCTCTGTCCTGTACCATCCTCACAATTGTTCTTATATTTGAGCTCATGGTTGCAGCCACTGTGTCCATCATCTCATCGAGGACCTTCTTTATTGTGCTGCCCCTTCACTTTACCAAGCATGATGTCCTCTTCCAGCAACTGGTCTCTCCTAATAACATGTCCTAAGAACATGAGACAAAGTCTCACCATTCTGGCTGTACTTAAAAGGAGCATTCTTGCTGTGCTTACATGACATTTATATTTGACAGTCCATGATACATTCAGTATTCTTTACCAACACCACAGTTAAAATGCATGGATTCTTCTCCGATCTTCCTTATTCAATGTCCAACTTTCACATTGCATATGAGGCCATTGAAAATATCACGCTTAGGTTAGACGTCTCTTAGACCTCAGGGTGACATCTTTGCTTTTCAAGACTTTAAAGAGGTCTTGTGCAACAGATGTATCTATTGCAATGCATTGTATGATTACTGGAATGCTGCTTCCATGAACATTGACTGTGGAGCAAGCCAGATGAAATTCTTATAACTTCAATCTTTTCTCTGTTTACCATGATGTTACCTATTGGTCCAATTGTGAGAATGCTTGTTTTCTTTACATTTAATTATAATCTGTACTGAAGGCTGAAATGCTTGATGTTCATCAGAAAGTGCTTCAAGTCCTCACTTTCACCACACAAGGTTGTATCATCTGCATATCATATTCTTCATATAATCCAGTTCTCTAATTACTTGCTCATCATACAGATTGAACAAATATGTTGGGAGGATACAGCCCTGACACATACTTTTCCTGATTACAAACCATGCAGTATTCCCTTGTTCTGTTCTCGCACATGCCTCTTGATCCATGTACAGGTGCTACATGAGCACAATGAAGTGTTCTGGAATTCCCATTCTTCTCAAGACTGTCTATAGTTTGTTATAATCCATACAGTCACATACCTTTGCATAGTTAAACACACATAATGTCATGGTATTCTGTACTTTCAGCTAAAGTCCATCTGATGTCAACCATCATATTATCTGTAGTTCCACGTCCTCTCCTGAATCTGGCCTGAACCTCTGACCCCCCTCCCTGTCAGCGTACTACTACAACTGTTGCTGGATGATCTTCAGTAAATTTTACTTCCATGTGATATCAATGATATTGCTTTATAATTCAAGTATTCTGTTGGTTCACATTTTTTTTTTGAAATGGGTACAAATAGGGATCTCGTCCAGTCAGTTGGTCTTCCAAATTTCCAGGCCTAGATGAGCGAGTGCTTCCAGTGCCTCATCAGCTTGTTGAAACATCGCAATTGGTGTTCCATCAATTCCTGGAGCCTGTTTTTGGCTAATGCTTTCAGTGCAGCTTCAACTTTTTCAAATACCATTGGGTCTTGCTCATAGGCTACCTCTTGAAATGGCGACATGTTGACTAGTTCTTTTTTCGTGCAGTGACTATTTTCCTAACAGCTTCTTCGGCATCATTCTGATGATTCCGGCATCATGCAATACTTTGCCCATGGAATCTTTCAATATTGCAACTCAAGTCTTCAGTTTCTTTCTTGAGGTTTTTTTTTCCTTCAGTTTGAGATATGTTAAAATTTTTTCCCTTTTGTTTTTTTTTAAATTTTAGGCCTATGAACATTTCATTATAATATTTTACTTTGTCTTTTTGAGTTACCCTTTGAAAATTCTTTTCAGAACTTTTATTTCATAATCTCTTTCCTTTGTCTTAGCTATTGTACTATCAACTACCTTCCCATTCTTCTCAAAGACCGATTATTACTTTGGGAACAAACATTAGTTTTTGGAGGAAGTATTTATTAACTCCTGTACTGTAGATTTGTTTGATGTTATTTCTTTCAGAGTTATGAAAGGGTGCTTATACGTATCTAGTGAGCATATCTATTGTCTTAATTTGTTCTGGCGTTGACTTGCTTCATGCAGTGAGTTTGAAAGCTTTGTACCTAATCCCAATATTTTTCCATGACGTTTGCGCTTATCCCAAGATCTCTGAAGTAGTTCATATAATAAAAAGGTTTCATTTAACTAAGGAAAGCACTGGTATAACACTAGAGAACAGAGGAGAACTGTTCCGTGTGGGATTCTGAGACTAAATCTTTAAGGGACTAGAAAGTCTCATCTTCCTCCTGCAGTGCGGTTGGTGACTTTGCACTCTGAGCTTACAGTTAGCCACCCAATGTGTAACCCACTATGCCACCAAGAATGCCCGCCATGAGCATTGGGCTCTGTTAATATCGACCTGGGAAGGCATGGACAATAGTAATTCAGATTAGACAGAAAATTTAAGAGGCAGTGAGTTCATGTTGATGGGGCAGGAACAACTAAAAACGGAGGGTAAAAATGGTTGCACAACTTGAAGAATGTAATCAATACACTAATTTATATGTGTGGAAATTGCTGAATTGGTATATGCTGTGCTAAGTATATTCTCAACAGCATCAAAATTATATTAAAAAGAAAACCCAGTGAAACACATGTGGGGTTTCCATGATAAGAATCAATTAGATGGCAATTGGTTGTTTATTCCTTTGTTTTTGTTTTAGTACCTGGCCCAGTGCTAAATAACGATGATTATTTAAAAATATAATTTATTGATTGAAAGTAATATAATGAACTCTTTTGTTTCAGGAAATGTTGTAAGCAACCTGGGACATTCCTTCTTCAGTCAAAGTTTTCTTGGCAGTAAAGAACATGGTGGATTCTTATATGTTACATCTACCTACCAGTCACTTCAAGACCTAGTACTCCCAACTCCACCTTACTTGTTTGGAATTCTCATCCAGAAATGGGAAACTCCTTGGGCTAAAGTATTTCCCATTAGACTGATGTTGAGACTTGGAGCAGAATATCGACGTAAGTAATAAAATACTTTCTCTTAGCGTGTGACCACTGAATGATAGGGAAACCATGCCTGAAATATCCCGAGTTCCTGTTTGATGATAAAGCTCAACAGAAGTAGGTCTTTTGAAATGTGCCTCTCTTTATTTTGTGTAACTGGCAGGACTTGACAATATTAAATGAGGAAAATGGTATTTGTTACCCTGAAAATGTATTATTTTTATAGTTAATTGATAAGCATATAATTATCTTCAGAAAAATGGATGTGAATTTAAAAAGTAACTTTATTTTGTGGGTAATGTCTATATGTGGTGACAGTATACTGAGTCACTTAGTTGGAGAAAAGTTAAGACAGATTGTGTTTTAATGAACCAGATACTGAAAGACGTATGGAGGCCTTTCTTACTTGGTAACGTAGGCTACAGAAGAAGAGTGGTCTTGCTCATGGCTTTCGCGATGCATCACCAGATTACGGTTTTTGTAGTTTTTTAAGGTTAAATTAGAAACTTTTAAATCAGTCTTAGTTTCCTAGTGTTACTGTAACTCAAGTGAATGGCTTCAAGGAGCAGAAATTTATTTTCTTATGGTTAGGAAGCTGAAAGCACAAATTGAGTGCATTAGCTCCAGGGGTGGCTCACTCTTGATCAGCTTTTCTCTCAGATCTTCTGAGAGAAGATCCTTGTCTTTCTTACTTTCTGTACTTGTGGCCTTTTCTTGGTGATCTTCATGTGGGATTTATCTTCTAGTGTTGTGCTTGCATCTGTGTCTAATCTGCTCTTTTTATTTTAACTCACATGATTAAATTTAGGATTTACCCTATATCCTTATGACATCAATAACTTAGCAAAGAAAACCCTGTTTACAAATAAAATTGGTATTTGGCTTAGGATCTCAATTCTCAACTCTATCACTCAGTAGCTATTTAACTTTGGGCAAGCAACACAACTATTCTGACTTATTATCTTTTATAAACTTGAGTTAAAAAAATCAAAGGAAGGGAAAATTGGCCAAGGTAATGGCAATAAAAATGGGTAGGAATAGCATAAAATACCTTATGGTAAAAGCTAGCATAAGAAGACTAGAAGGACATTATATAATAATTAAAGAATCAATTAAATAAGAAGACATAACCATAATGAGTATCTACACACCCAACTAAAGAGGCTCAAAATATATTCATCAAACTTTTACATAATTGAAGAAATAGACAACTCTACAATAATAGTTGGATACTTTTAATACATCATTGTTAAAAAAGGACAAAACAACTAGAAATAAACTCAACAAAGATACCGAAGGACTAAACACACAAATAGCTTGATTTCACAGACATAAATAGAGCTTCCTATCAACAGAAGCAAAATTATACTTTATTTTTCCCAGCACACATAGATTACTCTCCAGAATACAAGCCAACCTTATTAAATTTTAAAACACCAAGATGTTATAATGCAAAAAGAGAGAGAAACAATAGAGAAAATAAACATCACAAGAAGTTGGTTGGTTCTTTGAAAGGCTTAAAAAACGGGCAAATTAACAAGCCACTGGCAAATGTAACAAAGAAAAAGAATAAGAGGGTGCAAATAAATTAAACTGGTGACTTCACAACAGAACCAACTAAAAAAGAATAATAACAGAATACTACGAAAGACTGCTCCCACAAATTTGAAAACCTAGTGAAAATGGGTGTAATTTTAGAAACACACTATGTACCTAAACTAACACAGACGAGTATAAAATCTGAACAAATAACAAAAGAAGAAATTAACTATTTAAAAACTCCCAACAAGGGTAGAGCGAAGGTGGGATAGAAAATGGAAACAGATTACAAGGATCTACATATAACCCCCTCCCTGGGGGACGGACAATGGAAAAGTGGGTGAAGGGAGACATCGGTCAGTGTAAGACATGACAAAATGATCATTATAAATTATTAAGAGTTCATGGGGAGGGGATACGGGGAGGGAAGGGAAAAAATGAGCTGATACCAGGGGTTCAAGTAGAAAGCAAATGTTTTGAGAATTATGTTGGCAACAAATATACAAATGTGCTTGACACATGGATGGATATATGGATTGTGATAAGAGTTGTATGAGCCCCCAATAAAATGATTTGAAAAAAAACTCTCAACAAAAAAATGTCTGGGCCCAGACAGCTTCAATGATTGATGTTACCATACATTCAGAGAAGAACTGACACTGATTCTACTTAAACCATTCCAGAGTATTGAAAAGATGGAAAGCTCCAGAATTTATTTTATGAAGCAAGCATAACTCTGATACCCAAACAAGGCAAACATCAGAAAAAAAAGGTAAACATCACTGAGAAAGAAAATCATGCCAATACTCCATATGAACATAGATGTAAAATTTCTCCACAAAATCCTAACAAATAGAACTCAACGTTATATATAAAAAAATAATAATATATCACAACCAATTGAGATTCATATCAGAAATACAAGGATGGGTTAACATAAAAAAATCAGTATAATCTATCCTATAAATAAAACCATATGATTATATCAGTTAACATGAAAAAGACATTTAACAAAATCCAACACCTATTCACAATATACATTTAAAAATAGTATAGAAGGAAAAATCCTCAACATAATAAAGGACATATATAGAAAACTAACTGCCAACAGAAAGAAACAAAGCATTCTCCCACGCAAATGGGAACCCGATCATGATGTCTTTTATCACCCCTTTTATTTCAATATTGTGCTGGAAGTCTTAGCCAGAGTTATCAGGCAATAAAGGGAAATTAAAAGCACCCAATATTGGCAAAGAAGAAACAAAACTATTTGCTGATATGGCCCTATACATGGAAAATTCCAAAGACTTGACAAGAAGAATGTTGGAACTAATAAAAAGATATAACAAAATGTCAAGGTACAAGATCAACATACAAAAATCAGTTAGATTCCTTTACAATAACAGAGCTCTGAAAAGAAAATCAGGAAAGTAATACCATTCTTAATAACCACTCAAAAGATGAAGTACTTAAGAATAAATATAACCAGATCAACAAAAGACCTGTACAAATAAAACTAAAAACACTACAAGAAACCAAAAGAGACCTACATAAATGGAATACTATACATGCTCATGGATAGAAAGACTTAAATTATAAACGTGACAATACTACTGCAAACAATCTACAAATAAAGAGCAATTCTGATCCAGAGTCCATCGTCATTCTTTAAAGAGATAAAAGGACATCACCAACTTTATACAGAAAAGAGATTCCAAATAAGCAAAGAACCACTAAATTAAAAGAGCAAAATAGGCCCCACCTCCTGATCTCAAAACCTACTATAGTGCCATGGTAATCGAAACAACTTGGTATGATGGCTCTAGTGAGAAACAGAAATCAACGAAACCATTGAAAACCCAGAGGTAAATTCATCCACCTACAGACAGCTGAGTTTTAACAAGGGCTGAAACTCATTAAATGAGGAAGACTTACCTTATATACGCTAATATAAGCCTACCCGAGTATAAGCCGAGGGACCCAATTATTACCTGGGAAACCAGAAGAACTGATTGACTCAAGTATAAGCCTAGGGTGGAAAATGCAGAAGCTATTGGTGAGTTTCAATAATCAAAACAAATGAAAAAATTACTAAAAATTGAGACATCAGTGGGGTAATGTATTTAAATATTTATTTTAAATAAAAAATATAAATAAAAGGACAAGTCATTTAACATTAGTAAACCGGCACAATAAGTGGAAAATAGGTTCAACAAAAACAATAAGGTATCAACAGTGATACCTTAAGAGTACTATTCCCTGAGCTCAATCAGCAACCAAGCTAAAATGTAAAAAGTTAAAATCCTTCAAAACTGGATTCCTCATCATCATCCGTATCCCAATGCAGAGCTTCAGCTGGTGTGAGGTCATCATAGATGCTGTCCTCACTGAGATCACCGTCATCACCATCACTGCTGTCATTTTCATACAAAGCGCAGTCTTCACTGCCATCCATAGCATTACTAATACTACATTTCTGGAAGGCACGTTGCACCATGTCTTCTGGAATGTCTTCCCATGCATCTCGAACCCACTTTGCTATTAATTCTATGTCGGGCTTCATGAGATTTCCTCCTTTTGTTAGTCATGTTTGACATCCATTCATGCCACTTACCCATGTGTAAGCCGAACTCCAGTTTTTCAGCACAAGATACACGAGTGTATGTGGTAGTCTGTTTAACAAATGGTGCTGGCTAAATTGGATTTCAATTTGCAGAAGCGTGAAATGGGTCCAAATTTCAAACCATCTACTAAAATGAACTCAAGATCAATCAAAAACCTAAATGTAAACTATAGAACTATAAATATCATCAATGAACAATTAGGGATAAATTTAGGAGCTCTAATAAAAGAAATAATATGCTATCAACATATCATATCAGGGTGCAGTATGACACTGATGAACCACATAATTATCCTCTAGCGCTGTAAGATTTCCTCCTCATACTACTGAGGCCCTTATGCTATAGTCCTCATTAATCATGTTTGATTTTCATATGTTCATTTGTACATTCAAGATCTCTCAATGCATGGTAGTCAAGATAGATGACCCCTCAGAGACCCTGAAAGGAGTAAGGGTTCCCTGAGGGTACAGGAAGTGAGAGGGGTATAAGAAAGAGGGCAGAAGGGAGTTGATAGCATTGATGATTATATAAACCCACCCAATGGGAGTGAATAACAACGTATGGGAAGGAAAGAGATATATTGGAATTAGTAAGCTATGTCAATAAATATATTATTTAATTTTAAAAATTGGATTAAAAAACCCAAAGAGATGGACAGAAGACCCAAGCAGACACTTCTACCAAGACATGCAGGTGCTCAAGAAACATCTGAAGAAATACTTGCTTTCAGTAGCCATTCAAAAGATGCAAATCAAAACAACGAGATAATCACTTTCCCGAGCATTAAGAGCAAAGTTTACCAAAAGCACATACAACAAATGCTGATGCTTTTGCAGAGACTGGAACCCCCATACACTGCTAGTATAACTTTGAAATAGTGCAACCATTAAGAGAGAAGTATGACACTTTACCAAAAAGTCAGATATAGAAATATCATATGACCCAGTATTCCCTCTACTTGGTATGTATTCTAGAGAACTTTAAGAATTGTGACACATAGGTAGACCTAATGTTTACCACAGCATTAGTTACAATAGCAAAAAGATGAACACAAATGGTCATCACTGGAAAAATAGATAAATGAACTTTGGTACATACACACATGGAATCCTATACAACATTAAAAGAATAACAGTGAATCTGTAAAATACCTCATAATGTGAATGAATATGAAGGTCATTATGCTGAGAGAAATTAGTCAAACACAAAAGGACAAATATTGTATGAGACCACTATTACAAAAAAGAAAACTTTTTACACTAAAAGAAACATTCTTTGATAGGTACCAGGGGTACAAGGCCAAAGGAGGGAGGAGAAGGCACTGGCTAGAGCAGCGATTCTCAAGCTGTGGATCACGACCCCTTTGAGGGTTGAACAGTCCTTTCACGGGTCGCGCGATAAATAACTGTAGAAAAATTACAGTTATGAAGTAGCAACAAAAATAATTTTGTGCTTGGGGGGTCACCACAACATGAGGAATTGTATTATAGGGTCACGGCATCAGGAAGGTTGAGAACCACTGGGCTAGAGTAAATAAGTGGTAATTTAGGTGAAGAAGAGAACATACAATAATAAGGAAGTCAGCAAAAAATTATGGAAATCAAGCAAGACACTGGAATGTTTGCATGTACTAAAGGCATCAGAAACAAATACTGTTATGTACATATTCGTGAAACGTTGGTGATCTGCAAGTACACATTTAGAGAGACACATAACTGACCAGATTTGGAAGGCTGAGTGGGAGTATATCCATGAATATCTTTAGATTTGACAGAGAATATCTGTATATTTGCTCTAACTAGATCCGTGAATGTGGTAGATTATACAGTGGCAAAGTTATGAAAACTTCTGAGACATAACCAAATACCTTGAGAGAAAGAGTCACTTGGTTTTTCTTAATCATTTTATTGGGGGCTTGTACAATTCTTATCACAATCCATACATTCATCCATTGTGTAAAGCACATTTGTACATTTGTTGCCATCATCATTCTGAAAACGTTTTCTTTCTACTTGAGCCTTGATATCAGCTCCTCAGTTTTCCCCCTCCCTCGTGAACCCTTGATAATTTATAAGTTATTATTTTCTCATATCTTTCACTGTCAGACGTCTCCATTCACCCACTTCTCTGTTGTCCATCCCTAAGGGAGGAGGTTATATGTAGATCCTTGTAATCGGTTTCCCCTTTCAACCCCACCTTCTCTTTACCCCCCACATATCACCACTCTCACCACTGGTCCTGAGGGGGTCATCTGTCCTGGATTCCCTGTGTTCCCAGTTCCTATCTGTACCAGTGTACATCCTCTGGTCTAGCCAGATTTGTAAAGTAGAATTGGGATCATCTTAGTTGGGGGAGGAAACATTGAAGAACTAGAGGAAAGTTGTATGTTTCGTCATTGCTACACTGCACCCTGACTGACTCGTCTCCTCTCCACAACCTTTCTGAAAGGGGCTGTCCAGTTGGCTACAGATGTGTGTTCCTGGGGCAGCAGGACTAGGGTTTAGGGCAGGGGTGAAAATATCAGGCCCTCGAAATCACTATCAGTTAACATCACAGTGTCACCAAATAGAAGTCATTCCAGCCATCATATTTGGGATGATTTAATAAAGTTTGACCGCGTGAAGCATGCAAATATTTTTCTCCATCCTAGCATGCTAATTTTTAAGCTGATAATTTTGTATGGCCCGTGAATGATGTTCTAAATATCCAAATGGCCCTTGGCAGAGAAAAGGTTCCCCACCCCTGGTCTAGAGAGACACCAAAGTCAATTGGCCTAACATAGTTCACAAGGACAATGTTCTACATTGTTCTTTGGTGCATAGTAATTGGAGTCTTAAAAGTTTATGAACAGCCATCTATTGGTCTCTTTGGGAGGAAAAGAGAATGATGAAAATTGAAAGACATTTGGAAACGGTCCATTGAACTAATGGACTATGCAGACATCAGCTTTCACGACTTAGAAGCTGGAATTACTTCATGGTGCCCGACTACTAGTACCAAGTAGCCTTATAAAAATCACATTCGAATGTCTTGGGGCTGGAGGGTGGGGGAATGGAGGGAAGGAAATGTGAAACAAATCCTCAATGATAAAAAAAGACTAGGTTTACTGATCTGATAAAAACTGGTGGGGATAGTGTCTGGGGTCTTAAAGGCTTGAAGGTGAACAAGCGGCTATCTAGCTCAGAAGCAAAAAAAGCCCACATGGAAGAAGCACACCGGCCAGTGCGATCACGAGGTGCCAAAGGGACCAGGTATAAGGCATCATGCAAAAAAAGAGATATATGTGTGTATATGTATGTGTGTGTGTGTGTGTGTGTGTGTGTGTATGCACCATATTGAATGAAGGTGGAAGTGCAGAGTGGAGACCCAAGGCTCAAGTGTCGGCCAATGGAGATCCCCTCGTAGAGGGGTTTAGGAGAGGAGATGGGTTAATTAGGGTGTGAGGTAGTACCGATGAAGAACACAGCTTTCCCCCAGATCCTGGATGCTTCCTCCCCCCAACTACCATGATCCGAATTCTACCTTGCAGGGCTGGATAGGGCAGAGGTTGTACACTGGTACATATGAGGGCTGGAGGCACAGGGAATCCAGGGTGGATGATACCTTCAGGACCAAGGGTGTGAGGGGCGATGCTGGGAGAGTGGAGGGTGAGTGGGTTGGAAAGGGAGAACTGATTACAAGGATCCACATGTGACCTCCTCCCTGGGAGATGGACGGCAGAGAAGGTGGGGAAGGGAGACTCCGGATAGGGCAAGATATGACAAAATAACGATGTATAAATTACCAAGGGCACATGAGGGAGGGGGAAGCGGGACGGAGGGGGAAAAAAAAAGAGGACCTGATGCAAAGGGCTTAAGTGGAGAGCAAATACTTTGAGAATGGTTGGGGCGGGGAATGTATGGATGTGCTTTATACAATTGATGTATGTATATGTATGGATTGTGATAAGAGTTGTATGAGTCCCTAATAAAATGTAAAAAAAGGAAAAAAAACAAAACTTGTGGGAACTCCCATAGTCTTTCATTATCTTTTAGATCTAGAACTAAATTCATCCTCCTGAACCATTTAAGACCAAAAGGGCAGCATATACCCAAGGATAAACACAGAGGATTGGGAAAGAAGATAGGATGGAAACAGGCAGAGGAAGTTGGATAAATCTTGGTGTGTTGAGGGGTTATAATGGATAAGTTGAAACAATGTGTATAAATTGCTGAACATAAAACTATGATCTGTATAACTTCATGTAATTCACAATAAAAAGTTAAAATATATATTTGTCCAATGCAAAAAAAGGATCAAAAAGTCAGTATTTACCTAAGGACCTAGTGCTAAACCTAGGTTTAGGAAAGAAAGCTAGGAGAAAGGATGGAAAACAGGGAGGAAGTGAGATTAAGTGATGCCCCAAGCATAGGAACAACATTGAGGTCTTGGCATAGGAACAATTGTGAAGCTGGTGCAAGACCTCAAGGTATGTCGTTCTGTGTGCCTATAACTGCTATGGGTCGGAACCAACTCAGTGGTGCCTAACAGCAACACCAACATACTGCAATGAATGAGTGTAAACAAGACATGTATAAATTGTTGGATATAAAATGGATTATCTGTTTTTATAAGCCTTCATTAATTTATAATTAAAAACTTTTTAGAAAGCATATCTTTCTAACACCAGAATTATTAAAAATGAGAGGATAAATGAAAAATCATTTTGCAAACCATAAAGCAATGTGCTGTGTTCTTAGTAACTCTTCATTTGTACTCATTCATTAATTCTTTTATAAAGGCTTACCATTTTTTATGACTCCAGGGAACAGAGAAATATTACTAAGATAATGTTTTACAGGTGCTTAGGAAAGAAGATGGACAGAAGTCATGATTATAGCATATTGTTTTAAAATATATGATCAAGGTTAACAAACTTCTTTGGATGCTTTGAGATGGGCTATAACTTGACCAAGAATGGGATTTTGGACAAAAACACATTTTGGACTGAGTGGCCTCTGGACTGAAGTCTGAAGGAGGCTTATAAACCACCAGCCCAGTGAAATGGGGGAAAGGAAGGCATGTGCACAGAAGAAACATGTTCATCTTCCTGCCTTGTAAAGCCATTGCAAATCATAAACTTCAAGGACTGAGCCAGCCAATAGAGTCACCTGGTATTTGTTGTCAGGCCCTCGGAGTTAAGAGAATCCTGGTTGGGAGGAATAGAAGAGTGCACTCTTAAACGTCTAAGCACAGAGGAACCAGCAGATTTCTTTTCTGGATCATAGTAATACTTTTTGAACAAGACTGCTTCCCAAGAACCTGTGTTTTATCTTTAAATGTTATCTCAAAAGACGTATTCTGATCATCAGAAGACTTACTTTGGTATAGATTGTAGAGGTTCATTATTGGTACCACCATGCTAAGTATTTTTGTGTTGTATATTTTATATAATGTAATGAGCCATTACAATTAGATTTTGAAACAGAATCCACCATTGTGATCCTTTAACTAAAACTTTAAGCTGCCAAACTTAGTGGGGTCATTTCTCATTCCCGTAGTTTATCCATGCCCACTGTTCAGTGTCAGATTTCGGAAGCCTTTATTTGGAGAGACGGGGCATACCATCATGAATCTCCTTGCAGTAAGTTGGAAGTTTTCCTTTTCTTTACTCGGCTTTGTGTGGGAGAAGGATAACAAGGGTCTTTAGGTAGGTAAATATTTATGCTGGAGGGAAAGTTCAGAGCATATACATATACTTTGGAAAGTCTATGAAACTCTGGAGTGAATTAGTTCATGATTTCAAGCCCTTATCATACATTTGTTATAAAAGTGACCTTGAAGGATTATTGTGAGGCCTAGAGGTAATGTATAATTGAAACACTTGCATTTTTCTAGTTTTATTTTAAGCTTGGCATACTAAAAGTATCCTCAATGTCTACCTAGCTTACTGTATAGCCAAAAATTGGTCAGAGATTGTGCTCAAATACCTTGAGCCAGTAGGGCTTCCATTTCTGCTACATGTGGGCTGGGAGTTATGCTTTCCTTTCCTCCTGGGCTTCTCTCTGCGTTGGTGTAGGCTCTGACCCTGTTGCTCAAGAACAAGTGGTAGCTTGGCCCCACTAAAGACTCTGCTACACATGCAAATAACCTACGGTCAGTCATGAATATTTGGAGAGTATACTGAGCTTTCTGTGACTGCCTTTTCTCACAGGATTCCTTATTAAATCTTTGGCTAATCTACTTATTCATTGCTTACTCCAAGAGACCATTAACCTTTACAAGCCACTGAGATCACTACTGTAATCAACAATGCTCCAAACCAATTGAACTCCAGGTAATAAAGCTCTTCTGGTTGAACTACCAGGGAAGCATGGAGCTAAGGCATCATCAGGCAACATCACACATTTTTTAATAAAATATTTTTACCTGCTATTCAGAAGTTTCATGAGTGTACTCTTCTTGGTGTGTTGTATACCTTTGGTCTAATTTCAGAATACTGAAATAGTTGTTTTAAAAAACTTTTTAAGTTGCTTTTGGAGAATGGCTTCATTGATGGCCTCACTCCATCATACTGGAAGCTGTAGTTCCAGTTATCTTCTAAAATCAACCAAAGAAAACTTGCAGACTTACCTATGTAATTATTTTTAGTGTCTTCATTTCTTTTTGTGTTATTGACATTTCTACTTTCTGTCATTTTTCCTTCTTAGTGAAGACTTTCCTGTAATATTTCTTGTAGTATTCGTCTGCTAGTAGTGAGTTATTTAAGTTTTTATATTTCTAATATCTTTATTTTACCTTCATGTTTTAAAGATGTCATGGTCTAGTTCCAACTCATAGCCATCCTATGAACAAGGAAGCACTGTCCCATCATGTACCATCCTCAAAATTGCTGTTATGCGTCACCCCCTTATTGCAGCCACTGTCAATCCATCTTGTTGAGGATCTTACTCTTTTTCACCTCTCTTCCACTTTATGATACCTTTTTCCAGGGACTAGTCCCCTGACATTTCCAAAGCATGTGAGTCCAAGATTGAATGATTTGTTCTTTTGCAAGTCCATGATGCTTTCAATAGTCTTTGCCAGTTTCATAATTAGAATGCACCAATTCTCTTCAGTCTTCCTTATTCAGTGTCATGGCTTGGGTCAAGCATACGTTAGTCCTCAAAGTGGAATGCATGCTCTTTAATACATAAAGAGGTTTTATCAGTAGTTTACCAGTGCAGCGCAGCATTTGTTTTCTTCACTGCTGCTCCCATGACCACTGCTTGTGAATCTAAGCAAGATGTCCTTCACAACTGTAATCCATTTTCCATTTTTCATGATGTTACCTATTGGTCTAGTGAGGATTTAGTTTTCTTTACATTGAGGTGTAATCCATATTGAAGGCTGTGAACCTTGATCTTCATGAGGAAGTGCTTCACGTCCTCCTCAATCTTCAGTAAGCAAGGTTGTGTCATCTGCATATTGCAGGTTGTTAATAAATCTTCCTTCAAACTGGAAGGCACATTCTTCTTCAAGTAGTTCTGCTTCTCAGATTATTTGCTCAGAATACAGATTGAATAAGTATGGTCTACGACCATACCACCCTGAACACGTCCTATTGTGTCAGGTTGGATAAGTGTGGTGAAAGAATACAACTCTGATGCACTTCTTTCCTGACTTTAAGCCATGCATTATTCCCCTTTTCTCTTTCAACAGTTGCCTTTTGATCCATGTATCGGTTCTTCATTGGAACAATGAAATGTTCTGGACTACCCATTCCTCTCAAAGCTATCCATAGTTTGTTATGATCCTCACAGTCAAATGTCTTTAAAACATACTCAGTAATGCACAAGTAAACATATTTCTGGTATTCTCTGCATTCAGCTAGTACCCGTTTGATGTTAGCAATGATATCTCTTGTTCCAAGTCCTCTTCTGAAACTGGGTTGAATATCTTGCCACTTGTCAAAATATGACAACAATTATTGAATGATTTTCAGTAAAATATTATTTGCATATAGCATTAATGATAATGTTCAACAGTTTCAGCATAAGCACATTGTTCAGTCTTCTTTCTTTGGAATTAGTATAAATATGGATTTCTTCTAGTCAGTTGTCCAAGGAGCTGTCAAGTAGCATAGACCATTGAGTGCTTCCAGTGTTTGATAAGCTTGTTGATACATTTCCATTAGTATTCGATTAATTCCTGGAGCCTTGTTTTAGACCAATGCTTTTGTTGCATCTTGAGCTTGTCTTCCATCAGTTCTTGATTATATACTTACGCTTAAAATTGTTGAATGTAAACAAATTATTTTTGGTCCATTGACTCTGTATTCCTTCCACCTTCTTTTGATGCTCCTTGCATGATTCATTATTTTGCTCATCGAATTTAAAATTATTTTCCTCTTAATATTAATCCTATTTTCCTGCTTCTTTATATGGCTAATCTTTTTTTTTTTTTTACTGGATACCAAGCATTGTTATTTTATTCTGTTGGGTGCTAGATATTTATTATTATTATTTAATCATTTTAAAAATCATTTTATTAGGGGCTCATACAACTCCTATAACAATTCATACATACATACATTGTGTAAAGCACATTTGTACATTTATTGCCCTCATCATTCTCAAAACATTTGCTCTCCACCCAATCCCCTGGCATGAGGTCCTCATTTTTTCCCCTCCCTCCCCACTCCCCATTCCCTCATGAACCCTTGATAATTTATAAATTATTGTTTTGTCATATCTTGCTCTGTCCCACGTCTCCCTTCTGTTGTATGTCCCCCAGGGAGGAGGTCACATGTAGATCCTTAAACTCGGTTCCCCTTTCCAACCCACCCTCCCTATACCCTCCCAGTATCACCACTCACACCACTGGTCCTGAGGGGATCATCCACCCTGGATTCCCTGTTTCCAGTTTCCATTTATACCAGTGTACATCCTATGGTCTAGTCAGACTTACAAGGTAGGATTCGGATCATGACAGTGGGAGTGGGGAGGAAGCATTTAGGAACTAGAGGAAAGTTGTGTTTTTCATTGTTGCTATATCGCACCCTGACTGTCTCGTCTCCTCCCCAAGACCCTTCTGTAAGGGGATGTCCAGTGGCCTACAAATGAGCTTTGGGTTTCCACTCCACATTCCCCCGCTCATTCACTATGGTAAGATTTTTGATTCTGATGATTCCTGATCCCTTGACACGTTGTGATCGCACGGGCTGGTGTGCTTCTTCCATGTGGGCTTTGTTGTTTCTGAGCTAGATGGCTGCTTGTTTACCTTCAAGCCTTTAAGACCCCAGACACTATATCTTTTGATAGCCAGGCATCATCAGCTTTCTTCATCACATTTGCTTATGTACCCATTTGTCTTCAGCGTTCATATCAGGGAGGTGAACACAGAATGATAGAATTTTTTTTGTTCTTTGATGGCTGATAACTGATCCCTTCAGCACCTCGTGGTCACACAGGCTGGTGTGCTTCTTCCATGTGGGCTTTATTGCTTCTGAGCCAGATGGCTGTTTGTTTACCTTCAAGCCTTTAAGACCCCAGACGCTTATCTTTTGATAGCCAGGCACCATCAGCTTTCTTCACCACATTTAGTTTTCACCCACTTTGTCTTCAGTGGTTGTGTTGGCAGGGTGAGCATCATAGAATGCCAATGTAATAGAAGAAGCTATTCTTGCATTGAGGAAGTACTTGAGTGGAGTTCCAATGTTCCTCTGCTACCTTAATACTAACCCTATAAATATATGCACATAGATCTATTTCTCCATCCTCATGTACAAATATATTTGCATGTGTACATGTCTTTATCTAGACGTCTATAAATGCTCTCTGACTCCCAGCTCTTTCCTCTATTTCCTTTGACTTCCCTCCTGTCCCACTATCATACTCAGTCCCCACCAGGGTTTCAGCAATTCCTCTTAGCTACATTACCCTTGATCATGCCCAACCAAGCCTCCCACACCTTCCTAACTACTAATTTGGATTACTTATTGTTCCCTTATCCCTGGGTTTGTTAACACCACTACCTTTCCCCCCACCTCCCCCTCTCCCATGTCCCCATGGAACTATTGGTCCCATTTTCTCTTCCAATTGTTCCTCCAGTCTATCTTATTTAGACAGACCTGCAGAGATAATAACATGCACAAAAACAAGACAGTACAACCAAGCAACAATTTACAACAAACCAATGACAAAAACAAAACACTACAAGAAAGAAAAACTTGTAGTTAGTTCAAGGATTGTTTGATGGCCTTTAGGAGTGTTTTCCAGTCTAGTCTGTTGGGGCACCACGCCCTGGCCCCAAAGTACACCTTCAGCATTCCCTGGGGACCTCGCCGCTCCATTCCCTTGCTGTTCTATTGCACCCCCTTACTGTTTTGCCTCGGTGTGGTGGGATCTGATCGGGTGCAATTCCCACATTGTGTCTCCGGTGTTGTCCCCTGTCTGGATATGGGTCAGTGAGGGATGTCATGTTTTATAGTGGGGCCAGCCATGTGGTCCTCTGTTGACTGGCTGTTCTAATTGGGAACATCGACCTCCTGGCCTGGTAAACCAGGATGTGCTCCACTCTCTCCTGCCCCTTCATCTGCTCCCTTGTGCTCCCATCAGATATGTCCCTCTTCCGGAGCTGTAGAAATAAATTCTTCTGAGAGGAGGGTCAGGTGTCCACTTAGTAGTTGGGGTTGGGGCCGGCCCCCCAGACCTCTCCACTTGTTCCCTACTCTACGCCGGCATGTTGCATTCACATGATGGAGCACTGGGTTGAAATCTGGTTCCTTTTTCCCTGTGGAGACACAAACAATACCCTCCCCTTGGGTGGGTTAGTGCCCTGTGCCTCCACTACCCTTTTATTTTTTATTGTTATTATTTTTTTCCTTTTCCCACCTCCTTTTTAGTTGTCTCCCATGTGTATCGCTGCATTTGCTCTGGTCCCTGCCATATTACCTAGTGTTCACCCCAGGAATATTTGTATACTGTAGCTTTTTCCCTATCTATGCCCCATTTGCCTTTTTTTTTTTAAAGCTTACCTCAGCGTCCTTTCAAGTCTTTCTATATTTGAGTCAATGCTATCTTGAGGTCTGTTTTCTCTTTTTTTGCCCTCTGGGTGAGGCTGTTCTATGTGGTGGTCTCTTATTTGTGCTTGGTGAGCGTTGTTCTGCCCACACTGGGTCGGCGAGGATCTTTTGTAGGGCTGGGTTTCTTCTAGCGTATTCTTTGAGCTTTTCCTTGTCTGAGAAGACTCTCACTTCTCCGTCTATCTTGATCGTTAATATGTCTGGAGAGAGTATTCTTAGGTTTGCATTGTTTTCCTTCAATATTTGGAATATGTTACTCCACTCTCGCCTCTTCTTCATAGTTTCTGCGGATAGGTCTGAGCATATGCTAGATATTTTTATGTCCATTTAAAAACTCTTAAGCTTTGTTGCAAGTAAATATGGTTAAATTACTTGATATCAATTTTTGCTTTTAAGATTTATAAGGTGGAACTAAAGTTGGGTTTACTTTAGGGCTAATAGCTCCTTATTACTCAGTGCTTTCTTTACCCACTACTCATGAATTACGAGGTTTTTCCTGTTTTACTAACAGGGCTACCAGTAGTCTATTCAGGTCCATAAAGCATATTATCTTGGATGACTGTTTGTATGTTTTCTCTTCTCCTTTTCTATTTTCAGCTGATGACCTAGCCCCTATTTCCCTGAGAAGATCAAAGTAATCAAAAAACTATTTTTATACAGTTTTACCCACTAATTTACCAATATTTTTACATTTCTTCTCTTGGCTTCTAGGATACCATTCTCCCTTGGTTTCTGTATTATAGTGATTTGCTGCTTTCCTGTCCACCTCAAAATATATCCGTTCTTTTCATCTAGTGTCCCAGGTCATGACATTTAGAATCATCTTTGACTCTTGTTTTTCATATACATCTCCATTCAGTCCCATGCTACCATCAGACACTATCTGGAATCTCATATCTTCTCTCCAGTCTTTGCACTGCTAACACGCTGGTCCAAATTCATTACCTGTTGCCTGGATTAATGTTATCCTGCCTATCTGATCCTCCATCTTTTACCCCTGCTCTTTGAAAGTCTCTTCTTTAAAGAGAAGTCAAAACTCTGGAAAAAGGCCCAAACCTTCCTGAGAATAAAGTCAACAGCCTTCCTTACCGTGCCTACAAAGCCCTATGAAATCTAGCCCAGTGCTATCACTTTGACCTCAGTACCTACTACTCTTGCTCATTTTGCTTCAGTCACACTGAGTGTGTGTGCACTTTCTGCTTTCCTCTCCAAATACTTTTAAGGGCCTGTGATATTCGAGCCCTAGTGTTGCTTTTGATTAAGTGTTCAGCTACTAATCACAGGGTCAGCAGTTCAAACACACCAATCACTCCATGAGAGAAAGAAATAGTCTGTTCTTATACAGCTTAATAGTCTCAGAAACCCTTCGCTCTAAGTTATAAGTGACTTGATGCCAGTGGTTTGGCTTGTGATATTCCAGACTTTGGGATAGAGCCCGAACAAAACAAGTGAGCATTCCTGCCCTCTTATAGCTAATCTTAAAGGGGGGAAAAGAGGAAACAGATAAATGGAGTGTTAATTGTTGATAAATGTCACAAAGAAAAATGAAGAAGCAGAGATAGCCACATAGTTGTTTACTATCAGTTTGTTTTATTTCCTTGAAAACTTTACAGTCTAATTGGAGATCTAGAATATATATAGTTGGGCTTTCATTTTATATATATTTTTTATTTAGATAGGATTTGTCGATATTGACTTTCCATTTTTCTAATTTCATTAGTATAAAGCAAATCATGCCATAAGTGAATATATTCATTCTGCTTCCATTCGCTTTTGCTTAGGATTTCAGGAATTACCAATACACATTACCAGTAGTTCAAGGTCTGGTGGTTGATATGGAAGTTCGGAAAACCAGCATCAAAGTTCCTAGCAACAGGTACAATGAGGTAAGATGTATCATGAAACCATATATTTGTGTATACTTTAGTTTCTAATAAAAGGTGGAAAATATATAATTACATGTACGTTTTAATTATAATTAATTGACACAATGTAGTTCACAATCTTGTACGACTTAGTTCAATGCTGGGCAGTTTAATTTCCATAAGAGAAGATGTTGAACTTTTTATTTTTTTCAATCATTGTTTTCTTTTTGGCCATTTGATGCTCTAATTAACAGTGGTAGATTTGTATTTCAGTTACGTATAAAAATAGCTTGACATGTAATTTTAATGGTGGATTTTTAAACTGTGTTTTCCTTTTATTGTAAATACTTTCTCTGTCTTTAATGTTTTAGTGTACAGTTCACGAGAAGTAAGTCAGGAAGTAGCTTTTTTATAAATCATTTTATTGAGGGCTCGTAGAATTCTTATCACAATCCATACATACATCCATTGTGTCAAGCACATTTGTACATTTGTTGCCATCATCATTCTCAAGACCTTTGCCTTCTACTTGAGCCCTTAATATCGGCTGGTCATTTCCCCCTTGCTCCCCACTCCCCACTACATGAAGCAACTTTTAAGTAAGGTTCCAAAAGCAAATGGCTGCCTCTAATTTAAACTATAATTTGTGACTAAAATCACACACACACATTACCAGCATTTTATAAGCAATACTATTTGCTTACCTACCGTGCTGGATTCAGAATGATCTTCAAGACAGTTCTAAAACGTCTCATGCAATCACTGGTTTTCCTAACTGCAATTTAAAAAAGACTTCATTACAATTGTGGTTTTAATTTATTATTTTATTAGACAAGGTGAAGTGTCTTGAAAAACTTTTCTGTTTCTTAGCGTAAAATAATTGCTTTTTCTTTCTTCCTTCAGTCATTATTCTCTCTGATTCATTGATTTGTTCATTCGATAAACATTTTGTACTGGGTAAGAACTTAAAATCATATAAATGTCTTCCTAAAATCCTGAACCCAGGATTCAGCATTACCAGGAGAATGACCTAGGAGAAGATCATCTTCACCTATAGCTTTCTGTATGATCATTTTTTAAGCATGTTATAAAATAGTGGCTAGAATGTATGCTTAATTTTTCCTGGAGGGTTGGAGGAGATGGGAGATCAATTTTAGGTGTTTTGTGTGTGAGTACCAGACTTTATAATGCACTGATTTAGAATACTCCCCCTTCCTAAATTCATCCTGATGTTTCCTCTTCCATGCCGTGTACATTCTATTTGCTTCTATTTGGAATGTCTTTTCCATATGTCACTTAGCTGTCCCTAAAAAGTAAATCAAATGCTCCTAATGCTAGAAAATGTCCACAATGCCACAGCTTCAATTTTGTGTTTTCTTAGCACTAATTTCTCCTGTAGAATTGTTATAAAGGAGTAAATGAAATGAAGTACTGTTGCCTATCATGATTAATTGACCCATAGTGTATGTTAGTTCCCATCTCCTTTCTCAAAGGGCTGTGTCTGAGTAACTCTATAGGAAGGAACAACCCAGAATGGTTAGGATACTGGAAATCATTTAGGAGAGAAAATAATTGAATTAATTATAAGTCCATATAATTAACTATAAGTTAATATAACTATAATTAAATATTGACAACTATAAGTATTTAATTTGACAAAAATCAAGAAAGCAAGGATGCAGCTCCTATCAATATGTCAGCTTAGACTCTCTAATACATTCTAATTCATAAGGTTATATGATTATAGCTCATACTTAGCTGTGGGGTATTCATAGGGATATCGAAGACAAATCACAGCTTGCTAGCCACACATGTCAAGTGTCTATCCATGCAGCAGTTCCCCGAGTAAATGTTAGTTGTCTCAGTTCTTATATGTTAGGAGATAGGACTTCTGTCAAACAGACAAGAGAGCTGTCCTACGTCACAGCCTTTTCTACAGGGAACAATATCTCATGTAACAACTTGCTAGGCATCAATTCCAGGGTGTTTGTAGGGGGCATGGCTGGTTATGAAAGTGACTACATTTAGGGAAGCCCAAAGTGATATCTGTCAGTTATTTATAGTTCGGACTGCTCAAATATAGCATATCAGCTTTGCAACCAGCCATACTGGAATAGGGACCAGTCCACCTTAGTGACTTAAAAAGAAGACTATATAAAATGCACAGAGTGGCAGTGTAGGATCCCTAAGAGAAGGTAAGGATTATGATTGCCCTGCCTTATTGCCTGCAGTTTCCAGGCAAGAGCACAGGCAAGAGGAACCAAAATTGAACTTAGTGGTTTTCTAAGTTGAGAATATAGGAAGGTGGTAACGACTAGTTGAAGTTGTCAAGGATTTCATACTTAGGTCAACAACCAGTGCCTGCAGAAGCAGCAGTCAAGGAATTAAACGATGTATCACCTTGGGCACATCTGCTGCAAACTATAAAGTATTAGAAAGCAAAGATGACCTGCCTGGCCCAACTTGTGGCCTCTTGGTTCACCTCGTGTGTGGTACTATATAATGAAATCATAAGAAGCATTAATGCATGTATTTGTATTTGTGAACAAAACCATGGACTGTCAGAAGAATGAACAAACCAGTCATAGAAGACATGTAACCAGAATGCTCTTTAGGAGGGAAGATAATGTTACTTCATCTTGCTTATTTTGAACATGTCATCAAGGCCCAGCACTAGAGAAGGTGATTGTGTTTAGGAGAGGGTCAGCAAAAATACAGAAACCCTCCAATACCATTGTACCGAGGCAAGAAAATCAAATAACACAAAAGTGGAAAAAATAGTAGTAAAGTTGTCTTTATTCACGGGCAACATAAAAGTCTATGTATAAATCCTAAGGGGCCTATGAGATGATTGCTAGAATTAATCATTGAATTTAGCAAGGCTCCAAGATACAATTTGATTTGCAACAACCAATGGTATTTCTCTGTATAAGCAATGAACAATCAGAAATTTTAAAACAATACTGTAGCATTAAAAATATAATATCCTTAAGAGCTGTAAGAGCCCCCAATAAAATGATTTATTAAAAACTTTTAAATAATAAAAATGTTTTAAAGTTACACACTTTTCAAAGCAAATATATATATATATATATATATATATATAATATCCTTGAAAGAGGAGACCTCACATCAACTAGGGTCATTCCTTCAAGAAGGGGGAAAAGGGAGATAGATGCCCATCAGCTTGATGCTGTACAACACTGAGACAAGGCTGCAACAAATCAACAGGCCCTCCACAGGAGTGGGAGGAGACTCTTACTGGAAAACCAAGTTCAGACCAGGGGAGGGGACATCTGCATTCCAGAGGAGGCACTGATAGTTCTGTTGGTGGGTGGGTCTGGTGGTAAATGGGGAGGAGCAACCTCACATTAGCAAGGGGTGCTAAAAAATAACTGTGGGGAACCTAAGAGGAGAAAAAAAATTGGTTATCTATTCCTGGGTTGACACTTCTAATAAGTTTCTACCTAACCCTTCTTGAACCCCTCCATGGATGAAGCACAAGGATGACCTTAGATGCTGGCCTTGCAGGGTGCATGGCACCTCCTAAGGACCACACCAGAAGGACTCAACATGGAAGCTCGATTGAACAAACTGGGCCCTACCTCAAAACTAACTGAAGCCCTTGGACTTAAGACTGAAATTCCATGATGAAAGAGGAGGCAAAAGATGGCCACCCCAAGACTGTAGAAAGGCTGGCTGTTGGACCTTGGGTGGACCCACAGCTTAGTGGGGAATCCAATGAAAGGGGGCTCAGATCTACGTCTACATTTAGTACCGCAATGCTCCCCTTGCAGCAATATGGCAGGTATTAATCTGACAGGCAAGTTATAAGGAATGTTACAGGAAATTTTCACCTAACACCAACCCCATGATCACATAAACCAGTGATTCTCAACCTGTGAGTCGTGACCTCTTTGAGAATTGAAGGACCCCTTGAGAATTGAAGGACCCCTTCAAAATTAAAGTTATGAAGTAGCAATGAAAATAATTTTATGGCTGGTGGATCACCACAATATGAAGAACTGTATGAAAGGGTCACGACATTAGGAAGGTTGAGATCCACTGATATAAACAGAGCTCAATCCATTAACAAATCAGTCTTTACAAAGAAACATCTCATGGATTGCATCTTGCAGTTTGACTATACTCACATAAATTCCTCATATCAACAGTGCCATAAACTTTATGACATTAGATAAATTATTGATGTTATCAACGTAGTTGCCTTCGACCCCAGGAGGTGATTGACAGTGTTTTTCTTTCTGTTTGTTTGTTTGTTTGAGTTGTTTTTCCCCTTCCCTTTTCTGTCTTTCTTTGTTTTTGTTTTCTTTGGTGGTTCTTGTTGGTTTTTGTTTTTGTTATAAATATGACTGCCAAGGTAAATCAGAGTTGTTCATATTTTGTGGACAAGCAGACGGATTCCAGCCTCCCAGTTAGTTCTCATAACTGCTTGATATTCATCTGCATGAAGTGAGCACTGAAGACAAGGGTGCTCCAGCAAAGTGTGGTAAAGAAAGCAGATGGTGCCAAGCTATCAATTGGATAATCTTAAGACACTTTTATTCAACCAAGCAACTAACTAGTTCAATGGACTAAGCGCATCATTCTGTGTGATCCAAAGAAGACGATAACAAAATCCAAATATGATGAAGGGAAAAGTATCAGAGGCTACATTGTGAACACCCGATTGGTAGGAGACTCTGGAGGACAGTGGGGACCCAAAATCCATCTGCAGAGTATCTAGTCAGACTAAGCCTCTGAGAGATCCCCTCTTGCCACAGGCGAGGGACAGCTTTACTCTCAGACAGACTAATGTAAATTTGATTATGTTAGATCAATATGATACTTGGCTAGTTGACCTCCCTCTTGACCCAAACTAAATTTGCACTAAGCTTAAATATTTCTCCCTTGTTCCATGCAGAAATATCGTTGATGGTTTTTAAAATCTTGTTGATGGTTTTTTCTTCCTTATTTTTATCTTTATGTTTATTATTATTACTCTTTTTTTTCTGCTTCATTTTTTTTGTTTTTTATTGTTTATGTCAGGTTTCCCAGTTCATGAAACACAGAAGAAATAGATTAATAGAAACAATAACTGATGCACTGGTTTATCAGGGATGGGAAGTAGGGGAGAAGGTGAGGTTAGGTTAGGGAAGCAAGCAATGAATTCAGAAAGGGAGCGGGAGCACTAGAATGGATTGTGATGATGTATATAGAGCTCTTTTTAAAAGTGACTTAACAATGCAAGTGTATAGTAAGTGAATTTCATATATCAAGAAAACTACTAAAAAGGAAAAAAAAACAACCCAAAGTTGACCATTGGCTACCATGGGTGAAAGAGGAAGACTCTGGGTAGGGGGCATCACATTTAGGCTCATGGTGCTGGAATAATTTGGGAAAGGATATCAATAATGATTGTATAACAGTATAATCAGTGGCACTGAAATATTCATGTTGGAGGGATTGAATTTGAGAATATTTCATTGTATATATTTTTGCCGTAGTTAAACAATTTACCCTAATAATGAGTGCAAGAAGAAAATGTGCTAAGATTGGTTGTGGTAATAACTGTACAACTCTTGATTATAATTGATTTATTGAATTGTATGATAGGTGGAAGAAGTGCCAATAAAATAGTAAATATATATATATATATAACATACTTACCTCGACGGAATAAGTCACTGGGCCTGGAGGCTCATGACCATTGTCATGACCATTGTCTTGGGGGACACCGAGGCTAATTGCTCACAAAAATAGTGTTCCACTGGAGTGGCGACGTCCCCAGGGAATGATGAAGGTGGACTTTGGGGTCAGAGCATGGTGCCCCAACAGACTGGACTGGAAAACACCCCTAAAGGCCAACAAACAGACCTTGAACTAACTACAAGCTTTTATTCCTTGTCCTTTGTTTTGTTTTTTGTCATTGTTTTGTTGTTGTTTTATTGTATATTGTTGCTTGGTTTTGCTGTCTTGTTTTTGTGCATGTTATTATCTCTGCAGGTCTGTCTAAATAAGATAGTCTGGAGGAACAATCTGGAGGAGAAAACAACGGGACTGACCGTTCCAGGGGGACATGGGAGAGGGAGAGGTGGGGGGAAAGGTAGTGGTGTTAACAAACCCAGGGACAAGGGACCAATAAGTGATCCAAATCGGTGGTAAGGAGGGTGTAGGAGGCCTGGTAGGGCGTGACCAAGGGTAATGTAACCGAGAGGAATTACTGAAGCTAAAATGAAGGCTGAGCATGATAGTGGGACAAGAGGAAAGTCAAAGCAAATAGAGGAAAGAGCTAGGAAGCAAAGGGCATGTATAGAGGTCTAAATAAAGCCATGTATATATGCAAATATATATGTATATATATGGATGGGGGAATAGAGCTATGTGCATATATTTATAGGTTTAGCATTAAGGTAGCAGAAGGACATTGGGCCTCCACTCAAGTACTCCCGCAGTGCAAGAATACTTTCTTCTATTGGCATTCTCTGATGCTCACCTTCCTGACACAACCGCTGAAGACAGAGTGGGTGAATAAGCAAATGTTGTGAAGAAAGCAGATGGTGCTTGTCTTTCAAAAGATATAGCATCTGGGGTCTCAAAGGCTTGAAGGTAAACAAGCGGCCATCTAGCTCAGAAGCAACAAAGCCCACTTGGAAGAAGCACACCAGCCTGTGCAATTATGAAGTGCTGAAGGGATGAGTTATCAGGCATCAAAGAACAAAAAATCATGTAATTGTGTGCTCACCTCCCTGATACGATCGTTGAAGACAAATGGGTGTATAACAAATGTGGTGAAGAAAGATGATGGTGCTCGTCTATCAAAAGATATAGCATCTGGGGTCTTAAAGGCTTGAAGGTAAACGAGTGTCCATCTAGCTCAGAAGCAATAAAACCCACATGGAAGCAGCCCACCAGCCTGTGTGATCACGAGGTGTCGAAGGGATCAGATATCAGGCATCATCAGAACAACAAAAATTATATAGTGAATGAGGAGTGGGGGAGTGAGGAGTGGACACCCCAAGCCCACTTGTAGGCCACTGGACATCCCCTTACAGAAGGGGCTCGGGGAGGAGATGAGCCAGTCAGGATATGATGTAGCAACCATGAAACATACAACTCTCCTCTAATTCCTAAATGCTTCGTCCTCCCCCACTCTCATGATCCCAGTTCTGCCTTACAAATCTGACTAGACCAGAGATGTACACTGGTACAAATAGGAACTGGAAACACAGAGAATCCAGGGCGGATGATCCCTTCAGGACCAGTGGTGTGAATGGCGATACTGGGAAGGTGGGTTGGAAAGAGGGAACCGACTACAAGGATCTACATATAACCTCCTCCCTGGAGGGCGGACAACAGAAAAGTGGGTGAAGGAAGATGTCAGACAATGCAAGATATGATGAAATAATAATTTATAAATTATCAAGGGTTCATGAGGGAAGGGGGAGCTAGGAGGGAGGGGAAATAATGAGCTGATGCCAGGGGCTTAGGTGGGGAGCAAATGTTTTGAGAATGACGAGGGCAATGAATGTACAAATGTTCTTTTTACCGTTGCGTATGTATGGATTGTGATAAGCGTATGAGCCCCCAATAAAATGATATAAAAAATAGTGTTCTACATCTTACGTGGTTTCAACTGGAATCATAAAAGTTTATAAATAGCCAACTCAAGTACAAATAATCTTCTTTCATGTCCAGAGGAAAGAAGAGTGACAAAAATTGGAAGTTATATGGCAAGAATTAGTTCAGTGGACTAATGGAGCACACAAACATCAGTCTCCACAACCCTGAGACCAGAAGAACTCGGTGCTGCCCACCTGCACTACCAACTGCTCTGAGAAGGATCTTATTGGAAAGTTCTGGATAGAGTTAAAGAAAAACATGAAGAAAACTCATAAAAAGACCATCGTCTGATACTGTCTGATGCTACCCTCAAGACTGTAGCCCTTAGTCGCCCTTCAGCTGTGGAACTGACTTCACCTGTGTGCCTCAGATTTCAGCCAAACAGTAGGCATGTCCGTAAGGGGCACAGGACCCCGGTGGATTGCATGTACCCTAGTATCATCAACCTTTTATCCAAAGGGCAGTATTCACCCAAGAACAAAGTTCAGAAGGTTAGGAAAGAATGAGAAATGTAAAAGGAGAATAGAGGAAAAGAGTAAGCGCTGTTACATTGAAGGGATTACAGTGAATGAGCTGAAACAAAATGTGTATGAATTGTAGAATTTACAACTAATTATTTACTCTGTAAACCTTCACCTCACCGTGTCTGTGTGTGTGTGTGTGTGTGTGTGTGCGCGCGCGTGCGCATGTAACCTACTTAGTGATAAATTTGGCCAAAGATTTGCAATACCTAGATAGTGAGGTTCCCTGGCAGCACAGTGGTTACGTGTTGGTCTGCTAACCACAAGGTGATTATTGAAACCACCAGCCACTCTGTGGGAGAAAGACAGGGCTTTCTACTCCTGTAAAGAGTTACAGTCTCAGAAACCCACAGAGACATTTCTACCCTGTCTTACAAGTTTGCAGGAGTTAGCATGGACGCAATGGCAGTGAGCTTTTCTAGTTTATACACTGAGAACTACCAATCATTGCTAAGAGAAATTAAAGATTCAAGTACAAGTGGAGAGATAGTCTATGTTTATTGATCAGAAGACTTAGTAAGATTTCTTCACTAAGTGTTTTATAGATTTAACACAATTCCAGTCAAAATTGTGGAAGATGTTTTTTTGGGGGTAGAAATTGAAAAGCTCATTCTAAAATTTCTGTATCATTACAAAAAACCTAGACTAAGAACTCATTAAGGACTATCATTGTCTGATTTTAAGACTTACTTTAAAGATAGTCAAGAGAGTGTATACTGGACTATCTTGACTATAATCAATGGAATAGAACATATTCTTGAGAAATGAGCCCACGTATGTGGTCAGTTGATTTTCTTTAAAGGTGCAAGGCAATTCCATAAGAGAGATAAACACTCTTTTCAACAACAGTGGCATTGCTAGGGGCCCATCTGGTAAAGTAGATTCTGTATTGGGCTTCTCATTGCAAGGTCAGCATATAAGATGCAGCTGTCTATCCCTGTAAAGTCACAGACTCAGAATCGTACAGAAACAGTCCTCCCCTGTCCATCTCGAGGGAAACGAGGTGGATTTGTTGCTGTTTTTAATAATTAAACAGCCAAAGGTTAAAAAAGGAACTTTTGTTTTTAATTTATAGCATGTGTAAAAATGAATCAAAAATGGTTCATAGACTTAAATGAGTCAGAAGTAGAAAACTTCTAGAAGAAGAGATAAGATAAAAGTGGAAGTAACCATAGGTTGGAGAAGTAGGTAGGAAGAGAGGGGCTCAGATTGTCGCAAGGGCTGTTTTCATGGGTATGTACACATGTCAGCGTTCATCCAGTGATCCCCTTAAAATGTGTGCAGTTCATTCTTTTCAATAAAACTATTAAAAATAAAGCAATTGTTATTTTTTAAGTAATGTAGGATTCTTTTCAACTTTTATCAGGTCACTAAGGAAGTAAAGGAACTCAAGTAGCACAGAGTTAGGCATTGGGCTGCTCATCCCAAGATGGACAGTTCGAAATCATGTGGGAGAAAAGCTAGGCTTTCTACTCCAATAAAAATGCACAGTCTTGGAAACTCAGAAGCAGTCCTACAGTTGCTATAGAGTTGCTCTCGACTTGATGGCAAGAAATGTGGTTTGGAGAGAAATAATGCAAAAATGTTAGCCCGATGTCAGTGTCATGTGAAAAGGAATAAGGTTTCCTGCTTTTACTCCTAACATGAGAGATTAAGAATAGGGTCGTGAAGTCTGTGAAATGGCATGTTTCTGTCATTCTCTATCTTGTGCACTTCAGTCTGAAAGATAGACTGGCCTCTTGAAATCCTCTCTCACGCTAAGATTGTGAAAGAGGAGTTTTCGTTTGCTTTAATTCAAAGCTGCACGTACTCTAGAGAAGTGCAGAGCTGTACAAGCTCCTTAGGAGAGTTTATGCTAGCACTGCAGGAGCAGTCCCTTTCTGGCCTTCAGGGAATACGTTTCTCTTTTAGGGGAGAAGAAGCTGACAGTTCTTTTCTTTCAGTGGAGTAAAAGGAGTTGATGGAGTAGAGAGAAAGAGACTGGTGATGTTCCAGTGATTACTAGTGTGGCTATTCTAAGTTTTAAACACAGAGGGCTATCTAACATTACATATAAACTCAAAAGCGTATCCACTGTAGGCCTCTGTGTCTACACCAGCCGCAAGAGCAGGGAGCTGCAGACCCTCATGCCAAGAACAAGACTCCCTTCCCATGTCTCCACAGGTGCTGGACAGGAGTGAGCTCTGCGTCAGGTCAAACCCCTAGCTCTCCTGATCCCCCAGCTTCCACAGCCTTTTTGCCACCTTAGACCTTTGGCTCCAGCCTCATTTATATCAAGCACCACAAGCAGCCCTCAGTTCCCTAGGACATCCCCTATCTCCCACATCAGAACTTCTACATTTCTTGTGATCCCTTTTCTTGCCCATTTTGGCGAAAATCCTAGGGCTCAGGCTTTGTAAATCTTTGTCTCACCCATTTCCTTAACAATTTGATCTAGTCTTAAGGACAGAAGTAGTACTGCTGTGCTGATTTCTCCTGCGTGCCTTCAGCATGATTCTCTGTTTTGTACACTAAAATCTCTCACTGTGTACTTAACATTTCCACTTTCATATGCATCTCAAATTTAGCAAGTCAAACTCTGACCTCCTGCTCTTTCCTCAACCTGACCTATGTGCAGATTTCACTGTATTAATGGCAGTTCCATCCTTTACATTTACCAGGTCCAAAACTTTGGAGTTAATTTTAGATCATCTTTGATAGCCAACATCCATTCCATCAAGAAATTATTCTGGCTCTACCTTCCCAAATACCACCACTCATCTGTCAGTGTGTTGTACTGTGGGGGCTTGTGTGCTGTTGTGCTGCTGGAAGCTAGGCCACTGGTATTTCAAATGCCCGCAGGGTCACCCAAAGTGGACAGGTTTCAGCAGAGCTTCCAGACCAATGACAGATGCTAGAGAAGGAATAGGCTGCCTGACGCTGAGGAAGTAAACACTGAAAACCTTATGGATAGCATCAACACACACCGAATACTGCAGACCTCGTGAATAGGAGCAGAACATTGTCAGAGAGAGAGTCAGAAGGCCCTCCGAATAAGAGGAAAGCTGCCGTCGGCGAGTAGAGAAGACCATCGTGACTCAGATGAAGTAATACCTGCCCTGGGACCTTCCTTTTTGACACCGCCTCCTCTTTTGTCTTCGAGTTCCCACCACATTGTAATCCTTCGTGCCCCTTACCCTGCTAGGTGTACCACCACACGCTGCTTTAGCTTCCCCTGACCTTTCCTGCACTTTTTCTGTAAGCCCCAGAGACCATCCCATCTGAGGTTGTACCTGCTTGTAGTCCCAGCCCTTTTTCCAAGCTCTCTCTTCTGGATAGGATTTAATAGCTCACATTTTATGTATTTCATTAATTTATTTTGTTTACTGACTTCTTACTTGCATAAAAATATAAGCTTTGTTAGACAGGAATCTGTTTTATTCACTAATGATTAAACCAAGCACCATTTGCTAAGGGAATGAACGAGAGCTCGTAGCCCTATAGAGCTGGAAGATCGGTTCGAGCCGTACTGTACGAGTTCACTCCAGATTACCTAGCGGATTCCTATGTATCTCTTCCCCATAAATCTTGGGAAAGTGTGTTTTTACTTGTTCCTCCAGTCTTCTGCTCAGTGTTCACTTCACAGTTCTATTTCTCTGTCTTTGCTTGTGTGGCGCCCTTTATTCATCATTTCTTTTTGGTACCTGATCTCAAAGTCAATGCAAACGTCTTAGACTGAAGGAACCTTCCCAGACTTCTTCCTCCCCAGGCAGGATGCATACCCTCCATTTCCCTCGCTGCACTTAACTGAACAGCCACAGCAGGTGAGCAGAAATCACTTCCCTCTTCCTTAAGAGAAATGAGCATATGTTTCATTCTTCACTACATCCCTTGTGCAGTGGTTCATTTTCATAGACTCTCTGCACCTCTGCAGTAGCTCTTCCTACCTAAAGCTGGATAGATGTCTATCAAATTACGTCACTTAAATTTACTTCATTAGATAACTTATCTATGGAGCCCTGGTGCTGTAGTGAGTTGGAACTTTGCTTTGGTCAATATGGAAAGTGTGTGTGGAAAAGATTTGGAGCAGATAGAGACTGAGTGTCTAAAGAAAAGGTGAGCGGGTCTTGAACTCTGATGATAGGTAGCGGTCGATGCAAGAGGTGTTAAGAGAATTCGAGCTGACAGAGCAGAGGAAGAGCATAGCTGCAGTGGAGTGGCAAGTATTTATAGCATCGTGTGCAGAGTATAAGTTGATTTTGTGGCCACGGGAGGAGCTCTGGGGATAAAGCGGGTTACCTATCGGGTCATTGACCTTAATCTCTGCGGTTGGAACCCACCGGCCGCCCCAGAGGAGCACGAGGAGACTGGCTGTTCCTGTAAAGATTCAGAGACTGAGAAACCCAAAGGGGCAGTTTGATTCTGTCCTCTAGGGTCCTAATGAATGGGAATCAACTTAATGGCAGTAGGCTGGCTTGCTTTTTGCTTTATGTCACTTAAATATTTGGGAAAGCCTCCTGTTGCTGTAAATGCTTATTATTTTTTAAAGAGAGGAAGTTCCATTCATTTATCACCTAAGTAATTTGTAGTTTATCTCATTGGGCTTGGAATTGATGTCCAGGGCAATGATTTCCTTAGAGACCAGTTAATTTATTCTGAATGTCTGAATTGAAAACCTTTCTTAATCTCCTTAGTGTAGACAAAATTAGAAACCACTTCAGCCTAATGATTTGGAAGAATGATGGATTTAATGTTCTGTAAAATTGCAACATGTGATGTGATCATCTCAGTGTCTTTCATGTGATTCAAATATAAATTGCAAATGAGAACCTAAATCAGTCTCTCAGTTGATTTGCTAAGCAGGAATCTTTAGCTGGCTCATCCTGCTTGCAGAAGACTTACTTAAAAGTAACCTTTCAAATCCCCAATAGAAGTGATTTAGATTAGTGAGGTTGGCACAGCTCAGCTAGAGAGGTATCTAACGAGCTTGCACGTGTCTTTGTGATATTGTACTGTGTTGAAATGTATAGACAGGAGGTGATGATGATGTCTTAAAAGTCTGAAGGAATTTGAAAGGTACTCTAGTTTGCAACCAAGGAGGAAGAAGAAAATAAAATAATAGTTTTAGATTAGATTGTCAAAGGATTCAAGCCATTTGAAAGAATTAGAACAGAAAGTTATATAAATGGAGTGACATAAAGAGAAAACAGGACCTCTGATCCAAGATGGTAGTGCTCAGAGGGGTGCTCCTCCTTCTTCTATGAGTTGAATTGAGGACAGCCACCCCACACCATGTGGAAGTGAAGCCAGTCTACGCGGCGTGATCCCACCATTGTACAGGCAGGCCAGCCCATAGCTAGGCCCTCACTAGGCCTCATCCTGGGTTATTGAGGCGTTTCCATCAACCAGTTCTGCAAGGAGTTCAATGAGAAGAAGAAAGACATCAAAGAAGGCATTCCTCTGCCGGCAAATATTTTTGTGAAGCCTGACAGCACAGTTGAATTCCAGGTTGGCCAGCCCACTTTCCTACTTTCTGAAGACAGCTGCTGGGAATGAGAAGGGGACCCAGAATAAAGGCACAGAGGTGGCGGGCCTGGTGACCTTGAAGCACATATATGAGATTACCTGAGTCAAAGCTCGGGATGATGCCTTCCCCCTACAGTATGTACCCCTCCCCTCCATTATGCGTTCCATCATTGGTCTGATAGCTCTCTGGGCATCTATCTGAGTGGTGAAAGACCTCAGTTCAGAGGAGCGAGCTGTGTTCCTGGCTGCTCAGAAAGAGGCAGACTTGCAGCCCAGGCAGAAGCTGCCAAGAAGTGACCCCTGCCCTTCAAGGCCCCGGATTTGGCAGTGAGCCACTGGGCAGGGGACTGAAGGAAAGGGTCAGGAGGGAGGGGGCGTCTCAACCTCATTCCCTGGCTTTAAATATGCATTTCTTCACCTATGGATGGCTCAAGGGACATACCTAAATAAATGTCCTTTATCACACACACACACACACCATATTATCTCTTATGCCTGTTTCAAGGAGAGGTCAGAGTTTAGTATTAAGATAATATAAACATGATTCTGTGACCTTTTTTTTTCTGCTTAGATCCAGAATTACCATCTTAAAACATTTGGTTTTTAAAAAAAGACAAAATATTAATTGATTTAATTGAGTATACCAAACTTAGTGAAACTAAGAAGCAATGTAGTTCATATAGTTCTAGCAGAAAGACCTTGCTGTTTTGTATATGGGTGGGAAAATATAGATGCATTTAAATATGGGACTTTTTCTGAATTTGTCTACAGCTGCTCTTCACTTCTCAACAATCTCATTATCCAGCATTTCACATTTATGACAATATTTCATTAACAACATACGTGTATAAGTATTGAACGCTAAGGTGTAAGAAGAAAGAGTAAAACAGGTTGTGATGATTTTATATATGTGTCAATTTGGCTGGACCTTGATTCTCAGTGGTTTGGCAGTTATATGATGATGTGGCCATCCTCCATTTATAACCTATCCGGGGAATTGGGGTAGATGTTGATTGTCCCCACGCTCACTACTGGGGATAATGACTTGTCACTTTTTCATTATTTGCTTTGCCACTTTACCACTCCTCTAAAGTCTGATAGCCTCAAAAACCCACAAGGCAAGTCTCCTCTGCCTCTATGGTCACTGTGAATCAGAATCGACTTCATGGCAGTGAGTTTGGTTACCTCTTTGGTTGCCACTTTAAGTAACATTATGTTGTTAATTTTGTCTTTGAGAAGGTAATGCAGTTGCAGCATGCCAGATAGAAGAACACCTTTCTTGGCAGATTAAGTTTAATCCTTTTCTTTGGTTGCAGATGATGAAAGCCATGAACAAGTCTAATGAGCATGTCCTGGCCGGAGGTGCCTGCTTCAATGAGAAGGCAGACTCCCATCTTGTCTGTGTACAGAATGATGATGGAAACTACCAGACCCAGGCCATCAGTATTCACAATCAGCCCAGAAAGGGTGCGTACTGGAGCTGGTTTGCAACTATGTGATGGGGTTCATGCTGGATTTGGAGAGTTGGATGTTCAGCTCCCCACCTGTCACATTCACATACAAGCTAGTTAACCTGTCTGGACATGTGAGTCAGGATCATAGTGACTCCCCAAGTAGCCAGACTCATAGTAGCATATGATACCCGTGTTAGACAGGGTTCTCTGGAGAAACAAAACCGGGACACTTATGGCTTTATTCATTTAATATAAATATAAATATGTATATGTTTATATATGTATTTATATAGTGAAAAAGGATGCAACAGCAAATTAGTCCACACAGCTGTACAGAGAGTGCAGTCCAACTCGCTTTCATGGGATGGTTAATATACTGCAGGAACTTCCAACTCTCACCAGCCACTGGCCCAAGGCCAGGGAAGCAGACAGAAGAAAGATGAGATGTCACGGCGTAGCAGAGGCCAGTAGGGCAGAGCAGTGAAGCAGGTAGTGGTGAAGCATCACAGTGTGGGTGTAGCAGTGTGAAGTGGCTGGCAGGTGGTGCGGCATCTAGAGTGGTGGCAAGACGAGTGGAGTTGGACTGCAGGCAGCAGACATGACACCGCAGTGTGGAACAGCACAGCACAGTGATGCAGTCCATGGGTTACCTTGGTCCACAGGTAGCACGGCACACTGGAAGGCAGAGCAACTAAATCAGGCAGCAAGCTAGTCCGATCACTAGGGAAAGAGAGGCGATGTTCCCAGGACCCTCCTTATGGGGAGGTCATATCCAGAAGGAGGCACCATCAGGCTGTGACCTAATTGACAGTCTAGACTCCATCCCCACCCTTCAAGTTGTTGTGAAATTATGTAACTACCACAATACCTCTCCTGTTATTGTGGGAAATGTTTTGAAAATGCTGCCTTGGGATAAGAGACGGGCCCATGTAGAGAGAATTACTTAGGCCGCATTGGAGCTTGTTGAGTGACCATATACAAGGATGTTCACTAATAGACTGACAAGAGTGTCTCAGAAAGCCTGTGGGTTGGATGTGGCCTCATCGCTTAGGAGGAGATGTTAGAAATGGAGTCGCCATATTCCCCAGGTGTGCTTGATTGCGATTTGCATTCTAACAGCCCCTGCATGAGTCAGATCCACCTTAGAACTGAAACTACTCTCTTTAAGTGACCTTTCCTAAAATGGGTTATTAAAAAATAAAAAGGAAAGAAAACTTTACGTAAATAAGAGCCTTGCTTAATAAATTAGAATTGAGAAACCCTGACTAAACAAGTTTACAGTGGTTTATTGTTTAAGGACTCTTCGGGGTCTTTATCAAACTGATCTGTGATACACATCCAGGAGGAGCTCAGTGTTAAATTCCTCTTCCCAAGGTTCAGCTTCTCTCTCCTGGGATCACCTTATGTTAACATGCTTTGGGAAACATTTCTCTAGGAGGCACAGTATAAATCTCTGTTTCAAATGTTCTTAAAATCAATTGTTGGATGAAACATAAAGGGGGTATTTCAAAATAAGAGAGGTGATATGCTTACAGTGCTTTAGTGAAGTCATATCTAAAACATTGGTGGAAGTCTGTATATCATTTGTACTTGGTAAAACTAGGAGGGCCTCCAGAAGTTAATTAAAAACCTGTAAGAAGTTTGGCATTTGGGTCACAGGAAGACTTCTTTATAAATTGTAATTTTGTAAACTAGGAAAGTATTGATTGGACGACAGAGGCAATGGCTATCTCTTGTTCCAAATTATCTATTAATAGAGAAATAACATTCAACTGCTCTTTAACTACAAAAGACCAGAAGTTGCAACAATGGTCTGACCCACGCAGACTTAGGCTCAGCTTGAGAACACACTCTTAACATTAAGGTGCTGCTAGAAATCCTGACCAAGGCTGCATATGAGAGATATTATATAATCATAGCCTAGGAGAGTAAACAGGTGTTAACAGGTGTTGGATAATATCCAACAAGAGGGAGATGGACAAAAAATGATGGAAGCAGGCAAACCATTAGGAAGTTTGATAAATTGTTGAATACAAAAATCACAGTCTGCTCTGTAAATCCACACCAAATTCTCAAGAAAAAACAAACAAACAACATTATGAGACAGATAAATGGGCAGTTGGATTCACTCAGTGTATGTTGTAGGAATTCAGGAAAATAAAGACAGGTTAGAGAAGTTTTCATAAAGATAAATGTAATTATATAGCTTTTCTATTAAGAGATAGTCATAATAGGAGTTTTAAAATAGATGTGTGTTTTAATAACTCTACTTACAAAAGTAAAATAGTTAGCAACCATAGCTCTATCTTCAAAATATGTTTGCTATAAAACAAAACTCTGGAAAAGAATTGATTAGATCGAATTGATTAGATCAGGGATTGGCATACTTCCTGTAGAGGGCCAGATAATATTTTAGGCTTTGGAGGCCCCGTGGTCCTTGTCACCAACTATTCAAATGTGCCACTGCAGTAGGTCAGCTGCTACAGACAACGCATACTTCTGTGCTGTGGTAACCAGCTGTGGACCAGGTGGCTGCCTTTCACCAGTCCTGGGTGTAGTGACTACTAAGGTATTCTTCCCTCTGAGATTCTTAGAGTCTGCATTGGATGAGGGGAAAAAGACAAAACAGAGGAATGTATCTTAAAGCCTTATTCCTCAAACTCTGATCAACATTGGGACGATTAGTTGTTTATGAATTGCAGGGTAAAGGGGAGGCCCTTTTTGACCTCTGTTTGCTCACCATTGGCGTTCAGACCTCCTGAATGTGGACTGCACTATCAGCACAAGTCTGGCCCTCCATCCTGTGAAACGGGCGGCCTGGCCAGTGACCTATATTCATGAAACCATTTCTATTGCTCTTGTAGTGACCGGTGCCAGTTTCTTTGTGTTCAGCGGTTCCCTGAAATCCTCTTCAGGATACCTTGCCAAGTCCAGTATTGTGGAAGGTAAAGAACGAGCTGCTTACTGCATGAACATCAGTGCCACCCTAACTGCGCAGGTGAAAGGCCAGGGGTGTAAGGGAAGCCTTGCTGGTTGTGCTCTTGACATCTGACCCCTGTCAGCTCTTCAGTAGCATCTCACTCCTTCAGTAAATCAAAATGGCCGGGAGGAGGGGGGCTTAGGTCTTCAGGAAGGGGTTAAATGGGAGAGATGCTGTGAGGTAATGCCTAAGAGATGGCCTGTCGCAGCAGTGGTGTCACTGGGTTGTGGTCACGCAGTAACTTTTTATGTCACCCTCACCACCCCTGACCCCACCCACCGCCCATGAACCTCCCTCCATTACCAGACCATACAGAATCCTTAGCAATGCTTATTATCAGTTTTAACCACAGAATAATATGTGATAAATACAGCTGTAAATTGCTTAAATGTAATTATGTCTTACATTATATGAATACTAATAAAAATTGATCTATAAAATCTACATTGGATTACAACATTTTCACTTATGTTAGTAATAATGAAGTAGAAAGAAGCCCTTTCCTTTTAAAAATGTTTTCCTTCTTCTGTCCTCAAAAAAAAGTTACTGAAAGAGACTCACAAATACCAATCACTACGGTATTTTCACTAAAACAACAGAACGTGTTACAAAATCAGCAACTGCAAATCACCATCAACAGTGAGGGAGCAGCAGTGATTGGCAGAGCCACTGTAGTTGGGCAATAAGGACAGCTCTGACAGGAGCGCGAGAAGTTCCCAAAGCCAATTAGCATCGAGTTTCAGCCTTGTGGGTATATTGAGACCTGTAGACGGGTTTTATGAAAAATGCTTTTGTTGCTGTAACTAGTAGATGGATTTTTAATTAAACTATCATAAATATCTGCCAAAACACTACACAGAAACACTTAGACAGCCCCTCCTGCAGTGTCACGCAGTGAGGTGTCCACACACACATAAGACCCCCTTAGTGATGGCAATGTCTCAGAGCTCTGGAGAAAAGGTACGTAAGCGGACCTCACCACTCTGCGGATGTGCCATGATTATCACTGGGGGTGCAGGGCGGCCATGCTTGCCACATGCTTCCTACAGTTAGCCAGGGCTCACAGCCTGACAAGGGTTCATTGCAGTAAATGGAAGGCCATTGAAATGAACACACTAGTTTTCTCTTTTTTGAGCTATTCTTCATTGTATTGTCATCTGATCACTCTTTTTTTTTCCTAACTAAATACGCCTTTACTGTTTGGCAGATTTCTATATAAAAGATAAGTTTTACAGTTGTTGGTGTGGCTGTGAGCATTCTCTCAATCATTTAGGTACATCATCATACTGTAGTCTAGTTATTTTTCATTCTTCATATTAATATTTTATAATTAAAAAATAATTTTATTGGGCCTCTGGCAGCTTTTATTATAATCCATATATCCATTGTGTCAAGCACATTTGTACATATGTTGCCATCATCCTTTTCAAACCATTTTCTTTCTACTTGAGCCCTTTGTTTCAGCTCTTACTCTTGTAACAACATACCAAATTACCACAAAACGTAATGATCACCAACTCTGCCCAGGACAGAGCAATGCTGGGGGGATGTCCCTGCTCCATGATGTCCCTTCTCAGCTGGGAAGCCTTGGAAGCTGAGGGTTACTTGATAGCTGGGAACTAGGGTCGTCTGAATGCGTGCCTGGCGTAGATGGTTTCAGACTAGGAGTAATGGCTGGGGCCCTCACCACAGACTCCTTAGCAAGACACAGCCACTTATAACCAACCAGCAGCAGACTTCGTACATGGAGGGAGGCTCAGGGCTGCGTGTACATGTGTTCCATCAACAGAGCTGAAGTGGCATTTGACTCCGGTGCTCGAAGTCGCCACAAGCCTGTCTACATTGAAGAGGGACAGAGTTAGATTCCACTCCTTGACGGGATATAGAAGGTTGCTGAGAAAAGCAAGTGAAATTGGAGGTGCTGTGGCCATTTTTGGAAAACACACATGGTGGGGTAGGTTTTTAGTCTAGAATAGTCCAAGGGCCTCTTTAAAAGCATCCTTTTCTGAGGCCTGGTGTCTACTGTGTTAATTGAAATGCATAGATAAATCTATGATTTATTGGCATTAGTTGGGGTCTTTATTGGTAAATTTATTAAACAATGAGTGAAGAGCAAAATAATTTCTTTTTTTATTTTATTATCATTTTATTGGGAGCTCTTGCACCTCTGAATACAATCCAAACAAAATAGTTTCCTATAACGGAGTTTCACAACTCTGACTACAAAGCAGAAACAGACTAATAAGGACTTTGTAATAAGCACAATCGAGGAGTTGAATGGTCAGTTGGTCTAAAGCAACTACTTCATCTCCAGGCAACCCATGCTGACTGTAGTTGAATTTGTATCATTACAAGGTGATTAAAGGTTGTTGAAATGATTGGTTGACCAACACATATCCTTACACATGAAAAACAATGGGTTAAAAGGCACACATTACATGAAAGTTACAAGATGTGTGTACTGTGATTTCTAGGGGTTTGTGTTTCAGTGTGTGTGCCAGGAGAGCCCTTGACTGCCTAGCAGGAAACTCTTAGTAAGGTTCTGTGTGAAATCCTTTCAGCTGACAGAATTTTGTGTCATTGCGACAGGCTAATTGCTAGACGTGGGACAGCTTCCACCGTCAGTTTCAGTGTTTGCTTTTGACATGGGTAGTTAGCAACGACAAACAGTTACCATCTGTTGACTATGTGGTAGGCCTGATGAAACAGGTATGGTCGGTGTGCCTGGTCGCCCATCGGTCAATGGATGTACTCCAAAGCCCCGTAGTGTAGTTTAGCCAATGACTGAGTTGAGAAGCATTTACCGAGCATGCACTGTGCCAAACACTCACAGCAAATAGTGAGAGCAACAGAGATGTGAAGAAACACATACGTACGCACAGGGTAAGCACAAGAGTAGAGACAGGAACAGAATGTTCTGAGAGTCCCAAAGAGGGCGGTGACCGGTGGGCCGTGTGCATGTTTTCCCGTGGTGCTGTCCCAGGAGAGACTCCTAGTTGTGTCTGGTGTGAATTCCACAGGGAAGCATTGTTAGCACAGCTGACCCCTCTTTGGCATTTGCTCGGGCCGTACTTTTCAAGAAGTAACAGGTTCAGCTCAAAGAACAAAGCCTCTTTGAACCTGCCAGCTGTGGAGAGCTGGGGGACGTTCACATTGAGCCTCAGAGGGACTTGTGAGGTGCTGGGTGCTGTGCCCTGTTTCATCTGCCCCTCTCGCTGGCCTTGTGTCGTTTCCACCTGTGCTAACTGGGTGCTGATTCTCAGATGGCGTCATGGTCCAGATCACCGCCGAGCACATGGACTCCTTGAGGCAGGCACTGCGAGAGATGAAGGACTTCACCATCACCTGTGGGAAGGTGGATGCTGAGGACCCCCAGGAGCACATCCACATCCAGTGGGTGGAGGACGACAAGAACGTCAACAAAGGGTACGAGCAGTGCACCGAGCCCTGTGGCATTTGGCTACGTTGGGCTGGGCTCTGGGTTGTATCTGGTGTTTGGTACCATGACTGCAAGCCCTGTCTAATAGAAAGGACTGCTTTGGATGCATTGAAAATTATGGTTTCTTAGCTTAGTTTCCATGCATATTTTTCATGGGAAGATAGAAAGGAGGTTGATGAAACAGAACATTCTATCTAAAGACTTAAGAGTTATTGAGATTATAGTAACAATTAATGATGGCTTTAGGACTTTTACAGCACTTTCTGCTGGTGTTTTTTCATTAGGTAATGGTGTTTCATTGCCTTTCAGACAAGCATTGTTAATCCCATTTCACAGATACGTAAACAGCACCAAAAGGCTAACCAAGCTGTCAGATGCACAACGTTAGGAAAGGGCAGGGTTAGCACTCAAAACCACCTCCTCGGGTCTTCGGTTCTATATTCTTTCCCAGAATAAGGCAGCTTTGTTCAAGCCACAACGCAGGAGTCCCCTTTGACCATTTTCTTTCCCTGATAGCCCACAGCCCACCCAGCAGTGAGGCCTGTTTGCTGAACTGCAGATACACCCAGAGTCATAGTGGCCACTTCTGCTGCCACTGTCCTCGTGCGTGCACCCTCGCTAGGGCTGGGTGATGGCAGTGACCTCCTCATTGGCTTCCTTGTTTCCCACCTTACCTCCCTCCCTTCCCTCTCCCCAGTCTGTTTCCAATACCACCATGACCAACAGTATGTTTCTTATATGTCAACTAGGTGTTTTAAACATATTGATTAATTGGATCACTATACTATACTTCATTATATTGTTTTCTCATTTATTCACCCATCCATCCTTATGAGGCGAATTCCTTGTAGTCCTTTCTGACAAGTGGTCCAGTCTAGTTTCCAGACAGTTAAAATATGTGCCCCCAAGGCACAGAAAATGGGGATGGATAATGAGATGGGGTGCAGTAGCGGCAACGCAGCTTGTTGTGGGTGATCGGAGTATCCCAGATAGCCTGGGTCTAGAGTGAAATGCTGCTTGAGCTCAGTCTGAAGATCACATGTGACAGTGGATGAGGGCCGCTCCCGATAGAGGGAGAGGCAGAGTGTCAGGACATGGCATACCAGAGTTTTGTCTTTTTTTTTAAGTTATTGAACCAAATCTTACAAATGATCCTTTATCTTCCTAGTCTTCATTGGAAATTTTAATTCCATTTTTTTAAAATCTACTGGAAATAGACATGGCTAGTAGAACCGAAAAAGAAAAAGGAAGATCTAAAAATCAAATGCTATGATGTGCAGGCAACAAGCCCTTTGTCAAAGCAAGTACCAGTGCAGTCTAGTAGAAAACAGGACAAAAATGCCCCCAGGGAGTCTTGGGAGCCCCAGTGTGTGACATTCCTGCCTCACTGGATGGCGAGGTGGCTTGTCCCTGAGTGTCGGGGATCCTCCCTTAAAGGACACTCCCTTTTTTATGTTGTCAACTGAGTTAGAAATTAAACTTACACTGTTGACATAGTTTTATTTTGAATGGATGAAGTGAATGCTTATTATCAAAGTTCAGTTTGACCTTCCATTCATAGCCAATCCAAAGCAGTTTTGAAAATTATTGGGAAGAGTCTGGAATCTTGGTGCCAAATACTTTGTATCCTTATTAGAATGAATATTTGTGTGTATCTCCACTTATTTATACTGAGAGTATTTCAAGGGGCAGTAACTTTTCTATTCAAGTATCTGGGAGTGATTATCAGCGAAGGGCATTTGTTTTGAGAGGCCATGCAGATACGTGCTTCCCCGTTTATACCAGCGCTGTCCTAATGAACAAGCTTGCTCAATTCAGTCCTTTAATCAGCAAACTTGTGCTGGCTGCCCAAGTGCCAAGCAGTAGGCAGTACTGAGGAAATGGCACACGGGTGGATGAGTGCCAAGCCACAGGTCAGTACTGGGGGATTTGTCATGTGGCCTGCCCTGCAGAGGCCCAGCAAAGCAAGCCCGTGAAAGGACGACGTGCTGAGTGTTGTGACAGGGCAGGGGCAAAGTGCTAGTGCTGCAGCAGAGCAGATGGGAACGCAAGCCCGGCAGGTGCCAGTGCAGCCACTGAAATCAGGCACGGTTCTTTGCACTAAGAGCACTTTGAACTGTTTCAGCACATAGACCCTTCCCTTGAGCTCTCTGTTTGTGTGGTTTTCTGTGCAATTGCTGTTTCTTACAGTGATGTGTCACTCAGATAGGGTTAGCAAGACAGCCCGTGTAATTAGGCAGGCCTGTCATTTACAAGAAACTGATAAGGGAAATGTCTTCTCTAGCTTCACAAGCTGCTTCTAGCTCTTTCCTCTGCTTCTGTTTAGTGTCATAAGTCCCATAGACGGGAAGTCCATGGAGTCCATCACCAGTGTGAAGATATTCCATGGGTCCGAGTATAAAGCCAATGGAAAAGTCATCAGATGGACAGAGGTAAGGAATGGACAGCTGGCTTCCTTCATGTACTGTGGGCACAACTTTCCACCAGGCCAAGATCCACATCTTGGGCCGACTCTGGGGAGGGCAAGACTGAACCTCCTGTGGTCCAACTCTTTGAGGTCTAATTAGCTCCCAGGGATCAATTGCCTCCACGTGCAACCTGCAGCCAGCTGGTACAGCCTCGTTTGTACGGACCAGCTTTTAGAGATTTCCAGAAGGACGCGTCCTCCAGTGAGGCGTACCTTCCTCACTGTGTTCTGCCGAAAGCCTGGCCAGCTGGGCTGCAGTTAGGTTTGGTGCTCGTCCCTGCCATACTGTTGGAACACTCTTGAGATCAATTGGTCCTTTTTTCAAAAAAAGAAAAGGGTTGGGGGGAGTTGGGGGAAAAAAAAGAAAACTATTGTCCCCAAAAGCAAACAGCCTCAGAGACTAAATAACTTGCTTAAGATTGCAAAGCAAGTAAGTATATAATGGCCAAGTTCTGATTCAAACACAGATCTGACCAACTCCTAAGCCCTTACCCCTTATTTTCGGTTGCTCTTTCATTTGAACTCCGCTTACAGCACAGTCTGGGAAGCTATCCTGGTGGGTTACCTGGGAACCAGAGGGGCAGCGATGTGTGCATCTGTTACGCTGCTGAGGGAGTGCGTTACATGTTGAGCTGTTAATTACAAGGTCAGCTATTCAAAACCACCCGCTTCACTGTGGGAGAAAGATGAGGCATTCTGCTGCTGTAAAACTTTGCAGTGTCAGAAACCCACAGGGGCAGTTCTACTCTGTTTCATAGTGTGGCTATGAGTTGGAATCGGCAGTGAGGTTACACAGAGATCATAGAGTTAGCTCCAGGATTGGTTCATAACTGGAAGTCTTATGCAGACAGACCCCAGTGTGGCTTTGATGCCAGACCACCTCAACAAACCCATGCTTACTTTAAAGCAAGTCACACAGACTCTTTGGTTTTCCAATGCATATGTAATTTATATTTACCATATAATGTGGTTATTAAGTATGCGGTCGTATTAGGAAAAGTTTGAACTATTGTGAGAATACCCAAAATGTGATACAGAAACAAAGTGGGCGCACGCTGTCGGAAAGACGACACGAGTGGAAGTGCTGCACATGGTTGGCGACCACAACCTCTGCTGTGTAAACAGATCTCTGCAGAACGCAGCAAAGCAAAGCCTCATACAACAAACGAGCTCTGACTGTGTGGTCCCTGGTAGGTCTTAGGTCTCTCCTTTTTGTTTGAACTTGGCGTATGTTCACGAGTTCTAAGCATTGAATGATAGGATCCCTAGGCTTCCTTTCAGCCTAAAAAGTCAAAACTTCCCCCCCAAATTCTAATTGTGTGCCTTTGAGCTTTTATTCACAAGGACACAGAGGCATTGCTGTTAAGTGACTTACCCAAGTTGAAACAGCTGGTCCCTGGCAGCACAGAGGGGCGAGCCAGGCCCTCCAGCTTAGTGGTTCCAAGTGACTCTTCCTTCAGATCAGACTTGATTTCATTTGCAACCGAGTGATTTTTAACTGCTTGCTTTGTGATCATTGTCCCTTTGATGGTGTGCTTTAAGTTGTGTGGAGAGTAAAACTCTGTAATGTCACAAAGAAGGTTGACCTTTGTACCCTCATTTTTGTGCTCTTGGCAGGTAGGCAGCTTACACATCCCATTATGCAAGTAGTTCTGCAGGGTCAGAGCAGTCAGGTGACTTTGTGACTGGCTGGCCTCTTGCTGACTACCAGCCAAGCTGGGTCTCCAGAGCTCTTTCATCAATTTCTACTGCCACTACTCAGGGCAGTCAGGCCCAGGGCTGCCGACTTGCCCTGATTGAGTGGGAATTAGGGTTTAGTATTGATAAGTACCGTGTAGTTATATGTCCGTCCTTTCTACTTTGTATAGCACTCATTCTTTACAAGAACCTAAAATGCTTTCCACTTTCCAGAGGATCCGTGCCCTGTGTGATGAGCCTCAGGCCTCTCACTTCCTAGAGTGCTGTACTTTAGCCTGTGCACACTGCAGGCTCAGCTCTGCCCAGAGAAGCGCCGGGGGTGGGGGGGGTGGGGGGAATTGTGGCAGGAAAGTCTTGGTCCGTGATAGAGACAGGATTCCAGTTCTGGGTTTGGCTCTTCCTCTGAGCAGTTCCGTGTACTTCAGCAAGTCGCTTCCCTTTAACAGGGTCTGGATGATGAAGACGTCGGGTCAGTACTTTCTCTTAGATTTTAAGCTCTTGACCCTAAGAAAATGATGTACATATTGAGATGGCCTTTTAGATGTATCCTTTTCTGGTTGTTTGAGGAGAATGCACCGTTTTGATCACAGCCAAAGCTTTTAAGGGGTCAGGCAAGTGGCCACCACCATTTTGTAGATGCCGTATTGTCTTTAAAAGGTCCTCCTTCCCTTCATCTGGGAACTGTAGTGGCCTGTGTCCACTGGGTCTTCTTGTGGAGATCAGAACCCGCTCTGCCACCAGACTTCCCCTCATTGAGTCTTACTACACTTTGCAGAGGCTCCTTGTGTTCAGACACAGCAAAGGAATCCACTTGTTTCTTCCAGAATCCCCTCAGCAGAAGGCTAAAAAGTCTCTTTTGTTTGGGGAGCAGGTGTTTTTCCTGGAGAGTGATGACCAGCACAATTGCCTAAGTGACCCTGCCGATCACAGCAGATTGACTGAGCATGTTGCTAAGGCTTTTTGCCTCGCCCTCTGCCCCCACCTGAAGCTTCTCAAGGAAGATGGAATGACTAAGCTGGGACTTCGTGTGACCCTTGACTCAGATCAGGTAAGTAGGGTCTTGTGTGGCTTTTAAAGCTGGCCTTGAGCAATGTCTCTATTCTGTCATGAAATTTATTGCACCAGTCCGGAGAGCTTGCATCTCTTGGCCTGGTCTATGTCTAGACCAGACTACACATAGCAGTCTGTTCCTCTCTCTCATCGTAACTGACCTGCTGCTTGATCAGATGCTAATCCATTTGAACTTGGCTTCCTCACCTGGATTTCATCCAAGGAGCTGGTTTGATTAGTGATGGGGCTTGTAGGGAGGGGCAGGGAAAAGGGACTGTGTATGAAGACCTATGCCATTTGAGACACGTCAGCCCCGCCCTTTGGGAAGTGTACCAATCTGTCCTCCCTCCCAGGGCAGGCTTCCAGCAACATCTCCACAGCTGGTCACCAGCTATGTGTTTCGTTACTTCAACATTTCCGTGCTGTTAGTGAGTAGGACTTAAGCTCTTTCCCGATGAATGTTCCTGTTAGCTTGTGTGTCCTCCTCCTGGGTTTCCAGTTCCTCACTTGTTTGAAGCTCGAGCCACGCTGCCTTGCTTGTTCTTACCCCAAAGTAAATGTCTGTGGATGTTCCTTGGGCTGTCATGGGTCTCCCTCCAAAACACCTTGCCCCAGTGCCTCTTCCTCTCAACTTAGCACGCTAACCTCTAGATATTTCTTTAGGATTTTAGAGGCCTGTGGCATACCCCAGGAGTGCAGTGGGCCAGTAGTTAAGTGCTCTGCTGCTGACTGAAAAGGTTGGTGGTTTGAACCCACCCACTTCTTGGAAGAAAGCTGTGGCAGTCAGCTTCCAAACAGATGGACGTGCCCTCTGGAGCAGGACCCCACTCTGCGGCAGTGGGTTTGGGAGTTTGGGTGACACGTCTCAGGGCCCTTCTTGGATACTCACTGACAGCCAGGCCCATCCTTCCCAGCCCTTAGCGCTGAGCTCGTTACGAAGTGGGTGTGCCACCCAAGTGACCTGACCACCTGTCACCCAGTCCAAGCTGCTCCTAGGGCTGCTCGCTTCCTCTAGTTGTGGATTTTTTAACGGACATGCGAGTGCTTTTTCCAATGGTTCTAGTGTGTGGTTTTGGCACTCCGGGGGTCTGAGTTGGCCGGGTCAAGCTGTTCCAAATGCTTTTGAAGAGAGATGGGCTTCTGAGGAGCCCTGCCTAGGAGCACGGGGAAAAGCGACGTGCTTGGCCACCAGTCAAAAGTATTCATTTTCTGCTTTTTGTCTTGCCCAGTGCTGAACTGAGCATGTCATAGCAGGCTAACACAAAGGAAGTGTCACGGTCCTTTCCTGAATGGTGCTGATAACGTGACGGAGAATGACCTTACAGTTAACTAACGTCTCTGTACAAAATGTGTGCATCTGGTGTCGTCAGGGGCCCTGTGTTTGTGGACAGTGGGACTTGGGTGGATGGAAGAATGCCCATTTCCTCCTACAGCAGGGGTTTGTACAGCCAGAGTTAGTGTTCCTCCCTTTCATCTCCATAACCAAACCTGCAGGTGTTATTCCTGACACACTCACACTACACCCCCTCCTCAGAAACTGTGGTATGAGTTGGGGGTGCCAGTCCCCCACCACTAATAACGGCTTCAGTAAGCACAAGTGTACGGTTGAGATATATAAAAGTCATCGAGAGCATGAGAGATCAAAGAGGTATTGTAATAATGGAGTCAGACACATTTCATGGTAGAATGCTCACCGCAGCCCTGCTTGGTGGTCCACGCGGAGAGAGGGGGAAGGGAAGGAGGACAAGGGGAAAGGGAAACGGGAGGAGAGGGAGCCGCGGAGAGGTCAAGGAAGTTGCCGAGAGAGTGCGGGCTCTCTCTTGCTAACCCAGGGCTATATCCCTTTGTGGGTATGCAGGCTCACTGATTACAGGCAAAGACATACGTCACAGGAGGGGTTGCACTTTAGGCTGCACCACAGCAATGGAAGGGGTGGTCTAGGGGCATACCCGCAATAGGAAGAGGAGAGATTGGGGGTATGCATATGACAAGATGGATGGATCCTAGATTTAGGATGGCAGCTTAACTTTGACCTGTTCTCTGGATCTCCAGGGGAACCATTATCAGTAGGGTATAAAGTCCACCTACAGGAACCAAATCAATGACTGACTCAGGCCTGTCCATTGTCCTTAACAGCTGGGAGTAGGGCCTACTCCCTGGGGACTGTCTTCAGGGAGGATATCTGTAAGCATCTGACCTCCCCCCACAAGCAACTCAGACCTTAGCTTGGCTGAGGGACTTAGACCAGGTCTCACAGCTCCCAAGAGACAGGGTCTGGATGAAGAAGTGGGGATGATAAATGACAATTCAGGGAAGGGAGGAATATGGATTTGCTGCCAAAGGAGGGATTTGTACTTCCCTGCTTCGCCTGCCTGGCCCTCAGCTTTCTAGAGCAGTCTGCTTTGCCTGTAACCTCCCCCCCTCCCCCGCCCGTGGTATAGGTTGGCTACCAAGCGGGGAGCAATGGACAGCCGCTGCCCTCGCAGTACATGAATGACCTCGACAGCGCCCTGGTGCCCGTGATCCACGGCGGGGCCTGCCAGCTCAGCGAGGGCCCCGTCGTCATGGAGCTCGTCTTCTACCTGCTGGAGAACATCGCATAGGCGGGCGTCGCCGTCTTCTCTGCAGACCTGTTGCAACTGCAAGTCATACCCCAATCATTGCACTTTAAAACTGGATGATTAAGCTTTTGTTAACACTATTAATGGGGGGTGGGGGGTAGTGGGGCTTCGGGGCAGGGGTGGAAGGGTGGTTGGGGGACAAATATTCCATAATTTAAGTCTTCTATGCATTGTCCACCAAGAGGATCTGGGCAGCTTCTATTACTGCACCATGGTTATGCTATCTTTGCAGTGAATCCCCTTCTGTTACTGTTTTAGACAAGAAGTCCGCTCTTGTTTAAAGACTTCCTTACGGTCATGTGCTCAGAAATGCTCCAATGGGTGCAGCCATCACCAGGGGTGGGGTGGGAGGGCAGAGGAGAAATAAAACAATGAAGCATCCATTGTGGACTCTTTGTGTCGAGTTGTCTGAAAGGGAGCACACCACACATCATAGCTGTTCATGATGTAGAAGACACACATTCTGGGTTTTTCCCAGATGTGTGAAGTGAGTCTGCTGCTGCTCCTCCTCCTCGACAGGTGAGCGTCTGCAGCCTCCCAGCCGCTCTGCAGGGGGAGCTGCCGCCATCTGCGCCCCTCGAGCTGACCCCTTGGCAACCCCAGGGGCAGTTCTCTCCTACAGGGTCAGTAGGAGTCAGAATCAACTCCATGGCAACAGGTTAGACCAAGGAAGGGCTTCTGGTGTCAAGTTCACGTGGACAACTGAGTGACTTCAGGACGGCAGGAGATTTGCTCCAGGGAATGGCTGGTATTAGATGGGACCTTTCTGTGAGAACTGGCAGAGTCCATGGGCCTTTTTAGTTACAGTCTACCAGAGCATGCTTTAAAGCATCCTATCCAAGAGTTACAAGAAAAAACACTGTGTACAGTTTACTCAGTTACTCCTATTGTTAACATCTGAACATTTTGCCGCATCTGCGTGATCAGTGTTCTCCACAAAACTGTTTGAGACACTTGTGAGTGAGTGGCATACATCATAGCCTTCTACCCCTAAGAACTTTAATGCTAAATTCCTAAGAATAAGGATATTCTCTGAGAAACCAGGAAGCCCCAGAGACAAAACAGTGATTAAGCGCTCAACTGGTAACTGAAAGGCAGGCAGTTTAAAGCCACCAGCTGCCCTGCAGGAGAAAGGTACGGCTGACTCCTGTGGATCCCAGCCTTGGAAACCCCCAGGCAGCTCAGCTCGCTGTCCTGACCTGGCAACTGAATAGCAGTGGGCTTGGTTGGTGTGACCACAGAATGGTTATCAACTTTACTGAAGTTAGCATTGATTTTTTAACCCCACTTCCAGTTTTGCCAGTGGTTCAGTAATGTCCTTCATAGCCCATTGCCCTCCAGGAAGGCTTCTGGTCTAGGGTCAGATGTGATTGTCATGATCCCTGATTCTCTTCTCTAAACATGCGCTTTAACCACCGTGCCACCAGGACTCGAATTCCTGGCCAGAACCTGCCTCTGTGAGGCTGTGTCCTCTCCTCATCACTTGCGGTCACGGTCACTGATACCCGTCTGCCGCAGCTGCTGGACGAAGTACATTTTGATTGTCTGTTCCTGGTGTTGACTTCTCCACTGTAGTTTCCCCCTTTAGCAGCTAATAAGCAAGTGTGGGAGACACTTCAGACCATATAATTATCTTCCCCATGCAAATCTCCCTTTTGCTGTTTATGGCTTGAAGTGGCCTTTTACGAGGAGGAGATTGTGTTGTAAACATAGTTCTCCAGTCCCCTTACTTCCTCTCCCCTTCCTTCACAGCTGCCCTTGGAAATCAGCAGAGTCCTTTCTTCCTCTCTCTTCTGTTCCTTGAGGTAATGCTCACAGGGAAGTGGGCTTGGGTTTGCTGTGGTCCTAAGGCATTATTTGTGTGCTCAGATGGGTTGACTTGGCCAGTGGGAGCGCCCACACGTTGGCCTGTGTGTGTCTGTGACGGGTCCCCATGGCATTTTTGAGCACTTCCCTTTCTGGCCTAACAAGTTGTTGCAGGTTCATTATACCTGGATTCGGCCATTGCTCCAAGATTCCCTGGTTGATGTGTTGGTTTTCTTAGTGAGTAGAGGTTAACTCACATGTGATACTCTGGTGTTTTCATTAAAAATTCTTATTGGTGACAGACCAAATGGACCTTACCTCTTTGAAGAGAATGTCTTCAAAGGTACCTCACTTCTCTGTCCTTGTCACCCCAGTGTAAGCTGGAGGCAGCCCCTCCACTGAAAAGCACTTCTGTGGAGCCCCTGAAGCTGGGGCAGTCAGGCTCTGGAGCTGCCATGCACAGGGGAACAGCCTGGTACCGAGTTGAGGGCAGCAGCTTTTTTCCGGAGACCCTGGGAGTGTCTACCTAGGTTCAGCCCTCTCCCTGTGGTTGGGGTCACACCCAAGCTGCTTCTCCACAGGCCTTGCTGTTGGTGACTGCTGAGCACCATGACCTGGCCTTTCCCACAGATGTGTTTGGAGTTCTCATGGGGAGTAGGTGGTGTGGGGTGAGCTTATGAAGTCCAAGCTTGGGGACCACCAATCCCCCAGCCTGGCAGGAACAAGCAGCCCATCCCAACACAAACAGGAATTTTCCACGCAACATCCAACTTGTGCCAAATAGAGTTCCTCCCCTGCCTCCCCGTCCTAACCCCGTCTGAAGACTTGGTTTGGTGCTCGATGAGCTGGGCCTGTCTCTTAGAAATTCATCCACCCAGTCAGCTGAACAAGTACTAACGTCATTTGTATTTGTTCACCAGCCAGGTTTCCAGCTCTCCCTTGAAGAACCGCCCTGGCCCTGTGCACTCGGTTGTGGCGTGTCCTTCAGGGTGGGCATAAAGCGGTGCAGGATAGTGCAGGTTTTTGTTGTTGCTCTTAAAGGATGTATAATTTTAAGAATGACATTGAAGGGCTCACCACAGGCCAGCAGTTTGAACCCACCAACAGTTCCGCAGGAGCAAAATGAGGCTGTAACCTACCATGAAACGCCAGGTCTCAGAAACTCAAAGGGCCGTGGAGTTGGACAGTGAGTGGTCTGAAACAGTACATTTCTAAATAGGCAATGTCTAAAACGTAAGCTTGAAGACTGATACAGAGATCCTTATACCCAAAGGCATGGGATTGCTACTCTGATAATTTTAGTAAACACTTTTAAGTTTTTCTATTTCTGATCAGCACTTTGTGAGCACCTGCTGTGCTCCCCAGTGTTAGGGACCAGCCTCTTCCCTCCCACAGGGACTCCTGAATAATGGTGTCCAGTGTCCTACCTCCAGAACTGGGTATATGGCGGGCTCTGAATTTCCCCTCGACTTACTTCTCGTCACAGAGGGATCTGCTGGGAATATGGTGTGCATTCCCAGGAACCATCAAGCATCCCTGAACTTTGTTTCTCAAGTGAGCCTGTGACGCTAGTCTGGGTTAACAATGGTGCTAGGGTAGGGTTTGTATATAGAGCCAGAATCAAGCAGGCATGCCAATGCCCACTTTAGAGCCTAAGAAACTGAGGCCCAGCAATGGGAAGAATCCATGACACAGGGCTGGACCTTGACCCCGCGGCAAGTGGCACTAAAACACAGTTGCCCTTAAGGGACAGTATCTTTCAGGGGCTGCTCACGCACCAGCATTTGGAAAACAAACCCTCAGCACGTGTAAGACCCATTATGTGTGTCAGAACGGATCCATAGGAAGCCCTACAATTGAAGCTGCAAAGGAACTGGCCCTTGACTTATGCACAAGACGCCCTGCAGGGGATTGTCTCCCATCGCTCAGTCCACTGATTCAGAGGAAAACCGTGTTAGCTAAGACAAATGGAAGGATTCCAAGTGCTTCATCTGGGGCTGGCTGGTTTATGGCAAATCTTAGGGCGGACTTGGCTGGCACAGGCTCCTCCCATCCCATGACCTCTGCGTGCCTTGGTGCTAACAAAGGTCTTTCGATAAGCCCAGTGGGTGGCTGTCTCCCCTCTCTGAGCAGAGAGGCGGTTTTTCCAGGAGCAAAGAGCAGTAAAGCTGGCCGAGACGCAGGCTTTGCAAAGGAAACATCTTATCAAAGTAGAGACCTAAATTCAGGAATTCCCAGAGGTGGAGGAACCTCGAAAGGCAAAGATTGGCATCTTCTTAGTCAATACCGAGTGGGGCGCAGACCCTAGGAACCTTTGGATCACCCCATCTTGCTCTAAGCGCCTATAGACCGACAGCCCTGTCCAGCCTTCTAGACTCCGGCTTGTTTGCAGTCCCTCTGTGGTTGTCTGTAATTTAATTGCTAAATCCTCCCTCTGAGGAAGTTTTATTAGTACATTTCTAATAGGTAAGATTCTTATTAGAGAAGCCCTTTGCTGGTCCTCAGTGAAAGCTCTTCTCTTACCGGCTAGGAAGGTGGCCTGGCCCTGCCTACCATCAGGGAAGACAAAACCCCACACTCTGAGCTCTGCTGTGTTCCTCAGCTAGCAAGATGTGCAGGCCTCTCCCAGGACCGCAGACGCGGTTCATTCCATTGCTAAGTCTGTCTTTATGTCAAGCGTGTACCTAAGTCAGAGCAGTCCAGCTCACAGCGAGCACCAAAGGCCTTTTGTAAGAACACGTGGTTTTGAACAGTAAGACGTTTGCTACCATAGATCCCTCCCCTGTCTCCACCCATCAGGAAAACGGCCCAAGGAGAGTTTCCTGGGGAAGCACTAGGGGGTTCCCAGGTGATACTGCGCACTGGAAGCTCCCCTGCCCTGGAAGGCCCAGCAGCAGTTTCTGCCCAGAAGAGGTATTCCTGTGGCTCTGTGGAGCTTTCAAAGTGGCAGGGGAAAGACAGACTGAAACAGCAATTTGTGGGGATATTTTCACATCAAAAGGAAAAAGGGCCTGGGAGCAGGCCTTTAGTTGACAATTGTGATGAGGTATGTGTGTGGTATAAAGCCCTCACAATGAATTACAGCTAGTGTCTTAAATAAATAAATATGGCTACATAACTATATATATATATATATTTTTTTTTTCTTTTTCTCCAGTTAATTACTTTCCACTTAGTAGAACCTAAAGCCGCCTCCTCCACCCTCTGGGAGGGAAGCAAAAAGGCGAGTGCAGCAGCTCTCAGGAACAAAGGCACAGGCAGAGCTAGGTAAACTGAGTCGCATGGGATGGGCTGTCACTTGGACCCTGCCCCCAATGCTGAAAGGGGGCGTGTCCCAGATCACCCTGGCATTCTCCCGTCCCACACACAGTTGTATCTCATAAAGGCACACCTAAAAATGTGCGGCTGGGGCTAAGCTACACACAATTGCTGCTATGCAGGGTTGAAGAGGTGAGGCTGCAAGTCTCGGGTACAGCAAGGGTGCTTCCCTGCCTTCGCCCCACATGGGAGGGAGGTGGGAGGTCTGGAGAGAAAGCTGCCCGGCAGGCCCAGGCTGTGGTCAGTGGTGCACGTACAGAGGAGTCTTTGGTTCCTTGTGGGAGCAGCAGCTCCCTGGGTACAAACGCTCTGCTCCGGGAGCTTCAGAGCTGGGACAAGCAGGCTCCAGCCGGAGCGTCCTCACTGACTCCTCCCAGCATGGCCACTTGCTGCACGGGCACAAGGCACAGCCGGGAGTCTCGGGTGCAGTGCAAGTACAGGCTTTTAGAAAGACTGTTCTGAAGACCAACCTTCCAAGAACTTCCATCCCAGGTCTAGGTGAGGAACCTGGGAAACTCCTAGTCCATCTCCCCAGGGAGTAAAAGGTCCCTGCGGAGCCCTGGCAAGAGAGCAGGGGGGAAGATTCTGTGTCCAGAGCTGCCCACCTACAGGCTCCGGGGCTCCAGAACCAGCCAGTTCTCGGTGACCGTCTGCATGTCCTGGCCACTCAGAGGCTCGCGCAGCCTCACCTTTACCTCCAGCTTTCCCCCAGTGGGCTTCCTTCCATCCAGAACCTGTCGGGACCGGGGAGAGGGAGAAGGGAGGAGTGGGCAGGAGCAGAGCCCTGTGCCCTCCCGTGGAAAGAGTCAGGGGTTGAGGCGTCTGCAGTGTTAACACAGAGGAACAGCGGTGCTCTGACTGAAGTGGGGATGGAGACCCGGAGCCCAGCAGCCCACCTGGCATTGTCCTCAGGCCGCTCCGTGAGCAAGGACTGTCTCCGAGGAGCAGCTTGAAAGCGACTCCCTACCTTTACTTCAGAGAGGCCCAGAGGAGTGTGTGTGAAGTTGCCCGAGTCACGGTGGCATAGCAGAGCCAGGACTAGTCCCCGGGCCAAGTGCCTGCCATCCCACCAGACTGGCTCTGTCCTGTCATCTGGAGAGGGACAGCTGGGGGGCTAAGCAGTGCCAACAAGCCTGGGCACCCGGGCGAGCCCACACAGGCCAGGCTGCACTATGCAACCAGGCCTCCCCACAGGTGGGTGGCAGGTGTGCGGTGGTGGGAAAGACCTCAGTCTGGGACGCTTCCTTCTCTGCCAGGACACACTGGGGCAACCTAAGGAGCACCCTGCCCTCGGCCTCAGTTTCCTTATCTGTCAGAGAAAAGCCCTGCCTGAGAAGTCCCACAGAAACTTCACGAGATGCCCGAGGCTGCTTCCTAAGCCCAGACTAGAATTCCGGTGGCTGCGTGCTGCAGAACACGGCTTGACGTCAACGCTTAGTCCACTGCAAGCCACAGCACCCGGGCCTTCAGGGCCCTTGCTCTGATCTACTTTCCGTGAACTCGAGGGACCCAGGAGAGCCCCTTCCTGTCTAGGTGACTATGTTTCTCGGACTCTGAATCTCTCCACCTGTGAGAAAAGGGGCAGCCACCTACCTCTTCTGTGGAACATAGGTATCTATACACTAAATATTGGACACAAAAAAACTCCAGTAGGGACTGGTGTCTGATCACTGTCGTTTCTCCCAAGTCCTCTGATGTCCCTACCTCCACAATCTCTCTGATCTCACACTCGCTTTCCAGTCGCTCCAGCTTCAGGTGGGCTGTGCCGACGAGCTTGTCGCTTCTGAAGAAGGACCTGGAAACCCACAGACAGCAGAGGGCTGGGCCAAGCAGGGCAGTCGGAAGTGGGGGAGGGGGCAGCAGTGAAATCACATTCCTCTCCCAGGTGCACCATAGCAGTGGGACTGTAAGAGATCTCACCCTTTGTGGAAGATTTCAAACTTGATGCCTTTGCTTTGGATCACCCTCCTGAAGCCCCGGTGGTTTCGATTGATATTTAGTTTGAAGAGGTGATCAAATTCTGCAAGAGTGGAAGCATGTAGGGAGGGGCTTAGCTCCCAGGGATTTCGAAGAAATGGAGAACAGGTCCAGGACTGGAACTTCTTTTAGGTCTCTCTGCCTGCGGTTCAGGGTGATTACCACCCAAATGCTGGTCTTCTCTGGCTGCATTTCAGGGTGATAGCCACCAGAGGGTGATACTGAGTTTAAGTATTGGCCACATAGTGTTTCTACTTGTAGTTGACACAGTTCAGGGCTCTGACAGCTAGCATGAAGGTTGAAGGTTTTAAACCTCGCAGAGGTACTGTAGCAGGCAGCCTTGGTGATTTACTATGGTGATCTCCTATGGAGTAATTCTACTCTACACATATGGGCCTGCCATGAGCCAGCACCGACTAGACGACAAGCCCCTGACGGGCTGTTAGACTCCCTGGTGGGGAAAACTTGGAGTCTGGAGCTGCAGTCCCACGTCCACCACCTCCTTGTTCTGAGACCCACAGCACGTCTGCCTTCCTGAACTTCCATTTCCTACGATGTAATTTCCCCTGAATGTGACGGCCTTACTCCTGTCGACAGGAACAAGGGAGGTCACCGGCAGGCACTCTGGAAACAGAGAAGGGAGGAGGGAAGTCCTCCGGCCTGCAGGCCCGCACCTGGAGAGTTGGTGTTCTTCACCACAGCTGTCTTGCTTTTCTGAGCCTGGTCCTAAGAGCAGTGAAGAAGGAGAATTCAGGACAGCTTCGGCAAAAGCAGCAGGCAGTCAGGGACTCTAGGCTACGTCAGTGTCCAGAGAATGGCTCTGAATGCCTTCAAACCAACACCCCCCTCCCCCCAATGTCTCCCAGGAATGGGCAAGTGTGAGGGGAGTCTCCCCGATCCTCACCGAGTTAGGGTAGTGGAACTCAAACCGCACAAAAGCATCCAAGTCATCAGGGGTCACCCCTGTGGGGAAGAATGGAGTCAGGGCGTTCCTTGTCATGAGGAGCATCAGCTTCCACACTGGCTGGGCCAAGGGTCTTCTGAAGTGAGGGTGGCCCAGTGATTACCTGGAGGGGCAGGGAGGTTCATTCCCCGAACAATGATGAGATGCATTTCCGTGCTGTTGAGTTCCGAGAAGATCCTACAGCAGGAACAGAGGAGGAAGCGCCCAGGTAAAGAAGAGCGGTGGGTCAGGCCCCTCTGGAGGGGGCGCCTGTCTCAGCTAGCAGCGGTGATCCTGGTACTCAGAGCTCAGCTCCCAACTCGCGGGCCAGAGTTCTTTCCACACCCCTGCACCAGCTGGGCCCTCACATGCTTCTCACCACCTGCCAAGCCCACCCTAGGGGAAGCCATACCAAACTGGGGCCTCCACTCAAGAGTGGCCATCTCCCCTGGGCTTCCGTACCGTACAGTCTGGAATGTCTTCAACTCAAAGTGGTGGCTGGGAGGGTCCAGGCCCTGGGCTTGGGCCAGCTGCAGGATCTCGAGCTGCTTTCCACGGTCCAGAGCGAGCTTCTCAAACCTGACAGGGGGCGTGCCCAGGCTCTGACAGGGCTCCTGTTCTGCTCCCCACCCCCTCGGGCCGCCAGCCCTGGACCTTACCGGGTGGTCTCCGCCACGTTGCCCTGGTGCATGAACTGCTTGGAGAACAGCAGGCACTTCTGGAAGCAAAGGCCCCACATGGTGAGAGATCTCGATGCAGGGCTACCCGGGGGCCATGTGGGCCTATTTTCTGTAGCACCAGGTGGTTCCTCTCTAGCCTTGCCCTTTCTCACCCCATTCTCTCTCCCATGCCACTGTCCCCAAGTCCTGCACACTTTTCTGTTTACTGTGTCCTCCTCTGATGGCCTTTCCCCAAACAGACCTGGTACACTGCTGTTCACCTTTCCTAACAGCTCACACCTCGCCTCCAAAGGCTTTCCAGAGTCAACGAGTCCTTTCCTACCAGGGCTGTCACACGTGTGTGGAAGAGTGAAAGTAGTGGGTCACACGCTGCCTGCTCCCACCAAGGTCTCACTCCTCCCTGACACTCTCACCTGCAAAGCACGTCACCACCACTCTGTTGTGTGAGCTTTGGACTTTCCTTAAAAGAACCATCATCTGCCGATTTTGCCAATGAGGAAAATATGGTTCAGAACTCTTACTGTCACTCAGCTACTATGTAAAACAACTAGAATCTGCAACCCAGCCTCTGGCCTGAGCGCTGCCCCCAAAGGCAGGAGGTGAGTGTGGAAAGGGGCCCGCAGACAGGCCTACTGACCTCGCGTTGCTCCAGAAGCATCTTTTGTAGCTGGGCGTAGACCTCCTCTGCCTTCTGGGAGAGCCTCAGGTCCTCGTGGTGGATGAGGATGAAGTCACCCTCCTCATCCGTCAAGGGTGAAGGCACCTGCCCGGATCACAAGGCCCCTCAGGGGCCCCAAGAGTCAGATTATTCCTCTACTGAGCCCAACAAAATGGGAAATCCCATCAAAATGTTCTGATTCTACTAGACCCCATCAAAGGATGTTCCCAGCCTTTAATTTTGTCCCAGACTCCTGGAAAGCCTAGCCCGTCACCCCTACTGGGTCCTGTCACCTCTGAACACAGGCCACCCACCTGCCTTTCCCTGTCCTTTCTGGGGGCCCTGGGGTAGACTCTCATGGTGCTTTCAGGACGTTCAAGTCCTGCCTCCTGCCAGCAGCACCCCCAGGCCAGTGCCCCCCCCCCCCCCGTCCTGAGCAGCCCTGGTGTTTACCCAGCGGGTGATCACCTTGGAGAGGTTGATGGGGCGGCCAGCGCGGACTTGGGTGATCTGGGCCTCCAGGCCTTTGGCTGTCCGCAGATGGGCCTTGGCCTGTTCCAGGTCCTGGCCACGCTTAGCCTGCAGTGCTGCCCGCTGGTACTGCAGTTTCCGGGCCTCGAGCAGGGCCAGCTGCTCCCGCACTACGAGGAGACGCTGGTTAGGCCCATGCCTGCCCCGACCCTGAGCTTTCACTCCTCCCGCCCTCTCCTTCCCACTCACCGGATGGACTCAGTGACTCCTTAGAACTCGAGACCTTGGGCTCTGGCAGCAGCCGGGATGAAGGGGCCAGTGGCTGAGCTGGCTGCTTTGCCACTGGGGCCTCTGCCTGCAGGTCCCAGAAGGCTGTCACACGATGCTTGACCCCCATCCCTGCCAGCACAGCTCCCTGACTTGGGGTCTCTTCCTAGTGCTGCCCTGACTCACTGTGTGACTGGACTCGAGTGGCCTTACCTACCTGTCAGGCCTGCAGAATCTCAGGGTTAGCAGCTTTAAAAGCTCTCTGGTCTAAGCCCCCAGCAGGAGCAATCGAACCTGGATCCGGGGCCTAAGGAAAGGGCTCGAATCCAGCTCTGCAAGCCTCAAGCTGGACACCTTCCCCCAGATTTTGAGAGCACCTCTACCTCACTGGGTTTGCTGGCATGAATGCCATCAAGCACAGGGTCTGTTCCCCGACCAGCCCCCAGAGCCCAGGCCTCAGCCAGACCTCCTCCCGCTCCTCCTCCTCGGCTGCGGCTGTATCCTCCGAGGCAGCCAGCTTCTGGGCAGCTGCGAGGGTGGCTGCCATGACGTCCTCCGTGGAGGCCGTGGCAGGTTCCAGACCAGGGATCGGGGGAAAGCCTATGGACAGAGGCGGATGACTGGGAGGGTGGCTCCCACGGAGCGGCAGCAGACACACAGCACTTCCCTCGGAGACCTCAGGCCAAGGCCCGCTCACCTGGAGGAACGGGCAGCTCAGCAAAGTCAACTTTCCGCCCTGCCCGGTGTGCTCGCATGGCATCTTGGTATTGCTGAAAGGGAAGGGCAGTCAGCAGGCAGCGGGCAGCCTGGTGTGAGCCAACCGACTGGCTGGTGCCCACCTTGGCAATACGCTCGTACATCCGGGCCTTGCGTTCATCCCCGCTGCCCCGGGCCTGGGCACCCGCCTCCCGGTACTTGTTCAACCTCTGCTGCAGGGCGTCCAGCACAGTCTGTGGCTCTGCAGGGCCCTCTGGACCGAGGAAGGGGATGGCGTCAGCTCTGCCCATCCCTCCCAAGCCCCCACCGCTGACCCTCCATCCTGTCCTACCTGGAGCCACTGGGGTGTCGGGGGCCATCACGGGCTGCATGTGCTCCACTGCCGGAGGCATGGCGGAGGGGGCTGGGCGGGCCTTTGAAGCCTGTGGCTTCAGGTCTGTGAGGCCCAGAGCAGAGATGTAGGTGGGGAGCCCTGGCCAGCCCTCCCCACCCTCAGTCTGACCAGCTGGCCCCCGTGTCCACACTGACCTTCAGGTGCTGGGGGCATGGCACTCCAGTCCACGGGCTGCCCTCTCTCCAAGGCCTCCAGCACAGCCCCAAACCTCTATAGTAGGAAGAAAGGCAGGTAGCAGGGGTCCCTGGGGTCCCCAAGGCCTGGCTGAAGCCTCATCGCTCAGGTCAGTCTAGCTGTGACCTTCACAGGTCCCAGTCTCTCTCTGGGCCTCAGTGTACCCATCTGTGAAGCCTCACCTTCCCAAGCCTCATGAGCTCCCGGGCCCGGTCCAGATCCCCAGCCTGCTTGGCCCTGAGTGCAGCCAGCTTGTACTCTCTCTGTCGGGTCGACAGCAGGGCCTGGGGGTCTGGGTCAGAATCCAGTGGGGCAGGAATGCCAGGGCTGCCCAGAGGGCTTGTCTTGGGCAGGGGCGGGGCATCTGTGGGGAAAGGAAACGTGCACAGCAAGGACACAGCTGGAGCCCACTGGCCACACGCCTGGTCAGCGCCTGTCCGCGAGCGGGGAAGAACTGGCCCGAGGGAGGGGGAGCGCTACTACTGGCTGTTGATGATGGACATGCAACTCTTTGTAAACGCAGTTTAACCCTGGGAGTGTATGGTATGCAAACACTGTATCAAGAAAACTAAGAAAATAAAAACCCAAATGTGGCCAACGGTTACCATGGGTGAAAGAAAAAGAGCTGTTGCTTAGGGGCCTGGAGTTGATGTCAACGGCGGGAGAATCCTTTGGAAAAGGGTCATAACGTACACAGCATGAAGAGTAAAATCAAGGGCCCTGAATCATACCTGTAGAAGTTGCGGAATTAAAGAATGTTTTGTTGTGTGTATTTTTGCCACAATTAGAGAAAAAGTAATTACCTGAATAGAATTGAATGTGGTGATAATTGTACAACTCTTCTTCAGAAGACTGAATTACCGAATTATATAATATGTGGATAAAATGCTAATAAAATTGTTGATAAAACAACAGTGGCCTGAGAGGAGACAGGCTGTGGGTGCTGGCCCTGGGAGCCAGACAGTGTTGGGAGGCTCCAGATACCTGGTTCCATGGCGGGGGGTCCTGGAGGGTCTGGGGGCTCTGTCTCAACACTCATGGTGGTGGCTTCCTGGGAGGCTGGGGGCCTCTTGCCCAAGGCAACTGGAGGCGGGATCTCATCCTCATTGATCTTCCTGCCTTTCCTCACTGCTGCCAGCTGCGACTGCAGAGTCTGCGGGAGAGGAAGCAGGCCAGAAATCCAGCCAGCGCCCGCACCCGTGCCCGGGCCCGAGCCTGCTCCAGAACAGCGAGGCCCTTCGCCTCCCTGGGGCTGATGGGGAGCCTCCAGCCACTCCAGCTGCCTCACTGGCTCCCTGCTCCCCAGTGGCCCTTACCCACCTTCAAGCCTCGTTCACAGCGCCTCTCCTTAGCTGCTTCCCCTGCCTCCTTGGCTGTGGCCACCGCGGTCTGGTAGTTATGGATCCGCTCCTCCAGCAGAGCCTGCAGCCCCACAGCCCGTCCAGCCTGTGGACAGGGCACCTCAGCGCCTGGCCGCCCCAGGGCCAGCGAGGTCCCTGCCGCTCCCTCCCTGCCAGAAAACCGCCCCCGAGATGGAACTATGGGCTCAAAAGGGAGGCAAAGGTGCACTGGAGGGGCCAGAGGCCATGCTGGAGGCGCACACAGATGATAGGCTGGGGGTGGGAGGGGGGAGTGCATCCTGGGAGAACAGAGAGGCCTTTGAGGCTGGCCAGCCACCATGGAGCTATTCTTGTTGGCTTTCTGCTTGGGGCAGCTGCTGAGGGGGCCCTGGAAGGGCGATCCCAGCATAGATATGCCGGCCACACTCCCTGCCCATTCCACAGGGCCAGCGAGGGGCACCAGCGCCACACAGCCTACCTGAGCGGCAGGGCCTGGAGCCATTAGGAGGGTTGTCTGCGTGGGCAGGTCCACGTTTTCCTGCTTCTCCTCAGGGCTGCCTGGGCTGTCTGCCTTCTCACCACTGTCACCATCCAGGGCCGCAGCCACCTCCTCTTCCTCCTCCTCACCCAAGACCTCCTGCAGCTCCGTCTGGGGAGACACGCTAAGTTCCAGGGTCTTGGGGCTCACAATAGGACTGAGACTCGAAGGCCGTCTCCCTCAGCAAGATCTCCCAGCTCCAGGCACTATGCCGGAAAGGCCACTTTCCCCAGCGCACCTTTAATCTGACCAAGGATAGCCTTAACAGGGACCCCTCCCCAGCAGAGCTTGGGCTGGAGCTCAAAGGAGACTGGCCTCACACTTGTCCTTTAGAACTGTGAGGAACCCAGAATGCAGATGGGCCCTCTCGCCACCAGGCCCAGCTGAACCAAAGTGCCATGGCCAAGGGCCTGGCAGTACTTACCAGCAGGTCTGGGTCCTCCTCCAACCCTTCCTCCTCTTCCTCCTCCTCCTCCTCCTCCCGCATACAGTCCGCTGCCAACTTCTCAATGTGGGCCATGGGCAGGGGAGCTGGGGTCACAGAGGGTCAGGACAACAGGAAAGGAGGGTCTTCAATCCACAAGCAATGTCCCACATGGAAAAACTCCCTGGGCTGCTTCCTTCTCTGCATTTGCCCGTGGTATAAGCAAGCCGCCATCCACACACCTGTGCTCCACTCCCCGCATCAAGACTCCTCACGTCGCTAAAGACATTTTAGGTTCCCTTGAAACTCCTAACCATTCTGCAAGGTAGGGATTGTGACTCGTGTTTTACACACGAGTACACAGAACACTTCCTGGGCTGCTCTCATCACCAGCTGTGTCAGTGGCAGGGCCACAAGTCAAATCTGGGCATATCTTGTACCAAATTTCTGGGTTGGACTGAGAGTTGAGGGCCCTGTGGCCCTCGCAGACCAACAAGGCCTTCTCAGGTCTCCCATCGCCCAGTTCGGGGCCCAAGGGGATGAGGTGGGTCTCTCTGAGTGGTACCTGTCCAGCCCAGCCTGAGAGAGTAACTCCACTCCTCATTCAGTTTCTGGGCACGCACCTCACTATGGGCACACCTTCAGCCCTTGCTAACTGAGCTCCTGCTCAGGCTAAGCAGAGAGACACCAGTAGGGAGGGGCAGCCAGGAGGGAGCATGAGCAGGGCCAGATGGCCTCTGGGTGGGAATCTGTGGAGGGGCCATGGATGTCAGAAGACCCAGGCGAGGTGGCTGGCTCCTCCACCATCACACTGCTCTGAGCCCAGCCCAGGTGACCAACTCACCCTGGCCCTTGGGTGCCGGCTTCCTGTTTGCGGCCCCTGTCTCTCCGGTGAGGGCCAGCAGCTCGGCCTCCAGGTCTCCGTCGTCATTCTCCTCCATTCCCAGCAGCATGTCCTCAGGGTTGAAGTCCACAAAGAGCCCGAGCTAGGTGCACAGAGGGGCCCTTAGGACCACACATGAGACGGAGGCAAGGCCCAACCAGCACCCAAGTCAGGCCTCTTGAACTGTCGGACGGACCCATGGTGCAGAAGGGGAAACTGAGCCAGAGACATCACCCCCTCAGGACGCTGAACTTCTGTTGACCTCATTGACCTCACAAGAAGCCAGCGGATTACAGTGTGACACCAGCAAGGCTACCAGGGATTTGCTGAGCGCCTGATGTGATTATCTGCATTGGTTCTCACAGCCCTGATTACACGCAGGTCTTATTCCTCTCTCCACGCACAGATGAGGGCAAGACAGCCAGGTAAGTAGCAAGTCAGAACTTAAAATAAGATCTTTGGGATTGAAGTTCAAGTACTTTTCTCTACCACCTACCTCCCTGACCTGCCCCCTTTAAAACACTCAGTTCAGAAGAGACCCTGTGGCGCTTGGGTCCAGGAAAAAGAAACTAATACAAGCCATGGCCGCTGGGTCGATTCTGACTCAGCGACCTTCTAGGAGAGTAGAACCACTACCCGCAGGGGTTCTAAGGCCGAAACAGACAGCCTCATCTTTCTCCCAGGGAGCAGCGGGTTGGTTTGAACTGCAGACATTGCTGTTGGCAGCTCAGTGCTTCACCCGCTGCACCACCAGAGCTAGAGTTCCTTACCAGGAGACTGCTTGGAGGGCAGGCCTGTTTAGTGTCTTAAGAAGCCATGTCTCAGGTCTGCCAAGCTGTGGCCTTAGAGCAGCGGTTCTCAAGCTGTGGGTCGAGACCCCTTTGGGGGTCAAACGACCCTTTCACAGGGGTCACCTGATTCATAACAGTAGCAAGATGACAGTGATGAAGTATTGCGGGGTCATCACACATGAGGAACTGTATGAAAGGGTCGCGGCATGAGGAAGGTTGGGAAGCACTGCCTTCGAGGGACCCATAGGGCCCTTAGACTCCATGAGGAAAGGCGGGCTGGAGCTGTCCAGGTCACACGATGGAGGCAGTACAGGGGTGCCACCCTTCCCCTGAAGGGCTCTGTCAGCTTTGGGAGGCCGTCCCTGCACCCTATCTCTGCTAATGAGGAACCCCCTTCTGCCCTGTGACCCTGTCTGCCCAAGCTCTGTCTAGGGGCCTCTCCCCTCATAGGGCCTGCTGGTGAAGGAAGCTCGCTCCATACCTGCTTGGCAGCTGCCACCCCCTGGCCACTGGCTTGAAGACCCTTCCGAGGTCTTGGGCCTGGCATCTTGGCAGCCTGAGCGCTTTATCTGCTGGGAGTGAAAGACGGACTCAGCGGGGAGCAACCTTCGAGCCCCGCCCCCAACAGTGCTCCCAGGGGAAGGTGTGGTTGGAGAGCCTAACTGCAGAGACCAGGCTTGGTGCCAGCTTGGACGCCTACTGCTGGAACGCTGGAGCTGCGGGTGGGCGGGGCTGCTTGCTAAGGGAGTCACGTGGGGAGGGGGGCACAGGAGGCCGCTCTGTGAACTAATTGAGAAAGTTGGAGGAGACCTTCCGAAGTTGGGCGAGGAAGGAGCCAAGGCAGGCAGATTCCTCAGTAGCCCTAGGTTCGGTGTGGGCAGGAGGTGGGGCGGGTCTCTGAAAGGGTCCGACAGGAGCGGCTGCCAGGTAAAGCTGTTTCCATGAAAATCTCAATGCATTACCGCTAAACACAACAGCAAGTTCCTGTCACCTGGACGTCAGCCCCCCCCCCCCCCCCCGCGAGCGCAGCACACGCAGGAAGCCTGCCTTGGCCTTGGCGCACCCTCTAGCTCCCTACCCCGTGCCTCCGCCACTGCCAGCCAGGGGCGGCACCAGGGACGCGCACATGGCTCCAGGAGCCCACCACGCCTGGCTGTCCTGCGGGAGCCCGGGCTGTGAGCGCCTGGGGGCTGCAGAGAGAGAAGGGGGGCCCTGTCTGTGTGGAAGCACGAGGAGCTGGGGGGCAAGGAAAGGGCACAGGCATCCAAGCAGAGAACCCGCAGGTAAAGGTTCTGAGTTGAGCACTGCGTGGCTGGCACCAGGGCGCGGACACCAATATGGGGCTTCCTGGGCACACAGGGAGACGACCCGCGATGGTCCAGGCGATGCTGGAAGTGAGGCGGGGGCAAAGCAACACAACGTCATCTTTCTAAGTCTCCGAGGAGCCTGGGCATCACTCCAAGGTCCCGGGGCTCGAGAAGGGTCAGGCTAGTTTCAGAACCGCCTCTGGAGATGCAGAGGCCCAAGGAGGGCTCCCCAGGGAGGGGAACCGCCCACGGGGGCACCCTGTGCGTGGGGTGGGGGAAGTGAGGGTGAGGGAAAGGGGGATTCCAGACAGGAGGCAGATGGATCTACGGGGCTCCGAGCTTAACTGGGCGTGGGTGTGGGTGTTCGCTCTGGAGGGGGCGCCGGGATGACCCCAGCGGTCCAGATGATGGATGATCCCAGGGGTCCGGTGGACGGTGAATGGCGCGGTCACCAGCTGAGATGGGGCACGGGAGTGGCTCAGGGAAAGGGCGAGGTCGGTCAGCTGTCAGTGCGCGGCGCCCGCCGGGGCTCGAGGCGGGGCGTCGGGGCTGGACTCCGGGCTCAGAGGAGGGCGGCCGCGGGGTGTGCAAGTGGGGAGAAGCCGGCCCGACCCCTGCGGCTGGCCCCGCCGCCCATCTCCCCCGCCGTCCCGGGATCTCCCCTCGCCGGGGGCGGGCACACAGCATACCTCGCGGCCGATCCGAAACCGAAACCGGGCCTTCTTGGGCCCGGTACCGCCCAGGGCTCCCGCGGGCCCGGGGGGAGCGGCGGCCGGAAACTCCCGCCGGGGAGGGTGCTTGCGGCCGAACACGTGACGCCACGGGCCAGGCTGCGCGCATGCGCGGAGCGGAGTGGGCGGGCGCTTCGACAGGTGACTAAGCGTGGGGTTCCCAGTGCGCAAGCGTGCCCGAGCAGGTAGCGCGAGGCCCTGGCGGGCCTACGGCGGCCCCGCGGCGGTCCGGCTGCTCACGCAAATACTGTGGGTGGTTCTCCTCCCTCCCTCTTCGACCGAGGGTCCCGGCCTGGCGCTCGCCCCGCCTAGCCGTGCCGAAGGTGGGCGGGGCCAGGACAGGCCCCGCCCCGGCCCTTTCCCTCCGCCTCCTGCCTCCCCTCCACTTAAATTTTTCTCAATCGCCCGCCATTTGTACTGCTTTTCCCATCAGCAGGGATGAAATGAACATCATCCTCACTTTACACGAGAAAGCAGAGGCTGACTTTGCCATTTAAAAATGGTAGTTCCACTCCCATTTACTATGTATGAATTTCATTATTTTATATTAATGACCACTAACAAAGAATTAATCTTAGATGCTTCCTGTAAGCAGGATCAGGATCTGCCCTTTTACTGCCTTATTCACGTACCATATTTTCAAGGCGGATCAATGTGGTAGCATGTATCCCAATTGAGTATTTCATCGTGTGGACAGGGATTCCTGCAGCCACTGATTCGTTGACGGTCCTTGGGTTGTCTCCACCGTTTGGCTGTTGTGAATGCTGCCCCTGCTTTCTGGTCTCTGTGGACAGCGAGTGGCCTGAATCACTGGGACAGATGCCAAGTCTGTCACTCAGAGTGACAGCCAAACTACCTTCCAAAGTGGCTGCCATGGCACATTTTCACCACCAACGCATGAAGCTTATTCCTCCACGTCTCACTAATACTTTACCTTTTTTTCAGGCTATGCCCATCCCAGTGGGCCGCTGAGTTGGAGGCAACTTGACAGTTTGGTTGAGATTTTGGAGTGGGTCTGAGAGGTGTGCTGGTGATGCAGCGGCTCAGAGGTTGGGGTTAGCCGAAAGGTTAAGTGGTTCAAACCCACCAGTGCCTCCATAGGAGAGAGACCTAGTAATTTGCTCCAAGGGATTTCAGGCTAGAAAACCCTACAGGGCAGTTATACTCTTTGCCGTGAGATCAGGATGAGTTGAAATGGACTGGCTGATATCTAACGACAGTGATGAATACATTGAGTTCATGTATGTTTACTGGCTTACAGTGTAGTATGTCAGTGTGACCAAGCTGCCATTATAAACAGCACCACGAACATCCTTATAAATGATTCCTGGTGTCTGTCTAGAGCAGCGGTTCTCAGCTTGTGGGTTGCGACCCCTTTGGGGGTTGAACAACCCTTTCACAGGAGTCGCCCAGTTCACAACAGTAGCAAAATGACAGTGATGAAGTCGCAACGAAAAGAATGTTATGGTTGGAGGGGTCACCACCGCATGGGGGACTGTGTGACAGGGTCGCAGCAGGAGGAAGGTTGAGCACTGGTCTAGAGCATCTCCAAAGGAACGGAACTGCTGGCTCAGAGGATTTCTGCACTTGTCAAATAACTTGTCCCTGTTGATACTATCATCAGGGGGCTAGCTGAGGTCCAATTGTTTTATATAATCACAGGAAGGTCTTCCTGGACATGATCTTTACCTGTCCAATAGATGTAGAAGGGTCCATGGTGGTGGTGCCAGGAGTTAAGTGCTGGATCACTAAAGTTGGTGACTGAAACCCACCAGCTTCTGAGGGCAAAAGGCCATTTTAAAATTATTAAAAGATCATTTTATTGGGGGCTCTTACATCAATCCAGACATCAATTGTATCAGGTATATTTGTACATGTTCCCATCGTTCTTTTCAACTGAGCACTTGGAATCAGCTTCTCTCCCACCCCCCGTGACCCTTGGAGATTATAAATTATCTTCGTATCTCACACTGACCAGTCTCCCTTCCCCCATGGCTTCCGGTGTTCTTCCTGCTGTAGGGGTGGTGTGTGGTTATGTGTCAATCATCGAGATCGGTTCCCCCTTCTCCCCCCCCCCTATATCGGTAGTCCCATTCCTGGATTCCATGCTATAAGCCCTTATCTCTGTACATGCTCTGGACTAGTCTGAAGGGAGGCAGCACTGGGGTCATGAAACTGGGAGGTGAGGAAGCCTCCAGGAACCAGAGGAATATGTTTCATCAGTGCTCTACTGCGCCCTGGTTGACTCATCCCTTCCCTGTGACCCCTGGGGGGTGGGGGATGTTCCATTGTCTACAGATGGGCTTTGGGTCTCTGCTCCGACCCCCCTTGTTCTCAACCACATGGTTTTGTTTGGGTCTTCTGATGCCTGTTACCCGGTCCTGATGACACCTCATGATCGCACAGGCTGGTGTGCTTCTTCCATGTGGGCTTGTTGCTTCCCTACTGGATGACCGCTTGTTTACCTTCAAGCCTTTAAGACCCCAGTCGCTATCTTCTAAAGTGGGGCACCACCCACTTTCTTTGCCACATGTGCTTATGCACCCATTTTGTCTTCAGCAGTTGTGCCGGGAGGGTGAGCATCACAGAAATGCCAGTTTGTTCGAACAGTGTTTTTGCATTGAGGGAGGGTATGAGCAGAGGCCTGAAGTACTTACACTACACCTGTGTATTGCCATAGAAACACATGTACACAGGCCAATCCCTCTATTTTTATGGATTAATGTATTTAGATAAGGCTGTTCTTCCTACTATTAAGGTTTACAACCCTGGAACTCCAGGGAGCAGTTCTGCTCCGGGCTACAGGGTTGCTCTAAGTATGAATCAACTTGGGGCCCTGGAAATAGATGTGAAATAATTTTTCATTAAACCCCTTTCGTGCTCGCTTCGGCAGCACAGACTAAAATTGGAACGATACAGAGATCAGCATTGACCCTGTGCAAGGATGACACGCAAATTCGTGAAGCGTTCCGTATTTTTTATAAATGAAATCCGACAAAAAACAAAACAAAAAGCCCTCTATGTGTTTGTGTCATTTATCCATGTTCTCTCTTCTTATTCTTTGTGGTGATCTTTATAATTTTGCATGTATGTAAAAAAACCAGGCATGTGTGTTCAAGACGATTAGTTTTCCAGAACCACCATAAAAAAGATGACAAATGAGGCAGCTTAAAACAAACCCCCTAATTTATTCTCTTCCCGTCTGGAGGGCAGAAGTCTGAGGGCTGGGTGTGAGCAGGGCCACACGCCCTCCGAAGGCTCTATGGAAAGACCCTTCCGGTGCCCTCCGTCACTCCTTGGCTTGTGGCAGCAGCACTCCTTCAACCCCCGCCTCTGCCTTCTCTGAACCAATGTGTGTCTGTGACTAAGACTCTCTTTCCAGTCTTTTATAAAGACACCGCCATTGAATTTAGGGCTTACCCCACATCCTGGGTTTCACGTCTAGCTACTTCCAAATAAGGTGTCATCAGGGAGATCTTATTCATTACACAGACCACGTAAACATTTACTCAATTTGAGAACAAGGGCCGACGTGACCACCCTTAGGGAATGCACCATCTGACCCTTGAGCACCTGCTTTGAATCCGCGGCCCACTTAGGCCTGAGGCGCTGAGTGTTGGCGGTGAGCTGGCGCTGAGAGGGTCTCCTGAGCAGTGCCTCTCTGCAGACGGGCTTAGCAGATGGACACTCAGTACTCGAGCTCACAGCAAACCGGGTTCGTGAAGGCTCCACCAGGGATGACATGCAGATTGGCGACCAGCCACTGTATCTTTACCGTGGATCTAGTCCACATGAAAAGGCTTCCCTCAAGGGGCCCTGGGGGCAGTGGTCATGTGGTGGACCGCTTATCACCAACTCCGCAGTCTGAGACCACCAGCCACTGAGAGAGACGTAAGACTTTTCTACTGTCAGTCCTGGAAAACACAGGGCAGCAAAGCCTGTCCCACAGGGTCCTGATGGCAGGGCCTCAGCATCAACAATTCCAGCCTCGGTCTGGAACCGTCTGTCATTTTCCCATCGAGAGATTCAGGTTAAACCCTTTCGGCAGGACTGTTTACACGATGCTCCTGAGTACCTCATGGGAAGCAACCTGAGATGACGATTATTAGAATGAATCTGTAAGAAAGCCTACGAGACCTTGATGGGAATTGATATTTATCGTTTAATTACCTCTCTATAGGAGACTAGGACTGAACCTCATAATTTTTGTGCCATACGAGTCTTTTTCTTAAATGATTTTTTTGGGTGGCAAATGCTCCCGTATATACTTGAGTATAAGCCGACTGGAATATCAACCAAGGCACCCAGTTTTACCACAAAAACGGCATAAAAATGTAGAAAACTTGCCTTATACACGAGTATATACGATGAAAAAAACAAAACAAACAGCTTAATCTTCTGGCCATTTGCTGCCAGGACTGCGAGGTCACCCCCAAACAGCCCTTTGGTCGACTAAATTTGTTAGCACACATTCAGCACAGATGCGAGGACAGTGGCAGTGCCACCAGCCTCAACCGGCAGCTCGGTTCCTGTGGGGCACACTCACACGCAGGTGTGAGACGTGGTCTGACATCCCGCATACACGTTTCTGAGGGACGTGGCACGGGTCTCCTGGGGACGTGCTAACCCCGGCAGCTCCCACTGGATGGCTCAGGTGAGGCCTCTGCAGTCCAGCTGCCCCGCTGTGACCACCTACTCTGCTAAGTCAGCTGCAGGGACGTTTCAGCTCCAAGAACCTGCCTGAAGAGGGGAAGGGACAGGCCAAGATCAATCATCAGACTGGAGGGCCTGAGCACAGGCCGGTTTACTGTCGGCCTATTGGACAGACCACACTGGACAAACACAGGCACTGGACTGGCAGGTGCTGAGGGGACAGGGTGTTTATGCCTGGTGACTTCCAGCTGCACAGCAACCAGCAGAAGTGGGGTCCTCTTCAAGAAGAGGATGCTGTTCCCCGATGCTCAGATGGCTGAGTGTCCTTGCTCCCAGGTACAGGGTGAAGTCAAAACATGTCCCTCTTAGGGTTACATCCAGCTCATCTGCTCACAGGTTTATCCCCGGCAAAGTGAGCTCCACATGGCTCTGTGCGCAGTGGATGGCTGCAGACAAGTACTGGTCTGAGGCTGGTCAAAGTGCTATCCACGAAAGGCTAACGCCCAACGGTGGCTCCTGAGGGGATCTGCAAGGCTAGTGACATTGAAGGCAGCAAGGTCAGTCCAGGTTTGTGGGGATCTCCAGTGGGAATGTGATAAAACAAAGACTCACAGCCATTGAGTTGATTCCAACTTAGAGCAGACCTTATCGGACGGGGTGAGGAGCCCTGGTGGTGCAGTGGTCAAGCACTGGGTTGCTATCCATATGGTCGGCAGTTCAAAACCACCGGCAACTCCAAGGGAGCAAGCCTGGGCTCGCTACCCCTGCAAACAGTTACAGTTGCGGAAACTCACAGGGGTGGCTGGGAGTCAGCACCACCTGGGTGGCGAGGTTTGTTTTCATAGGAGGGGGTCGAAGTGCTCTGTGAGCTGCCATAACTCCCTCTCCTCTTCAAGCAGGGGCTGCGGTGAGGAACCTCCTTAGGAAACCCTACAGCCCCGATCACGCCCCTTCAGACATTTCTGCCCCTGGAAACTCAGAAAGGACTGAGGCCGGAGTCCTCGAGGATGCCAGAGCTGCGGAATTCCTCAGAGGGTTAGCGAGACGGAAACAGTCTTCAGAGAGGCACGGGCCTACATGGGACGGATGGTGAGGAATAACAGCTTCATTCTGACACGTGTTTTGAAAGGGCTTTATGATTTTGTAGCAATCCATTCTCACTTACCCTTGCATGTGCAGTCAGATGTTGCTCACGGATCATGCGGCACATGCCTGTACGTGATGCGTGGCCATTAGATCAATGGCGGGCCGGGAACAGGCACGAACACCAGAGGGTCATGTGGTTTTGTCAAGGCTGCACCAGGGCAGTGGAGGGGCATCACCGCCAGCATGCGTCAGCTGTCCTGCAGGTGACGCTGACTCGGGTGCAGGAGAGCTTCCAAACTCGGGAAGCAGAAACGCAGGATCACAAAGGTGCAACCACACTCGACCACGAGGATGGGTCGGGAGTGGGCAGCGGTCCACTCCACATGTGGGGGGCCCGTGCATCAGGGGCCGATTCAGCAACAGCGAGCAGCCACAGAATGATAGTCAATACCCCAAATCCGGAACAGTGATTTACTGGCAATTTCCAAAGAGATGACCCCGCCATCCCTGTCCGTTGTGAGTTCGCGACAGTCCCTTGTGCTCAGACAACGAAGACTAGGCTCCCTTCAGCGCGAACACGACGTCGTTCGGGCTGACGTTGAGGCGCACGCGGAGCAGCAGGTCGTTCCTGCTGGGCTCCACGAGGAGGAGGCGGCAGGAGCCTAGGCGCGCGCACACGGCCATGGTCTCGGACACAGTAGGGTAGGGCAGCCCTTCCACGCTACACAGAGTGACGTGCTGCCTGTACACCTGCACACGGGAAACAGAGCCTAGCTCAGCTGCCTGGAGGTGAGGGCCGGGTCTGGGAAAGGAGACCCCGGTGCTCAGGAAACACAACATCGGTGCATGCCCTGCACAGAAGCTGAGGATGGAGGCTATGCTGGTATGAAACCGGGTTCTGCCAGGAACCTAGGTGTGTAAGCCTGGAGCAGTAAGCTTACTTTCTGAGCTTTGGTTTTGTTTAAAGAAGGTACTGCTACATCTTTTGCGAGTTGAAGGATATGAAATGTCCTGCCAGGGCTGGTCTCCAGGGGCTGAGAGCTCCTGGACCAAGGTGTCTGTCGGGTCATCAGGCTATGCTATAGACCCACTGTCCTCGGCAGATACAGCAAGCAGGCACCAAGGCACAAAGGCCTGGGGGGATGCCCAACTAGGGAGGCAGGAGGGCAGTCAGACGCCTTTTGGAAAAAAAGCCCTCACTGGGCTGGGCGAGTCTCTGGCCCTCCCTGGTCACCCTTTACCAGGCAGGGAGCCTCACTCACAGGTTCAGCCTAGAGTGCCTGGCATCCATCAGTTAGTGACTTGCTACAGATGTCTGGGAAAGGATCACAAACTAGCCGATGAGCTGCCTCAGGTTCTGAGAAGGGAACAAACTTGACCAGCAACTAAGTTTCTAAAAAGAATGTACCAGCACCTCTGTGTCAGTGACATAAAGCTGTGTGACACATACCAGACACTCCAGCACTGGGCACACCCCTCAACAACTCCACTTCCACGCAGTGGCTTCCCACGGAGCCCGGTCTGGAGCTGAACCCTGCAGGCATGTGCCCCAGAGAGACCTCTCCCCTGACTTCCAGCGGCCCCCAGATGTTGCTCTGTGTGGCCTGTTTCTGGAAGCAGGGCCCCTCGGTGCCGTCAGCTGTACTGGCGGTGTCTGGCTAACACATAGTAGTCTCCCACCCTGGGGCAGCACCCGGCCTGCATTCAGTCCGTCCCCGAGCACGGGGTCACGTACAGGGAGGTACCAGCCTGACATTGTGCTGCATCATCTGGGCAGCAGCAAACTGATATGCCCACCGTGTGGGACTCATGCACTTTAATAGGGCCCGATTCAAACCCAGGAGACGGCTCACCTGCTTAAACGTTGCCTCCTCCAGACCGGATCGCCGGAACTCTGCAAGGATGGCTCTCAGGAAACACTGCTCCAAAACCGAGCAGTTTCTTAAAGGAAAGAGGAGGTGTGAGTTCGCTGTGGTGTGTGCACCACCAGCCAAGAGCAAAAGTCAAATGGTTTTCCCTCATCGTGAGAACCAAGCAAGAACTGGGAACTCGTTCCTTGTCTTACTCAGCAAGGCCAGCCTGTCTGCCGACAGCTCCAGCTGCTGCGCTCAGTGCTGCCCAGCAGTGAGGCAGTGCCACCGGCAATGTGCAGCCCCAAGGGGCTTCTCTTTGCGGGATCCCCACAGCCGGGCCACACCACACAGCAGCTCAACCAAGGGACCTGTTACCCGAGGGTTACCTTGCCATCACCCCGCTGGTAAACCAACCCTGAAAAAACACATAGAAAGGAAACCGAGTTCCCAGGGCACTCCCAGCCCTGGGGCCTCTCCGCAAGGTCCAGGCTGAGGAGGTGGGAGGAGCTTACCTGATGGCAGTGATGTATGACGATGAAAACATCTCCTCCACAGCTTCCATCAGGTTGGCCACAGTGACCAGACCGGGGGAGCCGGGCTTCTGCTGGGCGAACTCGCAGATCTCAGTGGCTCTCCTACAGATGTCCAGGCAGCGGCGGGCATCTCCAGAGAGGGCTGCGACCTGCAATAGGGGCAGCTCCATCACTTGCTATTCCTTTGCCACCTCTGCCCAGGAGATCTGACCACGTGGCCTTGGAAGCAGAAGCCCTGAACTGAACCCTGGTTCTGCCACCGACAACCCCGGCCAGTGACTCCTCTTTGAGCTTCGGGTTTATCTATACACCTCCTCACGAGCCCGTGTCCTGCAGAAAAGGAAAGTAAATCCCAAGTCCTGGCAGGGAGCCTTAAGGGCACCCAGAACTCACCGCCATCAATGTGACCCTACAAAACCAGGCAGCACTGCCCCTGTGGGTTTCTGAGAGTGAAATTGCCTTTTTGCCTGTGGACACACAGCAAGTAGGTTATTCTGCTCGGTCTGAGGCACAATTTCACGTTCAAACCTTTATCTTGATTTTACAGATGGCTCCACAACAGAAAGCGCAGACATTCTCAGCTTGTTTAGAGAAAGTGGGAACATAACCGTTCCCCCTGAAGGGAGGCTGAGGGCTCTGGCTCCTTGAGGGAAAGGGGCAGTGTGACCTACGAGCAGTGAGCCTTGGCCAACGGGGCAGAGAGAGCACATCAAGCCCCAGCAGGGCCTTCCTGGCAGCACCTCACAGGGGGAGTCGAGGAGCCAGCCCCAACCTCACAGCACTGCGCCCCTCCTCACGCCAACAAACTGAGAGAAAAGATAAACCACGTTCTCTACTCGTGGTGGTGAGCACTCACCGCGGAACATGCACAAATCCAACCACCCCTCGCCGCAGCTGACTGGAGTCAGCACCATGCTCAGCCCCCTCCCTTTCCCAAGGCTCCTTCCCGGCAGCTGGAAGCTCGCGGTCCATTTCCTGCCATCAAGCAAGATCTGACCCGAGCACAAGGCTCGAGGCAGACACATCCTTTGCTGGTCACGCTAAACTCGTCTGGTTGTTAACGTGTCAAGTCTTTTTGGTTGAAGGTTAAAGATTATCCCACGGCCACAGTTTCAGGAGTCATCCAGCCTAGATGGCTCCTAGAAGTCTTGATCCCTGACAGTGTGAAGATCTACTCCGTGTCTCCCTCCTCTCATCAGGGCCAGGGTTTGGAGGATGTCAGCCACGCACCACCCAGTCCTGGACTCATGGCAGAGGGCCTCAGCTGGGAATACCTGGATTCACTCCCTCTCAGCGCCTGTGTTCCCAGCACGCGCCAGCAGTCCCCAACCGTCACCCGCCTGGAGACATCCCCAAATGACCATGCTGCCCTTCTAACATCCACAGTGCAGGACGTTGTTAAAAGCAGAGCACAGTGTGGGGCCCCTATCTCCTCCAGGCCTGTCTCCCGGACAGCCTGAACTCATACAGCCCCAGAAACCCACCGGGGCAGTTCTGTGCAGTCACTGACAGTTAGCATTGACTCGATGGCAGTTAAGTTTGGAGTTTTAAGTTTCACACTCAGAACACACAGGGTACAACCTGCCTGACACCGGGCAGGTCTCGAGGCTCCCAAAGGCTTTCTAAGTGTAGCTAGGAGCTCTCTGTGGGCGACATACCTTCCTGGCTACCAGCTGGATGGCATCACCCTCAAAGGCCTTTACGTGTTTGAGTCTGGACGTCAGGATCTGCTGCAGCTGCCCGTGAGTGTAGGGCTGGAAGGACATCCTGGTGAGGCCCTAGGGAGCCGAGATGACAGAGACACAAGGTCACCGAATGCCGGCTCTGATCATTCAGGCGGAAGGCAAGTCAGTCCATCCCCAGCCCAGTTTTCCAAGCACTGTCCTACTCCACACACAGCCAGGACCACTTCCTTTGCTGCTGGCAGCCAGTGGTACTCAGGAGGGTTGGTTTTTCATTCAACTTAAGAACCTTCCATGGTAGCAGAATTGTTAGAAGTCTCACAAGACGAGATGTTCAACGCCGAGTGGGTGGGGCAGACCTTAGCGTCTTCCACAACGTGCTTGTCACTGGCTCTCAGCTGCAGTCTTGCTTACGATGCTGTACTTCCTGGTCCGAGGGCAGACCAGGAATGCTTGCCTTGTTTGTTGTAACACACCACGTCTCTAAAACATCCTGGTCTATTAAAAGGGCTTAAATAATTTTTTAAAAAGAAACTAAACCTCTATAGCTCCGTGCAACTGAAGAGCAGACAGGCAGGCAGAAACCAAGAAGGTAGGTGTGAGGTCTGCGGAAAGTTACATACAGGTGACTCCCTGATTTCCAGTCTGGGAACGACAGTGTTTGGAAACCCCGTGTGTTGTTCCCTTGTGCCACGCTGGTCCAGCGTACGGGGCTGTAGGAACAGCGTGAGAGCTGGCCTGGCACCTACCAGTCGGCTCGCCACCCGTTTCATCATGATTCGCTCCGGCAGGTCCATCGTGTTGGCGATGGTCAGGACCACCAGCTGGGCCTCCTTGTGAGTGGGCCAGTCAAACAGATTGTACAGCACGTCTTGTTTCTGAGTCCACAGGAGGTCGAGCTGCCAGGGGAATGGTGGGAGATGTAAGGCGAGTCTCAGAGACCCCGGAGGGCAACCATGGTTTGGGTGGCGTGAGCAGCGGAGGTGGTCTGAGGGGGGAGGGGGGAACATATCTCTCTGACCACTAAAGGATGGGTTCAGATTCAAGAGACTTCCCTCCTGCCCAGGACTTGCTCTGGCAGCACCAGTTCCCCTCGGGTCCCAAGAGCCCGCCTCACCTCATCCACCAGCAGCACGGTGGTCTCTGGAGAGGAGCCTGGGGTGCAGAATCGCTTTGCCAGCAGCTCCGCCGCATGGGTGGCTGATGCCTTTTTGCCCGTCAGGTGCTGCATTGGGTAAAAACACCTCCAGTCTGGCAGGCTGTAACAGTTCTACTTTCCTGGGCTTAAAGCTCAACCCGAGGCGGAGGGAGCGGCTTGGTCTGGGGACTGCAGCCGCCCACACTCTGCCCACCATTCTGGTCGCAGCCCCAACTTGGAAGAGCAAGAGAAGGCGCCACGTGGTAATGTTACAAAAGTGAGGGAAACGGATGCTTGAAATGCACAACCACCCCGGACAGTGCCCGCGCCCCCAGAGCTTTGGTGACCTGCAAGATTTGCACGTAGATTTGGTGGGGCTCCGTCAGCTTCATGCCGTTGACCTCCACATACTGGAAGGGTGGGACCTCCTTTGCTTCAGCTGCCAGCTGCAGGCAGCGTATCACCTCATGCACGGTGGCCGTCTTCCCGGTCCCCGGGACCCCGGAGATATACATGCACCTAGGCCAAGGAAGGACAGGCCGTGGGCTGGGGCAGGGTGGGCTCCGCATATGCTAGTGGCTGGCAGACTGGGAACGTGCACCAAGGGAAGGACTGAGACCCACCCCCGGAAGTGAGGGTGAGGGCCTGCTGACCCGCAGCCGTCGATTTTACAAGACACGCTGTCACGAACCGCCCACCCAAGGTCGGCCCCATGCTGGGTGGGAAGCATAGCTCCTGTTTCTAGAGACCCACTTTCAGCTGCGGCTGCACCTGCTCCAGGCGTCAGCAGCCATCTTGCCTGTCCTCCTGCTGCTGCAGGGCCTCCACCTGCCCGAGCCCTAACGCACGGGGACGCTGTCCTCTCAGCACCCTGCCCCACAAACCTTCCTGGCACAACTCACCCTCCAGTGTGGTCCAGGAGCTTGCTTTCCACAAAGTGGTAGATGTCTTGGAATTCCTGTTCCCGACAGGGGAGGGACTGAGGCACGGCAGAAACGTGCAGCCTAGTTACAGCAAAGGGGCAAAAAGAGGCCTCCATTTGCGGCCCCAGTGGCTCCAACCAACATCACCCTCACCCACTCCCCCAGCTCCGGGGCACGGGGGGGGGGGGGGGGGGGGCCTCATCCTAGGAGACCGACCCACCTGGCTGACTCCTGGCAGGTGGGGTTCAGAACAGGTCCCACAAAGCTGAGAAGTAGGGTCCCCACCACGGGCCAGGTGGCCTCTCCTTTCACAGGGTCCCCTACCTGCCCTTTCCTGGGTAGACCAGGCCTGCAGCCCCCCTGCTCTGAGGGAACTGACAGAGGCCACTTTTCTCACCTCAGCCGGGCCTCCTCCAACACGTTGGCCGGCTCCTGGGCAGCCAGGCTTCGGCTGCGGATCTGGGGCGTGGCCTGGCGTGGCGTTCGACACGTAGGCTGCATCAAAGAGAGAAGACTTTCAGAAAGAAGAGTGCCAAAGCCCAAACGCTGTGCAGAGCAGCAGGCAAATCGGATGCGTGTCGCTCCGCCGAGGAAGCAGGCGGGGAAATCCCCCGCCCCGTTCTTCAGCTCTGCCCTGACGCCCCACAGCACCGGGATTTGGGAACCATGTCAACACAAGGCCAGTGTGCATAAAAGTATGGGCTGGAGACCCTTTAAATACCATTCTGAAACACACGAGGAATGACCAAGGAATCCCTGTCTGTGTTCAGACACAGGCAGAAGAGGAGGCTCGGGGGAAGCCAAACTTGTTTCCACTCAGGCCTCCTGTGTTCCACTAAAGCAATGGTTCTCAACCTTCCTCATGCCGCGACCCTTTCATACAGTTCCTCATGTGGTGGTGACCCCCAACCACAAATGATTTTCGTTGCTACTTCGTCACTGTCATTGTGCTACTGTTATGTATTGAGAGACCCATGTGAAAGGGCCATGGCCCACAGGTTGAGAACCACTGCACTAGAGAGTGGGTGAGGATGCCCCACAGAATTCCCATCCCAAACCCTGGGGTCACTGCCGAGTCGCACAGCCCTGCTCCCCTTTCTTCTGTGAGGCAAGCAATTTCTACAAACTGCTAACTCAACGGTGGGCAGGTCACGTTCACTGATGGACCGGCAGTGACCGCACAAGGGGCTCAAGCGGAGCAGAGATCGTGAGGGGGAGGTAGAATGAGCAGTGTAACCAACTTGAAGGTACCTAACCAGAACCATTCCCGTTGAGCACACTCATCTTCCGCCCCCAACACACATCTCCAACGATAAGGAAATCACAGCGAGGCACTTGTCACGTGACGTTCCAAGAGACAAGACGCTCCCAGGAAAACATCCAACACTCCTACACTCAACCACTAGTGTTCTCTGGTAAGGTCACAAAGGACATGGATTCACTGAGGGCCTGGAGAAGCAACGCATGTCACTTTCTTCAATCCACACATCTTCCCAAGGTCTTTGAACACGAGAAGCCTTTTCCTTCATATTCTGTAGGGTTCTGCTCAAGTTCCGCAGGAAGCAGAACAGATGTGCCTCGCCTCCACCCAACTCATCACCAGGGCCCAAGTAGATCGCGGGTGGCTGCTGTGCCCCAGGAGACAACACCGCCAGCCCACAGCCGAGCAACCGTAAGCAGAGTGCTTTGCGAGGCTTGGTTAGAAAGGCTAAGGTGGGGGCACAGTGCTTTATCTTCCTCCAGCGGCTCAGTCATGTACGAACCTTATCAGGAACTTAGACTCAAAATCTACTGCCGGCCAGGGTTCACTTACATTCTGTCCTCTGAGAACAGTGGTGTTCAGACTACAGGGTGTGTACAGGTGCCTGGGACTGTGCGACTTCGGCTATGTGGTTGTTGCTAGGTGCCTCCAAGTCAGTTCTAACTACAGCGAGCCTGTAGACAACAGAACAGCTCGCTGGCCTATCCTGAGCCATTCTCCCCACTGTGAGGTTGGAGCCCGTCTCGGCAGCCCCCGTGTCAATCCGTCTTGCTGAGGGCCGTCCTTTTCCCTGACCCTCTGCTCTGAAGAAGCCCTTCTCCCCCAGTCATATGGTGAGTATCTTCCAACCGGGGCTCTTCTTGCACCCGTGTCCGACAGTGTCCTACAGAGATTCCCAAGTGGATTTCCCATTCCTCCTTCCTAGTCTGTCTGAGTCTGACGCTCTGCTGAACCCTGCCCGTCATGGTGGCCCTGCTGCTATTAGAAACGCTGGTGGCACAGCCTCCAGCGTCACAGAAGCCACACTACAGAGCCACAGTGGTTGGCAATCACAGCTTTGAAAAGAAGAGCAGGATGCAGCAGCCGCTAAAGGAGCCCTTACGGTTTTCTTTGGGGTCTTGGAGGGAGTCTGAAAGGATGACCTCGCGGGCAATCGTCGGCGCGGCGTGGAGGGTGCTTCCTCCTCCTCACTGCTGGAGTCTGACGTGTCGGAGGTCTGCAGACTCGCTTCATCGTCTTCATCGTTCCTACCATCACCTAAAAGCCTGGACATTGGGATATTAGTTTCTTACATGCAGTGTTCAGAGTGTAAGTAAGAGACACTTCAATGACAGGTCAGCGTGGAAGAGGGGGTGCCTCGTCTCCCCAGACCTCAGGCGCAACGAGGAGTTTGCTCCACTTGCCAGGACTTACTGCTAAGTCACGCTGAACGTCACAAGACTTTTGTAAGTTTTGTGCTGTTGTTCTCGTTTCAGATGGCAGTGCTGAGGTTTGGGAAGGTTACAAACCTTGCTGAAGTTATACAGATAGTGAGGGAGAACGCCAGGTCTGAACCAATGTCTACCGGAAGCAGGAATCCTGCTATTTAGACACCCCCACACTGCTCCTCGCAGTGATCGCTATCCCCTCCCCAAGTACAACAGTGCTGGGAATGGCAGGGACTTCCAGCCACAGGAGACACAGGCCAATTCTGAATGATTAACCAGTAACAAACACCTCGAGCGCATAGACACCACAGGTGCAGCTACCATGTCTGTCTGCCCGTCCGTCAGGCAGCAGGCTTACCGAAGCTGTTGCCTAATCCGACTCAGAGTCAAGGCGGAGCTCTTTCTGCAGACACGACCAGGGCTGCGCGCAGCTGCACCTGGGGCTCCTGGTTCCTCGGCCTCCCTGTAAGACAGCGCAGCAAGGTGACTCAAAGCAGGTCAGGGCAAAAAGGTGAGGAGCAGGCAACAGAAGAGAGCCAGCCGGCCCAACGGGTTCCTGGCTACACTGAAAGGAACTAACCATATGTGACTAAAAAACACCCATACTTGAAGCTTAGATCTAACCCAGACATGGGAAAATGGCCTAAAGCTTATTCTGTTCCTGAGAATACGCCTCCACCCCGACTTGAGGAGACGGGGAACACATTCATGCCAGGCAGCCCCTGCTCCCGTTTTGTCTCCGTCACACCCTCACTGCGCTACCATCCCAGACTCCCACTTAGTAGAAATGCACCTACGTGTACGAAGAATATAGTTCATTGAGCAACAGATCATAGGTGGGTAGGAGACCTGGTAGTGTAGTGGGTTATGCATTGAGCTGATAACTGCAAAACCAGAAGTTCAAACCCACTAGTCATTGAGTGGGAAAAAGAGGAGGCTTTCAACTAGTGTCAAGCGAGTGACAGTATCAGAAACCCACATGGGCAGCTCTGCTCTACCCTACAAGGTCGTCGTGAATCAGGGTCGACTCAATGGCAGTCACTGAGTATAGTCTCTGAATCTGTACATTTTACATGTACAGCTTACCTACAAATATCTCATCATGTCAAACTGCTAAATTTAATCTACAAGCCTTATCTTCTTATGCCACATGTAGATGAGAGCGGATGCGACAGTTGAAGCGACCCCCAGCATGGAGCAATTGGTCAGGACATCTGTTCTGCAGGACAACCAGGTCTGCCTGAATCCGCTAGACTGTGGGCCCCACCCTGACAACTAGGCTGGGGAGAGGCGCAGAAATGTGTAATTTGGAAAGGTCCCCAACGAATCCATGACTCAACTCATCTACCACCCAGTGCCCTAAGGGATTTGATTGTGGCACACACGTTCACATCCTGTGCGGGATCTGTGTGCTCACTGGGAGTTAGGGCACGTTCCCGGTTACCTCTTTTGGAGTTTTTCCGGCGTCAGAATCACCAAGGACTTCTGCTGCCCTCTGATAGGATACAGTTTCATCTCTTCACCAATCTCGGTGGCTTTCAGAGCTTGGCTTCGGGGTCTCAGTGTCATGTGACCTCCAGGCGATGACTTCTGGTTGTCCTTGCGATAAGGGGTGACCTTATATACAGGCCAGGCCTGAGACCCTTCAAGCTGAGGCTGCTTACAAGGTGAGGTGATCTCAGAGGTGGCTGCTTTCCACTTGGTTTTCTCTGCAGAGGCCTGTGCATTCTGCTGGGGAGTCCTCCTGTGCGCTGTCAGAGAGACGCCTATACCCAGAGAAACCCCCAGACACTATGACTTGTCCACGTAGCACCGCACACACTCCTATCTTATCAGAAAAAGCCCACCCTCCCGGGTTGCACAAAGACAGGATGTCTCCACCTGTGAATTATCCCATGCTTCCTTCCCCCTGCAAGTGGACTCAATTACTTTCAGTCTCGTACATTTCATGAGAGATTTTCCTAGTTAAAACCACAAGTCAACTGTTAAGCCATCTTTTGTAGATAAACATGCAGCAACCGGGTTCCCACAGAACGATCTGAGACAGTGGTTTTCCACCTGGGGGCGGTCCCTGGGTGGTGCACAGGGTTTGTCCTTGGCTACTACCTGAAAGGAGGCGGATCAAACCCACCTAGCAGTGCTGTGGAAAAAAGGCCTAGCTATCTGTTTCCAAGCATTAACCCCTGGTAGTAATGTGAGTGGGAACTACCTCGCCAGCAGTGGGCTAAGTCTTGGTCTCAGCAGAGGCCGTGGATCACACGACTCCATTCCAGTTGCAGGACCCTAAAGTGAAACTAGTACTCCAACTGAGTATCGCAGAGGCTGACCTTGTTCTGAATCTGGCTACCACTCTCAGGGGATGTCAAAAAGGCCATCTCATTATCTTGTCATTCACCTGTCCCACAAAAGCCCACATCTTCTACAAAACCATGTGCCCACTCCCTTCCGTACAACGCCCACACGACTGGGGCCCAGGGCCCAGGCATTCTCCAAGGACATCAAATGGCAAAGAACATGTCAGATGGTTGGAGGACACAAAGGTTGACTCGACTCAATCCTGGTTCCTTCAAATCCAAACACGAAGATGATCTAGAGCAGAGCTTCTCAACCTGTGGGCCGAGACCCCTCTAGTGAGGGTGTGTGTGTTGAACAACCCTTTCACAGGGGTCGCCTGATTCATAACAGTAGCAAAATTAGAGTTATGAATAGCAATGAAAATAATTTTATGGTTGGGGGTGAGGTCACCACAACATGAGGAACTGTATTAAAGGGTGGCGGCATTAGGAAGGTCGAGAACCACTGATCTAGATGAAGTATAGTAAGTCTCCTACCACACCTTAATGCAATCAACATGGCTTTGGAGAAAGGAAGATAAAATTCCAACAGATATGATGGGGAAGGAGGAGCAGGCGGTAGCGATGTGGGCTAAGGCATCGGGGCGGGAAGCCTGAGTCCGCAAGCTCAGGCACAGCTAAAGAGCGATGGAGTTCCCGCACGTCAATGTCAATGGCGGCTACAGTCAGTCAAAAAGAGCAGAAACCACCCACCTCTCATCATGTAGAGAATCAGTAACTACGGGCACCTACCCAATGGGATATTGCTCGGCAGTGAAACGGACCAAGACCCAAAGCAAAGTCACGGCCACCACAGCGATCCGGACGCTTTGCTACCATACGGGCAGGTTAGAACTACAGCTCTTTACTGGAACAGAAAGCCTGGTCTTTCTCCCATGGAGTGCCTGGTGGTTTCTTACTGCTGACCTGGCCACCAGCAGCCCCGCTCAGAATCTGGACTCCTTCAAAAAGGGCACAAGAGGGGATAAATGCAGCCCCGCAGACGAGTCGCAGGCGCACTAGGCTGAGGCAAAGGAGGCAGACTGTAAAGTGTGCATCAAGTGGCTTCTCACCCTGCACAGGGTTACAGAGGCTGTGGGTCTGTACGGCATCGGCCTCATAGTTGTCCCACAGAGCGCTGGTGCAGCTAAACCTCTGACCCGAAGCTTAGCAGCCCAGTGCTAACACCACACTGCCCCAGGGCTCCGTCAGTGTATGCGTTCATTTATATGGCATTCTGGACAAGGCCAAACACGAAAAACAGATGAGTGTGAAGGAGCTGAAGGGAAGGCTTAACTATAAAAGGATGATTAAACTCTTCTATACTCTTGTTGTAGCAGTGGTTATATTATTTTTGTTAGTAAACTTATAAACTATAAACTGAAAGAGGAAATTTTGTTCTATATTTTTACGCCTCAATGAACCTGATATGTATATATATTTTAATGTTATTGAGAGCCAGATCTTAGAGGTCTTTGAATATGAAGCTAAAAATCTTTCAATTGGTAGAACTGAAGGTGACGGGAGTGAAATGCCTTCATACGGCTCTTTCGCTCCATCTCTGTACCTGTAGGAATTGGTCAGTTTCTGTTACTGTCCCTAATCCTAAGGATGACCCATCTTTGAAGCAGCAGGGGAGAAGAGAAGCCCGAGGGCCTTGGAGGAAGAGCACGTTCAAGCTCCTTGACTGAAGGCCAGCGAGACCAGATGCGTTACGAACGTGGCTCGGGGACTCAGCGGAGAACAGCTGAGGCGATGGGGCACTCTCTCCGCACCTGGCCTGAGCCTATGGGACTGTGTGGCAGGGTGGCAGGCTGCCTTCAAGGTGGATGGAGGCGAAGGCCAAGGGAACCAGGTGGCTGGGGGACAAAAACCCAGGGAGCGGCTTGGTTGGAGAGTGGTTGAGAGGCTAAGAACCAGAGAAAGACTTGGCGGCTGGCTAAGACTGACTGCCTGTAGTGACCGCATCCTTACGTTTGCCATAATAGGCAAACCTATGCCTTCCCTAAGAAGCCCCCTTCACTGTGCGTCTGTGAGCTGTGTGGCCACTGCAGCGAATGACTGTCCCCGGCATGGGTGTCTGGTGGCGTGGGAGGACAGTTGGTGGCAGAACAGGTACAGGAGGAGGGTCCATGAAGGCCTGCCTGACCCATCTCACAGCAGGAAGAAAGCCAGAGGCCAGGTATAGCCCCGCACTGCTATTTATTGCAGCGACTCATGTCCAGACAAATATGAAAGTCTCTCGCAGGCAGGGGAAGATATAAAACTAATAATAATTTGTGATTTATCAGGGGTCCATGGGAGGGTGGGGGAGGGAGGGCAAAAAGAGGAGCAGATACCAAGGGCTCAAACAAAAAGAAAATATTTTGAAAATGATGATGGCCACATGTACAAATGTACTCGGCACCACTGATGCATGGACTGCTATAGGGCTGTAAGAGGCCCAATAAAATGATTTATTAGGAGGGAGGGGGATGGGGGGAAAAAAGGAAAACGAGCTGATTCCAGGAACCCAAGCGGAAGGCGAACTTTGAGAATGATGAGGGCAACGAATGTATAAGGGTGCTTTACTCAATTGATGTACGTATGGAGTGTGATAAGAGTTGCATGAGTCCCAATAAAATTACTTTTAAAATATATATATATATGAATGTGTCTCAAAGTCCGAGACTCTCATACCTCTATTGAGCATCATACCTTTCTGTCAAAACAACTAAGCCAAAATATCATCACCATATCCTCCCTATTCTAAGTTTGTAACTGGGTCAAACCTAAATTCCTTGACTTACCATCACGGTCCTGCAGAATCAATAATAAAATATACTGAAATCACTTCTAAGTGTTGGACTTACAGGGGACCATTTCATTGTTTATCTGCACGTACATTTCATTTCTTTATTTTTGGACACTATCAAGAATAAAAACCAACCAAACTTCTTTACCGAGTAGATTCTGACCCATGGCCACTCCATCAGACAGAATGGACCTGCCCCAAGGGTTCCAAGGGGTGAATCTTTATGACAGGTCCCACCTCTTTCTCCATGCAGTGGCCAGTGGGTTTGAACCACCCATCTTTTGGTTAACAGCCAAACACCGACCCGCGGTGCCACTAGAGTTCCTGAAAATATCTGACACCCAAAGAGTTTGGTACGCACACAAAGATTCCAGGGAAAAATGGAATGGAAAGAGAATGGAATTTTCTTCCATGAACTCTTTGAAGCTCCATGAATAATAGGACGAAAACGATCTCTGAGGCGAAGAAAGCTGATGGTGCCAGGCTATCAAAAGATTTAGTGCCTGGGGTCTTAAAGGTAAACAAGCGGCCATCTAGCTCAGAAGCAACAAAGCCCACATGGAAGAAGCACACCAGCCTGTGCGATCACGAGGTGTCGAAGGGATCAGGTATCAGGCATCATCAGAACAAAAAGTCATATCATGGCGAATGAGGGGGAGTGAGGAGTGGAGATCCAAAGCCCATCTGTAGACCACTGGATGTCCCCTTATAGAGGGTCTCCGGGAGGAGACGAGCCAATCAGGGTGCAGTGTAGCAATGCTGAAACATACATCTTTCCTCTAGTTCTTAAATGCTTCCCCTCCCTCCCCACTATCACTATCCCAATTCTACTTTACAAATCTGGCTAGACCAGAGCATGTACAGTGGTACAGATAGGAACTGGAAACACAGGGAATCCAGGGCGGATGACCCCTTCAGGACCAGTGGTGAGAGTGGCAATACTGGGAGGGTGGCAGGAGGGTGGGTGGAAAGGGGGAACTGATTACAAGGTACATATAACCTCCACCTGGGGGACGGACAACAGAAAAGTGGGTGAAAGAAGATGTTGGACAGGGCAAGATATGACAAAATAATAATTTATAAATCATCAAGTGTTTATGAGGGAGGGGTAAGCAGAGAGGGAGGGGAAAATATGAGGAGCTGATGCAGGGGCTTAAGTGGAGAGCAAATGTTTTGAGACTGATGAGGGCAATGAATGTACAATGTGCTTTACACAACTGATGAATGTATGGATTGTGAGAAGAGTTGTATGAGGCCCTTAATAAAATGATTAAAAGAAAGAAAGAAAATGATCTCTGAGAACTACCCTGGGCGGACCTTCAGGTACCATTTAAAGAGCAAGGTAAAAAAGAACCGACCGGTGAGGGGAGGGTAAAGAGCGCATGCATGCACGGGCATCTGGGGACACCTGCAGCGCCGACCACAGGCAAGGGAGGCCGGGAGAGAACCTAAGTTCCCGACAGGTGGGGAGGCCGGCCCTCTGCGAACAGCTGTGTTCCCACGTCAGTTCCCTAACTCTGTCACTGTCTCACACGTGTAACTTGGAATGACAAGTGTTTAATAGAGCAGAGGGCGGCAAGCTCTCCTATAAAAGGTCCAGATGGTAGATACTGTAGGCTTTCCGGCCTATTTTGCATGACATTTAAAAAATCTTTTTTAAAAGTCTTAATTTGAGGACTGTACAAAACCAGGTATGCTAGGTTCTCACCAACTGTAGTTTATCAACCCCGAGTCAACGGCAGCAATGTTTCTTATGTGATCCTTGTGGTTATAGAGGAGAATGCCTGTGTCCTTAAGGAGATACGTGCTAAAGCGGGTGTGACATATATACACACACCCACTCCTATGTACACACACACGTCAAGCCATACCCACTGCCCCCGAGTCCATTCGCTGTGACTCAGTGCAGCTCTCTGGAGGACACCCATCTTCACCCTTCTCCAGAGCAGTGGCCGGACCTTGTGGCTACCCATCCGGGGGCACACAGATTTACAAACGATGTGCATGCACTTAGATCAAAGGAGGGAGGATGAGAACACGCAAATGGGGCAAAACATCACAACGCTGAGTCTAGGTGAAAAGCACAAGTGTTCGGGATTCTTGCAGTTTTCCTGTGTGTTTGAAGTTTCTCCAGGACGGCTTGGCAGAGAAGAAGGGAGATACAGAAACCTGTATGGGCCACAAAATAGGTAGGATTCCTATTGGAAGTGGGAAGCAAGGGGGAGGGGAAATCGCTCCAGGCAGGGAGAACATTAAGAGCTATGGTTTGGAGCTAAGAAATGTAAGAGATGAGCGCAGTCCAGGTGAGCTGACAAAGAAAATGGTCCACAGGCCAGGCTTCCACGCGTCGCGCTCAGGGTCTCCTAAGGTCAAACCCCGCAACCTCTCATTATCACAGTCTGCAATGTTTTCACCTACTTCCCAAGGAGGACCCCGTGAGGTTTTCTGGACAAGGAATTAACTAAAAGATGAAGCTCATCCTAACTCTCTGACCTTATTTCTGAAAGCTTGGCAAACATCCTTGCCTTAGCCCCGTCTTCCATACACACCACACCCACTCCTGCTGAAATAGTCATCATTCAGGCTACACCTGTCCTAAATCCTAACCATGCTTCAAAGTTCTGCCGAAGTAGCAGCTAACAAGAGATAAGGAGACTTACTCTCTAGTAGTTTAGCATCTAATTGCTCCAAAATTGTTATTTTATCTCCTCACATGAAAACCCCCTTAAGCCAGACATGCAGAAGCCATCCCAGCTTCTCCGGAGTCCCTCGAACGTGGGCCTTGGCTATAAGTGAGACGCTCCTCTTTGCTCCAGAGAACCTTGAATATTCCCAAATTAGAGCACCCTTGCGACAGCTGACGTCTAAACCTGTGTGGATTTGACTGTTCACTTTAAATTATGCCACGCCAATACCAGAGGCAATAAGTGAGCACTCACATGGATTCAGTAAAATTACAGAAGGGACATGTCCTAGGGTATACAGGCACACAGTTTTCATTCTTGTCAAAAGATTAGCAACTGCCTACAAATAACTCAAAATGCAAAACACACACTCATCCTGCCAACAAGCAACTGGTTTACGAGCGAGGCTTTCAGTGCCAGGAGCCAGAGCTGTGGTTTGCCCTCTCTTTCCCTCTGCACCGTTTCCCGCCCAGGTGGCTAAGGCAGAGAAACAACACCCGGAAGACAGAAAATGATGGGGTGCTTGGCTTATTCGTGCATCTAAAATGCCTGTCTTCTGCCTGCATCTCAATCACCTTCGAGTTTGAGCAGAATGCACTGGCCTGTCAGGACCTTCTTACTCAGTTGTAGACAGCACCGTGATGTGATTTTCATGTCCCCTGACACGTCCTGTACAGAGAAGCCTCGGCATCCCAAGGCCTATCACATCCAGTACTTGAAATTTTATCAGTGCAAAAGAGGTTTATGTATTCCCTTTAGTTTTTAGTGGATGTCAGACAACGATAGAGATCAATCCATTAGGGCCACCAGGCCAGCCATTCAGTCAATAGGATGAAAATGCCAGCCTATGACCAACAGTATGTGGCCTGGGCTGTCACCCGAAGCAGTACTTTATTACAGTCCCGCAGCCCGCTATTGCCCACTGTGACCAAGGTGCCCTTACCGTTCAGCTCCAGCCTCTTGCGTGCTCGTGGAGTGAGAGACCGGATGGCACTCTGGCAAGATTTTGAGGCCTGGTGCCTGGACTCAATCCTCTTGTCCGCATGCTCTGCTGTGGCCCAGGGGTGGCTGTGCTCGCTCTTCATCTTGGCGCCCACAGACTTCTGGAACCTGGGGCTGCTTTCCTGGAGCGTGTCCAACCCTGCAAATACTTCTGCAGATAGAGGGCTGAACTTCTTTTCGTTCCAGGACAGTTTCACAAAGAATGTCTTTCTATACTTCAAATCCGCAGGTATCACGTCATCCAAGGCTAAAGCTACTACCTGCATGCAGGGAGTAAAGGAGGGTAGAAGAGATCAGGACCCAGCACACCACTTCAGAGTGACAAGCACCAGCATGCAAGTGGCTCACTGCTCAGGACAATCCACCCCACAAGAATAAAAGGCAGCATTTGCCCAAAACAAGTTTCAGAACTGAAGACAGTTAAGAAGGAAGCATGGTGGTGGAGAGTGCAGGGAGCCAGTGGGAAGGACACCATGTGTACGTTCCACAGAGGGTCGGCGCCTGATGGCGTGGAACAAAATGCGCACCTATCGTCCCCGGGAAACTAATGTGGTGTCCGCTCACGCCACAAACAAAAAAACCACCCCCAAAACATGCAAGTCCCTATCTGTGCCTGGAATGTTACTTTTCAGTCTAAAGAGACACAGATGTGGCAAAGTGTCTTGACAGAGAAAACTGTAAGAATAGTTTAATATTTATTGAGCATTTAATCATTAGCGGCTTTAATGAAGCCAACAAAATACCTAGGATACATAATTCTTTTCGTTTCATTTTTGAACTGTTTGTTTGCTTTCTCTCTTAATTCCTGCTGGCCTCACCTTCATCCAAGTACACTGTCTCACGCCTGCCTTATTTCTGTCCACCTCACCCCCCAACCTGCCGGCTGATAGTCACATGCAGCAGTGGACGCCTTTGCACCCTACTCTGTTCAGCCACGACACGTTTTCCCACAAGACACCTTCTGAAGTATGCTCCCGCTCGGGCAAGAGTCTATAATGGCTTTTACGGTAGCAAGCTCAGGGTGTGGATTGATTCTGACACACGGCGACCCCACTGGACAGAGTTCTCAAGGCTGTGACCTCTTGGAAGCCGATCGCTCGCCCTGCCCTTGGAGGGAGCTCTGGGTGGGTTTGCATCTCTAACCGCAAGCATTTGAGTTACCCAGGGAGCCAACATAGCATATCAGATTACTGACTTGGATGGCAATGCCTTCAATGCATGCCTCACAAGGGCCTTCCGGCACGAGGCATGCAGGGAGTGCCAGGGTCCCGTTCCATCTCACCACTCTCTGCCCCAAGCCTTTCCAGATCCTCCAAACCTGTGGTTTCCACTCGACAGTGCCTTGCACCCCGCCTGGGCTTTCTCCCTTTCACTGATCCCCCTCAAAGAGAACGCTCTTGGACAGCACACGTCAGGCTGAGCTGTCTGCAAGGCAACCTGGGAAAATCAGGCCAGAGCCTCTCTGTTCTATCACGAAGCCAACCCCTGGATCACCACACCACACAGGCCACGGGGTGCTTGACTCCCACCATGGGGGCCTGAAAGAGTTTCACAAGTCACCTGGAACTTGTGTCCTCGAAACAGTGTCTAATTCAGCCCACACGGGAGCAGCTCATCAGCACCTGCTTTCTGGGAAATCCCATAATCCACATTTACGGGCAGCGCCTAGCCCCCAACCGGGCTACTCAAGGTGCGCCTCAGGTAAGTGTTTCTCCTCAGTGCTTCATGCCTGCCACAGCACAGCGAAATATCATATCCCACTAAGATACTAATTCCTTCTCAACCCTCAGGCCACAACCCAAATGTCACCTCCTCTAGGAGGTCCCTAACACACAGCAAACACTCTCAATTGATATCCGTTGAGATTACATAAGCAGGCAAGCAGAGAAGGTGACAGAAGATACTTTATCCCCGGTGGGTTAAGTCACAGCCAGAAATGATGTTGCAGGCACGCAGGCTAGGAGACAGAAGTAAGTTTCTCGGAAGGAAGCAGGACACTACCTACCCGCACGGGGCCGATGATGGTCTCCACGTTGATGTTGCCGTCACAGGCGGGATAATCATACCAGAAGATCTCCTGTGGGGCAGGCTCGCGGCCCAACAAGTGCCGCTTCCCTTCCGGAACTTCGGAGAACCGGACACACCACTGCACTCGGGCACGCTTCTTGGAATGCGGCTTAGAACCTAGGAAGGCGGAAAGAGGAGGGTTAAGAATATCTGCAAATATAGCCACGGAAAGAACCGTGCCGACCGCTTCCTATGTGCCAGATCCTGTGCTGAACACTGGCCAGGTACTGTCTTCACCTTACAAGGTGGCTGCTGCGGCCGTGCCCCTTGCCCAGGCACCAAGGTCACTAACCAAACCCACTGCCACCGAGTCAATCCCACCTTTTTAGCAACTCTCTGTAGGGTAGCCGAGATTGTATCTCTTTACAGGGGAAGACAGCTGTAACTTCTTCCCATGGTGCTTTGCCCCAACCAGACGGTTAGCCCAGCCCACAGCACCTGCAGGGCACTTAGATAATATGCCAAAGAGCCCATGTCCAACCAGCAGTGACATGGCATTCGTGCCCATCCCACTTTGCTCTGGTTATTGGTGCTTTCAGCCAACAAAGAAATTACAAACGGCACACGAGAGGGGCCACTCTAAGTCCTGGCATGGGGCAGTGGGTTGCATTGAGATGCTACCCATAAGGTTTGTGGTTTGAACCCGCCAGCCATTCTGCCCGAGAAAGATGAGGCTGCCTGCTGCTGTAAAGATTCAAAGTCTCAGCCACACAAACGGGCATTCTACTCTGCCTCTTGGGTCCAAGGGCCGTGAGTTTAGGTTTGTCTGTTACTGTTGTTTTGGACTCTAATCCACCAGAGCTCAGTCATGGTGTAACAGTGACACATATCCAGCTGGTGGCTAAGGGAGCTGGAGCCTGCCAGCCACGTGGGCAGAGCAGATCTAGCAATCTATTTGTAGACTGTTACGGTGGGCCGTCGAGTTGATGTCAGGACAGAGTGGACATGCCCCACAGGGATTCGTAAGCTGTATCAATCACAAGGAGATCGCCAGAGCTTTCCTCCCAGAGCAGCCGAGCCCGTAGCCAGGCCCCATCACGGACCACAATGGAGCCACCAAACCGCAGGGAAGTGAATATCTGAGCAAGCAGAGACGGAGTGACTGTTGGCCAATGTCCACTCCCAGCTTCAGCGGTGACATGGTGACACAGGGCAAATAGCCCTCGGCGGCAGCAGCTCCCAGTAGAAGGCAGACACCCTTGCCCGCCAGCGTCATTCCCCTTCCCTCCAGAGCTTGCCCTCGGCCAAGGCCAAGGCTGGAGCCATCCTGAGCAGCACACACTTGTTCTGATGTGCTCCCCCTAGTGGATGCTAGTGCAAAGAGGACTTTCTCCACCCTTTTCAAACACTCCTCCAGGCAACTCCCCACTCCCGCCCCTCCTCTCACAAGCACCCCCACACTAGCTCCTGTGGTCTTTCCGGGAAGATGCAGTTTCGTGTCGTTTCAAGTCCCCAGCAGTTTCTGCTTAGCCCTCCCGGTGCGCTCTTGTGTGGCAGAGACCTGATTCCCCGACTTACACTGCAGAAGGGCCCTCATGGGCGTCCGAGGCGGTTCATCTTTATGGGAGCATAAATCTGGGGCTTCCGAATTGCCGACTGTGGCTAAGCAGCTTAACCCACTATTCTGAGGTGTTTTTCCTGGCCTGATTGAGCTCCATCCTTATGATGAGGCCGCACGCATTCATCAAACGCCCCACAACTCCAAGCCCAAAGTGGAGTCGTCATCTCGATCATAATGCAAAATACGTATCACACCTCCCCCCCCCAATCTGTCGTCCTGATCCCATCCTGTCCCCTACTTCCAAAATACTCCCTCCAGTCTTTCTGACTCGCGCCTTAAAAAATAAAAACAAAAATTTTTTAATGGCAAAGCAGAATTCCTGACCCCTCCAGCCCCATTTTACTCAATGGCACTCTGGGAGTGGAGCGAGTCACTGGACGGGAGAAGGAAGGAACACTGTGCAGGTGACCTCACCTCACCCTCAGAGGTGCCCTGCATGCGACCACGAACATCCATTCTCTCTAGCCCCCAACTCACCATCTTCAAACAACTGAACCAATTTAGCAACGTATGGGTTTTCATCATCACTGCCTTCAATTAGCACAAATTGTCCAACTTGGATATGAACCTGAGTCGAAGAAGCTTCCATTTTCAAGCACATTTCTCTGGAAAGTAACGAAGACTCATGTAAGAAAATCACTGAGGGCTCTTCCCACCTTGGCAGAGGAAAATACTCCCCAACTGGAAAATTCCCTAAACAGCTTCTCTCTGCTGACCACTCTCCTATCAGGGAACCAATTTACCCAGATTCTTTCAAGACTAGAGAAAATGAGTTCGATGAATGAATCACTTAGGCAGAAGAATCCAGAGGCTTTAATATGAACCTCAATTTCGCTCAGTTATTAACACAGAACAGACAAAGCTTACCATGGCCAGAAGCCACTGCTCTGCGAGCTCTCAGGCCAAGGAGGACATAGTACGAGCAGCGAATTCTATCCTATTACTTTGAAGACATGTACAGAACCTTAAACTTCAAAGACATTACCACGCACAACAAATTGTATCAAGGCATCACAACCACCTCCCGCTCCTCACACTGCTCCTCGATGCCACCACCTTCTCCCATCAGAACAACCCTCCCTTACAAGAGATCCGTAACTAGTGTCCCTGTTTTCATGACGTAGTCCCTGGAACAGGCTGGGGAGAATCATGGCCGCTTGGCTCGGAGACCCTGCCTTTCCAGAACGTCATCACTCACCTGTAGACCTGGCTGTGTAATTTTCGATCATACAGTGGCCTGCCAACCCATGAGTAGGTTTGTCTGGTCTTCAGTCTGGTGTTGCAGTGTGCCATGGCTCCTGCGCCCCAGTCACTGAGTTGTGCGACCTCAGAGGATGAGTCCAGCCGTCTCTCTGCCCAGCTAGAAGCTCACCAACGCAAGAACTAAAGCCATAGAAAAAACAAACAAAGGTTTCAAAGAGTGGCTCGAGATGGCAGAGTAAAACGCTATAGTGAAAGGTGCAAAGGCTTGGAGTAAAAAAATAAGACCATTGAACCCGCTCTTGTCATTCCCCAAGCTGAAAGAACAAAGAAAAACTTGAAATTTCTCAAGGGGAAATACTGAACGACTAAAGTCACCGTACCAAAAAGAAGTCATCGGCATCAACCACTCCAAGAAGGGGGAGCCCAGGATGAAAACTTGGCGGCACTGAAGGTGTTAACAATAAACAAGGCTCCAGGAACGGAAGAAATACAGCTGAAATGTTTGCAGTGGAAGCACTCACCTAGGGCAAAACATTTAGCCAACTGACTGGAAGGGTCCTAATTTGTGCCCATTCCACAAAAGAGGGGCCCCGGCAGAATGTGGAAATTTGTATCATTGACATCACCCAAACTCAGACTAAGCCTACCGACATCCAGCCAAGTCTGACTCCGAGCAGACCTACAGGACAGTTGAGCTGCCCTTTGGGTCTCTGGGCTTTTTAAATCTTTGTCAGAGCAGAAAGCCTCGCCATTCTCCTTCAGGCCCACCGGTGGGTTCAAATCACTGACCGTGTGGTGAGGGACACAAAGTACACCCACTGTGTCACCAGGACTCCCATTAGGTCACACACAGGTACAGTCCTTGAAGAGAAAAATTTTAAATTGCGGCAGCACATCAACAGTAAACTGTCAGAAATTCAAGCCGGGTTTGGAAGAGGCTGTGGAATGAGGGTTATCATGACTCATGGCAGAGGGAGCTTGGTCGGAGACAGAGACTGTGCTTTGTTGCCTATGCAAAGGCACGCTATTCTGCGGAGCCTGATAAAGTTTGAGTAACACTGGAAAGCACAGGAATTCTACAGCACGTAACTGTGCTCATGCAGAGGTAGTGCACAGACTCGGGCAGTGTGGAGACGGAAGGTGTGCATCGCCCTTGTGCACTTTTCCATCTGTGCTGGGTAAATGGTCCGAGAAGCTGGCTACGTGAAGGCTGCAGCATCACGGTTAGAGAAAGCCTCGCGCACAACTTGCGATGTGCAGACAGCACAAACTTGCGCACTGAGGAGGATTTAAAGCACTTGCAGAAGATCAGAGACTTCAGCCTTCAATCTGAATTGCACCTCCATATGAAGACAACAAAACTCCTCACAAATGGACTAGTAAGCACCATCCTGGTAAGGGGAGAAAACCCGGAAGCTGTCAGAGTTCGTTCTACACAGTTGTTGTCCATGTAATCATCGCTCAGGAAATACAGCAATGCCGTCGTTGCATCGGGTAAATCTGCTGCACAAGACGATCTTAAAGTGCTAATGGGCAAATATGAGAATGTTGTCCTTACAGAGGAAGGTACACCTGAGCTAAGCCATGGTATTTTCAATTGTCTCATATGCACGCAAAAGCTAAGCTATATGGAAAACCCACGAGGTGTCAGGGTAATCCTGCCCTAGCACATCATCACGGGTCCGGGAGGTGCAATTGTACAGCGCTTATTAAGTGAACATCATAGTAAAGTCCTAGAGAGCATGAGAGAGAAATCATGGAGTCAGGCACGTTTCATGGTGGCATGCTCACCTCAACCTCACTTGGTGGTCCACTTGGAGCAATATTTAATGCTAACCAAGGCTTTTATAGTCTCAGGGGACATGCAAGTCCCTAATTACAGGTAAAGACATATGTCACAGGAAGGGGTTGTACTATAGGTAATACAGTAATGGGAGGGGAGTGATCTAGGGGTATACACGCAATAGGAAGAGGAGGGATTGGGGGTATACAAGTGGCAAGATGGGCGGATCCTCGATTCAGGATGGCAGCCTAACTTTGGATGTCACTGAGCCTGTTTGACCTGTTCTCTGGATCTCCATAGAAACCATTATCAGTAGGGTGTGAACTCCACCTACAGGAACCAGATCCAAGACTGCAAGCCTTTAGGGAGAAGTAACCCACTGTCTTTAGCAGCAGGGAGCAGGCCTACCCATTGTGGGACTAGATAGTAGTGGCAGCTGACTGCCTTCCAGGAAGTAACTCCACAATAATTAGCTGCAAGCAGTGTCCTAAATCTAATGTATTTGGGTAGAGGACTTGGGAGAAATCTTTCTGTTTCCCACAAAGAGGAACTGATGCCTAGCTAGAGTCCCCAGAGCCCACAGGGGCAGTTAGTTCTACTTTGTCCTACAGTGTCACTGTGAGTCAGAATGCTCAGTGGCAGTGAGGTGGGTTTTGTTTTGTTTTAAACTTGTACTGCTCTGGTAGTTGAAAAGTATTTTCCTTTGCACTTGGATAAGAATATTGTAAATAGCTGAAACGAAGTGCTTGCACTGAAATATATGGGGGTGCGGGTATTCATTTTTAGGATACAAAAAACAAATGTAAATGAAAAGTTATTTGATTATCTTTATAACTGGAAACTGTAATCTACTAGATCTAAAAGTATTTCCGATCCATTATTTTAAGCTTAGTTAAAATAATAAACCTACAGATTAAAATCAATCTAATATTAATTGACTACATTTTAGAAATGAACAGAACATGGAACTGATTAATGAATAAAAACAAATAGAAGGCTGTGGAGAAGTAAACACAGTGCATTTGAATGCATAATATCCAATAAGCTTTTGGTATAAAATAGTAAACGTGCATGAATCTTACTTTCTGTTCAAGAAAACGTTTAACTTACTTTCAATTTATGTTCTTCCTAATGGCTGATGCAACACAAAACCGTCAGAAATAAGCTAGGACAGTTTGCCTTTTCCAAAGTGAAATCAAGAAAAAAAATGCTATCAAAACACAAAGGATTAAAAATGAATGACAGCACCCACTAACCTCTCATTAAGGAAATCACTTCCCAGGAAGATTTTTGTGATGTTTGAATAAGCTAGCTGTAGGGCTGACTTTGAGATTTGTTATTTTGATGCTGGCATTTGATTTCACTGGTAAAATTATCTTATTTTTCAAATCCCAAACTCGCACACAGAAGCGCCACCATCATTCGTGGTCAGTGAAAGCACTCGGTGCGGCGGCTCTTCTAGCTGTAGTCTGTGCTAGTCTCACCCATGATGATCAGATCAAATCAAGCGTCAAATCAGCATAGTGGGCTTTGACGTGGGGCTTGGCCAGTTTCAGTTTCGCCTTCCCTCTGGTATGAGTGCCATCTCTGAAGCAGGTACAGAGCGTTGGAACTATCAAGAAGGATGATTCACCAGTGCAGTGCATGCAGATCCTGGTCTAAAGTGGTGGAGGCAGCAGAGGCCACAGCAAGGAGATCCTGAGGGGAGCCCCCCCAAGACCCTGAGGCAACCACATCTGTACATATGTTGTCATCATCCTTTCCAAAACATTTTCTACTTGAGCCCCTGGCATCAGCTCCTCATTTCATCCCCTCGCTCCCTCACCCTCCCTTTGATAATTTATAACTTCTTTTTTTCCCCTCCGTGTTTTATGCCGAGTGCTGTCTCATTTCACCCACTTTTCTGCTGTCTGTCCCTCTGGGATGGGGCCCTATGTCGATCATTGTGATTGGTTCTCCCTTACTCCCACACCGCTACCCTTATCCTCCTAGTATCATCGCTCCCCTTATTGGTCCTGAGGGGTTTAACTGTTCTGGATTCCCTGTGTTGAGAGCTCTTATCCGTACTAGTGTTCTGGGTCTAGTCAGATTGGTAAGATAGAATTTGGGTCATGGTAGTCGGTCGGGGTGTGCGTGTGTGAAGCACTAAAGAACCAGAGGAAGGTTGTGTGCTTCATCGGTGCTGTATTGCACACTGACTGGCTCTTCTCTTCCTTATGGGCTGTCAGGGGATATCCAATTAACTCCTGATGGGCTTTGGGTCTCCACTCTGCCCTCCCATTGTAACGCATTTAGTTTGTTTTGTTTTGGGTCTTTGATGCCTGATACCGGATCCTATCTACACCTCATGATCACACAGGCTGGTGGGCTTACTTTTCACTTTCTAATATTCCCTGAGCTGCGCTCAGTGTAACCAGTCAGGGCGTGGCTATATGTGTGCTAGGGTGGGTGACCGTCCCTGATAGGGTAGGCTGAGAGGTCAGGGATAAGGCAGGCTACATGGATTCAGAACCAGCCCCTCTCGGCCTGGCATTCTGCTCTCAGCCTGCTTCCCACACCTCAAACAGACCAGGCAGTTACTGCTCTCACACTGTCGCACTTGCTACTGTTTTTAGCTACACATTTTTGCAGGGATGGCTCAGTTCTGTGTTCCAGTAATACTTTCTCAAGTCTTCACTGACACCCAATGGGAAGTTGTCCCTCTTCAGAGTCCCCCCAAATCATGTCCCATCACACTACTTTTATTTCACTTTTTATCAAGGCAATAATCATTGTTTTATTTTCTTCCCACATTAGAATGTAACTTCTAAAAGGGCAGGGACGGACCTTTTTGATCTGTTCCTAACTGATTTCCAGGGCTTCCAGATCGGACCTGGCACTTAAGAGGTCAAAAATAGAATGAATGAACTAATGAATGAATGAAATGAATTGGTTTTTTAAAATCATCAAGAAGGCTGAATGTAGAGTAAGCAGAACTCCCGTACATTGCTGGAAGAAGTGCATGTTAGTACAACCCCTTAGGAAATTGGCAGTACCTGCTCCAGCCGGTCATCTGCATCCCATAGGACTCAGCCACTCCACAAGGAATGTGCTCCACAGAAACACATTATGTCATCAAGAGGAAAGTTCCTGGCAGCACCATGGCTGGGAAATGGAATCAACCACACCTGCCTGCAAAAATGTGGGAGCAACCTCACCAGCTGAAGTTGAGCTCAAGAAATGATTGGGTACTCTATTCCTTCTACCTATATCAAGTTCAAAAGCAAGCAAAAGTAATCTGTGGTGTTAGACATCAGAAGGGAGGGCAGCCTAGCGAAGGGAAAGGCTTCTGGAATGAACGAGTAATGCTTGCTTTGGGGTCTGGATATTGTTGCCATCAGTATAGAATATATATGTATACACACACACCCCTATGTATATTCCATGGGTATTTTCCTTGAGGAAAATCGTTATGCTCTGTATACTCTGACTTTCCCGCAGGTACAAAAACAGCAGGCATTCTTCTAAAGCAGCAGCAAAGAAAAGCTGAGCCTCTCCCACCCCGTCTTACCAGGGCAGCACTTCATCACATCCACCTCTAGCAGAGAGCTGCTCCTGGTGGCTGGGGTGGGAAGGCAGTCTGACTCTGGGCCAGGCAAAGGCTCTGGCTTCTCGCAGACACCCACCAACAGGCTCTGAGTGTCACAGATAGTGGAAATCTGGAAGATACAGATCACCCAGCCCAGAGGCCACACCCAAGAGGCAGTTAATTGAGGTGCAGTTAAAAACAATAATAAACTCCAGTGAAACTCACTGCCCTAGGACCCTATGGAAACGCTCCCTCAGATTTCCGAGGCTGTAAATCTTTACAGTGGCAGACAGTCTCATCGTTCTCTTTACTGAGCCAATTCTGCAGAAAGCTGGGCCAAATTCTTTCCTGACTATCTCATGACCTCACAGTAATCCTAGAACAATGCGGTGTACACAGCAGATGCTCAGTGTTTGCTGAACGAAAGGTCCCAGGATCCCATCCAATGTTACACAAGATGCTAAAGCCAGAGTCCAGTGACTGTGCTCCCAACCACTTCACCAGACAGTGAAACTGGGCGCCAAGGCCTGGCTGAGAGCGCTTACGCCTGGTATGCTTGTTATATTAGGTTAGGCTGCCCAAGCCACCAAGAGGGCAACACAATCTCAATTTCCGTATCTGCAAAAGGGGGGTAATATATTAAACACCTAATGGGTGGCAAGAACTATTGGAGGATTGTTGAGGATTAAGTGAAGAAAATGCATAAAGGTAAAATTCACTTCTTCATGCCTCTGCAGTTATTTGTAGGATGCAACGATATATGAGGCACACACATCACGGATACTGAGTCAGTGCTGACTCATAGCAACCCCTTGTGAGACACACACACACACACACACACACACATACACAGACCCTATAGAACAGAGTAAAACTGGCCCTGTGAGAGACTGTATCTATCTCTCTGTGCGTTGTGCATGTGTATGAATGTTACAGAACCCATATAGTTCACAGAAAACTTTGCATTCAAATTGGGGGGATTCATACTCCAAAAACAAAAAACTTAAAATCGCTTCCATCAAGTCGATTCTGACTCACAGTGTCCTTGATGGGAATGGAAAGCCTCATCTTTCTCTCGTGGAGCGGCTGGTGGTTTGGATCGAAGCATATCCCCTACACCACCAGGACTCCTTCCCCGTCTACTTGCCCAGGGGCTGGGCGAACTAGGCTCTCCATGGGCATTTACCTAACAAGACGGAAAAAACAAACCCAAATCCACTGTCATTCTGACTTAAGGCGAAGCTATGTAAGTAAATTATCTACCCTTCTTCTCAGGAGCAGCTGTGGGTTTGAACCTCTGCCCTTGTGGTTAATCATACCATTTCGGAGACCAGGCTGAAACTCACGTATCTAATTATTACAGCCCAGTATACAAAACCAGTGTTTTGTTTTGTTTTACCCAACTGTCACATTTCCCCCCACTAAATACAAAAAAGAAAAAAAAGCAGGGTGTGGGGAATGTGCCTGAGAACCTAGCAGTTAAAGGCAGCCCATCTAGGAGCCTGGCTATCAAAAGATGTAGCGTCTGGGGTCTTAAAGGCAAACAAACAAGCGGCCATCTAACTCAGAAGCAACAAAGCCCACATGAAAGAACCACACCAGCCTGTGCGATCAGGTGTCGAAGGGATCTGGTATCAGGTATCATCAGAACAAAAAAAATAATATTGTGAATGAGAGGGAGTGCAGAATGGGGACCCAAAGCGCATCTGTAGGCAATTGGACACCTCCTTACCAAAAGGGTTGGGAGGAGGAAACGAGCCAGTCAGGGAATAGTGTAGCAACGATGAAACACACAACTTCACTCTAGTTCCTAAATGCTTCCTCCCCCCCACTATCATGATCCCAATTCTACCTTACAAATCTGGCTAGACCAGAGGACGTACCCTGGTACAGATAGGAACTGGAAACACGGGAATCCAGGGAAGATGATCCCTTCAGGACCAGTGGTGAGAGTGGTGATACTTAGAGGGTGGAAGTAGAGTGCGGTAGAAAGGGGGAACTGATTACAAGGATCTACATATAACCTCCTCCCTAGGGGACAGACAACAGAACAGTGGGTGAAGGGAGACATCGGACAGTGTAAGGTATGACAAAATAATTTATAAATTATCAAGGGTTCATGGGGGGGCGGGGAGCAAATGTTTGGAGAATGAAGAGGGCAATGAATGTACAAATGTCCTTTACACAATTGATGTATGTATGGATTATAAGAGTTGTATGAGCTCCCTTTAAAATGATTTAAAAAAAAAAAAAGGCAGCCCATCTAGAGAAAGTCCTGGCGAGGAACCTGGCCGCTTAGCCACCAAAAGCAAAGCAGAAATGTTTCTCTGCGGACGCAGCCGCTCCGTCCGCAGAACAGGGTGGGCTGATGCTGCTCCAAAAGATGCAAATGCCTTCACTGCAAGGGCCACGGATGAAGGCAGGAAGGGCCACGCTGCCATCGGCTTGCGGCTTCCCCCGAGGGAGGTCTCGGTAGCAGCATTTTAGAAACTGGGAAACTGAAGCCTTCTTACCGCTCTTTGAAACCAAACTCCCTGCCATCGAGTCGATGCCGACTCACGGCGACCGTCTAGGGCAGAGTGGAACTGCTCCCCTGAGTTTCGAGACTCCCTTCAGCAGAGTCGCACTCCTGTCCTCTGCCTGCGGGGCAGTCGGTGGCTTCACCCTACTGCCCACAAGTAACCACCACGCGACCAGCGCCCCAGCCCGTAAGAAACGCGCGGGAGCTGTCTGCGGGGCGAAGCCGAGACCAGCACCCACAGGCTCTCCCCAGGTCAGCCGCCAGCCAGCGGACTTACCGGGCGCCGGGCGCTTCCTCAGGCTGGGCGTCAGCCCTCGGTTCCCAATTCCAACAGCGCCTCGCGGTCGCAGGGTCCCAGGCTGCAGCAACCCGAACTCGCTCCACCAGGACGCCCTCCTCTCACAGGAAGGAAGCAGTCAGAAAGCAAGGAGGGGGGGCGGAGAAAAGAAAATTTCGCGCCAAACGGCGTAGCCCCGCCCCCAGGCTGTCTCCGCGTGAAACCACCAATCAGATCGCTCGCCCCACCCACGGGGACGCGACGCAGAACGCTGGCGAAACGTGCAGCGGCCTTCGGCGATTCGGGCGGCGCGACCGTGCGCGGCCGGAAGTCCTTCCCGTCGACGCACTTCCGGCTTTAAAATGGTCGTCTCGGCGGTTCAGTGAGAGCTTCCTCCAGCTCTTTCGTTCGCTTCCGAGTGTGTGCTTTTTGGCTTTGTTTCGTTTCGTGTTGTTTTGCCCCTGGATGTGACGCGCGAAGGACCCGACGGGTCTAGAGCCGGAGGCTTCCCAAGATGGCGAACCGTACAGTGAAGGATGCCCACAGTATCCACGGCACCAACCCGCAGTACCTGGTGGAGAAGATCATTCGGACGCGCATCTACGAGTCCAAGTACTGGAAGGAGGAATGCTTCGGGCTTACAGGTGAGCGGGCGCGCCCGACGTGGAGCCGGATCGGTCGAGGGTGGGTGGGAGGAGTTGGTGTGTGCGTGGTTGGAACCCCTCAGCGGCTCCACGGAAGAAAGGACCTGGCGATTTGCTCCCGTAAAGATTTCAGCCCACGCGACAGCTGCTCTTTGCCCTGTCGGGTCGCCTTGAATCAGAATAGACCCGAGGGCACCCACCACCACCACCAAGTCTGTTAGGCGGGCAGCGGTGGTTCCGTAGTAGAGATGTCTGCGGCCGCTATTAAGACTCCCTTTGTCGCGTTAACGAGATGTTGCTTAAGAAGTTAGACCGAAAATTCCTTTTAGCATAAATTCTCTATTAATTCATTCATTACTCATACCGTGCTGAGCACTAGAGACAACACGTTCAGTGATAATAGAAGACAGATAAAGTCATTACTCTTAAGAGTTGGTTATGCTTCCCGAAAACTAGCCCTTAGCTAGGACCTGAGCAGAGAGTGTGTAGGACTTGCCACCGTTCACACAAGTCGTGTTTGAGTTTTGACAGCCTGTTGGGAGGTAATTCTGTAACTGAGATGAGGCTTACCAAAGATTGTTTAGCTTTTAAGTTTGGGTTTGTTTTTTGTTAAATTTATAATCCTGCAGGCTTCCCCTACCCCCTAGCCATGATGGTGATGAAGTGGATTCTAAATTGGACTACATAGATTTGAATCCAGGCTCTGCGAACCTTTCTGACTGTGACCCCAGAGCAAGTCACTTAATCTTTCTTAGGCTTCAGTTTCCTGATCTGGAAATAGGGGAAAGTGCTAGAAATTGTGAACAATGCAATGGCTTGTTGTGAAAGACAAGATAGAATGACTTGTATGGCAGAGTACTTGGGCTATAAACCAAAACACATTACCATTGAATCAATTCCAACTCAACCTTATAGGACAGAGTGAAGCCACCACCTCTTTGGGTTTCTAAAATTGTAAATCTTTATGGGAGCAAAGTGCCTCATTTTTCCCTTGTGGAGCAACTGATGGATATGACCCTCCTAGAGTACAATAGTAGATGCGCCGTTCTCTTCTGCTCTGAGTCAATTAAGTAGAACTGCCCCATAGGGTTTCCCAAGCTATAACTCTGTAATCATCTTTCTCTCACAGAGTGGCCACGGGGGTCGAACTGCTGGTTAGTGATCTAACATGGAACTGGCTTTGCCCCCAAGGCCCCTTGTTACTTGCTATTGTTAATGTTTTTGGTGCCATTTCAGTGCCAGTGTTGATGAGTGCTCTGAGCACCAAACTAGGAACTAATGTCTCTCCACTTTTAATCAGAAACACTGAACTCCTATAGTGTCTAAGATGTCGCTTTATTTTATTTTTCTTTTTTTAGCTGAACTTGTAGTCGATAAAGCCATGGAGTTAAGGTTTGTGGGTGGTGTTTATGGCGGCAACATAAAGCCAACTCCCTTTCTGTGTCTGACCTTGAAGATGCTACAGATTCAACCTGAGAAGGATATCATTGTAGAGTTCATCAAAAACGAAGACTTCAAGTGAGTGTAATGTTGACTAGATAATGCAAACGCGTCTGTGAGACAGCTCAGCATTGGACTTTGGTTAAGAGGAATGAGCATAGTGTCTCTCATTTCCCAAAGGGATTTGTTCTTGAGCCTTTGAGTGTATATTTTGCCTGTTCTGATTGCATTGCTATCCTCCTATTTTTTTCAGAGCAACCTTTTCCCAAAGAAAGGGGTTTCTTTACTATTGACTGAGCATATTAAGTAGATGTAAGTACCTAATGTGCTGGTAGGCCCTGGGCACCCAAAGATGAAGAAAACAGCATTGTGTGGTTAGAAGAGAGAGAACTTTGGTATTAGATAGATCTGACTTGCAGTCCAGATCTGTCGGTTATTGACTATGCCTTGGAGAAGTTACATTTCTCAATTTTACTTAATTGCATTTGTTACCTCCTTATAAAATTGATGTTAAAAGTTTAAGAAGATAATGCAAGTAAACTACTCAACAGTGCCTTTTACAGTATAAATACTCAAAAAAATGTCACTTGTGCTAATTATTATTCATTTCCAATAGCTTATCACATGCCAACTCTCAGGGCTTTAGCCCTCACAGTAATCCTACAAATTCATTATCTGCATTTATAGGTGAGGAAACTAAGTCACAGAGAGGTTATGTAATGTCCCCAAGGCCACAAAGCTAGTAAGTGGCACAGTCAGCTCCAGAGATCTGTCCTTTGCTGTATTCTGCTTTCCATTTAAGAAGCAAAGTGCTCATAGAGGTATAGACGATGTGTGGTGGAAGGAGGGTAGGGAGGCATGAGCATCTAGATAAATTAGCCTTGTGTGCAGGATTTTCAGAGAAAGAAAGTATTAAGTTGAGTCATGGAGGAAGTGACTCCGTGAAAAGGAGGGAAGCAGAGGCATGGAAAAGAATACTATGTATGGAGCGCTCAACAAGTGTTTTAGTGACATCAAATGGGCACTTGAGAGAGAGTCGGGTATGGGCCAAGGGATGAGTGACTTTTTATATGAAACGCATGGTTTGGCCTTTATCGAGAACTTTGGCAAGTTGGGAAGAGATTTTAAGTTGGAGTTGCCTCTGGCAGCAGTGTGGACAGGCAGCCACCAGGCAGGAACACCAGAGCGGAGGCTAGAGTTGGCAGCCAGCTAGAGTTGATGAGGGTCTGGGTCAGTGCCATTCCAGGAGACATGGCTAGGTGGAACTTGAAAAGTGGAAGAACAGAATTTTGTGGTTGATTTAACGTGGGAGGATGAGGAAGGCATCTAGGGTGACGACTACATTTCTTGCTTGAATGGCAGGCTGGGTCATGGTGGCACCACCAGTAACAGCAGAAAAGAAGGGTGGGATGTCCATCATTCCTCTCAAGAGGAGCTGAACTTGTTTGAGTGATGAAACTTGGGGAAGGGAAAATGTTACTGGAACCTTACTCCTCCTCGCAGTACAAGGACAATAGCCTCTAGCAAATCACAAACCTAGGACTCATATAACCACTATTTTCAGTAAGTTCCATCCCCCAACTCTTGTCTGCTGATTTTAAGACAAAAATATGCATTATTGAAATTTTGCCAAGTATTAAAAAACAGGGCAAAATTCCATAATCTTACCTTTCAGAAGCAATCATTATGAGAATCTTGGCATATTTGTTTTCTCTGGTTCTTTTTATGTTGCTAAATTCAGTGCTCCCTGCCAGGCCCTCATAGGTAGACAAGGTGATCATAGCTGTCATCTGAATTTGTCCTTTTCTCCTTCAGTTTCTCAATTCTGGCTTTATCATTACTCCCTCGAGTCTACTTAGTGATCTCTAATTGCAATCTCATTCTTTCAAGACTTGAATGATTGTTCTAAAATGAAAATGTAATCTTGTTGACACCTGAAGTTAAGAAAGCGGAAGGAAAGCAACTTTCGCCAGGGAAGATCAGTTATTTAGAATGTGATGTTTGAACAACTTGTACAGTTTGCAACAAGAAACTTTTAGGAAAAGAAGTGTCTGGAGTTGGCAATGAATAGAAAATACTCCCTGTCATTGAGTAAAATATAGAGGCTAAGGAAAACCTCAAGATTGCATTACAGCAAGAATAAACATTGCTTTCCCCTTTTAATACATAATGCCTTATGGTTTAATATTCATTTACTGAAGTGTTTCCTTTCCCTCACTGCCCTCGGGTCATGGGATTTTCTTATGTGGAACAATTCAATATTACCAGCTTCTTATATTTCCTCCCAGGAATTTCATGCATAGACAAAGAGATCACTGTGTTTTATATCTTTGTATACAAATTATAGCATGCTGTACACTCAAGCCCTTTCCTTTGTTATTTAATAATAGATCTTGGAGAGTCTCCATATTAGGACTCGCAGTCTTTCTCATCCTTTAAAATGCATGTATAACAACACTGAGGCACAGTGTCTATAAGTAACCTCCCCAGGGCCATGAAGCTGGTAAGTTCCAGAGTTGGTATCTGGACAGCCTGGTCCTAGAGTTCATATTCTTAATTATCACAGTAAACTGCCCCATAGTGTGCTGTTGTCCTGATCTTACAGACGAGACTGGACAGAGGTGGGATTTCCATGCAGGCAATTCAACCCCAGTCAGTGTCCTTAGCCACTGTACCCTAGTGACTCTGTTTGTAATTACCCCGTACTAGTCACCTTGTGTCAGATAGTCAGAAAATGCTCTGCGGGTGGGAACCTTCACAGGCAGGCCTACCTCGAGCAGAGGAACCGCCGGCTAGGGCGACTAATGAGTGAAGGTGAGCACGAGGAGCCAGATGGGCTTGTATTTTAAAGGCAGAGCTCACAATAAGTTATATGAAGTATGTGAAAGGAAGAAAGAACGAAAGGGTGGCCATTTTTAACAGCTTGAGCATGAATTTTGGCACAGCATGCTAGAATAAGGACCGCTTAGAGCAAGGCAGCTACTAGTTAGTCCAAGTGAAAATTGGAGCCTGTGGTTGGATATAGAAGAAATCTTAGGAAACGAAGTTGTTGTTGTTAGGTGCCATTGAGTCAACTCCAAGCCATATAACCCTCTACACAACAGACTAGAACACTGCATGGGCCTGTGCTGCCCTCACAATTGTTCCTAAAACATCAACACATATTGTGTTATGTACCATGTCTGACACTTTACACACATTGCTCATTTAATACACGAATAAATTCGATCCTATTCTCATCTCCGTTTTACGGAGATTAAGAACATAACTTGTCAAGTGTCACTAAGTGAGTGACAGAGTCAGAATTTGAACCCAGGCACTTTGGCATTTTTTAGAATTACTACACAGACATGAATATATAAAAATTCCTAGCAGCAAATTTTTTATATTCATGTCTGTATACTACTAATGTTATCACATTCAAAAGCATGTGTGATTCCTACAATAATCCTGTGAGGTAAATACATTTTTATGCTAATTTTACAGGTGATATAAACTGACAATTTAGCAAGTTCCCACAGCAAGTGATGGAGTAGGAACTTGAACCTTGATCTCCACATTTTAGCTATGTTTCTGCCACTTCATGCTGGCTTGAAAGTTGCAGCTTTTCCAGCTGCAAAGAGAAGAAAAAGGAAGTTGTTATCAATACTATTGTAAGAACTAAGAAAATACAGTGGTAAACTCAGAAGCTTCTCTGGATGGTGTGTTGCTTCACCTGTGTGTATCTTTCAGGTATGTCCGCATGTTGGGGGCCCTTTACATGAGGCTGACAGGCACAGCAATCGACTGTTACAAGTACTTGGAGCCTCTCTACAACGACTATCGGAAAATCAAGAGCCAAAACCGAAATGGGGGTAAGCATGGTGCCAGGTCTCTTGATTCCTCACATGGTCACATATACCGTGACTTTCCCCGTCTTCACCCCCAGCTTCCCACCTCACTCAGGGGAGTGTTCCAGGAGACTCCTAATTCGGTTGGACTTACCCAGACTTCTCCTATCTGCCTACCTTTCTGACTGTGCCTTTTTTAAATTGCCTGTCTTACATCATCTGCTCCTGCTACACTGATCTCATCTTCCTTGAACTTGTCAGGGGACTTCATGCCTTTGTGAGTGCTTTGCAAGTCAAGTCACTGTTCACACCACAGGGCCTGGCTCCAGATTGACTTTCCCCAGAAAAGCCTTCTTCAACCCGTCGAGATAAAGGCCACTTTCCATATTTCACTTTCTAGTTTGTAGACTGACGATACTCATCCTTAGGTAGGAATCAGATAGAAAAGTACTAAGTGTATCCAAGAGGGAGCCCTCCCTACTTTTTAAAGCAATAATTTCTATGGTAAAGTGGGATTCAGGGAAATTGTAATAAAAACCTTTTCTCTTGTGATCACCTAGCGTCCTAACAAAGGAATTATGTTTCACAACTGCATATGAACAGTTAAATGTTAAGAATTTGGAATTATACTTTCTTAGTTCATTCATTGAACAAATACTAAAGGGATTAGAAAAGTTTGTGGGGAAAGTCCATGATCTCCTCATTGCGTGTCTCCATGAACTTTTTGAGACCCGGTACTGTGGACTAGTGCGGAGTCAGGTACGTGCTCCCTACTGGAGATCATACACTGCATCAGATTGCCGTGGACCTAATGCAGCTCACTTAACTTGTGATGCTAGTAATCTGAGACAGGTTTCTCAGACTGGCCATTTGAGGACAGGAACTCATTTGTCAGTGGTTCCTAGCCTTCCTAATGCTGTGACCCTTTAATACAGTTCCTCATGTTGTGGTAACCCCCCAACCATAAAATTATTTTTGTTGCTACTTCATAACTACTGTTATGAATTGGACAACCCCTGTGAAAGGGGTCATGACCCACAGGTTGAGAACCATTGTTTTTTGTGATGGGGCGCTAGCCCATGCAGTGCAGTCTGCTAAGCAGCATCTTGGCCTCTGCCGACTAGACACTAGTACAAACCCAAACCATACTTGCTGCCTCGAGTCAATTCCAACTCAGGGCGACCTTATTGGACAGGGTAGAACTGCCCCTGTGGGTTTCCTAGACTATGGAAATAAAAAGCCTCATTTTTCTCCTACAGAACGGCTGGTGGTTTTGAACTACTGACCTTGAGGCTAGCAGCCCAACTCATAACCACTAGCCATCGGGGCTCCTGTAGTATCTCTCTAATTGGGAGGCAGAACTGTCCCTAGTCAAGAACCACCAAACTAAGATAATATTTACTGTGTGAATGCTCCAAAGTGATGAGTCTATGAACCATGTAAGATCCGTGTTCTAGAGTTAGACATAATGAGTTCCTGTGAGAAAACTGCCCTAGAGTTACATGATTTATCCCAGCACATAACTCCTACGTGATCCCAGACTGCTGCTCCTGCATATGACTCTCAGTGTTCAGAGCATCTTCATCCATCCCTTCCTCCCGCTGCTGCTGCTCCTGCGTATGACTCTCAGTGTTCAGAGCAGCTTCATCCATCCCTTCCTCCCGCTGCAAGGAGTGGCCCAGCACAAAGACGGCATCTGTATGGAGGGCTGAATGAAGGTAAGTGGTGATGACAAGGCAAGGTGGACTAGAGGTTGAGGCCAGGTTTGACAGTAGTATCCTCTGTGTAATTGACCCCACTGCTGTAGCTTGTCTAATGACTATGCAGGAAGAGGGGAAGCAGCAGAGAATTCACACTTTATAGACCAAGTGTTCTGTTAGATATTTGGCATACAAATATACACATTTTTTGCTTTCTAAATATCTAATTTAAAAATTACTTGAACTGATTTTTCTTTCAGAATTTGAACTGATGCATGTGGACGAGTTTATTGATGAGCTACTACATAGTGAGAGAGTCTGTGACATTATTCTGCCCCGACTACAGGTAAGAACTACAGGTCTCTTACCAGAGTTGCCTTTAACTACAAGACAGATGGAGGGTCTTCAAATAGTTCCTGGAAAAATGGAACAAAAATAAAACAGAATTTTCCCACCAGCTTTTGGAAGCCCCCAAGGCTGAGGCCATAAATCTCGTAAACCAAACCAGCTCACTGCCAGCAAGTTGATGCTGTCCTCATGGCTGTGCTAACAATGTGCACGTGGACAGTGAGCGGACAGCAGACGTAAGCGTCCTAAAGGTGGGGCTTTAAGAATGAATAATTAACACAAGAAAGCTTTCTTCTATAGGAAGCTACGTCAAGCATATTACAGCTTGTGTAATGGTTTTGAGCTTTGTGAGCAGTTTTCCAGGTGATTTTTTATATAAAAAGTCCAAAATATAAAACAGGAAGAATGGATGGGCTAAGAGGGCCAAGAATGGAATACACTGAAATCTCACACTCCTTAACCCTCCCCTTTATCCTCCCACTTCCCTAGCCCAGTGACTCATGAGAGTTCGTGTCGGCGCCTTCTAATAAGGGTTTCAGAGTATGATTTGAAAGTTACTCTGGACAGTACAAAGGGAACGTGGGTCTGTTGGCTAGCCATAAGAGAGATCACCAAATGGGGAAGGAAGAGCTCCGTGTTTCCCTAGGGGAGAGCTGACTGGTCGCAGGACCCGGCTTTATTTTCTCCCTGTAAAGTGGGGAAATTCGAATACCTCCGTGGTCTATACACTGTGCTCTGTGAAACTATATTATGGCTACTGAGAAGAACAAAAGACAACCCACATATTCCAACTAGGTTACCGTCTCTAGGCTATTGGGTATCAGCCTTGATATTTCATTTTAACAAAGCCTTTTTAATGGTTTTATTGAGGTATAGTTTATAGATAATAAATTACACATACTACAGTATACAGTTTGATACATTTTGACGTGTACATCCCTGAAGTTGTCATCACATCACCTCCCCAAAATTTCTTAGTGTTTGGACTACTACTTAGTATTCCTACCATTGCTATCCTCGGCCTTGCCTCAAGTAGCCACTGATGTGCACCTAGCTGACAAAATAGATCAGTTTACATTTTGGAATTTAAAAGTGTGTACTCTTAATGCCATTTTGTCCCTATTCAGCATGATTATTTATCCATGTTGCATCTATTATAGTTTATTCCCATTTTATTGCTAATTGGCATTTTATTGTATAAATATAGCACTTTGTTTATCCATAAATTTTCTTGTGCAAAATTATGGGATATATGGCCAATCTTACAAAAATCACTTTTATTTCTACAAATTACCCATGAACAGTAAAAATTTTAAATTTGACTTTCAAATGCTATTAAAACATCAAGAGATGTGCACATCTATGCTTAAAGCTACAAAACATGCCTTTACTGAGAAATGTTAAAGAAGCTCTAAATGTTTGAGGAAGATGACATAACAATGCTGAAATATCCACTTCCTCAAAATTAACCTAGAGATTGAATGTGAATCCCAGTCAAAATTCCAATAGATTTTTTTCTCTTTTTCCAATAAATTTTTGTAGTACTTGACAAGATAATTCTAAAATTTGTATGAAAAATGCAAAAGATCTAGGATATCTACAACAACTTTGAAAAAAGACAAAGTCAGACTAACAGTGTCTGCTTTTACTTAAAATGCAGTAGTAACCAAGACAGCGTTGTAACAGCATACAGACCAATATGTGAATGGAACAAAAGAGACCAGGAACACTTGCACTAAGGTGATCAGTCGGTTTTCTACAGCCATGTCAGAGAAAGGCTTTCATTGAGAAAGGGTGATCTTTTCCTCATGGTTGTATAGCCAAATGTACACAAATGACTCTACCATTAAATCATATATAAAAACCAACTTGAAGGAGACTGAAGTGTAAATGCCAAGACTATAAAACTTCCTAAAGAAAACAGGAGAAAGTGTAAGTGACATTGGTTTCGCAAAATGAGACACACAAAACATAATTTTAAGAAAATAAGTGGCCTTTTTTTTAAAAATAGAAATTTATTTTTCAAAAGGTAGTTACAAAATTAAAATGGAAACTCACAGGAAGGAAGACTCTCCAGAGACTTTAAAAAGTTTATGGTAAAATCTTAATTATCTTTTAATTACATTTTCTCATAATCTTTTTGAAGTCTTCTTGTGTGTGTATAACATCTGACAAAGGCCTTGAATCTCCAGACTCAGTTTAACAATAATAATAATAAGACAACCCAATGGAAAAATTTAGCAAAGGGCAAGATACATAGCAGGTCATTAATCTGCACATATAAAACCACTCTGAAGAGTTAATCATAAGGAAATAAAGCCCATGGTAATAGTTTTTAGAATGTCTGAAATGAAAAAGACTGATCATACCAAAGTGTTGATGAGGTTACAGAGGAACTCCGATTTCAAATGATGCAGCTGTGAAAAGCTTTGATGTAGTCTTTAAAAAGTGAACCGTACACCCAGCCTACATATTTACTCCCAGGTATGGCTAAAGGGACATGAAGGCACATGCCTTCAGAAAGATGCAAAGACCTACATATAAGCTATTTCAACAAATTGGTGGGGGAAATGTCATTATCTTCACTAACTTTTTGAAGTACCTTTGTACATAAATAGTCCTAATTGCTATGTTTGTAGTGGGCAGTCGGGCCACATCTGACCTCTTGCTTTCAAGACGGATTGCCACAGGGCAGAGGTCAGACTGGCCTCCCCCCTGCATTCCTTTTTCCCCTGATAACAGCACTCACTAATGATGTTGGTGATTATGGGCTTTATTAGTTAGCAAGTTATAATTCAGGTGAAAGTGCTCGGAATATGGTTGTTCAGTGAAGTCTGTTTCTTTGCTGTGCCTACTGGTAGACCTCTCTCTGGCCCTCAGCATCTTGGCCTGGCCTCTCCCTCCTCAGGCCATGTTAGAAAGCTCTTTCAGGGCTAGCAATAAATGCCCAAGGGGCATGCGATTAAGCATCAACCCATATGTGCACTCAGCTCCAGCTCTGTGGGTCAGCTCCCCCAATTAAGTACCCAGATGTACCCTACTCACCAAACTAGTCTCCCACCCCAAAGCACTCAGTTGTACTTGCTCTGTGGCATGGGAAGTCCACTGCTCCATCTCATGCTTTGGCGCTGGGCTCTGCTGCCCCTGCACTTCTGTCGCTCTTGATGACCAAGCTGCCTCCAGGTGAAGGAGGTTTCTGTGTGCAGGGATCTTAGGTGTCAAGGAATGCGTTCCTTTCCACTCTTGCTGGTAGTAAGATTACCGCTCCCTCCTACACTTCTGAGATGCCAATATGCAGCAAGATGGCAATCACAGTTGAGCCCTGTTTACATGCACCACTGAATCCTATCAGTATGTTACCTCATCTTCTCTAACCCAGACCCATCCGGAAAAGATTGCTTAGTGTGAGTTACAGAGATGACAGGAGCCACGTTAAGTAATTTATTGTACTGCTTAGGTCTGTCGACAGTGAATGATTCAAACAGCGTGTGGCATGTCTAGTGTACAGTATAATACTATTGATTAGTAAAACATACAACAACTGTTGATAGTGCATCAACGTGGATTAGTTTTCAAGTAAGCTGTGAAGGAAGACAAAACAGTAATATACTGTCAATTCTATTCATGTAAAATGTTAGAAAAGATAGTGACAAAAGTACATTATTGGTTGCTTAGGGACGAATAGAAAGCTATAATGCATGCCCACGGTCAACACTCAGTGCTTTTTGAAGCTCCTTTGTATACTGTATATCTTAAACTGTAAAAACATATATTAAAAACTCTACCGAGATAGTTACCTACTAAGGATCCTTGGCTTTTTGAGCTTTACTCTTTCTGATTGTGCACATCTGTAAGTGTTGAAATTGCCAGCATTAACTAAAAGGTCTCAGAGGTGGTGTTGGAAATGGCACATGTTTAAAACAATCAAACTCCCACTGGCATGCCCTGGTGAGAGAGTGGTTTGGTTCCCAATCATTGCAGTGAAGTAAATTCTGCAGTAAGTGAATCACACTATGTTTTGGTGTGTCTCAGCAACTACAAAGTTTATACTTACACCCTACCTTAGTATCTTTAGCTTATAAAGAAGTTCAAGTGATTGTGAGAAATCTCAGCATGGGACACAGACGCGAAATGAGCGTATGTTATGTTGGCGAAGTGACACAGAGAGAGACTTGCTTGACACAGGGTTGCAACAGGACTTCAATTTATTTAAAGAAAAAAAGCCAAAGACACGGTAGTATCTGCAAAGCACAGTGAAGTGAGTGTGCCTGTTGATGTTACTGCTGCGCCGTCACCCTGAAGCGCTTCACTGTGCACCATCTGCAAGGTGGGGGTGTCCTTGCTAGATAGAAAGCAAAAGGTGATCACTTAAAGATTAATGAGATCACAACAACTTAAACTTGAAACTTTCAAATAGAGAATTGGATACATTGCAGATACTTGATGAGTGGGTGTTGCTGAATTTGCATGAGCCAGCAGAACAGTTGGATAGAAAGGAGCTGACGAGTACTCAGCTGCAGTCCTGCACAGTAAGACCTGGGAACGAGTGTCATAATGAACAGAGCCAGTCCTTGCAGTCGCTTATTGCGGACTCCAGTAGCTGAGATCCGCAGCCAGTTTGGTACTGCCTGCCTCTAGGAATGTAGTTAAGAAATTAAAACTTCCATTATGCAATATGGTTATAGCCAAGAATTCGAAAGCCCAGCCAGTTAATACAAGTGGAGGGTCTGTGTGGATTCTGGAAGAAAAGACCACAGAGAAAGAATGTATTAAGCCCTCAACTACTGTCGTAGAAGTGGCGCTCAAACTGGTTTGGCAGTTCACACTCATCCAGTGGAATCACAGAAGGAGGACCTAGCGATCTGCTCTAAAAATTACAGCCAAGAACACTTTATGCAGCAGTTCTCCCTGCAGCACACACACTGGGATCATCAGTCGGAGTTGACTTGACAGCGGTGGGTTTGTTTAGTTTTTGTTCAAATGAGAGAAATTGACATCTGCCTGAAATGTTTTCAGATCCTTGAGAGGTGCGCTCTGGCATGTACCTCAGTCTGTCTTGAATGGAGTGATTCTTTTGTCTCTGTTGCTATTAAGCAACGTGTAGGTCACTGTTGGAACTTCCAGTGTGCCCTGACATGGGTTCTGGAATATGCACATATTCTCAGTCTATTTCCAGGCGCTCTAGTGGCATAATGGGGGAAAACTGGGCTGCTAAGTCAGCAGTTTGAAACCACCGGTTCTCCACAGGAGAAAACTGATTTCTACTCCAGAAGGAGTGAGACCTCAGAAACTCACAGGGACAGTTCTACCCTGACCTTTAGGACCGCGGAGTCAGCATCGACTTGTGACAGTGTTCGGTTTTTTTAGTTCAGTCTATTAAACACCAATACTCCTGAATCAACACATTGACCCCAGTCTCTGAGCCTGGTGGGCCTGTGGTGATACTGGATACAGTTCCAGAGCCCAAGCTGGTGATCCTCAGAGCCCCTTTCCTCTAGCTGACTTCACTAAGTGGTCTCTCTGTCTCATATCCCCACCATCAAAGGATTTTGCAGATTTTGAATCCTTAGCTCTAAGGATTATAAACAGGTTATAAGATTTTCAATCTAGACCATGCAATAGTCTGTCTTTGGCAAAGGAAAATGGTAAGGGATCTTAATTCCCATCCAGACCACTTTTGCAATCTGAACTCACCTTTGCTTCTCAGATCATTGGTCGCTCTGTAAGTACCCCAAGTCACATGCAAAAAGAAAACAGAAGCGAGCGATGAGTTATTTTCAGTGCCCTTTCTTTGGAAGTTAGCACTATAGAGTAGGACACAAGGAATTCTGCAGCCCCCAAACTGGGCTGAGCCCCAGTGCCTCTTATGGTTGAGACACCAACCATGAACTTGGTGGCTTATAATTTTGGTACTAGGCTTTGCTTATACACATTGGTAATCCAGCAGAAAAAGGGAAATGTCCTTTTTAGCTTTGCCTCTATTTGTTCGCTCACTCACTGCCATTGCATCTGTTCTAGCTCACAGTAACCCTATGGGACAGGGAAGGAACCACCCCGCGGCTTGAAGCTCTTTACAAGAGTAGACAGCCTCATCTCCTTGAGGAGCAGTTGGTGGCTGTGCAATACTAATTTATCAGTACCGAAACCTAGTAACCGCTTCAGAACGTAACAACCCCTAACTCTACCTTCATTCTCTGCAGAAGCGCTATGTGCTGGAAGAAGCAGAACAATTGGAGCCTCGGGTTAGTGCCCTAGAAGAGGACATGGATGACGTGGAGTCCAGTGAAGAGGAAGAAGAAGAAGATGAGAAGGTCAGGCAACTTGGGAGCTTAAGGGCTGACAAGGAATATTGGGAGGGATGGGAATTGTACTTTGTTTTGGTTTTCAGACTTTTACTACCTTTCTTTAAACAAAGTAACATTTGTTAGGAATGTATATTTGAGAGTCAGAGCTGGCTTCGTAGTGCTGCTATTTTATGGCAGTATAATCGTGTGCAGGTTATTTTCCCTTCTAAGTAGTAATAATGATTAGCCTTGAATATATTTGGATGATTAGGACTGTGAATAATTTTTTCACTTCTCTATGTTTAATGCCATGGCTTGTATGTTGAAAAACTCTATCGTTAACTACATTTTGGGTTTTTTTTAATATAGCATTTTAAAATAATCAGCTGGTGGTGCTATCTGGTAAATGTTGGGCTGCTAACCATAGGCCGGTGGTTTGAACCCACCAGCTGTTCACAGGATGAGGCTGTCTGCTTCGGTCAAAGGTTTATAAAGTTTCAGAAGCCCTGTCTGGGCTTGCCATGCATCAGGGTCACCTCCATGGCAGTGACTTGGTTTTGGTTTGGGCGACCGTTCTATTGAGACACACTGTAGAAGGCCTGGCAGTCTACTTTGAGAACTCGCTAAAAGGCAGTCCTACTCTGACACACAGGCATAGCCAGGAGTCTGAGTTGATGCAATGGCACTGGTTTTTACTGGGATCATTCTATCCACCAGACGGATCGCCAGGTCCTTCATGCTTTTTGTCTTCTCACTTTGTCCACCCTTGCACTTAACCTGCTGTGTCTTGCCGTTTCATTCATATTGTTTCCATTACTTAGTTTTTCTGTCCTGCATGGTTCTTTTTGTGTTGTGTGCCATTTGTTTTGTGTAAACACTTCACATACATACTCTATCCGTCAGCTCAATGTTGGTCCTGGGGTGTGAACCTGTGCCTTGGAGCTCCTGCTGTCTCTCAATCATGGAGTCTTGCTGCCTTGTATGTTCCAAGATTCTTTTTAAGCAGCTCATTGCTTGAATTTGGTAAAGACTCCTGTGGCCCTAAATTATTAAAGAAGTGAAGTTTGGAGGGGAAAATGTGCGCCCCCCCCCCAAAAAAAAAGAATTTGTTTCTATTGGTACTTAGAACACGAACTAGGTTTTTTAAGTTTAGCACTTGAATCCCTAGGCTCTTCCTTCCGCGCCTTGAGATCTAAGCAAGGCTCATCTTTCCTAAAAAGTATCGATCGATCGTAGATTTGGGCACCTGTGCTCAAATCCAGCTATTCCTGCTGCTCTGGCCGTAGCCCTTCGTTTCACAGGCACCCCCATCCCATTCTTTTCTGGAGGTGTGTTCTCAAAGGGAGTGGGTACCTGAAGACCTTTCCTAATTGAGAGACCACCCTGTGTGCTACCATCGGTCTTAGATGTTCTACATTAAGAGGATCCTTTGTAAAATCCAGTCTGACAAAGAGAAATCTTGTTTTTGATTTATTTTTTTACCATTTTAACCTGAGTTAAATATTTTGTGCTGCGAGTGTACCCACATTCGTTGCTACTGGGTTGGTCAGGCCTGTTCAGCTGGCAGAATTCAGGGAAACCGTTTAAAATACTGTTTGTATTTGACCTTAATAATTTTATACTTTAAATGAAGTTATTTTAGAACCTCAGATGATGTTCAAATAGAAATGGTGGGGATGCTTCAGGACTGGGAATTGTTTCTCTCTGTTGTCCATGGAATTGCTATGAGTCGGAACTGACTTGATGGCACTTAACTAGGAGGAGGTGCAAATTGGAAATCCACCTTCTTAAAGTAGGTATTTCTCTTTCATATCAATCACACGGTCCTAAAATACTACTAACATTGGAGTAAGATTATTGGAAACTTGATGATATTTTGTAGGATTACCTTGTGATGTGAACTCAGTTACTGTGTTAGTCATTTAAGGAAGGACTTTGAAATACGGTGGGTGAGAGCATTACCTGTGCCCATCGCTGACACATCCATCCTTTCCAGTTGGAGAGAGTGCCCTCACCTGATCACCGCCGGAGAAGCTACAGAGACTTGGACAAGCCCCGTCGCTCTCCCACGATGCGCTACAGGAGGAGTAGGAGCCGGTCTCCCAGAAGGTAAGGCCCTACACACTGACCTCTTCCAGGGAGTCCTTCAGCACTGCAGCCCACAGATTCACACTAAAGGAAGAAAAGTGCCCAGTTTGTTTGCCCAATGGATTACTTACCTAGAAGCACAAAACATTAATGACAAATAATCATTTTTGCTCACCAAGTCTACAGTCAGCAATTTAAGTTGAACGCAAGTTGGGCAGCTTTCTAGTAAAGCTGGGTTTACCCATGTTTTGTCTGTTTGCTGGTCTACGATGGCCATAGCTGGGGTCTTTAAAGCAACTCACCTCTTCATACGTCTTTTCATCCTGTGGGTATGATCTAACAATAACTATGTTCATTGGCAAAGAAGCCCTGTCATGCTGGTGTTTGTCCGTCATCTACTTGCATCACAGTCACAAATAGCTCACCAAAACAAGTCAAATGGCCAATCCCAGAGTTATGAGCCGGAGGTGCTACCAAATTAGAGTGCAAAGGACATGGACACAGAAATAAGGAAGAATAGGGACCAACCAACTTAATCTAGAACATCCAAGGCAGCAACTAAGCAATTTCCATCTTTTTCTCTATAGGCGGAGTCGGTCTCCCAAGAGGAGGAGGTAGGCCATTCATCTTTGTGCTGAAGGACAGGGTTTGGGGGCGGTGGGTTGTGTGTTGTTTGTTGTAACCAGTCTATTTCATAGCCCTTCCCCGCGCCGAGAAAGACATAGGAGCAAGAGTCCAAGACGGCACCGCAGTAGGTCCCGCGATCGCCGGCACAGATCCCGCTCCAAATCCCCAGGTATCGTTGTCTTCACCAACAAATGGAAGAGAGTAAGTAGTTAGCCTCTTACTGTCCAGCAGCAGAGGGACCAGGGTAAGAATCTCGTCATTTCCTAGTTGTACTGATATGATGAGCTTCAGTTTCTTCATCTCAAATAACAGGGCTAAATTCCACAGAGTAATGGTGAAAATCCAGCATGAGGTTAGTGATCTGCTTATGAAATGACTTCACTAGTAATTCACCGTCAGTTCACAGAGGTGGTCCCAAGTAGGTCCAACAGTACAGGGGAAGGGATTGGAGGAGGTGACAATGATAGTATTTGAAGAGAAGAGGGTATAATTCTGCTCATTCACTCACCTTTCCTTCCTCAGGTCACCACCACAGTCATAGACACAGGAGCCACTCAAAGTCCCCTGAAAGGTACGTAATGGCCTGTGTCATGTTAACAAATTAACTCTTAATTCAGAAATTAAAATTCCAGTCAATCACTATTTGCATTGTTCTAATGGTGGGGGGCGGGGAGATTTCAGGACAAAACCGGCTTATATCCCTAGGAATTTTTTTCCTTGTGCTGTTACATGTTTGGACAGTGAAAGGGCAGGGCATGATGGGCTTTGTTCTCTAAAGAGACCAAATCAGTTCAGGGACCTTACTTTTCAATGAACATTCCTCAGAAATCTTTGTATATCATACACTCTTGGGTGTACTCTTAAAATCCCTCAGGTCATTTCCTCAATGGGATATTTAAAAAAAATATAGTAATGCCTAACTCACAGGGTTGTTTTAAGATGATATGAAGCATACCAGGTAATATTTTAACTGTTCAGTGTCCGCAGTCCTTGAACAGCTGCTGAATTTAATGCTGTGTGTGTGTGTGCTGTCATTTCAGGTCTAAGAAAAGCCACAAGAAGAGCCGGCGAGGGAATGAGTAATGGACTGAGTTTCATCCACGTGTCCTCCGCTGGATATGAGATTATCTGTCTGTGGAGGGATTAAGATTCCTTCCCTAGGCAGCTATAAGAATATTTTTTTCTTACTGAAAATTTTTCCAGTTTTTGAAAAAAGAAAGTGGTTTTATACACTCACCTTTGACTGTAGCAATTAAATTTGAGGGTGGGAGGGAATTTGTGTGCGTGTGCGCGCGCGTGCATGCACGTACTCGGGGAAGACAAAGGATGTGACCATATGCTGATCTTTTGTTGTTTACTTAACATGACACACAAATTCCCATTTTCCTTTATTTTGCTTAGTGATGATCTCCTGTGAGTCATCTGGGATTTGTGTTGTTATTCACAGAGATCAATTCCGTAGGACATATCAACTTTTTTTTTAATCAGCAGCAAGTGATAATACGTACACTGAGTTGTTAACAGCTTGTCAGAAACAATACATTCAAATATAAGGCTCCTCATCCTGGATCTCTTAGTCCGTTGTCATGGAACAACAGGTAAACAAACAGGAACACTTAAAAGCCTTCTCCCTTGCATCCTAAAACAGTTGTTTGTTCTTCCCCAGTAGACTTGAATTCCAGGATCGAGGAATAAAACCTTTATCTTAACAAGTGTTACCTTATCTTAACCTATTCAGTAATAATGGAGCAATGGGACTGAAAAGGTTTGGTAGAGATTATTGTGTACTGTCAGACATAATTTTATTAAGTAGACAGCGTAGTCATTCACTGCAGGAAGCGACCAAGTTTCATCAAGAGTGTGGTGGTAGTTAAAAAAAGAAAAATGTATTCTGCATAACAAGTTTAATTTTAGACAGCTGTGGTACATCTGCTGAGCCCTGGTGGCATAATGGGCTGCTTGTTCGGCTGCTAACCACAGGGTTAGCCATTTGAAACCACCAGCTGCTCCGAGAAAAAGATAAGCCTTTTACTCCTGGAAACCCGACTGTATATGACTCAGACTCAATGGCAGTGAGTTTGGGATTTTGTTTGTTTCTTTTAGGATACCTGGGAATCCTGTGTGGTGTTTTAGTTGTGTGCTTACTGACCTAGCTTAGTCCACCTCGAAGCACCTCAGGGAAAGGACACTTGGCGGTCCACATGTCAGAAACAAAAAAACAGCTGGTCAAAGCTCTGGAGCACGGTTCGATTTTAGTGCACTTGTGGTGGTTGCCCCGAGACAAAATCAACTTGAAGGCAGCACATCTTTGTAGGGTGTATCTACAAAAAGACCAGACAGTAGGCAAGCCCCAGTTTTCGCTGACTGTGGAAGAAGTTTAATTTGATGAAATTGCCCTGGAAATACATGTAAACACCACCAAAACAGCCAGCAATTGAAAACTGACATGTATCATAAAAGAATGTTGAGAATGTCAAAAAACAGCCAAAGGGTCTAAGATGACAAAATGGTATTGATTTTATTAAAGCAGTTTCTTATACTTTCCTCCTTTAAAAATGAGGAAATTTATTGTATGGTTTTCTTCACACTTATCTTAGCAGGAACTGAAGACCAACTGCCCTGTCACAGGACAGTCACTTGTTTCAATTGTCTTCAGTATCAGATCGTAGGGTAAACATTCCATTATTTGCTACTGAACTGAAGAAACAGACACAAGTTCTCTTACGACAATATTAAATAATGTTTGCTTCACTTGAGAGCTTTTGTTTTTCTTCAGTGACTTCCTCATGAGTTGAAAAAGGTCCGTAAGATGTGACAGTTTGTGATATATTTAAAACTGGATATACACATACCTATTTTAAGTGTGTTACGGAGTACCAGTGATTTGGGCGGAAAGAGGCATCTTGAATAAGCTACCATCTAGTATAACATTAACAAAATTTTAAGCGTGCACCTGCCTCCCAACATACTGAAAAAATTTTCCTAAAAGTTTTAGATACGGTAAATTGAAGAACATAGCCAACCTCTAATAGAAGCATGTGGTTCACATTCTTAAACCCTTCCAGAACATTTATTCAAGGGGGCTTCAAAAAGTTCATGACATAGTTTCATCTTGTAGATCCATATTTTCATTAATGCCCTTTAGTCCCCACCTACATTTCGCTCTGGGGTTTTGGTGGGAAGCATCCATCCCACTTCTGGTACATGCAGCCATCTAGGTGGGACCTTATATAAGTGCTTCAATCTGAAAAAAAATAGAACTCCCCCAACCTCAGATTTCCCCTCCTTGAGACAAATGTATCTTGCTAACTAGATCACTATCCAAAATATTTTTCATCTGATAGGTCAACTGGAAAAGGTTCATTGTTGAAAAGAGTTCAGTCATGATGTATTAATTAGAACAAAAAGTTAACGGGGTATACTGAATATCTCTTAAAGCACTTGTTGATAAATTACAGAGATGCAACGTACAAGCTAAGGGGTCATTTCTATGGTCTATGTGGTAGCCGACTAGACAAGGCCTTTAACATGTTGACTATAGCCTGTATTAAATACATTTTACATCTTGCCTCTATACACATTGCAGATTATATAATAACATTTCATGAAACAAATCTTACCAATTATGCAAAGTACATTTTTACCATTCAGTTTTTAATGTATATAAACCACTTTACTGATCTGATTTCTATTGTCTGAAATATCCTGCTTTTTAAAGGACTTTTGGCAATACAAAATGAAGGGAAATGCATTCCAATTGAGGAAATAATGGATTTGGTGAGAAGGCACCAATATAACAACCAACTAATCATTTCCCTTTATAACCCCCTCCATATTTTTTAATACTAGACCTGATAAAATGTAAACATGAATCAGAATAGAATCATATATGTCACTCACTCTCCCAAGAGAGGTTAAACTTAAGATGTGCAGCAAATTTCTGTACGGATACAACGACAAAGCGGACGGACAGCGTGAGCTATGTAAACATTGCAAGTACGTGGTTTCAGAGGAGATAAAAGATAAACTGGTGGAACTTAGATTGTTTTTTCTTAATTGTAGAAAGTCATTATTAAAAGTTTCAAAATGTGCACAAAAATCTTGACAGGAATATGAAATGCAAAGGAATAAACTATAAAGCTGATAAATAGGGAAATCCGTTACATGCAAGATAATTTATTATTTAAATCCTGAAAAAAAAAATCGCATGAGCACTCAGGTCATAGTGGAGATATAAATGGCCTCAAGTGCTAGGATAATCTTACCTCCAGAAGACAGTGAAGCAATAGTCTCCAACAAACCGCTGAAGAAAATAAAGTTTAACACCTAGCCAAAGTTGTCTACAAAACACGGATAGACACATTCAACCCAGAACTTAATATAATAACCTAGATTCCTACTTCAAAAACAATGAAATTCAACCAAATCATGACCTTAAAGAACAAAGAATCATTAATAAATAAAAATTCAGATACATAGTAGAAAATTTAATAGTAGAGTTCAAGTTAGTAATAGTATTTTAATATTTAACTCAAAAATAAAGCAGGAAGTGGAGGATATACAAAGCTTGCTGGTTTCATCATTCCTAGCAGGACTCACTATAATTGAATGTATATTTAAAAAACACCAACTTCTAATATAATTATCCTTAACAGTAGGAGGCATTTAGAACTAGGTTTGGGAGGAGGGGAACACTAACTGAAGTTTGGTATCATTGTATTCCTTCTGTTAATTAAAATACAGTATAAGCCCACTTTCATAAAAATATGCCTAAATGCTTAAGTTTGTATTCAAGTTCACCAGATATTTATGACGGATGAATTTGTGATTTGCACACTTTTGTTATACTTGCACATAAAAAAAGATCAGATTTAAAAGTGGCTTGTTTGAAATTTAATGCTGTTTTATAAACTATCAGCACATTTCATAGTAATGTTTGTTAGAACTGAAAATCAGTAACCTTTTCTGAAGAACAATGTAAGCAATACGTAGCAAAAATCTTAGATCCTTTATCCTTTCACCCAATAGCCACTGGTTACAAGAATTCACCCTAAAAGAAAGATATATATACACAAGAAACTTTATTTCATTTTGCATATATCTTATAAAAATTATGAAAAGTAAAAACGTCCAACTGTTGAAAGAGTGAATAAAACTCATTGCATTGAGTTGATTCTGATTCATAGCAATCCTTTAAAGAGAAAACAACCTGGTTGGATTTCCAAGGCTATAAATCTTTAGGAAGCAGACCACCATATTTTCCTCTTGCCTGTGGGGTTTGAAATATACACCTTTAAAGTTAGCAGCTGAACACTTTAACCACTGAGCTATCAGGGCTCCAAATATTTTATTAACTCACTGCCATCAAGTTGATGTTGACAGAACTGCCCATGTGGGTTTCTGAGACCGCCGCTCTTTACAGGAGAAAGTCCTCTTTCTTCCTCACTATATAGCATGTCATTAGTATTCACATTTTAAATATTATTTAATGGCACGAGGAAATATTTATCTCTCCTTGCCATTACACATAGCAGATTTAAAAAACCATATGATCTCAGTATATATAGTTCTCTGTGTAAGACTGCTAATTATACAATTTGTATTACATTCCTCAAATATTTAAGTTTCCAACTTTTAAGATCGAGCTACTACTGCATATATTATAAACTAAGACTTCTATTTTTCAACTTGAGCAGCATTGCCAGTTAATGCTAGCAATTGCTGAAGGAGGCGCCATAAAGATGAGACGTGTGTTACCACTGTCAAGGAAGTAAAACCTAGATCGATGGCCTTTCTCTTCCCATACCAACATGTAGAAAGAACAGCTTTTTGCCAGGAGGTAGACTGCTGCCATTGAGGAGAGCTGAATTGGGGGCAGTCTTGTTGCTGGTTTGGCTTTTTGGGTTTTCTGTGAATATTTATGAGGGAGCTTAAAAAAACTCATGGAAAACTTTATCTTTTAAATCATTTCTCCACAAGCTTTTTGAAACCCCTCATCTACAAAACTAAGACATTACAATGGACATCTTCATACTCTCACCACCTAACCTAGAGCTATTCTCCAACAACTGGAAGATGAAACAAACAATACTTTAAAAGAATTCTTGAATACTCCAAGACAGAAATTTTAACCAAATATAAGTTGGGCACTACAGGATGCTGAAATTATAGTGTATTAACATGCAAACCAGTAAATATACCTGGATGTTAATAAATGCCTTTTCAAGCTTTTAACTATGGAAAGGAAAAAACTCAATTTCCAGCAAAAGAGCAGGCATCCCTCTATTAGGATATATGTCAGGAGCCCAGGTGTTCTAAATAACACAAACCTCGGAAAACTGCTACCTCTAAATAGATGTTATCACTTATTCTGACCCTTTTAAAATACATCTATGTCATTTAGCTTAAAAATCTGTTGGCATCTTTTAAACAGACAAGACAAAAATCTCACTAACAGTAAAATCTGCCACCATCAACACAAGTCTGAATTCTAACTTTCAATAATTACTGATTATATACACATCATTAGTAACCCAGTTAGCATCCGAGCAAATTTTTTTTCCAGGTTGTAGTACAGGATTTGGAATAGTCTGGCCCATGATAGGACCTTAGTAGATATAAATCATCTCCACTCTTTGGCGCCGTAGTCTTAGTGTTTAAAATCTCTACTTCAAAAGATGCTTGTTTTGATTCTATTTCCAATGTGTGAGCACCTTTGGAAGTCACGTCACTATTCTGTCCTACAGTTTTCTTAATAATAAAATACAGTTTCTCATTGAAATGGAGAAAGTATGTGCTCCAATGAATGCTCTTATATGGTTTGGGCAATCCAATAGACAATATGAAGATATCATTGGATCACCTAGTCTGTTGGGATGATCACTGAGAATAAAATCAATCACTGAATAGTAACGTTATATTTCCATCACCTAAACAATCAGACCAAGTATAATTCTTGGGAGTCCAAAATATTTATTTTCTCAAGATAAAATTACTTCAAATATAGACAAGCAACTTTTCACTCAGTTTGACTACTTTCAATACACAAATATATAAAAGAAAAAATCTGGATCAGATCTTTGTTTTAGTTTTATTTTATTTTTTTTCCTTTTAAAAAGTTTTTGGCACTACAAGGCTCTGTAAAGAATAGAAGTGACAAATTTAAAACACATGAAATTCTTTCCTAAGTCTTAAGAACAATATACTATATAAAGTCTGAAGCAACCAAAGTATGAATACAGCTAATAGAAAATAAAGAATGTCATTTTTTAAATTCTCTCTTTATACAATTCATCAAGGTTAAACAAAACATAAAACTCCCTTAAAAATAGGGTAATAAAATAGATGAAATTTGTATCACTCAATTTGGTGATACTGGTAAAAACTATAGTTCATATTTATATACAAATAATACAGTCTTTAAAAACAGTCTTAGAATTTAAATAATCTATCTAAACGTGTTAAAATTTTAAACCAGGACCTGATTTGTTTTGCTTTCCATTAAATGTCACTTTTTCTGCTGAATGTAACTGACATTGAGGTACGGATACCCTTGAGACAGCAGGATTGGCTGGTTGCTGTGCATCGGTAGACCAGCTGAAAGAAAATGGACTCGCATTACTCCGACACGTTTCCTCTCGGTGGGTGGGGACAACGCTCTCTACACCGACGGTTGGCACATCTGTCTGTTGGATATAACACAGACAGGAAACTGAAAGGCTGGTGCCTATTTATCTGAAAACCCTCTTAGAATTAATTTGAAGCTAGTTCTCTTTTTTCTCTATTTATATAATGAGATCAAGCACGTCAAACATTTTGGAAGGGAATGGGAGAGGAGATGGAAGAGAGATGTCAGTTCATGAAAGAAATGAGAGCAAGTCAGAGAGAGATGGGTGAGAAAAGTCAAGGGGAAGAAACCCAGCATGCGAGAACTTCAAACTCTCCCTATACAAAAAGGTCTGTATAACCAATCAGCACATCCTTCAACCCTAGTTCTTTCCTGAGAAGAAACCAACCATAGTCAAGATTATGTCACTCTTTAAAGTAGGCTGTCTTAGCAGTATGTTTACAGTTCAGGAGAACGTAACTGTATCATGACTGAAACTTATACCAAGGACCTGAACAAGCTCTCTCCAACGTGATCATTTCAGTGTCCTGAGTGCCTTTCCTAATTTCTTTAACTCCTACTTTCATTGTAATGACCCTGATCTTATTTTTTTACCTCTAGATTAACTAAGTCCTGATAGACACACAGAATCCGTAATAGCACTGTGTCAAGATTCTACAATTTCTTCAGAATTTTCTTGAGTTTGCAATGTTCAATACCTAGGTCAAAGCCATTACTGGTTACTACGTCAGCACCACCAGAACAAAATGAATTGTAGTGTCATTCAAGTTCTCGCTTTACTACAGAAACCTGATTACAACTGAGTCAAAAATATTTAGACCCCTCCCAAAAGTAATAATAATCTTAAGTAAAGTCCAAACTCTAATACTGTCTATGAACTTTCATCACACCCTCTACCCTCCGTAGTCTCATTACTTACACATCTTTCCCGTATACTGAAGCTATCACCTTATTTTCTCTTTCTTCATAATGCTGGGCAAAACTGAATGACTGCATATTTAACTCCCTCAACTAAGAACACCGCCCCTCTAATCCAAAAGTTCCCAAACTTATTTGGCCTACCAGTCCTTTTCAGGAAATATATGAAATAGTGCTTCCACCATTTAATTTTTATTCACTATCCCACACTTTCCTCCTAAGGCTACTATCATATCCCTGGATCATTCTAGCACCTGCCCCAGACGGTATCACCCACTTTGGGAAACACTGTTCTCATCGCTAGAAAAAGTTTGTAAGACCTAGTTCAAATGTCCATATCTGTGAATTAATTTCTGGCCTTCCAACCATTTAGATATATATACTTGATCCCTCTACTAGACAAAGCTAACTGATCTAAGTGCTATGCTTATCTACTTTAAATTCTCGATCACCTATTGTGCATTAATTAAGTAGGGATATTTTATGCATGTTGAACAACACAGAGTATGCTGTCAATGTATGCTTACTCAATGCATGAACTTCATTCCCATATCCTGGTCATGACTGAAGTTTCCCTGTTCGAGAATAAAAACCCACCCTGCCTGTTAATTAATTTATGAAGAACGGTACCTTGAGTATAGAAAGGTTTGTTGGGCTGAAATCTGGGATTTCCCTGATGCATGAAGTTTTGATGCAAACCATAAGGCCACGAAGCTGGGACAAGGGGAAAATGGGGACGTGGTGCATGCTCCCAAGGAATTGGAGGATTTAGTCCTGGAAAGCCTGGCTCTGCATTTCAAGGAGAAAGAAAAACATAGTATGAAACACCAATTTATCCAATTTTTTTCCACAGATTTATTCAATGACCACCAATGACTAAGAATAAATGCAGATGATACTAAAAGAGAATTTTATAAAGAATCAAACACTAATTGTGCTCAAAATATTCACATAAAACATGTAATAAAACAACAATATATGACAATATTGCTATAACAGAGATACACAGGCTATGAAACTAATCTAGCCTTTAAAGTTGGTTAGGTGTAGCTTTCCTTAAATAACTGGCTAGGCTGGACTTGAAAAACAAGTTGCGAAATAGGAAGAAAGGAGGGCATTCTCAGCAGAAGGCCTGCTATGTTCAAAAGCCTAGAGTAAGCATATCCACCAAGGGTAGGAGATGCAAACAGTCTGTGGAGATAGTGACCAACAATCCAGAAATGTAGATGGTGTGTGTTATCTAAAAGAACCCTGGCACATTAAGGACATATTTCATTCCCAAAACGCCACTAACCCTAAACACCAGTGATAACTTGATCTGAAAGATGATCCTATTAGGAACTTTAAGCAATATGGATTTTTGGTTGAGAACTTTGGTTTGAAGCCAAATAGATCTAACTTGAAATCTCAGTTCCAAATACAGAATTTTGAATCTCAGCTTATGATTAAAACAAAGTGGTTGATACAAAATATGGGCCTTATTCTTTTATGGCTTGTCTATTCTCAGAGTCCCTACCCTTCCCCCCATCTCCCTCTTTTAAGACATTAACCTCCCCTAACCCAGATAACACTAATCTCCCCTCTAGCCCTTAGGTTTCCAAACATATTTGGCCTACTACCTTCTTTTCAGGAAAAAGAAAACAAACAACAAAACCCAGCAACCCCTGACAATGACAAGCATCTGTACTACAGCTCATCATCCAGGTCTCTGCCTCTCAGCCACGTTGGCTGGCCCGGTGCCCAGGGATGAAGGTTCCAAGTCAGTGGTTTGCGAAACACTGCTCTAGTCAATAGGTAACCAACAAAGTACGTTGCTTATGGTATGAAAACTCAATTTTTCCCCAGTGTTTACTGGACTCACACAGTATTTGTAACTAACAAGCTTCATGCGGCATAATGTCCTCTAAATACATAGATGTCGCGAGGTGCTTGTTTCATTATTATCTTCTACTGCTTTTTCACTGTGTTTCTTTTTTATAGATACCAGTTTGGCCATTACCCACTTTGGGCCCTTAGGTAGTTTCGATCTTCTTGTTACTGTTCATGTGAAGAACATGAATGTGCATGCTATCTTCCCATACGGGGTTGCTTATTTCTGCATATAACAAGTAGCATGGTTTCTGGGTCACAGAGTATTTCTACTCCCATTGCTAAGGAAGTGTGCCCTAAGGTTTTCTACAGTAGTTGTAATCTTTTATAATACCAGCAGGAGTGTCTCAGGGTTCCAAACTCTCCACACCCACTCCAGCATTTGTATTTTACTTATCTGAACTGTATTTTCGATGCCAGTGTAAGGTAGTATCTCACTTATGTTTTGATTTGCAACTCTTCGATGGCTAATCATCTTAAGCATTTCTTCATGTTTGTTGGCCACCTGGACAGCTTCTTGGGAAAACTCTCTGTTCATGCTCACTGCCCATTTTTTAACTGGGTTGTCTTTTCTTGTTGAGGTATTGTAGTTAGTTGTCTGGTAAGATTTTAGAGATTAATACCATATCTGTCATTGCCAAAATTTTTTCCTAGCCCATGGGTTGTTTTTTCCCTCTTTGGTAGAATCTTTTAATGTACACTGTGTATTATTTTTAAGAGGTCCTCGTCACCTGGTTGTGTAGTGGCTATGCATTGGGCTGCCATTCCAAGGTCAGCAGTCGGAAACCACGAGCCGTTTGGTGGGGGAAAGCTTGACTTTCTACTTGCATAAACAGGTACAATCTTGGAAACTCACAGTGGTAGTTTTACCTTGTACTCTAGCAGCAGTTCTCAACCTGTGGGTCATAACCCCTTGGGGGTCGAACAGCCCTTTCACAGGGGTTGCCTGAATGGAGACACAACTCGACTATCTATCTCTAGGCGGGTCCACCCACATGCAGATATGCCCACATACGAGTACACAGCGTGAAGACTGTTACCCATGCTACAGTACCCGTTACACCATGCTTCAAGACAAAATTTCACTTATTTGTGAATGGAAATAAATGTCACTATAATTACATATTGTTTTTGTGATTAATCACTATGCTTTATGTTCAATTTGTAACAATGAAAATACATCCTGCATAGCAGATATTTACATAACAATTCATAACAATAGCAAAATTACAGTAATGAAGTAGCAACAAAAATAATTTTATGGTTGGGGGCAGGGGTCAACACAACACAAGGAACTATATTAAAGGGTCACAGCAGGAGGAAGGTTGAGAGCCACTGGCCTATAGGGTCACTATCCATCAGTGCTGACAGGGCAGCAGTGAACGACTGAATGATTGATCTGTTTGAAAGCTGTCAAGGACTTTGTCTTGCTCGAATCAATCAATGCTCATGGCAGCAGCAGTTAAGAGATCAAATGACACACTGAATGGGGTAAATATGCTGCACAAAACCTCTTCAAAGTGTTGAAAAGGATGTTACTTTAAGGACCTAAGTGGTGGTCTTTTGAGTTGCCTCATTTGAATAGGAATGTTGGGCCCTGAGTAAGGAAGACTGGAAAGGAGTTGGTGCACTTGAGTTGTGGTGCTGTGCTGTTGAGAACCATGGAAAGTAGCAAGGACTGTCAAAAGAGCCACACACCTCTCTGGGAGGTGATGACGGAGAGACTGACGCAGCCCTATCAGGATAGACCAGTCCCTAACAAAGGTAAAGGCAGCAGGGCAGCACAAAAGACCTCCAACAAGATAACGGACACAGTGGCTGTATGTGTGCTGGGAAAGAATGTGTAGGGCTGAGTGGATTTTTGTGTAAAGTCTAAGAGGTCAAGTTGATTGTGTTTAGTTTTTCTTTCAGTTTCTCTCCAGTTCTGTCCTTGAGCGTGGTGCATTAAACTCCTCTACTATTATAGTCTGTTTCTGTAAATATATAAGGGTTGGATTCATGTATTGTGAACGGCTTTCTATTATGGTTATGCAGCATCCTTGTTCAGTTACATAAATAGGTAAGGCCCATCTTTAATGGTAACTTTTGCCTTGAATCTATTTTATTAAGAGATCAATATCACTATTTTGATCTTGTTTTACTTGCCAATAGCTTGATATACTGTTTTCTATCTTTGATTTTTAGTCTGGTTTTGTTGTTGTTTTTCAAAGGCAGTGGTTCTCAACCTGTTGGTCGTAACCCCTTTGGGGGTCAAATGACCCTTTCACAGGGGTCACCCAATTCATAACAGTAGCAAAATTACAGTCTTGAAATAACAATGAAAATAATTTTATGGTTGGGGTCAACACAACACGAGGAACTGTATTAAAGGGTCGCATTAGGAAGGTTGAGAACCACTGTTCTAAGCAGCACATTGATGGGTCCTTCTTTCTTATACATTCTGCGCTCTGTCTCTTAACTGGTGCATTTAATCCATTTACATTCAGTGCTGTTATTGATGGACATCAATGTATTGGTACCATTTTTCTGTGTGCTTTGATGGTTGTGTTGGTACCTTTTTTACACACTCTTTTCTGTGCCGAGTACGTTTTGCGTGCCCCCTTCCCTCGATCCCCTCTCACATTTGTGGTTATTTCTCTATCTACTAAGCTTTTATGAGTTTCCTTTGTTTTATTTTGATGAGATTGAGCCTAAGTTTAACACAACTCTCTTGAAATCTACTTAATTTCTTCTCTATTAGAATGCTTTGTGTTGAACATTAATCCTTATCTGCATTTTGGATTGATTTTTTTTTTAATTTTCTTTTTTTATTTATTTTTTTTATTTTAACAATTTATTGGGGCTGATACAATTCTTTTCACAGTTCATACATATATATACATCAATTGTATAAAGCACATCTGTACAGTCTTTGCCCTAATCATTTTTTTCTCTTTTCTTCTTTTACATTTTATTAGGGACTTGGATTGATTTCTTAGCTCCCTATTTTCTGTCTTACAAGTTTGTTTTGCTTTATGTAGTGTAACTTCTGGGCTGTGTTAGCTTGTGTGTTGATCACAATGTGGTGTCTGCTTCTGCTGCTGCTGTTCTGTTCAAAGGAAGGTTTTGTTTTAATTGATTCCTTTCATTTCTGCCTACCTGGAAGCAACCTGATTTCTACCTCATGCTTGAAGAACAATTCTGCTGGGTCTAAGATTCTTGGTTGGCAAGTTTTTTCCCTTCAGAATGTCATGTGTCATCCCATTGCCTTCTTGCTTGAATAGTTTATGCTGAAAAATCCAAACTTAATCTTATTGGTTCACCTTTGTAGTTAGCTATTTGTTTTTCCCAAAATGCTCTCAGAATTATTTCTCTGTCTTTGATTATGTATTTATATGTGTGTGTGTGTGTGTGTGTGTATAAAGGTTTTATTTTCAGACAGACACCTATATATGGTTCTTTCCTTATACTTGACTACAATATTTCATGGTGATTTTATATAGAAGTCTATCCTGATGAGGGGTCTTTCAGCTTCCCGGATGGTTATCTTCCCAGCAATTGCCCAGCAGCTCTTGCACAATGTTCTCTGTGCTTTTTTTTTTTTGTTTTTTCCTGTTCTGGAATTCCTATCAAACATGTTTCTCCTCTTGTGCCCTATATATGTCTTAGGTTTTCTTTCGATTACAAAAAAATTTTACAGCTCATTCTTCCCTTAGTTTGGCACTGAGAGAATTGTTTCCAAGTTCACTGGTTAGGCGTCCCATTTCTTAAATTCTATTACTGTTTTGTTTGCTTTTTATTTTTTTCCCCAATGCATTATCTATTTCTAATATCTCAAGATTTATCATCTGGATGTATTGTTTTTGTAAAGTTTCTAAATTTTCATTTATTTTATCAGATTGCTCTTGTACTCTTATATAGTTTTATTTTTAAATAGCTTTGTCAATCTTATTTTCAGTTGTTAAGCATATCTAAGAATTATTTTTCTGAATTCCTTTTTCAGGTCTTTCAATGCTTAATCTTCCTCTGGGAGGTCTTTTGGTTCTGTATAGTGGTCATTTGTTTGTTCAATTTTTCTTTCTTCAACTGAACTGTAACTGCTGTTTCTGAGTATTGTGGTGGTTTAAAATTTGTGCTTATTTTCTGATTTGGTGGTGGATGGGTGATGGTCCCTGTCTATTAAATGAAACTATTGGAGGTGTTAGAGTAGCAAGATCATATGGAGAATTATCTCCATCAAGTGGTGCCAGACATGAATGACTTTTTTTAAAAAGATAAATCTAAAACAAAATATAAACATATGAAATAAAAACCAAAGAGAAAAACAAAAGCAGCAGCAGTAGCAACAGAAGAAAACAAAGCACGATGGTGGTGCAGCTAGAAATAAAGGAAAAGGGGTGGAAGGGGAGAAAAATATTTCCAAATGAGCCATGGTTACTTCAAAGAATTGTTAACTTCGGGTTGGGTGCAATCACTGTAGCCCTAACCCTTAGGAATGTGTGGGGCCACCTGTCTAGCACTTCTCTTTTTTTGTTTTGTTTTTAAAAACCCTCCTATACTCAATCTCTGTTCTGCTCTGACATGTGCATCTATTTAAGCTCTGCTTGTTTTGGATAGCTTTTGGATCTTCCTCTCTGCAGGAAAAAGCACTGAGGGTATCAGCTCTGCCCTTTTAGTGCTTCTTTGTCTGTACACTCACGTTTTACATGGAGGAGAGTATAGGGCCCCATCTAAGAAAGGGGGTGGGGAGACCCACATCTAATCTGGCAGCCCAAGGCGAGTAGTGGTGACTGTGCTGAGATCAGGAGTATATAGGCCTCATCTAACGAACCCATTCCTGAGTTTAATAAAAAACGAAGAGGCAAGATGCCCACACAACTGTCAGCTCCAGTCTACTGGACAGTAAATGGGCTCATGGCTGCTCCTTGCACTTGGGAGCCTTGTAAAAAACTGGGAACTACAGAAGCCTTCCAGTGTGGTGCAGCATGGGGGGGTGGGGGGGTTCTCCTATTCTGTCTCCTTTTCATACACTCAAAAAGCCTCAGATACTGTTTCTTGTTCTGATTTGGCTTACTCAATTTTTCCTCCTGAGATTCAGGCCCCAGTTTTTTTCTTAGTATGGATTTTCTTATTGCTGTTGTAGAAGGTTATCTACAGTGACTTTTTCTATGTTGCCTTAAAAAAAAAAAGTGAGTCCTATTCTTTGTATGACCCTCACAAATGTGTCTTATTTCCTTTCCCTACATCTTTCGGTACAAGGCTACCTGCATTCTCTGGATTGTTTCTGGTGGCTTCTGATATGCAGTCGCAACATGCGAGGAAATAATCTGACAAACACTGCTTCTACTCACTGCACTACCTAGAAGGACCTCAAAACAGGGAGAAGTGATCGACAGAGGCAGAGAAACTAGTGTGTACTACTCACATCACATCAGTACTTAACCAGAACATAAAGTAGTTGCTTTTAGTAGCTGATTCCCTGCCAAGTCCATAGAGCCATGTTACAAATCTGGGCTGAGCTGAAGGGCTCAAAGGTAAAAGAGTGAGGGAGACTGAGTATACAGGTGTGAGCGACTGAAAAATAGTGTTTTAAAATAAAAGGTTATTTTTTAGGATGCAGTTCATTTTCACAACCAAATAATTGAATCATCTAATTCCATAAAGGATATATTTTTTCAATGGGGCAAGCTGAGGGAGACCTTGCACAAATCCCCTATTCTTAACACAATCACTATTATCCTTTCAATGTATTGCCATTAATCCTTGCATTTTAATATAACAAAAGTTACCCTACCAGCTCTAAGCTATTACTTAAATAAGTTATTTTATGTATAATTTTAGCTACAGTATTACTTATGAGTATGTACTCATCCAACAATATTACTGAATAATAATTTACCACATAATATATGATATGAATAACATATCTACCATATACCAGGCATTATACTAGATATGAGAAAGACAATGACAGACATGGCACAATTTTTAGCCACTAGAGGTTTACTCTACTGGGTTACTTGGACAAATGGATAATTTCAACACAGTGCAACAAGTGGTATGACATGAACATAAAGGAAACATGGAGAAGAGAAAAAATAACAAATATATTTTGAGGAGAGGATCAATAAAGATTAAGAAAAGCTTCCTTAGCAATTAAAGTGATCTAAATTAAAAAGTGAAATAAGCCATATTAGGAAGCAACCAAGAAGAAAGTGAAAATCAGCAGAAATTAATGCCAAGGCAGTGGGAACTATCTGGACAAATAACTACACCCACTCCTCACTTATCCACATGATTCCCTTCCAAAGACTAGGCTGTTGTACAAAATTTGGCTTTATGCTAAAATGTAGGATAATGAGATCAGATCACAAAGTACCCATATGACACACTGTTGCATGACTCCCAAATTATATCATTGCTTTATCTGTCAAATCACTAAGAACCTTGGCCCAGCATGAGATTACTCAACAAGCACGGTAAGCACAGCCTTACTTACTAATCTGTTCACTACAGATTAGTAAAGAAGCACAAGGAAGCCTGCGTTTAACTTGCTGATTGAGTAATGTGACACTGTGGCCCAAACTGACACATAAACCTTAACCACTACAGCCAATATCACTTTCTTTTGTACCGTGGTTTTGTTATTGCCAAGTGTACATAGTCAAAACAGTACAGACAGTCAGATAAAACATTCTCTATTATGATCCAAAATGTAACATGTCAGATAATGATGTAGTTGATAGTGAAGAGCAGGTACAGGGGTAAGAGACAGCATAGTGTATTTGTTCATTAATTGTGGCTAAAACATAAGAGAACTAGTGCTAAGGGGAGGGGAGGTTCAATGTTGTAAAATGTATACATTAAAATATTTTAATGGCTAGAAACTATGTCTATATTCATAGTAATAAAGCTCAATGATTATCATAGTATATCCCATGCTATATTCAATGGACCCTTATTCACTAAAGTAGAGACCATATTATTTTAAAGCCATATATTCTTTTTTAATTTTCATTTTTCAAATTTATTTTTAAACTTCTAAATATTTTCCCATGTTTTCTTATGAAGCTTTTACAGAAAATCTGAAGAATTTTATTATGGCGAATATCCATATACTCGTCACTAAGATTATATAATAATCATTTTATAAAACTTAATTTATGTCATATATTCTTTGATTTTAAAAATCTAAACAGTGTCCCCATTCTAACATTATAATTTCCATTGTTTTAGAAGAAGTTGGAACTTTTTTAATCATTAATGTTTTAAGGAATAGTATATTTTGTTTAGATTATCACCAAATTCGTCCCTTAAAATTGATGAAGCTCTTAGCTACTACATTTCAGGATAACTGGAATGGTTACCATTATATGTGAAATTGGCTAGCCTACTAAACTGAAAAGTAAGTTGGCTTCTTAGAGCTACCTGGTTTGTGCTATTTCTGTTAGGGCAGTACTAAGAAAGTAAGGACGAAGACCGTAGCTACTTAATAAGGAAAGGTTCCTCTTTCTAGAATATCAGTAATAGAAAATCACCATCACTATTCCCAAACTCCCAGTAAAATAAAACACCTAAGCAACAATTACCAATGGGCGCTTTGACCACTAAAAGTAAAAATTACCGTATATACTCAAGTATAAGCTGATCCGAACATCAGCCAAGGCACCTACTTTTACCAGAAAAACTGCATTAAAAATGTGCTGAAAAACTCGGCTTGTACATGAATGAGATAATTAAGGTTGATTGTGCCAACCCGGTCAATAAACACATGTGGGATTAATTGAAGGGCGGAGAGATAAATGGCTTGGTGAGCCTTGCCTTTCTTGTTCTCCCGTCTCTTGATCTCTGAGGGTCGGACCAGGGTGCAGCTGCCTTAGCCCTGCCTCAGCTGGCAAGGCTCACTTCCTGCGAGGCATCCCTGAGGAGAAGCCACATAGACTTACTCTGACGCAGCCCTGCAAGCGCTGATGCTTACACTACCACTGGATTCAAAGACTGCACCCACTGGCCTGTGTGTCTCCTGCATTCGGCGTCATTATGTGTGTTTTGTGAATTTGTGGAGGACTTTGTAGTTTGGTGTTGGACATATGGACTTGGACTGGGCTGGGTTGGGATGCTTTCTGAATATATACTTACCCTATATATAAAACTCTCTCTTATACATATGAGTTTCTGTGGACTTGTTTCTCTAGTCTTCCCAGACTAACACAATTTGAGTATATACGGTAATTAATTTATAATGGATACATGGAACAGGCTAACATTACCTGAATTCACTGATCAATTTTAAAGTCACTAAATAAGGAAAAACGAGATATCAAGTTCCTTTTGAAGTGAGGAAATATAAAGTACATAGTATTAATTAAGAAGTATTCTTACAAAATTTTCTAAAAAACAAAAAGCAACCCTGAATCTGATTCTCAGTAGCTTTAACTATCATCTTCTAGGTCATAAGGTGACAGAGATACATGTTAAAGGATATAATCAGCCAATCTAGAAGGTGGCAAATTCTACAGGACTACTACCTTAGCTTCTTCAATAAATATTTGACTAACATGGGAAAAAACAACTTTTACAAAGAAGACATATATAAAACCACACGTAATGTATGTGCTTTGTTTGAATCCTAATTCAAATAACTAAGAATATTATTCTTCAGATCAACAGGGTAAATCAAGTAAGAACCAAGTGTTAAAGGACAGTAGGTATGGTAATGGCATTGTGGGTTTTTTTGCCTTCAATCTTTTTTTTTTTTAATACTTTTATAGGGGCCTCTTACACCTCTCACCACAATCCAAACATTCCTCCAATGCGTCAAGTACATTTGCACACATGCCGCCATCATTTTCAAAGCATTCTCTTCCCACTTGAGCCCCTGATATCAGCTCCCCGTTTGGCATTGTGTTTTTAAGAGATATAAACTGAAGTTTACAAGCCAATATGATATAAGGTCTAGAATATGGTTATTTTCAAGTTCAAAATTATTTATTTATTTATTTTGCCCCAAATTATTTTCAATAGGGAAGGGGGCTCAAGTAAAAATATGACAAAGACTGGTAACTGTTAAAAGCTGAGTAGCGGATATTTATGTATATGGAAGTTCAATATATTCCATTTCTGGCCTTTTAGGTATTTAATTTTTTTCAATAATTAAAGATTTTAAAATAATCACATAGAAGCTAGGTATAAAACTTGATTTATAGGGTACAATAAATCTTTTAAAGGTGTATATGTACATGAAAATGGACATTCAAAAATATTACTTAGTTGTTAGCTTTAGGAATTAAGATTATGCATAATTTGAAAAATTCTTCAAATGCTCTAAAATAAGATATATATTGCTTAGATAATCAAGAAAAATGGGTAGACAGAAAAAGAAGAGAAGAAAGGGTTACCTGTATTTCCAACTGCACCGTTGTTCACCAGGGAATTTGGAGCCACAGGACGAGGCCAGTGTCCATCATGAGAAGAGCTAGGAATTGCCACAGGTCTGGCAGCAGGCTGTGCAAAGATGATGCTGGGATCGTTCAGGCCAATATTACTGGGAGCACTGCCTGGTGCAGAATGGATCACTGGGCCATGGATGGGCCAGGAGGGGGCAGGGATTTGGAGAGGATGCATTGGCAACAATCCCATATTGTGCATGGGAGAATACTGAGCTGGTGGTGACTGGGGAAAGTTATATATAGGCATCTGGACCTGATGAGGGGGCTGGGCTCCCTGCTGAGGCGGGCCCAGGTTGGACTGGGGTGCTGGCTGTGATGGGCTCTGAGTCATGGCAGCTGACTGGGGAGAGTTCTGTGGAAATGGCTGAGGCTGAGGGGAGTAAGACGGGGAATCAGACTGCAAAGAAAAAGATACATTTTCAAATTAACAAATGTCCTGAATTTCATGACAGATAAAATATCAAAAAAAATTTTGTGGGTTTAGTTCATTTAAACATGTTAAATAGAACTCTATATTGTATATAATAACAGTAAAAGAAAAAAAACTCAGAAGGTCCCAATAGATAGATCCTGATAGAAAGGGAAGAAAATGTACAACACAACCTTAAATATTCTCCATGCCCACAAAAATGTCAGACCAACCAACTGGTTTGGAAGACTCCATGAGACGCTCTTCTACCTTAAATCAAAACTAAGCTGTGAGATCACCTTGTAGCCAAATAACAAATTTATGAAAAAATAATGAATGACACCCATAAGTAATATGGTTCCTTAAAAAAAAATCATCCACATGAGACCAAATGGTCAAATGTACTTTAAAATGAAGGAGAGAATGTAAGGAGATAGGAAAACTGGATTAATATAAACAGACCAACTAATAAAAATACTGAAAATGTTATAAAGTCAGAGCAGCCAAGGGTTCAATTCTGGCTTTAAGCTTCTGTGACCGAAAGCGCAAACCTCAGTATCTTCACTTGTAAAGAATAAATATAACAGAATGCGCTCAAGGGCTATTATGGAAATTCAAGAAGGCATGTGGGACAAAAAGGTTGCTGAAAGATTAAGGTGATTTTGAAAAAACAAACAGAACACATGCAAGCACCAAATCAAAGCAGTAGGCATGCTGGAGTAGCTAGGGAGGCGGGTAGGAAAACATGTGCAGTGGGTATGGAACCCAGCATGGGCTCCAGCCAGCATGTAACACACAAGGGTTTACAACTGTGGGTAATTCTGAAATAAATGAAAAGTAACAAAGTGATGAGAATTGTTAGATTGTTATTTACTGTAATTTTGTAGTATTGAAGTATTTTATAATAAAAAGTAGTAAACATATTACTTAAAACACTCAAAATTATTAGCTAAATTTATTGCTGTTTTTATCAAAGGGGGCTTCCAAAAATTTTGGAAAAATTCCATTACCTTTGAATTCCATTTTTCCATAAACTTTTAAAAGCTCTATAAACAAATGTTTTCCCCTTTTAAGAGTTTTCCTAATATTGTTCTTCAAATATTCTAAGTTTTTTCCCCCTAAATCACATCACATTTAACATATGTAAGAATTAAGTGCTTGGAAGCTAGGTAGATCTGGGTTTGAATCTTTTTATTTTTATTATATTCAGTTTCCCCAATTTTGACCAGGCAAATACCTATTAGTCCCCATAGCCTCATATCTATTACTCCGCATTGTCACGCTAAATATTAAGTTTCTCAGTAGATAAGTTGGTGAAGGGAGACAGTGGACAATGTAAGATATGAAAATAATAATGTATAATTTATAAATTAGTCATGAGGGAGGGAGGGTGGGGAGGAAAAAATGAGCTGATAACAAGGTCTCAAGAAGAAAGAAAATGCTTTGAAAATGATGATGGCAATATATATATAAATATGCTTGACATACTGGATGAATGTATGAATTGTGATAAGAGCTGTAAGAGCCTCCAATAAAAGTATTTAATAATAATAATAAAAGATTAATTTTCTTTAGCTCTGTAAGAATTAAAGTCTCTCCTCATTCCATCATAAAGACATTACCATTTGAGTTCAAGTCAAGCTGACTCATTTTCCCTATAGGTATTAAGAGACCCAGTGAAGTCAGCTATTTTCTAAAACATGTTATAAATCTAGGAAAGTTCAGCAAGACTATGTCCAAAAATTAATCACAAGATCGCTGAAGCAATTAAGACCAATGTAGGAGAACAAAAACAAGTGTTGTTATTTACCCCCACTGCAGTTAAAGTCCGTGGAATTAAACTGTGAGTGTATGTATATATTAAAAAAAAAAAAGGCAGGTTTAAACTGTGGACAATGTCAATACTAAACAGAGAGATACTATCTCGTGTGAGTCCACCTCAAGTTTTAAACTCTTTAAAGCAGCAAAAACCTGTGCAGAAAAGCTGAATGGATTTAACCCCATGTAGCTGGAGGAGGCATTTATCTGCCTCTTCCCCCCACTTCACAAGTGGCTGCTTTAGCCTTGGAATTTGGTGCTTGATTGAGCAAGAAAGGTAAGACGCAAAATCCCTTAGAAACAACCTAATTCTTTGCTGATGATTAGTTAAAAGTGATAGAATTTTCACCTTCCCTGATTGCTTAGCTTGTAATGTAAAAGTTAGCAAGAAAAAAATAATCTATATCCGAAATCACCCAAACCACAGCTAAAGGGCTACAAATTTCCAAAGACTTTCACATCCCGTCCTTGTCCATAATCCTCAGGAAAAGTGAGAAGAATGAATGGCAGACTAAAAATACCCTCACAGACACAGCAGACGCGGGCCACACTATCGCCTACTGCCTTGCCAAACTCAGGACCTTCCCTATAAAGCCTTAATGATCAGCCAACTGGAATTAGTGTACGCAAGGCCCTTGGCACCGTTTACAGCATCCATCCAGAGGGACTCGTCCTTAGCCATTACTGCAGACAGTCCTCCACTACAAACAGTCCAAAACCTGCCGTGAAAGACAGCCAACCACACCCTCCCAATACCTACACAGAATCCACCATGCACACGAGTGCCCAGAGAATGGATCCTATTGAAATAGTTTGCCCAAAAAAACCCTCAAACCCTGGTTGATGGGTCCCTTTGCAGTCATCCTTTCCACATTCACAACAGCAAAATAAAACAGAAGACACCCGGGTTCCACTTCACCTGCTCACAGAAAACCCCTCCTTCCCCTGCCACTCTCCATCCTTCAGTTGTATCCAGGACCCCACGAACTCTCTTAAGTGAAAAAAAAACCAAAAGCGGACTTATTTACTAGTTTATTTGCTTTTCCAGAAAACTGCCATGGGAAGTACAGTCAACACCTCCTGGTCTGTTATTTTTGTTTGTTTAGCTCGCCATTCTTAGCCCCGCTTTTATCTGTTCTCCCTTTTAGCAGCAGTATTGACTTCCCATACTGTTACATCAAACTGTTATGTCTCCGGAATGAGTCTTGCCACTACTACTCAGCGTATCAGATTTGTAGAAGACCTAACGAAAGACCTGCAGTGGTATCCAGTGGTAACAGTACAGTGACCAGTTCCCGAGAACTGCTAACCTAACAGTGGCTTCAAGGGGCCCTTCCAGATAACACTCCGGAGCAGCTCATCTTTCTTACCTTTTCCTTGTTCTTCTTCAGTAAGTTGCCCCCGAACTGTAAAAGGTGCCAATTATAATCCAAAATCAGAAACAAAAACCTGGTGCATAGTTGAGACCCACACAATGAAAAACCTGTCCCAATATTGCTAGATTTGCCTGCCATTCTCTCGAAATTTCCAGGAAATTCAGAAGACAAGCTACTTGGTCAGCTGCCTAAGAGTTCCTCATTTGTGTCTATTCCAAAAAAGGTGACCCAACAGAATACTCAAACTATAGAACGCTGTCATTGATACTGAACACAACTAAAATTTTGCTTAAGATCATTCTACTACAGTTGCAACTGCTAGAAGAATGATCTACTACAGGGAACTGCTAGTTCACGCCGGATTCAGAAGAGAACAAGGGATATCATGGATGTGTTAAATGAATCCTGGCTCACAACAGAATACCCAAAAGATGTTTACTTGTGTTTCATTAACTATTATCAAAGCATTCGACTGTGTGGTCCATAATAAACCGTGGATAACCTTGAGCAGGGAACTGCAGAACACTTCACGGTGCTAACTCAGAACTTGTATGTGAGTCAAGAGGCAGCTGTGCGAAGAGAACAAGGGACCACTGCATGCTTACAATCAGGACAGGTGCTCGTTCACCACCCTTGTTCATTCTGTGTGCTGAGCCAGTCATCAGAAAAGCTGGATTCTACTAAGAAGAATGTGGCACCAGGACAGAAGGAAGGCTTATTAACAACCTGCATTATGCAGATGACACAAGCTTGCTTGCTGAAAGTGAGGAGGACGTGAAGCACTTGCTGATGAAGATCAAGGATTGCAGCCTTCAGTGTGGATTACAACTCAATGTAAGGAAGACCCAAATCCTCACAACTGGACCAGTAGGTAGCAGTATGATAAATGGAGAAAGGACTAACGTTGTCAAGGACTTTTTCTTGCTTAGATCCATAATCTACGTTCATGGAAGCAGCAATCAAGAGATCAAAATGTATTGCATTCGGTAAATCTATTGCACAAGACCTCTTTAGAATATTAAAGAACAAAGATGTAAAAAAAAAAAAGAACAAGGATGCTACTTTGAGGACTAAAGTGTGCCTGGCCCAAACAATGGTAGTCTCTATTGCATCATATGCATGTGAAAGTTGGACACTGCATCAGGAAAACTGAAAATTGATGCATTTTTATTGTGATGCTGGAGAATATTGAAAAGTATCATGAACAGCTAAAAGGACAAAGAGATCTGTGCTGGAAGAAGTCAGGCCAGAGTGCTCCTGAGAGGCAAGGATGGCCAGACTTCATCTTCCATACTTTGGACGTGTTGTCAGGAGAGAGCAGTCCCTGGAGAAGGGCATCATGTTTGGTAAGGTGGAGGGCGGTGTAAAACAGGAAGGCCCTCATGAGATGGGTGACACAGAGGCTGCAGCAATGGACTCGGCATGGGAACAATTATGAGGATGGCGCAGGACTGCAGGTGTCATTCTGTTGTGCATGGAGTCACTATGGGTTGTAGTCGACTCAGTGGTACCTAACAAAAACAATGAACCGCAGTAGCCCCAATTCCTCTGAGTGGGCCATGGCACCTCGCATATATATCCCTTCCAAAACATATGGATTATTCTCAGCTAAAATCTTAGCCAAATATCAAAATCACTCCACAAAAGAAACTGCTCTGTCCTTATGGGCCGCTGACAGATCAACTTATTATTTCAAGCTCCCTTGTGCATCAACTGCACTTGGAGCCCAGGCTATCTTGTAGGTGCACTCAGCCCCAACAGTCGAAAGCCACCATTTATCATACCCTGCCTGCTGACATCACCACAAAAACCAAAACCAATCTCATCATAATGCCAGGAGGATTAGCAACTCCTAAAACATTATGATTTACTGGTCCACCCAAATCCTACCAACCCATTCCCCCTACTTGACAGAACAAACGGGGTTTTGTCAAGGTCAGCCTATTTCAAGCAGTACACCTACCCCTCCTTCCCCCCCCCCCTTGGACAATGTGCACAAAAAACACTGGCCAGGTAAACTAAAAATCATGGAAATAACATCAAAACTGGCACTTCAAGTAGACCTGAAGAACTCTTTATCCATTGTAGAAAACCAAAATGCCTCTAACTTACATCCCTCAACCCACATACCAGTTCAATTACTCAACAGTCTAGCTTTAGCCACTAGCCTTCAAATGTGGGGAAATTACAGCAGTACCCAACCTTCACTGGTGGTTCTCACTAGAAACTGATGTATGCCTTGAGAAAGAAGGACTCTTCTTACTATGAGGTACCAGTATCTGTATCTGTCTCCCCAACAAATTGGACTGGATTATGTACAGTAGTTTATCAGATATCATATCTGATGAAACACTGCTTCTGGCAGAATACAGAATACCTGTTCACTTGAAACACCATTATCAGCTATAAGGCACCAACATGCCACTCACCTGATTCCCCAACTAGGCTTAGGCCTAACCTCAAGCATGGGGCTGGGAGTAGGAGGAATAAACACAGCCCCATACGTTATGCAAACTTTATCATGAAAATTAGCAGAAACCCTAACTGATATCTCAGAAGGAATTCAAGTCTGGCACACCCAATTAGACTCTCTAGTAGCAACAGTCCAATAAAACAGGAAAGTAGACTTCTTTTAACAGCAGAAAAAGGAGGCATTTGCCTAGCTTTATAGGAAGACAGCTGATTTTTATCTCTAAGCCAGGAGCAGTAAAAGCAATAATCTCACAATTTTAAAACCACCATACAACTGCAGCAACAGGTTAATGGCACCTAGGATTTTTCCCTCTGGCCCTCTAAAAGGGGTGAGACCTTTCCCAGGCCACATAGCAGCAATAAGTTTTTAAAAGCCGTGTAATAGTATTACTACAAAAAATAAAAATATCTAAATAAAAAGGCATTCAATGCTTATGGACTGACTAGAAGACTTGATACTGCGGAAAGGTCACTATTCAAAGTGATATATAGATTCAACACAATTCCAATAAAAATTCCAAGAGCATGTTTTACAGAACAGGGAAAACTAATTCTCAATGGACAGGCAAGAGGCACCAACATAACCAAAGCAATTTTTAGGGAAAAAAACTAAAGAAAAAGCTACACCTTCCCAATTAATAAACATACAGCTATACTAGTCAAAAATTTTAGGGACTGATTACTGATAGACACATGACATAAAATTGTAAGCACAGAAATAAACCACACATGCATGATCACCCGATTATCTACAAGGACACTAAGGCATTCACAAGAGGGAAGAACAATCTCCATTCAACAAATGGTGCCCCATGCAGAGAATGAAGCAAGATTCACACCTAACACCCCACACAAGAACCAGCCCCGAATGGGCAAGGGGACTGATGTTAAATCTAAAACCATCAAATTATTCTAAGAAAATGTAGGGGTGAAACTATAGAGTCTAGCTTTTAAAACAATTTAAATATAAGAAATCCATAAGCAACAGAATTCAAAATATATGATGGGGACTTTATAAAAATTAAATACTTTTGTTCATCAGATGATTTGATGAATAAAAATACAACCTAGTGATTGGTTAAAAGAAAATCATTGGGAACCACACATGTATATTCAGTAAGGGTCTAATATCTAAAATTCATATACAACTGCTATAACTTTTTTGTAACTGCTATAATTTAACAATAAAAATCAACCCAATCAAAGATTAGCAAAGGATACAGACACACCACAAAAGAGGATGTCCAGGCAGCCAACAAAACGTAAAAAGACACTCTGTGTTATTGGCCATTAAACCAAACCAAACTCACTGAGTTGATTCCAACTCATAGTAACCTTATAGCACATAACAGAGTTTTTTTCCTTTGCATTTCCCAGGTGGTGAAATCTTTACAGGAGCAGAAAGTTTTGTCTTTATCCCTGGAAGTGGCTTTTAGATTAGAACTGTTGACCTTGAGGTTAGTAGCTCCACTATACCACAAATCAAAATTTGAGGATTTAGGGAGATTAGAACACTATCATTACTGTAAAATGGAAAACAGTAAAATAGTGACACAAAAATAAAAAAATACAATTTACTACATGAACCCATGGAGCTCTGATGGCACGATTGGTCATGCATTGAGTTGCTAACTTTGAGGTCAGCAGTTCAAAACCATACCATCAGCCATTCTGAGGGAGAGAGAGGAAGCTTTCTCCAACTGTAAATACTTAGTCTCAGATATTTAGTTTCACCTTATTCAGTGAAATAAATCAATAAAAGGCCAAATATATGATCTCAAATACATGAAATAACAAGAATATAGAGACCACTGGTTATTAGAGATAACCTGGAGGAAGGAGGGAGACAAAGAATCAGTGTCTGGGAAACGGATTATGAGTAAGGTAATGGTCATATTGGCAAATCTTACCATACAGTGTAATAATAGCACTAAATCTCTAATAATCTCAATTTCATGTCTTTTTAATAATTATGACACTTTCCACTACTAAGCCAGGGCTGCAACCTCAAACCCACTCTTAATTTAACCAATAACTTTATTAGATAGTCAGTACCTTATTTTACAACTGAGGAAACAGATCTACCTTCCTCCAAAGTAATGTTTATTGGACACTAGGTGCCTCTTAAAAGCACTATGGAATCTGGAGGACTGTCTGAGACAGGAATCTTGATTACCCTTCAAAGACAGCACTATTTTCCTGTTCAGACTTATCTATTGACAAGTAAAGTACTTACACATTCTGAAGACTGTCTAGTCCTTATGGGTTGGTCCCCCTGTGGCTGAGCTGAACCAGCCACTTGCTGGGCATTTACCAGGTTGCGGACCAGTTGGGCTGCTAAGAGAAGACATCACAACAAAAACCAACAGATGAAATAACAGAAAAATGATAATACTGCTATTATATCTGACTATTAAAAATCTCTATTATGTAATAGAGTCAAATCTGAGATTTTATAAAGTTGGTCTTTAAACGATGACTGTTACTAAATAATTATGCCACACTATTTTTCTAAAGGAAACAACTACTTATTTAAAAAATAACATTCTGCAATAGAAATCTGAGTATCTGGAAATCACACTTCCAAAATAAACTAATGTTCTCTCAATAGCTTCCACTTGGAAGTTTACTGGATTATTTGGTGGCTGCTAACTGCAAGGTCACCAGTTCAAAACCATCATCCCCTCTAGGAGAGAGAGATGAGATTTTCTACTCCTGTAAAGATTCTCTTAAAAAGAAGAGAAAAAAGGCAAACAGCTCAAGGCAGATGTTTTTTAAGGAACCTGTCTGAAGATTCCTCTGATTTTTCCCATCTTGTGTTTCACTTGTATATTGAGAAAACTATGTTAAATTCAAAATATAAGCTGCTTTGCTAGATCTTTAATTTAAATAATAAGATTATGGGAGAATGTCTTGTGAGGGTATTATATCTCTCGATATTTCTCATTCTGGCTTTATAATGGAGAGCTTTTCTTCAGCAGGGGAGCACTGAACCATCCGGGGCCCGGGGCCCCTCCTCCCAGCCCGGCTGAAACCCGGGGGGCTGCTCTTCACCCCGGAAGGAAAACAGCTCTGGCTCACGGCGGCGGGCAACCACAGAGAGGAACTGTACAGCATGGAGCTCTCCACGGCTTGTTTTGCATGAGCAGCAGGTGGGCAGGCCTTTTTCCCAGGTACCCCTGACGGAGCTTGAACCTCCAATCTTTGTGCTGCCACGGAACCTTTGAACAGTTACCACCTCCCCGCGACTCCCCAGAGGGGTGGAGGTGGGAAAGTTCTATTGGGAGTGGGGACCGTGAAAGATTCTGATGGAAAAAGCCTCACTATTCCCTCCCTCATCCCAGTAATCCTGAGGAATCTTCTGGAATTTCTAAATTGCCTCCCCCACCCTTCCCCCGCGTATTGGCTGACTGAGAGGAAAGTGCTGTGGAACAAGTCAAGAGGTATGACTGAAACAAAATAATAGTAATTGATAACTTATCAAGGGTTCAAGAGGGAGGGGGGAACGGGGAGGGAGAGGGAAAAATGAGCGCTGATGCCAAGGGCTCAAGCAGAAAGCAAATGTTTTGAGAATGATGATGGCAACAAATGTACAAATGTGCTTGACACAATGGATGGATGTAGGGGCTGTGATAAGAGTTGTATGAGCCCCCAATAAAATGATTTTAAAAAAAAGCAAGACCAGAAACCAGTCACGATTAACATATACGCTGACTCATAAGGATTCCATGTCTGTCAGGGTGCATTAGACCTGTGTAAGACAGTCTTTACAAAAGCTCTTTTTAGAAACATGGCTAGGTCTTTCTTCTTAGGTGCCTCTCAATGGACTCAAACCTCCAACCTTTCCGTTAGCAGCCGAGCATATTGACTATTCACATCACCCAGGGACTCTGAATATATCATATCCAAGTACTGTTCAAAGTATGAGTCCTACTGTATAATTTTAATCTACATAAATTATACAACTACGACTAATTAGAGAAAAATAAGGCCTTTGGCAAAATACACATAAATGACCATATTCCCATTACTCGTTTTGGCTTTCTCTATTTACCTGCCACACTGCTGTTTCTCTGTCGGGCTAGCTTGACCTCCGGGCACTCCCTTCGTACATGTCCTGCATCTCCACATATAAAACACCGGAGATCTCTGGGGTCTCTATAGTCTCGAGTGTCGTGGGCGTCCAGAAGATCCCTGGAGTCTTTATCTTCTTCATTCCCTTCTTTATCTTCTTCACTGTCTTTCTTCTTTAGTCTAAACAGTAAACTGCTGATACCAATAATGTGGGGCTAGGGACTTGAAACTGAGTGAGTCACAGACAGAACTAAACTATGAAAGAATCCACAGTCACAAAAGGAATAACCTGTCTATTGTTTTCATGCATCATCTGTTTGAAAGCAAAATATCTTACATTTATAGCATACCTATTCATAGCAAAAACTTGGCATTCCAGTAGTGTAGAATACAGTACTATACAACAGCACTTAGTATAGAATCCTAGTCTAACAACAGTCCTTAGAGATTGTGATGTACAACTCCTTTTTACAGAGTAAGGAGCTAAGAATCAGAGAAATGTCTTGCATAGTTATCTGTTAGCAAAATACCAAAGAGAAAAACTAGCAGTGTTTTGTCTGGAAAGTTACAACTTCTTGATATCAGCCAGACTTCATAAATAAAGAAGGGATTGTCTTGCCCATGTAGGGTCCAGGTGGAGAGTGTAAGTATGTTTCCCAAGTATCTTTTGAAGGAGTAGATAGACTGTATTATTCTTGAGGCCCTATTATGTAGAGATATACTTTATAGCATACAACTCAAGATTCATGCGTTATATCTTAACGGTTTGCATGACTTTGAGGTCCTCAGCAAGAAACCCAAGTTTTGATCACTTTCTCTTGTTCTTATCACAGTTCCTGGCACATAATAGGTATCAATCAATGTTGCCTCAATAAACAAAAACAAAACCCATGAATGAATGAATGGCGGGACATAACTTTATAACACAAATAAGTCATAACCTATTATAAAACTCCATTTAAATGTGTATTTACCGAAAGTTCAATATGAAGTCCTTAACTTTCTCACGTAGCATTTTAGCATTTCTAAAACAGCTGCAGCTATAAATTGGCTAAACGTTTACTTTTCCTATAATGATATATAATCATTGGCCAACCTTCTCCTCTTAGGGCAGTCTTTCATGTAGTGGCCTATTTTCCCACACACACGGCAACATCGATCATTGGGAGCCAGTTCTCCATCTGTTAATACTCTGGAATCAAAGAAGTATTCCTAGAAGGAAAATACAATTTTACTAAGGAAAAAAAAATTCTGTAGAATTTTTAGAACTAAATGAAAATAGAACAAAGCAGCAAAAGTAGCTTTAAGAAGAATTATCAACAAATACTCCACTATCAAGTATATGAAACTAAGAATCAGAATGACTAACGTCAGAGTAACTGGAAGGGCTAGCCACTTTACATCTATATTCACTTTTGAATTCAATTGCTACAGGATCTTAATAAAAGTAGATACTACTTTCATCCTAATTTTAGAGATAAGGAAACCAAAGTTGAATTCACATCAACTGCCCTTAAGTGAAAAAAAAAGATTTAGCCGTAAGCCTGACTACAAAGTTCATGTTTTCTATTATAACAGTCTCTACAAGAACTTATTTTTTAATAAAAAGTTTCTACTGATCAGTCCTTTGGTTCACCATATGTACTCCAGTATAAGCCAACCTGAATATCAGCCAAGACACCTAATCTTACCATAAAAACTGCATTAAAAATGTGCTGAAACACTCGGCATATACATGAATATATCCGTGGTATTTAAAATATGTGATTTATATACAACTTTTATGAACATTTAACAGTTATCACATAAATGACGATGTCCCTAAGGAAAAGGTAGAGAGCTAATAAGCACAAATACATTTTCTTAGCTTTACCCAAATCCTTGGTAAAGCGAAGGTCCTTGCAAGATGGATTGAGCAGTGGCTGCAATAATGGACTCACACATAACAACGGAGCAGACGGCGCCACACTGGCAGTGTCTCCTTCTGCTGTACATAAGGGTCACTGTGAGCCAGAGTGACCTGATGGCACCTGCCAACAACAGCTCCTTGCTTCTTCTTTTGGACTCTAGCTCAGTTTTAGTTACAGAAATTATCTGGACCTAACTGTACTGATCCTTATGAAGTCAAGAAAGTTTACCTACTTAACGCACTCAAAATTGATCTAAAGACAAGGGAAACAAGCTCTACGATGTAGCAGTACAAACAGCAGACAATAACAAGTGTTGGCGAGGATGAGAAGCAAAGGGGAGTTAAATACTGACATGGGGATGTGAAATGCAGTCAGTTCGGAAAGCGGTGTGACATCTTCAAAAAGTTGTGTAAATTTATATATAAAAAAAACAAGACCAAAAACCATGCCATCAAGTCAATTCTGACTCGGGTAGAACTGCTCCGGTCTTTTGCCCTCCAAGTGGCAGGTGGTTTCCAAATCCTGACCACACTACATGACACTACTGGGTACGTACCCCCAAATAATGACAACATATGTCCATACACGCACCATGTGTACACAAATGTTCACAGAAGCATTACTCATAATAGCCCAAATCTGGAAACAAATGTCAAAATGAATGTATTACATCCAGACACTGAAATAATTATTGGCCATAAAAGAATTAAGTTATGATAAATGCTACAACATAAATGAACTTTCATCATATAAGTGAAAGAATATGTCTTTTGGTCAAAAGACAAAGAGCTACATATTATACACTTCCATTTATAGGAAATGTGCAGAATAGGCAAATCTGCAGGCATAGTAGTTGCTTAAAATTAGGGAAAGGAGGAAAAAGAGTGGTTGACATCTCATGTATCTAGAAATTTCTTTTAGATACGATGAAAATGTGCTAAAATCAAATAGGTTATGGTTAGACAATCCAGTGGACTAGAGCAACAAAGAACTGTATGTTTTAATGAGTGAGTTTTGTGAATCATATCCAATGAAGCTCTTTCTCAAAAAAGAAGGTGAAAGATAATAATTTAATATCTTCATCATCACATTTTCTGACAAGTAGAGATGAAGCCATTTCTTAATTCCCCCAATTGCTTAAGGCAGACGAAACCTAGGCATCCTGAATTTGTTCTCCTTCACTGAACACTTCCAATCAACTATCAAATTCTAGCCCTTTCTACTCCCAAATTCTCTCTTGAACTTTATTCCATCCTACCAGTTAAGAGGCCTTGACAGTGAGTTGACAAAATTTCTCTGTAAAAGTCAGAAAGGAAGGATTTAGGTGTTACAGTAAAATTGAAGATAATATGTAAGTATTTATATAAGAAAATGACAAACCCAGTGAAATATTTTATAGGGGAAATTTAAAATATGTTAATAATAATAAATGAGTTCATTTTTATCTTTATACATTTACTAAAAAGAGTACTAGAATTCTCTTTTGGGAAGACAATACTTCACTAAAATGCGATTCAAACATAAATGTTCCCTATTAAAATTGATTACAAATGTCCATCTCTTAATAATGACCTATAATAAAATTCCATGTATTTAATCTTTTAAAATGGTGTTCATAAATGAAAAGGCTGAAGACTCATGGTAGAAAGGGTCTACAGTGCCTGTAGTAGGACTAGTCTTTGATAAAAGGAGAGCTACCTGCAGATTATGGCATATTTATAGATCTGGTAGCACAAAGTTGAGCCAATGTTGATCTAATAGTATTTACTGTCCCAGAGAACAAAATCACCTAGGAAGAGTGGGAGATGCATTAGTGAAAAATGGGATAAAGTGCAGGGAATATCGAGTCTTGTAAAAAGAAACAAAGCCTGAAATAACTTATAAAATAGGAGATAGCAGTAATTAAAGAAATTTTAGAGTACAAAACATTACTGCAAATCCAGTTGAAGATTAACTTATATAGTTTAAACTGTCCAGCTTTATGGCTTTTCCCCCCATTATAATTTGGCTGCTCAAATAAAGGCAGATAGTGGGATAGACGGCTAAATTCCTATATAGTTATACACAACAGAATACAAAAGAAATAATAAAGATTAGGGGGAGGGGTTTAGGAAATTGGAGAAAAAGCTGGAGCTTTTGTCTCCTTAGAGCTGTCTGCTTCCTTAAAGATTTATAGTTCTGTAAATCTTTAGAGTCAGGATGGGCCTGATGGCACTGGGTTTGCTTCTGGGTTTATGTGTAAGCCAAGATCCCTGGTGGCACAACGGTTAAACACTTATTTACTAGCCAAAAACACAATCGTTTTTTCAGGAGAAAAAAACCTGACAACCTATTGCTGTAAAAATTACAGCCTCAGATGCTCTAAGGGGCAGTGCTGTGCAGTCCTCCTGGCTTGCAGATAACAATACAACAAATATACAAGTCGTGTCTCTGGGTGGCAAAAACAATTTATACTCAACTAATAATTGAAATGGTTGGCATTTTAAACCCATCTAGCAGCACTATGCTACAGTCTGCTGCTGTAAAGATTATGTGGCCAACAAAACCCTACCAAACTCGGCTCTAGTGACACGTGGCAGGGAGGGGTCACCGTGAGTTGGAATCAACTCAGGGGAACAAGCTTGGCTGGAGTTGATGAGCCAGGCACTATAGTAAGCACTGTCGAGAACATGGTAAATCTTACAAAGACCCACTCCTCAGTAAGCTCAGCGACAAAAAGAATTTAACTAGCTAGATAATAGAAACACATCATAAAATAACTTATATGTAGTTTATATAAAACATAATACTTTGTATAGGCATGTTTGTGTGTATAAAATAAATTCATTATGGACTATAAGTGCGGTAAGAAAAAAATAAAAGAGAACTTTGTTGTTAATATCAATTTGGAAATGATTAAATTTCTTATTCTTTGAAAAACAGTCCTATTATAAAAAAGAAAATATTAAGAACTGATTTGTATAAACTTACAGCTTCTCTGCCTATGAGAGGATAAAAGGGGGTACCAAAAAGTTTCCTTCCATTGATAAATGCCTTCATGATGAAATTGGTCACTATTGAAGAAGAACAACAAAGATATAGATATTAATGTATAAAAGCTTTAAACTTAAGGAAATTGCTTAAACATACTTTTAAAACTTACTTTTTCTAGAAACTCCAGCACCAAGGTTATGATTCAAATCAAAAGGGTCTAGAAAATAAGGAATTGGTTTTTTTAATTTAGAATTATGTTCATGGTAACATATGTTTAGAGTCTTATACTACATACACTCAGACCAACAAACATGGTGAATTATTCTGTAAAAATAATAGATTAAGGGATGCAAACTGATAACAATGAAATAGAATGATCTTCTAAATCCTAACATGTTTCAGTTTCCCCCCACAATTAACTTGGCAGCAAACGACACTCTGGCTTTTTATTATATCTTGTTGCTAAATTAGTATCATACCTTCAATAGCAATGCATTTGGATGTCCACTGCTTCTCAAAAGTTGTCAACAGCTTTTTCTGCCGAATGCTAATTACATATTCCTTGAAATCAAACTCCTCCGTATAGAAACGAAGCAATCCCAACCAAAGCTCTCCTAATGTTTCTGTGTTTTTTCCAAGTGATGGTAAACGTTTTTTCTACATGTAAGTTAAAGATAACAAAAGAGGGGGAAAATGTAGCTATCTAAAGTATGAGCAGCAAATCCAAATAAATTTTAATTATGCAAATCAAAGAACATTCTTTAACATAAAGACTATATTACCAGTTCCTCTGTTTTATCAAAGAAAAAGGCATTCCATCCATCAACCATTCTCTGTGGAATCTGTTTTCCATCAAAGATCTGTATAGTAAAAAAATAAAGTTTAATTAAATTTCAAGCCAGTCATTCTGAGGGATCAAATAATTTGATATCAATTTAGAATCTACCTGTGATACACACATTGAATATTTTTATTAAAAATAAAATACACTAATGGTATAAAAGTCAATGACAAGTAGTTAATGAGTAAAAAGTACATCTGAAAGACTGAAACTGGCAAAGAATTATCTTAAGAGCATTATACTTTCCAAATGATGCATTTAACATTATCCATCTGGCCTATCAAAACACACCCAGTTCAAAAGTCATGAGACAAACAAAACTGGCAGTGTTATCAAAGAATAATAGTATAGAAATATACCAAAATAATATGTAATGATTCGGTATCTAAATGAACTCAGTAGGGATACTGGTTTTGGTTTAATACGTAATGATCCTGCATCTAAATAAACTGATTTTGGTTTTTGTAGGCTGAGAAACTCCTAGGCTTTTCCCTCCCCCTTAATCAGGAAATTTCCCCTAACATCTTAATGATTACAAATCTTCATTAATAATTAAGTGTAGTAATTCATTGCCCAAAAGAAAATGTGACCAGGAAAAAAATGATGCTATTTTAAAAGGATCTCATAAGGCAGTAGAACACGAACAACTGACCCTGCAAGCTTTCATTTAAACAGAGGAGATATATACAGTTAAGTGCAAAAGTTTAGAGTCACCAGATATCATTTCTAGTCTTGTTCCTGCCAGGGACTCTAGACAGGATAATTATCCTCTCAGTTTTCCCAATGAAAATAAGAAAAAATTAGATTAAAATCTATTAATGTTTTTCTTTTTCTCTCTCTTTTAATCTAACCCTTTTCTAAAATGCAACTTTCATTGGTGGGCCAATATGTAAAAAAGATAAAACCACAAATATTCTTATCAAATCCTGATTAGAGAAAACATATCCACCTATTTCTCATCCAATCCCTCCACGTATTATAGGACTTTTCAGAGGTTCCTTGAAACTCCTAATGTTTTCCAGAATACATTTTAAAACAACTGAATAAATACTGTGTTTTCCCTTCTACACAGAACATTGGTTTTTAAAATCAATTACATGTCTAGCCCTTCCAACCTCATTCTTACAATTAAGTTCCTTGTAGATTTAGGCCACTTTCTCTCAGGCGCAGACACTCCAAGCATCCCAAATCCTGCCATACATCGAATGCTGAATATTATGTTATGGATTTAATATTAATAGCATCTTGCCAAAGTATATATTGTAATCCCTAACCTCTATCTTCATAGTTATAATGCCTCTTGGTAATGGGCTATTTTGTTACGTTAACGCATCAGAATTAGTTGTAGGGTTCTTCTTGGGTCAATCTCTTTTGCGATATAAGAAATTAAAGAGGAAGCAGATAAGCAGAGTTGGGTTAAGATAGAAAGAGATCTCTAAGAAGCGAAGAAACAGAAGATGAAGAGACAAGGATTTGCTACTGCGCCAAGAGAAACAGCCTCCTCTAGAGCTGGTGTTCTGAACTCAGACTTCTATGCTCCTCAACTATGAGAAAGTTAATTTGTTTGTTAACCCTCTCGTTGTTATTTCTGTTATAGCAATATACTTGTTAAATGAATATATTTACTCTTAAGCATAAAGACATAAGTTCCAAGGGCCTTAAGTTAATGACAAGTTGCTTTTTAATTTATCTATAACAAATACAGTCTAGCCCAAGTTCTGACATTTCATAAAACGAGAGCCTGAAATTTACAAATATTAATAAGTGAAACAAAAGACATGGGATACTGTGCTCAACAAGAAAATTATCAGAAGTTTTTTAATTTACCCTTGTTTGTTAGGATGTTGTTAGGGATATTCCATGCTTTGTATAATTTGATTTATTTACCAGATTTTGAAATAGTACAAGCTACTTCTTTAGACCTTGATTCCTTCAAAGAGAATTCTTACTTTTGAATGATAACTCAACCATGAACCAAACTCAACAATGAAGGCTGGTAACACAATAAACAGACCTGTGAGGCTTTAGGGAGTGATTGGACTTTGATTTTACTTGTACTTATGAATACTGATGTTTGAGGGTGTCTAACTTTCCACTCTGTTTCACTGTTTTAAGTGCTTAGCAAAAATAATTTTATCATCTCTTGCCCTTTTACATGGCAATACAAACATACATAAGCACACTAACATTCCCTTTTCCTCCCCTTTCCAACTTCCCCCATTTTCTCTTCTTTGAACTCCCCAACAATCATTTCAACACTCAATTCTCCCTCTAAATCTTCACCAAACAAAGCTAGAATATCTGGGCAAGGGGTAACACTAAACATCTCCTTGTTTACGTATTTCATTGTAATATTTTATTATCTACTGCTTTAGTATTTAACATACAATTTTAAGCTGCTAGAAATTAAGAAACATAAAAAAGGTATAATACTAAGTATGAATAACACTCCCAAATTATCGTAAGAATTTAATTTCATATGAAAATGTGCTTTTATATATGATTTGCTAGAGTACAGCAAAATCATTCTACTTCTCCTTTTGACCTAAAGAACTTGAAACAACTGATGACCAACAATCCACTATTAATTCTTAAGTCTTTAAATACCCACCCACTTAAAGTCTAAGTTCAATTACAAAGGGAGCCAGAGATCATCAGCTTCATTAAACATATCCTTACCCTTAAAAGTTGATCGATGCCAATGACCAATACTTAAATGATGGCAGAGCAATGGACAATGGGGTCCCATATGACAAGCAAAAAAGGCCAGAAGCAAAAATCCATATATCATCAGTCCACATGTATCACAAAGCCCCCCACAATCAGAGCTCATTATGATGGAAAACATCCCATGGACTGTCATTTCATCAATCACTGTCTGTTAAGCAGATAATGGGAGAGTTCTTGAAAGTTGACTATGGCAATCCTACCTATATTTTTCCAACAATAATGTTAATGATGCTGCTAATAACAAAAATAGTAAAAGTAACCACTATGTATAAAAGCCTATTAGGGTATCTACTACATGCAAAGGCATTTGTTGTCAGTTTCTTATGTAAACATGGCAAAATCAATATTACTGCTAAGACATTTTGACTGTTGATGAACATCAACATTTTTGAAGGTCAGGCAATTTAATTAATTTTACAATGTCACTATTATGAAAATCACCTCTCCCTGGCTATAATATAATGTCCTGCTCTTTCCATTCTTCAATGGCTCTTGAATCATAGGTGATAAAATGAAGGTACACAGACAAATCAGCATTAAAACAAAATGTATGGCTCATTGTTGCTGACTATGGTATTCTGTCGAAGTGATAATGGTTGCTATGCTATTACCAACACTAGATCATTCATAAGATTCCCCTAGTTTAAAGCTTAACAATTAGACGAATAAAGAGCACAATCCATTCTAGGGAGGCCTAATTTAATTCAGGTTGAATTAAAATATATTATAGTGAACCACCTTGCTAAAAATAAATACATTACCTAACATTAATTTAAAAATTTTAAACTTTCTGCTAGAAAACACTATTATAAAATGTCCTTACCTTCCCACTGCTTGAGAGAAAGAAGGGAATCCTGCTTTAGAAACATCGTACTCATTAGAACTTTTAAAAACTTACTAAGACCATCTGACATCCATCCATGGCTCAGTATTTTGTGATATCTTTGTCTCGACTCTCAACGTTTATGTGAAATCAGAATATTATCTCTATAATTACCTCAAAATTACCACCTTTATAAGAAATTAGCGGTGCATCCTCCTTAATGTTTGCAAATCCCCTTTGTGCCAGGAATCAGAGGGAACAGCTGGATGATTAAAAACTCCTTTGTGCCTATTTAGTAAAATGGGACTCTACAAGTCAACCAGTTCTGATTAAGTAAAGAGAAAAATTGCTTTATTTCATATTTGCTTGATGCAATTAACAAGACTTTGTAGGCACCAGCAAGAATTTCCTTGGATTTCTTCCCAAACAAAATTTAAAATTGAGAAGGTTGAATAATGTTGTTATTGTTAGTTTTCAACTCAGCAATTCCATGTGACTGAGTAGAGCTGTCACATAGGGTTTTCTAGCAGTAATCTTTACAAAGGGCCTGGTAGTGGAGTAGTTAAAAGCGTAGCTGCTAACCAACAGGTCAGCATTCAAACCCACCAGATGTGGTAGTCTATTCCTATAAAGAGCAATGGCCTTCACCACTGCTATCCACTACCACTTAGCTGATTCCGACTAATCCACATTCCGACTCTCTCATCTAAGGAAATAAAATCTATGGGTTCAGAAACATAAGAGTTAACAGCAGTCTACAAAAATTCCGTATTTTATCTGCAGTATTCTATTACTAGGAAATACAAAACATCACAAGATATTCAATGTTTCTGTTCATCTAGTATTCTGATAGTCTATATAGTCTCCCATATAATTAAAAAAATTGGGATTTAACAGAATTGATTATATGATTAATATTAGTAAAAAATGTAGGAATTTCATGGAGGAAAAATCCTTAATATAATAAATGGAGCAAGCTATACTATACTTCGGGCGAATGCTTGCACAAGAACCTCCTTCAGATTTTCTCAAACACCTACCTCTTGTAGAACTGGGATAACAGGTGGTTTTCTCTGCTGCAGAAAGTACAGCACCATAAGGATATATGCATATGAAGATAAACTTCCTCTGGAAGCATCTCCAATGTCACATCGCTAAACAATATAAAATAATGATTGAAAATGAAATGAGATTGTCATCACAGACGTAATCACTAATATCAGATACATTTTTAAAAGTCAACAAATTGGCAAATATACAAAAATTCAATAACTATTAAAGATGGTGTTCGAGAATAACTTGCCAAACATTACATGTGAAAGTTTAAATTGGTACAAACTCTATAAAGATTTTATTACTATGAAAACTAGAAATACATGTCTTCTAACTTCATAATTCTGTTCTAAATGTGTACACTGCAAATACACCAGAAGATGTGTGAAATGATTGACTAAATTTGCACTATAGCATTGCTGGAATAGCAAAAATCCACCAGATACAAGATCTATAAGTAATGCAATGGTTTCAAGAACCATGGTTTACACATATAATGGAATAATATGAAGCCCTTTAAAAAGCAACCAGGAAAAAAAGAGAAGGAAGCTCTTGATGTAATAATAGGTCTATTGCTAAGTGGAAAAGCACAGTGAAGAACATTTATAGTGGGTTTATACTTGTATTAAAAAGTGGGGAGAGGATTTACATATTTGTATACACTGGTAGAACATATTTCATGGAAGACAGAGCGTAACTTTTAACATTGATGTCACTAGCAAGAAGTATTAGCTGGCTAGAAGACAAACTATACCAGGAAATTTTCACCATAAACCCCTTTCTACTGCCATCAAGTTAATTTCAACTCATAGTGACCCTCTAGGACAGGGTAGAACTGCCCCTGTAGCTTTCCGAGACTGTACTTCTTTATAAGAATAGAAAACTTCCTGCTTCTCTCAAGTAGGAGCTACTGGTTTCAAACTCCTGACCTTGTGGTTAGCAGATCAATGCATAACCTCCATAGCACCAAGGCTCCTACAAATTCCTTTAGGCCTTGTAAATTCTGAACCACATGAATATGTTGGCTAGCTTTTAAAAAATTAACTAAAAGAAAACTCTATTAGAATCCTCGAAGATTTCCCGCCATGACTAAGGTTTCATATGCTTTCTGTGTACTTAAAGAGTGAGAATTAAATTCTGGTAATGGACCACTTCATTTCATTACCAAAACTCCATATAAACCCAACCACCGTGGTAAGAGTTACTTTTATGAAATAAATCTAGAAAATTCATTATTTCAAGCCTGATTGTTTTCTATGTGCCTAGATGCTTTTATTTCCTTTTTTATACAAGAAATATATGAAAATATCTGAACAAATATTTCTTTCTTTTTTTTTTTACCCTTTGATGATTTGCTTTTTTCTTTTTTTTTTCATTGTAATAAACCATTTTATTGGGGGCTCTTACAGCTTTTATAACAATCCATACATCAGTTATATCAAGCGCATTTGTACATATGTTACCATCATCATTTCCAAAACATTTTTCAACTTGAACCCTTTTTTTAAAACTATTTATTGGGGCTCACAGAATTCTTATCACAGTTCATACATATACATACATCAATTGTATAAAGCACATCTGTACAGTCTTTGCCCTAATCATTTTTTTTCTCCTCTTTTCTTTTTTAAAACATTTTAGTAGGGGCTCATACAACTCTTATCACAATCCATACATATACATACATCAATTGTATAAAGCATATCCATACATTCCCTGCCCCAATCATTCTCAAAGCATTTGCTCTCCACTTAAGCCCCTTGCATCAGGTCCTCTTTTTTTTTCCCCCCTCCCTCCCCTCAAATATTTCTCTTTCATGAAACAGTTTTATGAAATGAAAATACAACCAAGTCAGTCCCTTATCTAAACTCTTCCACTAGTACATTCACTTAAGTACTTATTGAACAATTACTATAAAACAGGCCCTGTCCTATGCTATGGGCACAGATGTCCCTACTTAGTGGAGATTATATATCTAGCAAAATAAAAACAAAGTCCCCAAGAACATAAAATGAAATATGGTAAGTGTTATAACATGAAAAGCACAGATTTTACTGATAAGGTTTTGCTTTACTTCTCTGGCCAGAAATATTTACCACTAAACCTAAACACCACATTTTCAAATCCATAGAGTCTTAACTTGGGTGAAAGTTCATAATTATTGTACTGAGAAATTTACTAATATACTGACATGTAGGGAAAAGGCTAAAAATGACCTTATTCTAACTGGCACATATTTAAACCCATCTAACACTGAGGCCCCTTTTTCTTAAAACCTTTCCACAAAACTGAGACGTTTTTCACAAATCTTACAACAGCATGATTCACTTTAATATGAATATAACAAAACAAATTGTACACTTTTTTATAATTACCTTAGCAAATACTTTCATAGTATATCCCAAGTACTGCACTCTAGGATCAATAGCTGCATAAGTAGCTAGCATTCTTGTGTTATGCTGAGCCTAAAAAAAAATTCATATTTGAAAGCATTTAATATTTAAATTTAAAAGTTAGTTAAAAAAATAAAATACACACCAAGTAGAATATTTATAAATGTAAGTACCAGGAAATAAGTCAAACAAAAGCTAATCTTCAATTTGAAGAAAATACCAAAATGCCTAATTTTTTTTCTTAGTACTACTCACATTTGAAGGTATTAAGAAAATAATATATCAAGAACGTGGCATCAGGATTAGAAAAAGATAAGCAATATAGTTGACACAACCCTGTGCGTACTCAACGTGAGGAGGATCTGAACACTAATGAAAATCCAAGATTACACCCTTCAGTACAGATTACACCTCCACAGAAAGAAAACAAAACTCCTCACAACTGGACCAATTGTTAATATCATAATAAACAGAACAGAGATGGAAGTTGTCAAGAATTTGGTTTTCCTTAGATCCACAATCAAGACTTCAGAAGCAGCGGTTAAGAAATAAAGCAACGTATTGCAACAGGCGCAGCTGCCACACGAGACCCCTTCTTCAGAGGGTGATACGCAAAGATGCCACTTTGAGAACGAAGGTGTGTCTGACCCAATCTATGGTATTTTCAATTGCTTAAAATGCAGGGGAAACCTAGAAAATGAATGAATAAGGAAGGCCCAAAAAGAACTGATGTCTTTAAATTATGTTGCTGGCAAAAAATATTGAATACATATTGACTGTCAGCAGAGCAAACAAATCTGAACAGAAGGACAGCCAGAATGCTCACTAAAAGCAAAGATGGTACGAGGTGTTATATGGATATGTTATCAGGAAGGCCCAGTCCCTGGAGAAGGACACTGAGGGTAGTAAGTAGAGGCAAGGTCCATAAAAAAAGGAAGACCCTTGTCAAGAAAGTCTAAGCCAGTGTGCTCAAACATAGCGAGGGGCTCAGAACCAGGCAATGTTTCATTTTGTTGTACAAAGGGTCTCTAAGAATTGGATGGACTCAACGATCACTAACAACTTATGTTTGGTAATTTTAAACATAACGGTATACTCAGTCAGATGTAAACCCTTAAAACAACAAGTGTAAGCATACCTGGTATATTCAGAAAGAAAAACTTACCAATGTATTATATAAACTGATATCACCTTCTAACCCACTTCGTCTGTGTTCAAATTTTACTATAGGCACTTTGGCAGTAGTTATAGGCAAAATATTTCTTAAACCTAATTAAAAAACAAAATTGGTAAATTAAATAATGTTCACACAGCTAAAAACATCTTCTTTTAAAATTATAATTAAAAATTCATACCTGGGTGTCTCTTAAGAATTTTTGCCAAATTTTCTATTATTTCCTTAGAATTTAATTTCTAAAAAACAAAAGACATTAAAAATTAATTTTAAATAGTCTGCCTGATTCAGTCTGACCTTGCTCAAATTATATTTTAATCTAGACATTGAATACTAGTATTTAAATTTTCAGCTATAAGGCTCTACCACCTTGCTTTCATTCATATAAGCATCATCAGGAAACTTGAAAGAACTGTATCATCTCAGATCCCACCCCAATCTAATGAACCATAATCTGCCTAACAAAATCCCCAAGAAATTCATATGCACACTAAAAGTTTGAGAAACATATAACTAGATGGGTTTGGTAAAGGCAAAGCATGACTGTAATTAAGAACGAAGGCTCTAAATTTAGACAAAACTGGATTCAAATCTTGAACTAAGAATTACCATATATTCTCCAGTATAAGCCAACTCAAATATCAGCAGAGGCTTATACACGAGTATATATATAGTAACTAGCTATGTGCCTCTAAAGAAATCCTTAATCCACCTAACCCTCAAATGACTTTTCTATAGAATCACAATAAACTCCTACCCTAATCAGCTGTTAGAACTACATGAGATAAAGTATTCAGCAGCATGCCTGGCACAAAGTAAGCACTTGAAATGTGTGAGTTATTTATTATTGTCATATTGATAATGAAAAGAAAAATAATCTTTTTTATACTAACACCTAACTTTTGAGAAAAATTCTAGCCTATGCAAATGTATTACTTTATAAAAACCAGCACAGGAAGAGAATTAGTATGGTAATGATCATCATAATCTAATAGGAAAAATAATGTCAACATAATTTAGCAGGTTAAACTGAAGAGTAAACTTCAAATCCCCAAGGTTATTATTAAAATCACTTTTGTATATCCCCAACATATTCATTTTAGCTACAAAAGAACAAAAGTCATCGCAGCTTAACCTGAGAGTTTTAGGACTTATAATTTATACTAAATTATAGGTTTCATTTATGAATAACCTAAAAGGAAATCACGAGCTATGAAAACAATGAAAAATTGTTTAAATGTCCGATGAAAATGGCACAGATAATAATATACAAACCTTTAGTAATTAAAAGTCTGATTACTAAGTTTTACAAAGAAAAAATATAAAACCATATAAACTCAATTCTTACTCTTCAAAATGGAGAAAGGACCACCTCTAACCAGTAGGTGGCACTAAGCAAAAGTTAAGGAGAACAAAGAAAACATTCGTAATTTTTCAGTTCAAGAGCACGTAAATTCAAACCAGAAGCAATTTCTCAGAACCAAAAATAAGGCATTGCCAGACAACACTGCCATCTTCACGATAAGTCTTTCTTTCCTATTTAAAAACTATCCTTTTAAAGAACTATTTCAAAAATGCACAGGTACACTAATCTGCTAAATTCTTTTAAAACAGAGGCTACACTGACACCACTATGGATGCCAGAAGCTTGCCCTCACCCCAATCTTGCAAGCAATCCCTAATTTTGAAACATAAATACCAATATAGGTATTGCCCACATTTTCAGAGTTCGCTTTACACCACTTCACTTTTATAGAAAGACCTACTTTAGTGCCCGTTTTTGCTAACTGGAGGAAATCTGAGATTTTAAATTTTATAATAAAAGGCAAAAAGCAAAATTACTGGTCAGCATTTTGTTTTGGGAAGTCAGGGGGGATATGGGGGGGGGTTGTTATTAAAGAAGAAATGCACACCTAAGCAGCGAGAGTGGCCTTGTCAAGTTCCTTCTCTGGGATTCTATACTCAGCATCTCATTATGAAGCCACCATACCTTGAACGGTGCAGTTCAAAGTTCAACTTGCAGTTCAAAGTTCAACTTGAGCAGTATATATTAGTGTCATTTTAGGTTTTATGTGTGATTTGCTACGATTTGTGGGTCTTATGCACCATTGAGTCAGTTTCCAACCCATAGTGACCCTAACACAACAGAATAGTGGGTTATTTTTTTTTTTGGTGTAAAAACACTCAAAAAAGTTTCCCGTATAAATTAATGGTAAATACTTTTTTGTTTTATACTATTTCTGCTTATCAAAGGTTTTATAGGAATGATCTTCTACTTTCAGATACTCATTCACAGCCATCAAATTGTTCCAATTCATAGCGACCTTACAGGGCAGAGGAGAACTGTCCCTTTGGATTTCTGAGATTACAACTTTTTATGGGAGTAGAAAGCCTTGTCTTTCTCCCTCAGAGCAGCTGGTGGGTTTGGATTTTGGACCATGCATGCAGTTAGCAGCCCAACTTGTAACTTACTATGCCACTATGTGAAAAATCAGGACTGGGCAAGAGCACAGAACCCTCTCCTTTTCTACTTGCTGCTAAGGGATATGGAACACTTCTTCCCTGTCCAATCGGTCTTTTCTTTGCCGGACCTTGGATAAGGTCCCATTGCAGGGGCCTCATTCACAACGGAGGAATGCATACATTCCCACTCTCACTGCTCAGACTGCACGGGGGGAAGGTCTGCTCCTGGCATCTCACAGTGTAATTCAAAATTCTTCAGTTGCAGAGAGTAGTGGTTAGGTTCTACAGTGCTATTAGTACTCTATTTCAGCTACATTATGGGTTAAATAAATTACAGAGAGGCAGTGAGATATAATGGAAAGAGCCTGAGCTCTGCAGTCAGACAGACCTGGGTACGAATTCCAGCTCCAACTCTTACTAGCTGTGTGAACGTGGGCAAGTCAGTTTATCTCTGAAAGCCTCAGTTTCCTCATCTGTAAAATGGGGAAACAATACCTACCTCAAAGGTGGTTGTAGAATGTATGTAAAAGTGTTTTACTGGGGATTCAATAATTGTTATCTCCCCTCCCCCACCCAAAATGAGCTTCTAAAAAGCTATCTTAGAAATCTCTATTATTAAAAAAAGAAAGAAAGAAATCTCTATTATTTATAACATTGCTGCTATGGCGGGAAAAATGTCCCCAAAAGAGTACCCCAAAATGATAGTTACATTTTAGAACACAAAACATAAATCAAATAACCACCTGTATCTGTAGTTGTACAATGATATTATCTAATGGAGAAGATAAGGAGAGATGGAATATGCAAGATCAGGTACACACCAAACTGAAGCATAAACTTCTACACTGGTATATTCCTTGATTTTTCCAAAACTCATTAGAAAGCATTTGTAACTCTCAGTGATGTGGCTTTTATATTATAAAATTGGTGAAACAGTAAACTTACTCCAATATTACAATGTCTCTACACTGTCAATCCTCTTGCTTTTAGATTTAAAATACTGCTGTTGTTAGTATATCGATACACAGAAAAACACCATCTATAACGAGGCTTCAAAAAAGTTCATGAAACTAAAGTTAATGAATTTTTCCAAGAATTTTTAAAGCCCTTTTGTATTTTATCACTACTTTAAAAATTGCAAATGGATTTATCATTAGAATAAAACACACTTACACGGTGCTCTACAAATGCGCTTACCTCTGCACTTTCATGGCCTTCCAGGGTCATACAAATATCTAGATCACTATCACGAAATCCAAATCCATTCTTAGAAGAGCCAAATAAGCACAGTCTTGCCTTTTCTAAGTGAAGGAAAAGAAAAACAAAATTCTTACAATTGGTAGGAAAGCGGAGTCTTCTATTATTTACTAAAGGCCTAACACGAGATGTTTCTGTCTACTTCTTCTGTTTAAAGCACCTACCACTGGAGATGTTCTGAAAATTCCAAATCCTCATCTTTAGTTTAGAACTTTTATCTAAATTCCTATACCTGTTTACCCAACTGTCTTTTCCATTTTTCCACGAGTATCATAAATTCATCCATGCCGAAAACTAAGCTTATCAACTTCATTCCAAACTACCAGGAATCCCTGCACAACCCAACTACTAACCGAAATCGGGAGATTCACACTCACCTCAAGGAAACCTTGAAAGGAAAGCTCTGCAGTTTGCTCACAACAAAATGCAGTTCAACTATGCACTAATGCGGTCACCATGAGTTAGAACTGACTCAAGGGTAACTGGTTTTGTTTTTTCAGTCCGCAGTAACTAGTATCATCCATCATCTATTCAGTTGCCCAAGTCAGAACTTGGCCAGGGTGTCCATAACTAGCCACATTTAACCAGTCACCAAGTCCTTTTGCCCCTTCCAGCTTAACTCGCTCTAAAATTAATCTAAGGACACCTACTGGTGCTCCTTAGGTGAAGCACTCAGCTCTTAATCAGTAAGTGTGTGGTTTGAACCTACCAACTACTCTGCAGGAGAAAAATGAGGCAGTCTGCTTTCATAAAGATTACAAATTTAGAAATTCTATAGGGGGAAATCTGTCCTATAAAGTGGCTGAGTTAGCACGAACTCAAAACAAGGATTTTTTTTTAAAATCTACTTTGTCTCAGTATCACTCTGAATAGTTAAGATCAGTATTTGGAAATAAACTAATTCTTCCTTCAGGGTATAATTCAAATACTTTTACAAACATCACCTTGGTCCACAGGATTAATTTTTCCTCAAAATGAGTGATTAGCAGCCCTGGCAGCCCAATGGCTAAACACTCAGCTACTAAAGAGCCAGTGGTCCAAACCCATCCAGCAGTTCTCAGGAAGACCTGGCGATCTGCTTCCAGAAGGAAACGCTAGGGGACAGTCTACTTTGCCTGTTGGGTCACTATGAGTTGGAACCCAACAACAACCTCAATTTTTAAAAATGTGATCCAGCCACTTAACATAAATTATGATAGTTATCCTTCTATACTCAGTGTCAACAATAGCCTCAACTAGGTTGTGCCTAAAAAGATTGAATTTTTCTCTTGAATTATTTTTTTTCTCTTAAAATCATGTTTATTTTATTTTTTTAAATAATTTTATTGGGGGCTCATACAGCTCTTGCCACAATACATATATTACACCCATTGTGTTAAGCACATTTGTTGCCATTATCATTTTCAAAACATTTTCTTTCTACTTGAGCCCTTGGCATCAGCTCATTTTTCCCTTGCTCCCTTGCACACCCTCCCTTATGAACTGTTGATAATTTATAAATTATTTTTTCATGTCTTTCACTGACCGATGATGTTTCCCTTCACCCACTTTTCTGCTGCCCATTCCCCAGGGAGGGGGTTTTATGTAGATCATTATGATCGGTTCCCCCTTTTCCCCCCACCTTTCCCTTACCCTCCTGGTATCACTACTCTCATTGTTGGTCCTGAGGGATTTATCTGTCCTGGATTCCCTATGGTTCCAGCTCTTATCTGTACCATGTACATGCTCTGGGCTAGCCAATTTGAAAGGTAGAATTGGGATCATGATAGTGGAGGGAAGGAAGCATTAAAGAGCTAGAGGAAAGTTGTATGTTTTTTTGGTAAGACTGGCTTGTCTCTTCCTTATGACCCTTCTGTGAGGGGATGTCCAATTGTCTCCAGATGGGCTTTGGGTCTCCTCTCCACACTCCCCCTCATTCACATTGATATTTTTTGTTCTGGGTCTTTGATCCCTGATACCTGATCCCATCAACACCTCATGATCATACAGGATTCTCAAGGAAACTGTACATTTAGAAAACACATTCTGTATTTTAAGCATCTCCCCATTTCAGTTCTACATCTATTAAAATTTCTATGAAAACTGAGAGAAGCACAAAACAAACTGATTTTTAAAAAAACATAACAGCAATCTTGAGTTTAATTAAGAGTTTGAATTAGTCAAAACTACAAAGGGGCTTTAAAAAGTTTGTGGAAAATAGAATTGTTAACATGCATTTTTTTGTCAAAGCTATGTGTTTAATTTTTTTTTTACAAAACAACCATATCATCTTCAATGTACTTTTCATTACACTTAAAACATTTGTCAAAAAAAATTTGTCAAATCTGCGATTCCATTCTTGGAAGCATTTTTCAAACTCATCTGTTTGGTGCTGACAGCACCTCCCTCGTTTTTTTCTTTACCTCTCCTATGTCATCTTCATTTGTGGACACAAAAAGAAGTTGCACAGAGCAAGGTCAAGTGAGTCAGATGTGTGGAGCAAGAGAGGCATGCTATTTTTTGCCAAAAACTGGAACACTGACGTGGCTGTGTGAGCAGGTACATTGACATGAAGGCAAAACCAGTCCCTCATTTGCCACAAATCAGGCTTCTTTGGTTGCACACTGTTATACAATCTTTTCATAACCTCTAAATAGAAAGCTTGATAACAGTCTGACTTGGTGGAATAAACTCCAAATGCATTAGGAGTTGACATTTTCTTCCGCTTGGGAAGTTGGCAGATGTCTAGAATGAGGTTTGTCATCAATCAATACTTCACCTTTCTTGAAAGATGAAAACAAACCACTTATACATTTGAGTTTTGTCCATAATACTGTCATTGTAAACTGTGTTCAACATCACAAGAGCTTCTGCTGCGTTTTCCCCAAGCAAGAAACAAAATTTCCACAGCTGCAAGCTGTTCTCTTAAATCGACCATCATAATAAACAAGGTTCTAGCGAAACTGCTTTTACAAAAAAATTCAGCAACCAGAGAGAACCTTCCCAGGTGATGGATGGCCCTGGGCGCGCTTACTCAGAGCATGGTTGCTCGACGCTTGCCCGGATGGAAAGCTGCCCTACGAAAGCTCTGCTCCACCCACCACAATTCCGACTGGGGGGTGGTGGTGGTGTACCTCCTTCAATACACTAATAAATATATTATTTTACATATGTTTTAACACCTAATAAATAACCTCTCTAAATAGAAATTTATTCCAGTTATAAACCAACTGTTTTATCCTTTTATAAAATATCTAGTCACTATACTTTTTTCTCACTTATCTGAAAAAAAACCTTCAAAAACTCTCTTGTTGGGCATGCCAAAAAAACCCAAAGCTCAGCTACCATTGTGTAATGGTCCAATCTAAACCTCTCTGATCTCATCTTTCTACTACTCTTTACCTTGATCACACCACTCCAGTCATTTTGAACTTCTGATGTTCTTAAAATATAGCAAGGATAATCTAGTTTTGGAGTCTTTATCACTGCTATTCTTTCTCACTAGAATCTTCTTCCATTGGCTAGTCAGGTAACTTGCTCTATTAGTCATTCTGGGCTCTGCTCACATGTAACCTTCTCAAAGACACCTAACCAACATGTCATCACTCTGTCCTCTTATACTTTTATTGAACGCATTTATTATTTCCTGACATCATATTATATGTACATATACAAGTCAAATGTCTTTCACTTTGAATTGTAAACTTCATGTGAACAAGTTTCAACTCTATAATTAGCACAGTATGTCTAGCAACTAGAATAGTAGCTAGCACATGATATTTAATTAACATATTTTTAAATATCTAAGTAAAACACGAGGGGATTATAATAACCATATCAAGAAATGTTTAACCTATGACATACCATCATATTCTTTTTGAATAAACTTTTCCAAACCAATTAAAATTTGCTCCCTGTTGTGTTGTTCAGAGAAAGGTGGTGATAACTCATCTAAGCAAAAAGGAGAAAAATAAAAAGAGTAAGAAAAATAGAATGCAAAAGCATCCTCAATTTTTCACCCGAAAATATATACTTACAGCTTTTCACTGTTGAATTCTCTGACTTTAAGACCATGAAAGTTAATGGGAAAGGAGGAGGAACAGCACACAAAATAATTTGTAAGTAACTACGTGTATTTTACGTTATTATTTTTCTACGAAAATCAACATACATTTCTTCAAACAATCTTCAATTGCTTTATTTTGACATTAGAAATTTTTGATGGTTTATTTCTCCTGTTAAGACTATAATACTCATATTTTTTACTGCCCCCCTGGCCTATTCAAGTCTTACACTTCCCTCAAATGCCTAGTCAAGATTCACATATGGGAACAAAGCAGTAATTTACCAGGAATGTGCTGTAATTAATATTTACCCTTTAGACAGCTGATTCTCAACCTGTGGGTTGCAACCCCTTTGGGGGTTGAATGACAATTTCACAGGGGTCGCCGAAGACCATTGGAAAACACATACCTAAATATTTCACAATATATAATTACGTATTGCTTTGTGATTAATCACTGTTTAATTATGTTCAATTTGTAACAATGAAAATACATCCTGCATATCAGATATTTACATTACAATTTATAACAGTTGGAAAATTACAGTTACAAAGTAGCAACCAAAACTAATTTTATGGTTGGGGTCACCAGAACATGAAGGACTGTATTAAAGGGTCACGGCATTAGGAAGGTTGAGAACCACTGCTTTAGAAAAACAAATATGGGATCAGTATTTGCCAGGGGCTCAAGGCAGAAGGAGGGAATGCTAAATAAATGAAGCATAGGGATTTTTAAAAGAAAAGAAACCTATTTGGGGATGATATTGTATTAGTGGAAACACGACATCATGCCCCTATCAAAATTCATATAACTGTGAGTGCAAAAGGAAGAACCTTAAGGCAGCAGTTTTCAACCTGTGGGATGTGACCCCTTTGAGGGTCGAACAACTATTTCACAGGGGTCATCCGATTCATAACAGTAGCAAAATTACAGTTATGAAGTAGCAACAAAAATAATTTTATGGTTGGAGGGTCATCACAACATGAACTGTATGAAAGGGTCACGGCATTAACAAGAGTGTGAACCACTGCCTTAAGGTATGTAGATTTTTTAAAAAAAGGAATGAGTTTGAGGATCCTAGAATGGAATATAGACTGTCATAACAGGATCTTACTATTACAAATATAAGAAATAACTTTGCTCAAAGAAGAAGGGGAAAAGATGTCCTCCTAAAGTAACTTTGGATAGGAATGATGTCAAGAAGAGTAAAGGCAAAAAGCCACTGCACTAAACTCTAGTTGATAAAAGTTGTTTCCCTTGAGATACATGTTACCAGTTCTGATACTGCATGCTAGAATGAAGCAGCTACGTTCAGAGATGGTGTGACCCAGGTTTATTATTATTAGAATGGGAGTTTATACATTAGCAGGGAGAAAAGCTAAAATAACCCATATGGTAATATGCTAAGTGTTGAAGAAATCAATATAAACTATGGTTAGGTTAATGTAACTACAGATAATTACACATATAAATAGTTATAGTTAAGTGCATATACAGTCCCCTGATTACAAATAAATTTCACACCTAATCTTTAAGTTAAATTTGTACAAAGTAAGAACAGTTAGATATGGTTCATATCTAACATCAGTGAAATAATGATGTCTTAGTATACCTTTTAAGGTACAAAAAACATTAAACTCTTCAGGACACACTAAAACACCTTTAACGTGACATAGTAATAATAAAATTTTGATGTGCATTGCAAAGTAGTGCCCATCTGTTACCACAAGCCATTATGTATACCTAAACTTTTGATATAGCAGGCTTCTAACTATGAGATATATTAATTGGATGCTCATAACCCAGGGACTGCCTGTATTTACAGGGGCTAGTCTATATTTTCTAAGGAGCCCTGGTAGTGTAGTTGGTTTTGTATTGGGCTGCTAACCCCAAGGTCAGCAGTTGGAAACCACCAGTCACTCCATGGAACAGAGTTACAGTCTCAGAAACACACAGGGGCAGATTCTGTCCCACAGGGTTGCTATGAGTCAGAATCAACTTGATGGCAGTGAGTTCATATTTTCTTAGTCTGTCAGCTGAAAGGGACTAGTAGCAACCATACTCCTACAGTAGCAAGAACGCCAAGCACTTAAGCATTGATTTCTAATACCATTCTCCAATAAAAAGGACTAGGGCTCCTTAGAGAAATAAATGATTCTAGGATCAGGGAAGGAAGGATGTGAGAAGACCATAGATCATTTACAGTGCCAGAAAGTAAGAAATTGCTAAATCAACAACAATACATTTATGAGAGTATGTTAGAGACTTAAGAGTGAACTAAAAAGCTCCCTAGGGCCAAAGTTGGAATAATTTAAGCAACAAAACAAAGTAATACTGGATTAAAATCCAAAGTATAAATATCCATAAGTGCATGTACTGAGATAAATGACTGATTAAATAAAAACAAATCTAGAAAAGTATCTCAAAAAATGCTACCAAAAGAGTAACTGTGGCATGACCCAGGTCCCACACACCTAGATTTTTAACCACGAGTAATGGAAACATGCATGTTCATGCTCAGGCTTGTACACAAAATTGTTTAGCAGATTTGTTGGCAATTCAAATTTGTAAATAACCCATATTCATCAACAAGTGCTTAAACACATTGTGGTTACCAATGGAATGTAATACTACTCAGCAATAAAAAGGAATGAACTATTGAAAGGAACATTTTGCATTAATTTAAATACAATGCTGAGTGAAAGAAGCCAGGCCCCAAAATAATACATGTGATGTGGTTTTATTTACAAAAAAAACTCTTAATTTTCCTCCCAGGATGTATAGAAGGAAAAGGTTACGAGACAATAGATATAATGGATGGCAGTAGAAATGTTATCTTAATCTGGGACAGAAGTAATTCATAAATACTTGTGAAATTTAGGTGTATTTCAAGTATTCCATTAAGTATTTGTTGAAAAAAGACTTTCATGGATCTTTAAATTTTCTCTTCCACTATTACCCTTTTTATAAAGTAGCGTATAAAGCAATTATTCCCCCAAAGTAAGCATTGTATGTTTTTACTAGAAGCCCTGATATAATGGGTAACACATTGGGTTGCGAATCATGAGGTCAGTAGTTCGAAACCACAAATTGCTCCAAGGGAGAAATACGAGGCTTTCTACCACTATGAAAAGTAACAGCCAGAGAAACCTACAGGAGTGGTTCTGCTCTGTCCTGCAGGGTCACTAAGAGTTGGTGTCAGCTGGATGCTTTTACTTGCAACATTTTATATAAAAATATGCAGTTCAAAGTCTCTTTCAAATGCCACACCATAATTACAATTGTTGTGATCCATCTCAGATAAAGCTGTTTATACGGTATTACATTTACTACTGTCAGCATGTAAGACATTCTGTTTTCAATTACAGCATTTTACACCTATGTCTTGTATATCCGTCTAGAACAGTGATATCTCAGAACACTGCAATGATAATAATACTACATTATCTGTTCTGTCTAGTATAGGAGCCATTAATCACATCTAGCTACTAAGAACTTTATATGCAACTAATAGTGGCAGAACAACTTAATTTTAAATTTTATTTCATTTTAAATTAGTTTCAGTTGGAAATTAGTGACCATCTTAATGAGTTTTAAGTTTTTCAAATCAATACATGTGGATACTGTGGCACTACAAACCGCTAACACATTTGGCTGCTAGCCAAAAAAAATAAATGTTTAAGACTACCTAGACACACCTTGGAACAAAGACCTGGGATTTGACTTCAGAAATATCAGCTATAGAAACCCATGAGCACAGTCCTACCCTGCATCCACTGGGTCACCGTGAGTGAAAATCAACCCAGGGACAGACTCTCTGGTATTTACCACAAGCCCCTGTACACTGTAGGCTTTAATAAATAATCTATGATTGAGTCTCTACATATTTTGCAAAAATGTCTAACAAACGGAAATATAAGCAAATTATTTTAAAATTAGAAAATAAGTAAATCTAAGAATGTAATCTAATTAGTTTTAGTAATTTAAAAAAACTTACCAAAACATCTCTTACATACTAAATCAAGTATTTCCCGAAATCGGTTTGTCATTGGCGGAAGAGGTTTTAGATCAATTTTCCTGAAATCCTCTGGGCAATCATTTTTTGAATGACCATCCTTTTTGCAGATGCTGCATACTATGGTTGGCGGCTATATAAAGGTTTAAAAAAAGTCTTCATTTATAAAAAATAAAACTAATCATTTGAGGCAATTCATTATGATAAAGCATGTTCAAAGAATCTTTTGTCTAATTCAGTTGATAGTCTATACTTTCAGAAGTTAAGGAAAGCATGTTAATGAAATATAGAGTCAAATATAATAAATCTCTTTTAGTCAGACACTTTAAACTCTCTTCCATACAAAATGAAACTAAGATAAAATTTACCTATGATTTAAAGTACTGGAAATACCAGGAGAGTGAGCTAATAATAAGCACAGCTTGAGAAGATCCTAAATACTATATTAACTAGTCAGCTAAAGTAAAAGGGAATTACAAGCATTGTAATTTACTGAAATATAACAAAATAATTTATAAAGAAATTTCAAGGAAAAAAAGGAATTTCAAATGATGTCTTTCATTTCACCCTAAACATCTTCTACTTTGAGTCAATCAGTTACCAAAGTCCAGCTTGATTGGCTGGTTCAATGTATTATTTTCACATGACACAGAAGAGGTCAAACTATGGGACTAACCTCTACATCACCAACTTGGTTTCATGTAATAATTCTTATGAATAGCCACAAAGTACACTCCAAATGCCATAGTACCATTTGCAATATATATTAATGAACACTAAACAAATGGCTAAAAATTATCCCAAGTAAAAATGTAACTTACCTAGTAAAAATACATTGTTGTAGACTACTGTTATACTCTTTATTGTAATAGGCCTAGACCTTAAAGTTAGCCTCTTCTCCAACATCAACATGCTCATTTACCCAGCCATGTATTATCTCAATTTCTATACAGAAACCTCTACTGATGAAAATCCTGTACTGTAGGCTAAGTAACACTACTGTAAACATTTCTATCAGCTGTTCAAAGAAAATTTTAAAATCATAGATATAAAAATATTTTAAACCATGTTGACTAAATGACTAGAAATAAAACTTGAGAGAATATTCTAAACACAATTTCTAATATAGAAAAGTATAAAATAATCAATTATATAATCTACAGATCTGCCATCTTATTCATTCTTTCAATAGTCCATCTTTCACAAATACTGCAAACTGAATGTTACAGATGTATTCTTATACAGAAGGGAAAAGTACTTTTTAATAAGAGGTTAAAAGTTTTAAACCATGCGAATAAGAACAGTGATTCTAATATTCTACTTGGTTTATAAATAATTTTTAAATTCTGGATTCTGATCATTGAATACTTGTGAAATTTAGGTGTATTTCAAGTATTCCATTAAGTATTTGTTGAATAAAGACTTTCATGGATCATTGAATTTCCAGGTGCTCAACTTAAAAGCAATATAAATTAGCCAAATTTTTCTTTTGTTAACAAAACTTTGTTGCTTGTTTTCAATTCACTGGAGTATTTTCTTTAACACAATTTTTAAAATTAAGTTTCAGACAATCCCAAGTAAAGGTATAGTTAGAACTGCTACAAATTATAAGGGATATGCCAAAATCCTGAGAAAAGTCATCGCAGAGCCAGAATCCTAACTCTTTCTGATTTTGGTTCCTGATCTTACTTCTCCCTCAGCAATTTTACATATGTTTATGCCTTCTAAAAAATTAGTCAAAACAGAGTATTATTAGAATGACAAATTTTACATTTCCTTTTTGGAGAAAAATCATTATCTTCATTATAAAAAAATAAGAAAAATTTAAAATACAGGGGGGTTCAAAAAGTTTATGAGAAAATTTCAGTATCTACTTTCCATAAACTTCTTGAAGTCATAATTTTGTTCCCTTTGTAAAATTTATTAATTTTAATAAATGAGCTTAAGAATTATTTTCTGTATGAAACTATTAATAATAGAGTTATATGGTAATACAGAAGAATAATACTAATAAAGTGCTGAAATGTTTGGGGACTTTATATATAAGCATTTTTAAATGGTAAATATGCAAAAAAGTAAAAGCCAAACACTTATTGAAACTTCCAAAACCAAAGAAGCTTCAATCACCAAAGAAACTATTTTTACATTGCTGAATGTACTCTTATAAATTATTTACAAACTGAATCTTACCTTGCCAGAGGTTAAAATAAACTTATCAAACACATAATAATATAACTCCTGGGTGGGGCGATTTTCATCATTATTGTCAGAAGCATCTTCTGTGGCTTTGCAGTTGAAAGAGGTAGCAGACACGTCAGTGCACACAATCTGATGTGAACTCTCGGTTTCTAAATCTGACCTGCAGTCAGCATTGGCAGATTCACATGAGTCAGGGGGCTTATATTTAGTACAGTCACACTGATTGAGCGCCTTTTTTAAACAAGTGTCTGAAGGCGCTAGATCACCTTGTTTCTTAATTGATTTGGGGTCTAATTGACTTCCTTCATTGGTAATGAGAGATGAAGATTCCTGTCCATGTTCAGGCAAATTTAGTTCATTTGCCAGCAAATCACCATTGCCAGTAATACAGCTCTGTGATGTACAGTGCACTTCATCGTGTGTATCAGGTTGATCTCTTTGTGCATTTATTTTTTCTGTGCTTTCTCCAAGCAAAATGCAACAGTTGGCTGTCACGTCAGACTTCACAGGCTTCTTATTGTTTGTTTTCCCCTTTTCTTTTTTCTTCGAGTCCACTGTAGACTTATTTCCACCTTTCCTCTGAGGACAGGCAAAATAGCGATAAGCTGCCCTGAACCTTTCCACAACATATTCAAAAACAAGCTGGCTGTTTAAGCTGCGTGCAACATTCCTCTTGACTGAAAAGGGATCTAGTAAAGGAGAAATGGTCAGAAGTTTAGTCTCTACCAGTAAAATGTAATTCCAAGTTTATGCAAATAACTCATAAATACCAGACAATCGGTAAAGTGTATACTTTCCCAATGATTTTCTAACCTATCCTCTCACTAAAGATGGCTGCAAACCGAGTAGAGAATACAACAATTCCCAGAAAATTAAAAAAGGAGAAACGGTGGGAAGGAGACAAAAAAAAAAAAAGATGCCTTAGGAAGTGAAAGTTTAACCAAAAATTACATTTGATCCACAGTCTACAAAAGCTAGACTGTAAAGGTTTGCTATAATCAATTACATTCTCAGAATTAATAATTTATGACAGAATTCTGAAAATGTTTGTAGAATTTGGATCAATAAACTTTCTAATATAAATGGCCTAGGAAAAAAATTATCATCCCAAGAGCAAAAATCACGGCTTTCATAACTAATTATCATTAAGTAAGAGGATTACTAAACCCTGTGTCATTGGCAGTTTGAAACCACCAGCAGCTCTGAGGGAGAAACACTGGGTTTTCTACTCCTGTAAAAAGTTACAGTCTCAGAAAGCCGCAGGGGTCGCTATGAGCCGGCACTGACTGTCAGTGAGCCTAGTCTGTGGCTATAACTGCTAACGCTGGGGCATGAGTTACTGTTGGCTGCTATCTACACATCTAGACTTTAACATGCTTTTCCTGGCCTTGTAGCTTCTCAAAGAAGAAAAATTAAAAATAAGAGAAGGAATTATAAATGGAGACTTCAGAGCTCAATTATTACTTTATGTGAGAGAGAACAAGATGTGAGCACATGTTTTGAGTGCATGTCTGAGATTGTTGCCAAATTCAACAACAGAGAAGGAGTGAGGATGCAGAACAATACACAGGCTAGACTACAGTGAATGACAAATTAAATTTACTATCTATAAAACATTGGTGAAATGCTGTGGAATTTAAATTTTTGATGATATATTTAGCAAGTTTTCTACTAATTTCAGTTTCTCCAATTATCCTAATGGACTTGGATTTGATATAGAAACTTCTTTGTCAACCATGAATCAATTGATCTTTATTTCTTTAGCTCAGTCACATTTAACAGATGATATAATTAAGAAAGATAATCTCAAGATAGATACTAACATTGTACTTTAACATAATATTATAAGTTTATTTTAAAATTTCTCATAGTATTATGCTGTTTTATCTTCCTGTTTTTAAATTTTCATAATTAAAAATAGAGTTATGGAAAGACCCAACCTACTTACAGACTTAGAGGCCTTTAAATAAGTATTAATCCTATAAAACTATTAAGGTATTTTAAGACTCTAAAATATATATAACTTAGTGTTGAACAGCAAAAATTTCATTTTGAAGCCATCTGTTTGAGGTATACCAGCCCTAAATCCTGATATTTTCAATCACCCCATATATCTGTGGACAATGGACATTAAGTATCTGAGGTCTTTCAATGACGGTGTTGGCAAACAGTAAATTAAATACACAATGGACAGCTAGAAGAATGAGTCCATCGATATTGAGAAAAGGAGAGCCAGAAAACGCCAAAGGAGGGATGGCGTGACTCATCTCACATCGTTGGACAGGTTATTGGGAAGAGTCAGTCCCTGAAGAAGACCCTGCCTTGTAACACAGAGCGTCCACGAGAGAGGGAGACGGACGGACACACCGGCTACAACAACGAGTCCAAACAGCAAAGACCGAGGGTGGCACGGGGCCGGGCAGTGTGGGGTTCTAGTGTACAAAGGGTACCTTACAAAAACATTTTAGTACAATCAGTGTTATGAAGGCAGGGATTTATAATATTGTATCAAAAACAGGGAAGAAGTAGGCACTCAAAAATAGTCTCCAAATGAAACATAACACTCTTCTCACCTTCAATGGCGATTCGCCGTTTAGGCCAGTTTTTGTTCTCTCTTGTTAAGATATCTTTTATCCGTACACAGATGACATATTCCTCCAAAGCAAACTCCAGTGTGTAAAATTTTAGTAGCTCGAACCATAACTGTCCCAGGGATACCTGATTTGGTGTTTCCAAGGTTAAAGGAGACTAGAAAAGAAAAAATACTTTTCATTTAAGCTTCATAAAACTATAGAACAAATTTATGTTGTATACAATGCTCAAAACTAAGAAATAGGGGGAAATGATTGCTAAAAGGCAGTACGTTTGTGGCAGAGCTGGAAAAAGAGCCCCAGGTTACTGACTTCTTGAATTCTAGAATATTTCCACATAAGTGATTCTGAACCTTAGTTTCACATAAGAAATCATCTGGAGAGTTTTAAAATTCACTACTATCTCACTACCTTTACCTCCCAAGATTCTGAATTAACGGACATGGGGCATCTCCTTGGTGAAGGAACTCAGGTAGCACAAAGCCGGTTAAAGACTTAACTGCTAACTCAAACATCAGTGGTTGCAACCCACCAGCCACTCTGTGGGGAAGGATGTCGTTATTCGTTTCCATAAAGGTTTAGAGCCCTCAAAATCCTATGAGCAGTTCTTCTGACCTATAGCACCACTCTGAGTCAAAACCAACTCAATGGCATTAATATAATTCTTAGTTTTAACTCCTGGGCACTGAAAATCTTTAAAGCTACCTAAGTGATTCATATGTGGAATCAAGATTGAAAATCACTGCATGAAGAAACTATGACAGTGCTCCCTTATAGTAACTATTTTAAAAAGATAATCCAGGAGCTTTCAAAAACTAATTCCTTCATTCAGCAAAAATTTATATAAAATTTCTGTTACTAGTATTGTGCTAGGTGCTGGGGACACTAAATAATACTGAGAGCTAACAATTTTTTTGGGGGGGGATGGGACCTAACAATAAAATATTAGTCTATTATCAGTCATGTGTGGTTTAAATCTAACAATTTTATAAAGTATTAAAGGATAAAGATCTGCCCCAACACCACTTGGTTCATGTTAATTACTATACTACACTACCACTAAAAATGTCGAAGCCCCACTTTCTAGACTGTGGAGGAACAAGTTAACAATCACAATAAAGGTTGTAAGTGAAAATGGGCCTCTGAATTAGAGGGATCTTCACAGAGGAGTTAACACAAAACTTGTGAAGGAATTAGCTAAATGAAGATCGATGGAAGTAACCACTAGGTAATCTAAAGGCATAAACATTGTTTCATTCAATTCTACAACTACTTATTGAGTACCAGCTGTATACCAGGCAGTGTTCTAGGAACGTGAGAGACATTACTAGGAAAAAATTATATCCCCACGACCTCACAGAGCTCACTTTGTAGAGGAAGAAGTAAACATTTAATAATTAATGTAAGTAATATGAAAAAAGAAAAAATATTAATATAATTAAAGGAACTAGGAGTGTGAGAATTTAGGATTACAACGTTTTTTTAAAGAGAGGGTAGTCAGGAACCACCTTTTTAAGAAGGTGTAAGTTGAGCACATTTTTGAAAAGGAGGAAAATTTGTTCCAGGAACAGGGAAGAGGCAGAGCAAAGGTACTAAGGTAAAACTGTAGCTAGCATTTTAAAAGAAAAAATAAGCAAGCAAGCACAGTTGTGGTAAAAGAGTATTAGCACAGGTTAAACAAAGAACTAACACTTGTATAGAACCCTTTAGTTCTTATTCTAAATCAAGAGGAGTTTTTTGTTGGGGTTTGGGGTGGGGGAAATATGATCTAAGTTAAAAAAACATCCTGATTACTATTTTGGGGTAGATACAGGAAAATTAGTTAGGAGGCTATGATTTTAATCCAAGCCAGTAATGATGTTAGGTAGGGCCAGAATAATAGCAGTCAACATACTATGAGTCGGTCAAATGATAGAATATTTTGAAGCAGAACTGACATGGTTTTCTAACAAACAAATTACGGAGTGCACAAAGGAAGAGGAATAAAGCATGACTCCACTGTTTGGCTGACCAACTGAAAAGTCTGGAATGCCATCAGATGAGATGGACAAACTACAAGGGGACAAGTCTGAGGGGAAGATCGGAAATCCGTTTTGGACTTGTTAAAACTTAAGACAACTCTGAGAAGGTAATTAGAATCATTAAATAAAGCCACTGGATGTAAAATTAAAGTTCAGGAAAGGGGTCAGGCTGGAAATTTAAATTTGGAAGCATACAAACAAAAGCTAAAGCTGTCTGTTCCCTGCTCCTATAAAGATTTACTCTGACAAGGGAACAGTGAACTAAAGTCAATGGAGGGAAGGGTGTAGGATATCTAGTAGGGCTTAATCAAGGGCAATGTAGCAGCAAGGAATTACTAAACCTGAATGAAGGACGAACATGATGGTGGGGCAAGAGGAAAGTAAAAGGAAATAGAGGAAAGAACCAAGAGGCAACAGACATTTTTTTGAGGTCAAAATATAGACATGTACATATGTAAATATATTTATATATAATGAGAGGGGAATAGATTATGTACTTATATCAGTTGGACATTGGGCCTCAACTCAAGTACTCCCTCAACACAAGAACACTTTATTCTAAAAATCCGGGATTCCGTGATGTTCACCATCCCAACACAACTGCTGAAGACAAAATGGGAGCATAAGCACATGTGAAGAAAGCTGATGGTGCCCAGCTATCAAAAGATATAGTGTCTGGGTTTTAAAGGCTTGAAGATAAACAAGTGACCATCTAGCTGAGAAGCAACAAAGCCCACATAGAAGAAGGATACCAACCTGTGTGATTATGAGGTGTCGATGGGATCAGGTATCAGGCATCTAAGACCCAGAACAAAATCATACCCAATGTGAATGGGGGGTGGGGAATTGTCTGGAGAGGAGACCCAAAGCCCATCTCTGTAGACAATTGGAAATCCCCTCACAGAAGGGTCACAAGGAAGAGATGAGTCAGTCGGGGTGCAGTATAGCACAGAAGAAACACACAACTTTCCTCTAGTTCTTTAATGCTTCCTTTCCCCCACTAGAATGACCCTAATTCTATCTTATAAATCCTGCTGGACCAGAACATGCACACTGTTACAGATAAGAGTCTGCAAAACAGGGAATCCAGGATAGATAAACCCCTCAGGGCCAACAATGAGAATAGAGATACCAGGAAGATAAGGGTAAGGTGGTTGGAGGAAGGGGGAAATCAATCACAAGGATCAACATACAACCCCCTCCCAGGGGGGCAAACAACAGAAAAGTGGGTGAAAGGCGACAGAGGACAATGTAAGATATGAAAATAATAATCTATAACTTATCAAGAATTAATAAGGGATGGAGGGAAGGGGAGGAAGGGAGGAAAATGAGGAGCTAATATCAAGGTCTCCAGAAGAAAGAAAATGCTTGGAAAAAGATGATGATAAATGGGAGCTGATATCAGGGACTCAAGTGGGAAGAGAATGCTTTGAAAATGATGATGGCAGCATATGGGCAAATGTGCTTGACACACTGGAGGAATGTATGGATTGTGATAAGAGATGTAAGAGCCCCCAACAAAAGAATTTTTTTAAAAAAGAAAACGATGATAGCAGCATATGTACAAATGTGCTTGACACAATGGATGAATGATAGATTGTGATGAGATGTTATAGTACCCCATAAAAGTATTTAATGAATTTTTTTAAATACTGGTGGTAGAAATTCAAAAATATTGTTAAGTAGCCAGTGTACCCAAATTAGTTTTGTTAAAGCATAAATGATAATGAAGCTATGATTGAAGTTCTTGGTGTAACAATTTAAAAAAATTTTTTTAAAAAGATTTACTCTATCCAAAAGGGACCTAGAGGTGTCCTGGTAGCATGCAAGGTTACAAGTTGTGTTGACTCCAAGGTTAACGGCTGGAAACTAGCAGTCACTCCTTAGGAGAACAGTATAAAATTTACTCACTGCCATCAAAGCTATTCCAACTCAGAAAACCTATTGAGCAGAGCAGAAATGTCCATAAGTTTCTGAGACTGTAAATCTTTGCAGAAACAGAAAGCGTCAATTCTCCCCAGCAGACCACCTAGTGGGTTCAAAATGCTGACCTTGCAATTAGAGGCACTATGTTTAACCCATTAGCTCCCTCAAACACCTAAAGGGAACAAATTCTACTCTGTCTTCTGTGGAATTACTGAGTTGGAATGGACTTGGTGGCACTTTGTTTTTTTCATTTGACAGGGTTGCTAACAGCAGGACTTGACTCAAAGGCAATGATTAGCATACAGATATATGATTGAATGGGGACTATCAATGGAGTGCATGTAGGTATAAATGATAATGGAGATCAAGGAATAAACGGGACACTCCAATATTAAGAATTAAGAACCTGAAGAGACAAAGAGGAACCAGCGAAGGAGATTGAGAGGAAACAACTAGTAGGATGATATGCAAACCAAAGTTGTGCTGTCCCGGAAATCCAGTGAAGAAAATTTTGAGGGTGAGTAATAATCAATTGACAAATGATGCTGGTAAGTTGGGAAAAAAAATACTGAGGGTGGGGGAAGAACACTTGATTTACAAATGAGGAGGATACTTTTAACCTTGATTAGACAAACGTTAACAGATTGATGGGGACCAAAGCTTAAATGAAATGAATTAAGAGGAACAGAGGGAGAGCAAATGGAAACAGTAGCTATAAATAATGCTTCTTAGAGGAATTTTACTAACAAAGAGCAAAGAATAGGATTATAGTAAAAAGTGGAAGTAGTGTTATGAGAGGGAAATGAAAGCATGCTTGATTCAATAAAATTTAAAGGTAAGATAATGTAGGAGAGACAAAAATACATTGTTAGAGGGTACAATTAAATGCACAAGCCAAGAAAACTACTTTAGAAAGAAATTCTTCTATGACTAAAAAAATACCAAAGCAGAACACGTGAAGGCAGATGGTGGCTGATGGCTTTAGGAGTGTACAACATCTCCTTCTGATTACTTCAATTTATTAGTGAAGTAGTTAACACGCAAGATCATTAACTGAGATTAAATAGTGATTGTGTGTAGAGAGTAGAGGTAGTCTCGGAAAGAGGGAGGATTAAATGGACTAGACAGTGGTTCTCAACCTTCCTAATGCCCCGACCTTTTAATACAGTTCCTCATGTGTGGTGACCCCCAACCATAAAATGATTTTCCTTGCTATTTGATAACTGTAATTTTGCCACTGTTATGAATTGGGTGACCCCTGTGAAAGGGCCGTTTGACCCCCCTAAAGGGGTTGTGACCCACAGGTTGAGAACCACTGGACTGGGATGTTTAAATAATCCAATATAGTAAGAGCACAGTTTCAGAAAAGTTTACATTTCTGTGATCATGCATCTCTGACTACTTCAGTACATTATAAACTTCTAGAGGATACATGTATGTGTATATATATGTGTGTGTGTGTGCTTGTGTGTGTGTGTGTGAGATGATAGTGACTGGCATATAATAGATCCTTAATAAATGCATTTTCAATGATTAATCAAGCCATCCATCCTCCACCAATCTGGCAACATAATTTTAATATGCTGGCATTGTGATTAGACGCCCAACTCTGAAGAAAGTTTCCTGGTCTAGATAAAAAAAGATTAAATACCTTGACATGCTGAACCCACACTTATCTTCCAAATGAGGTAAAAATCCAGTAGAGAATCTCAGTTTTGAAAACTACACCAGATCAACCCTCAATTTACAGATGAAGAAAATGAAGCCAAGAGGCTTACTAAAAGTCAATCAGTACTAAATCACTTTAACAGAAGGCATTACATATCTACAGAAATAGAAGTCAAAAACGAAAAGCTTACTTTGCCATGTTTTCCCTTCATGGCATTACTTTGGTTGTCTGTTTCTGTCTTCTTGGTATCATCTTTTGGTTGGTCTGCCTTAGCTTTGTTTTCCTCAGCAACTGAATTTTTCTCAGTTGCACTACTTGAATTATACTCCCACTTCACAAACTTCTCGTCTACTATGCCCTTCAGTTGGAAGTCATCCATTCTTTTGGAGTCAAAGCCTTCAATCTATATAAAAAGGCATTCCAAATTGGTAGTGGAAAATTATTAAAAACAGATTAGCAGATAAATCATAATTGAAGCAGAGCACTTTGCAAGAGCAAACTACATATATGCATGCACATACATATCACAATCTTAGGCGTACCCAATTTCCAAGTAAGGAAGGAAGAAGAGGGGGTTTTCTTTGTTGTAGAAAAAACATCGCCATTAAAGCAAAACAGTAAGAGGGGATTCCGCCATCAGTTTGGGAGTCAATATGGCACAACTGCAAACGAAAGGAAAAAATTACCAACACCATGATCTCTTTCATTGTTTCCCTCACAAAACAATTTACTCTGTTTTTATCTCTACCATAATCATTGTAAAAATTCAACAATGAAAAATATAAGAAATTATTTATACCCTGAAATAATGAATATGGCTGCTTCAGAAGACTACAGTTTCGAGAAGACACAATAATCTACCACCTCTATTTCTCTTTGGTCCTCTAGTAGTCAAAATAATGCCTGGCATATACACAGTAGGTCCTTAATAAAAATGTTGAATGATGAATCTTTTCATTTGTTTCCTATGTATGTAAAGATATACAAATATTTTAATTAAATGGACTCTTACGTATTACTTTTATTGCAGACAATTTTTACAAATATCCTTTATCTCCACTTATGCCTCAGTGTTTACAACTTTTTTACATATACACATATATTTTACCTTTTTGTATACTCAACTGTATACACATACAATTTCTATTTTCTAGACAAAAAGATGTCATGACGTTTTGTGATTGTCTTACCAAACTGATATATGAGACCTTTGCTATTACCTTCTACCTTACCAATGCATGAAAAAGATCCTTCTATTCATTAGCACAGATCTAACACATTCTTTTTAACGGTCAATGCTGTCTACTGAGATGGTTGCTCAAACTTCCCCTAATTAAGAACATTCACATTGTTCCCAGTTTTTGCCACACAAAATAATGCTGTAATATACTGTATATACTCGAGTATAAGCTGACCAGAATATCGGCCGAGGCACCTAATTTTACCACAAAACTGCATTAAAAATGTGCTGACCTCCCTCAATGCATGAATACTTTCTTTTTTTAAATTGGCACTCTACGATGCTCACCCTCCCGACACAACCGCTGAAGCCAAAGCGGGTGAACAAGTAAATGTGGTGAAGAAAGCTGATGGTGCCCGGCTATCAAAAGAGATAGTGTCTGGGGTCTTAAAGGCTTGAAGGTAAACAAGCAGCCATCTAGCTCAGAAGCAACAAAGCCCACATGGAAGAACACACCAACCTGTGTGATCGTGTGGTCCCGAAGGGATCAGTTATCAGGCATCAAAGAACAAAAAATCTTATCATTGGCTGCATACCTCCATGATACAATCACAGAAGACAAACGGGTGCATAAGCAAATGTGGCGAAGAAAGCTGATGGTGCCCGGCTATCAAAAGAGATAGTGTCTGGGGTCTTACAGGCTTGAAGGTAAACAAGTGGCCATCTAGCTTAGAAGCAACAAAGCCCACATGGAAGAAGCACACCAGCCTGTGAAATCACGAGGTGCCAAAAGGACCAGGTATAAGGCATCATGCAAAAAAAAATTGTGTGTGTGTGTGTGTGTGTATATATATATATATATATATACCATAGTGAATGAAGGGGGAAGTGCAGAGTGGAGACCCGAGGCCCAAGTGTCGGCCACTAGAGATCCCCTCACAGAGGGGTTTAGGAGAGGAGATGGGTCAGTCAGGGTGTGATGTAGTACAGATGAAGAACACAGCTTTCCCCCAGTTCCTGGATGCTTCTTCCCCCCAACTACCATGATCTGAATTCTACCTTGCAGGACTGGATAGAGCAGAGGTTGTACACTGGTGCATATGGGAGCTGGAGGCACAGGGTATCCAGGGTGGATGATACCTTCAGGACCAGGGGTGTGAGGGGCGATACTGAGAGAGTAGAGGGTGAGTGGGTTTGAAAGGGGGAACTGATTACAAGGATCCACATGTGACCTCCTCCCTGGGAGACGGACGGCAGAGAAGGGGAGGAAGGGAGACTCCAGATAGGGCAAGATATGACAAAATAACAATCTATAAATTATCAAGGGCTCATGAGGGACAGGGGAGAGAAAAAAAAAAGGACCTGATGCAAAGGGCTTAAGTGGAGAGCAAATGCTTTGAAAATGATTAAGGCAAAGAATGTACAGATGTGCTTTATACAATTGATGTATATATATGTATGGATTGTGATAAGAGTTGTATGAGCCCCTAATAAAATGTAAAAAAAATGTGCTGACAAACTCAGCTTATACTCAAGTATATAAAGTAATCACAAGGATCAACCTATAACCCCTCTCAGGGGGACGAACAACAGAAAAGTGGGTGAGGTTCAATGGAGGACAATGTAAGATATGAAAACAATAATCTATAACTTATCAAGGGTTCGTGAAGGAGGGCAGTTGGGGGAGGTAGGGGGAAGAAATGGAGAGCTGATATCAGGGGCTCAAGTGGGAAGAGAATGCTTTGAAAATGATGGTAGCAGCCTATGTGCAAATGTGCTTGACAAACTGGATGAATGTAAGGATTGTGATAAAAGATGTAAGAGCCCCCAATAAAAGTCTTCAATTAAAAAATAAATAAAAACTCAGCTTATACATGATTATATATGGTATATCATATACATATTTCCCAAGTACCGGTATTGATTTCTATGTGACATATCCCCAGCAATGTGTTTAAATTTTAAAATGTGCTATCTAAAATTTGTCATAAATGATTGTTTTCAAAAAACACTACATAAGTTACTCTTTTCCATCAGCCATGCCTAAGTGTAAACACCCCTTTCAACACTGGGTTTTACCACATATTTCCCAATGGTACAGGTGAGATGCGATAGCTACTGTGGTTAGGTGTTGTTCAGTCGCTCATAACAACCCTATGCACAACACAACACCACCTGGTTCTATGCCATCCTCGTAACTGCTATCGTTGCGCTCACTGATCCACTTTTTTTTCTTTATTTTTATTTTAAACTTTGTTTTATATTTTCCTCCCACTCTATCCAGGACTTTCTTTCCTTTTTTTTAAAATCATTTTATTGTAAGATGACCAGACGTCCCGCTTTTGGCGGGACAGTCCCAATTTTGAACAATTTCCCCCATGTTCTACGGCACTTTTAAAAAGTCCCGATTTTTGGAAAGAATGCACGGCAAGCTAGGTTATACGGTTTTTGGCTGCCATGTGGCTATTTTGCCAGGATATGAGTTTTATCAATGGTGTCCCACTTTACCAATGTTAAAATCTAGTCACAGTTTATTGGGGGCTTATACTAGAGCCCTTGATATCAGCTCATTTCCCTCTCCCTCCCTTCTCCTCTCTCCCTCATGAACCCTTGATAATTAATAAATTATGATTCTTTTGTCCTATCTTACACTGTCCTATGTCTCCCTTAACCCACTTTTCTGCTGTCCATCCCCCAGGGAGGAGGTTATATGTAGATCCTTGTAATCGGTTCCCCCTTTCCACCCCACCCTCCCAGTATCGCCACTTTTACCACTGGTCATGAAGAGATCATCCACCCTGTGTTTCCAGTTGCTATCTGTACCAATGTACATCCTCTGGTCTATCCAGATTTGTAAGGTGGAATTGGGATCATGATAGTGGGGGGAGGAAGCATTAAAGAACTAGAGGACAGTTGTATGTTTCATCATTGCTACCCTGCATCCTGACTGGCTCGTCTCCTCCCCACGAACCTTCTGTAAGGGGGTATCCAATTGCCTACAGATGGGCTTTGGGTCTCCATTCTGCACTCATCCTCATTTTCAATGATATTTTTTTTTGTTCTTTGATGCCTGATACCTGGTCCCTTCGACACCTTATGGTCATACAGGCTGGTTTGCTTCTTCCATGTGGGCTTTGTTGCTTCTCAGCTAGAGGGCCACTTGTTTACCTTCAAGCCTTTAAGACCCCAGATCCAGTCACTTTGTCAATGCATCTTGCTGAGTATCTTTTTCACTGATCTAGTAGTTATCTAGTAGATAACTCTATTAGTTATCTAGTTATTTTATTTTTTATTTCTATTACGCTAAAAAATTACACAACTTTTGTTTAATAACCATTTAGATTTACTTTTCCATAAATAGCCTATTTAAATCCTGCCAGTTTTTCTGTTTTCATACATGTATAAAACATGTTTTGATATATCAGTTTCTAGTAGTTTGCTTTGCATTATATTCATGCATGGTCAAAAACTCATTGTCATACCAAAACTCATTGTCATCAAATCAGCAATGGAGGCGTAGTCATTAAATGCTTAGCTACAAACGAAAAAGATTAGTGATTTGAACCTGCCAGCTACCCAGCAGGAGAAAGATATGGTCATCTGCTTCTGTTGAGATCTAAAGTATTGTATATACTCAAGTATAAGCCGACCCGGATATTACCCGAGGCACCTAATTTTAACACAAAAACTGCATTAAAAACGAGGTGAAAAACTCGGCTTATACACAAGCATATACAGTATTAGAAACACTTTGGTGCAGCCCTATTCTGTCCCAGTCTTTCATTATGAATCAGAATTAACTTAATAGCACACAAAAACATAATCCTTAAAAAGTAGATCACTAGGCCTTTCTTTCATGGTACCACTTAGTGAACTCAAACTTCCAGCCTTTTAAAGTAGAGCAGTGCAAAATGTGTTATTTAGGAACCTCATGATAGAGAATTACACTATATCTAACATAAACATTTTTAAAATGTTATTTTTGCCAATCTTTCTTTTGATATCACTGTGGTATTCTTTACTATACACATTTTTACATATGCTCATACTTTCCTATCATGCAAAAAGTTCCCCCAAATCTAAACATATGTATACATACTCCCTAAATTTCTTGGACAGTACCTAATCTAGTAACAAATTTTCTTCTAAGATGAAAGTATTTTTTTTCTTTCCACAAGGGGGAATTTATTTTTCCATTTAGTATATAACAATCCAACACTAAAAAACTAAAAAGAAAAATTTGAAATGGACTTGAAGTTGTTTGTAACAAGCTCACTTCAAATTTTAAAAAAAGAAAAAAATTAAACAAGGTTGAATCAAAGGGGGAAAAGAATCTAAACATTATTCTATAAAGATACTATACCACAATTTTAAAGTTTTATCAATTAATTTTAAATTTTTTCATATATTAAAATCCTATCCATAGAGGGATCTATTTCTGTACTCTATTCTATCCCATAAATCTATTTGCCTACTACTAAGCCAATGGCAGAAAAGATAAGGCTTTTTATCTCCTGTAATGATTTACACTCTCAGAAAGCCACACAAACAACTCTACACTGTCCTATAGTAATGCATTGAAATCAACTCAAGGGTAATGAATGCCAAGAGCAGAGGAGCCCTCCTGACACAGGGGATTAAGTAATTAGGTTGCTCACCACAAGGTCAACAATTCAAACCCAGTAAGTGCTCTGAGGGAGGAAGATGAGATTGCCTGTTCCCATAAAAATTTAGAGTTTCAGAAACTGCATGCTGAAAAACAATTAAATTCACACAACAGGGTAACTATGAGTGGAACTGACTTGATGACAAGGGGATTTTGGTTTTATGCCAATGGCATCTACTTTAAAAATAATTTTTACTGTGAATTTGGTGAGGGTTTACAGAGCAGATCACCAGTTTCACATTCAATGATTCATACATATTGTTTCCTCTCATTCACTGGAATCCCCTAAATGCAACATCTCCCATTCCACTTCTTCCCTGTGTTACTTGTCTCCATTCCTCCTCCTTTCCTAACCCTTCTGAACTTTGTTCTTGGGTAAATATTGCTCCTTTGATCCCAAATGGTCAGTTATTCTCAGCAGTTTCTCCTTATACACCTGTCTATTGTTTGGCAGAAAATTTCCTCACAGGAGAGAGTTCTGACTGAGACTCAAAAGAGTAACCAAAGAACATAGTTTTGGTGTTCCATTCGTCTCTATCCAACTAGCAAGCCTGGTCTCCTTCATGATTCTGAATTTTGTTCAACATCTTTCTCCCATTTGTTCCAGGACCTTCTAATGTGAACCTTTTCAGAGCAGTTTTGCAGGAGCCAGACACCATTTAGTTATTCTGGTCGTAAGGTTGTGTGGGTATTGATGTTTGCATGATCCATTGCCAACCAGACTAGTTGCTTCCATGTGACTTTGATTTTCATCACTCTTCCTTCCTCTAGATAGGAAGTTGTATCTCAGATGGCCACATATGAGCTTTTAAGTTGCCAGCTGCTACTCACCAAAGTTGGATGTATACTTTGTTAGACTGTTAGGCCACCTGACCTTGGTGTTCCCCGAGACTATTGTCCTGGGCCTCCAGGTACAGTGACTCATTCTCTCAAGGTCCCTGGTACTTCCAAGATGTTTTAATTTTTTTAAATGAGAAATCCACTGATGTTTATTGTTATTTTTTGCAAACCATTTTATTAGGAGGTAATTCAGACATCATACAATTCCATAGTTCAATCATAAGAAGTTAATACTTTGAACTGCATGCAATGGCATACTTTTAACAATACTTTTATACTGTTTAAGGTAGGTCTACCTTCACTATTTTTTTCCTGAATTCACTCAGCTCTTCTCATTTATTATTACGTTTGCTTCAAGATCATTTTATCTAATTATTTTAAATGACTGTTAACTCTATTTGAAATTTAAGGAGATCTGGTGGCACAGTGGTTACACCTTGGGTGCTAACCACAATGTCAGCAGTTCAAAACCACTAGCTGTTCCACTGGATAAAGATGAGGCTTTCTACTCCCATAGATCGTCAAAGAAATTCACAAGGGTAGTTCAACCTTGTCCTATAGGGTCACTAAGTGTCAAAATCAAATCGATTGCAGTGAGTTTGGTTTTCTGGCTTCCCCTGCCCCAAATCTAGTATCTTTCCATTTTCCAAAAATGAATACTCCATTACTCATTTCTCTTAATCTTATATCCAATGTACTTGCAATTCTACCTCCAAACTTATACCACATCTTTATTTCCTGTCTACTCTAAACTAGCGGAGGTCATAATCCTCTCTGGCTGATCTGCCATGACAGCCAGCTCATTAGGCTATTTCTACTCTTGTCCCTTAAAAAACTCACTGTCTTCAGGTCAATTCCAACTCACAACAATGCTATAGGACAGGATAAACCTGCCCTTTTAGGTTTCCCAAACTCTCGTGGAAGTAGATAACCTATTTTTCACCTGCAGAGCAGCGGATGGTTTCAAATGGCTGACTTTGTGGTTAGCAGCTCAATGCATAACCCGTCATCTTTTAAAGGCTAAATTGTTTTAAGTCATAAAGAACTGCTTTTAAAATCCTCCCTGGTTTTCTCACCGCACTTAAAATTCAAAATATGTATTATGAACCATCATCAGTCGTTCTTGCCTTCCTTTATACTAGCTGGTCTATGAATGCTATCCTCTTAGAATTTCACATATGGCTAGTTCCTACTGGTCCGGGCTTTCACATAACTTCTTCTAAGGTATTCCCTCTGATTATCTAATATGAGGATATCCTTTTATCACATTAGCTCAGTCCAACCTCTCTCTATCATATATTATTTAGTTATTGTTTAATTGTGTGATTCTCCACAAGCAAGTTAGTTCATGACAGTAGGATTTTATGTCTCAAGACATACTCTCAGGACTTTTAATATACCGCATATGCTCAAGTATAAGACGACCCAAATATTAGCCAAGGCACCTAATTTTACCACAAAAACTGCATTGAGAATGTACTCAGCTTATACTCAAGTATATACAGCATACAGGCACTAAAAAATATTTGCTCACATTTCTTTTTCTTCTATCAATAATATAATTTCCCTCCTGTAACATTCTTGTCAAATTTATTTTTATCTTGTCACTGCCATGACATTCTTACTTTCCCCATTTCCATCCTAGCAAGGAGCCCTGGTGGCACAGTGGTTAAGTGCGTGGCTACTCTAACTGAAAGGTCAGCAGTCCAAATCCATCAACCACTCAGCAAAGATATATGCGGTAGTCTGCTCCCGAAAAGTTTCACAGCTTTGGGGTTCCATTCTATCCCACCGAGTCGCTATGAGTCAGCTTTCACTCAACAGTAACGGATTTATATTTTTGTTGTTGCTTTTGTTCCATTTTAGTAAGTTATTTTTATGACAGAAAAGCTCCTAATTGTTGTACAAGTATTCATCACTAATGTATATGGTATGTTCTGAGAAACAGGATGTTATTTGACTTATATGATATCTAATCACCATCTTAAATATAAAAGGAGACTTTCAAAAGTCTGTGAAAAAGGTAAAATAATGAATTTTTCCTAGGAATGTTTTGAATACCCTAACATATCAATGTAACCCATCTACATAAGTTGTTTTGGCTCTCTGGTAGTACTGTGTAAGTTCATAAAGCTTACATCTCCAATTGTTTACCTCTGTGCACGCAGCACAGCACCTTGAGCCTTGTGGAAATCAGAAGTCTCAGGGAAGGAACAGAGCCCACAGGCACTGCCTTGTAAGGTAGTTGAGCAAGGTATCTACCAGAACAGCAGCAAGTCACAGAAGCTGCAGTTAAGGGTGATGTAAGGCACTGCTGCCCAACTCCGGCTACCCACCAGGCTCAAGACTTGTGATCAGGGCTCCTTCAGCGTCTGCCACCATCATAAATGACACAGAACTTTCCGGACCAGAAAGTTCATGACCAACTGAGTTCAGTGAAAACAAATGATCATCAATGTCCTTCACCTTGGGAACGCAACAGTGGTTAAGACAGAAATGAGTGAAAAACTAGCCAAAATAAACAAGACCATACCAGGTGACATTTTTTAATTTGGATTTAGAACCCATTTTGCTGGTGCAAAACTACTAGTGTCAGCACAATTTATGATTCTTTGGATGATGCCAAGAAAAGGGAACCTAAGCACAGACGTACAAGTCATGGCCTGTATGAGAAGAACAAAAACCTCAAGAAAACAGCTCAGTGAAAGCAAGACTAGAAAGACAGCCAGTGGCACACTGCAGATATCAACATTGGTGCTGACAGAAAGAAATGAAATGTATTAGCAGTGTGCTGGAGATTAGATAACAGAAAGAATATAAAGATTCTATAGTGGCTTGATCTGTGATGGTTATGCAGATTTTTCACCAGTGTAGTAATAAATGATAAATCTTTAAAAAAAAGATTTGTGATCAGGTGTTGCAGTCAAGTTGGGGCAGCTGTAGAGTTAAGCTGGGGCTTCCACTGACCTCACTAACCCCCTAATATCCTTCAAAACAAGATCTTCCTCCCTGACCCATGGATATATATATGTCCTCTTATGGGGCCCTTTAAAAGGTCATTAAGTGGTTCATATGTGAATTTATGTCTTGTATTTAGTCATCTTACTGTGACTAAAAAATAGTATTTTACTATTAGATAATCTAATCTAGTTATTTAATCATATCACAAAAAATTATTTTTCAATATTTATATTCACAATTTTTTCCTTACCTTACTGCCCTCTCTTCTTCATAACAATGTAATATGCATAGTCTTGAATTATGAATTAGTTCTAAGCTCCATTCCTAAATTTGTCCTGAAGTCAAATTTATACATAAATTAGAACTAACTGTGAAGTGTCTAATGGAAATTAGTCAAGTGTTTCTCTTAGTATAACAGTATGTATACTATGCATAAAAAGGCATAGAACAAAGGCTTTCAGATATAATAAAAACATCTTCAACATAACAATACCATCATATTAATACTAATGTTATAATGCATGTCATAAAATATCTGTTATTATATGTACCTCAAATTTTTAATATAATAGGCTTTATAGGGCTGGCCTGAAGTTATGAGTTATATGTAAGACTTCTACATAGTAAAAATATTCAGCATGAACATCTCTGTAATGTTTCTGATTTTAACTTATTTTAGCAATTTGTTAAGAATGACATTTGTTATCTTATTTGTTTTGTTAAAGCAGCTTTATCATTACCTTCTATCGATTTCCGATACATTTAGGAGTAGTTATTAGAAATAAAATACCTTTTCAACATCTCATGATTTTTTTCAGCTTTGTTTAATTTAATAAATTATGATAACAGATTTACTGATATTAAATCATACCTATTTTACTGAAATAAAGCATGCATAGACACATTTCTCTTTGATACACTGATGCATTCTGTTTGTTTATATTTTATTTAGATTTTTATATCTGTATAAGAATGATCTATAGTTAAATTGTGTTTTTCCTTTCATTAGCTAATAAATATATAGCATTAAAATCTGAGGTATAATGGCTTATTAAATTTAAGAGTTAAAAACATATATTGAAAAGCACTTATCAAAAGAAATTGATAGTTGAGTAAAATAATTCACATTTGCTGAAAACATGAGATCTAGAGGAAACGCCTAATTAATGAGTCAATGGGACCAGAGGCTCCTTTTCAGATATCACAAACTGCCAAGGAACCAACAGGTAACAAAATCAGGCTTTAACGAGAAAGAGATGAAAGCTCTTAAAATCAAGGAATTTCTCTTAGATGTCAAATATTGCTACAAATGCAATGCTTACATTGAATACGAACAGCTCTAAGCCAAGCAACTTGATTTTCACTACAATGAACTGAAAATAAAGTGAAGACTTGCCACAAAGTGTTAAGAAACTGAACTTAGGTAATTATCTCTTATTACTGGAATGCTAAAATATCCCTGCTTAAGAAGAGTCTATACTAAAATATAATAAATATATATTTACACAAAGGGTCTTCAAATTTTATTGGAAAATGGGAAAGATAATTGAGATTTTTCTAAAAATGTTTTGAGTTTCCCTTATATACAAATCATTGAAAATATTTTAATATACAAATCATTGAAATTATTTACAATATATAGAAAATGTGGCTTGAAACCTCAAGAAAAATATAACCAAGGGAAAGACAAAAAGTATTACTAACTTTGTCACGTAAGCATAATGGAAAACTATGCAACATTAAAGAAACATAATGGAAAACTATGCAACATTAAAGAATGATGACAAATCTATGAAACACCTCTTGACATAAATATAGTTGGAGGTCATTATGCTGAGTAAAACTAGTCAAAAAGTAGGGTATAAATATTGTATGAGACCACAGTCTGAAGAAAAAAAAATCAAAACAAGGTTCTACAGCGAAGGATCAGAGTTTGGTCATTCCTAAGTACAAAGGATGAGGGAGGAAGGACAGGAATGGGCTACAGCAACAGTGCTCAGACTAGATCGCCACCCTGGGGGGTCGCCCGATTCATAACAGCAGCAAAATTACAGTTATGAAGTAGCAACAAAAATAATTTTATGGTTTGGGGGCATCACCACCGCATAAGGAACTACTTTAAAGGGTCATGGCATTGGGAAGGTTGAGAACCACTGGGCTAGAGGGTAGACAGGTGTTAACTTGGATCAAAAAGATATCTTTAAGAAGGAAATGACTTTTTTATAAAAAGCATTACTATGGCTCGAGTTGATAGATGCATGGATTTATTCCTAATAAAACATATTTCAAATTGTCTCTGTGATTGGTGGATCGCTGTATAAGTTCCTTCAGTAATAATACGTTAATCTTAGAATCATGGGGAGTCTTCAAAATAAAGGTCATCAAATGATGGCTTCCAAGGGGATCTTCTGAGCCAGTAAAATTTACAGAATAACGATGAGCTTAAAAGGTTTCCGCAAACTGGTTTCCTTTTTTGGCTTCTTTTACACAGGATGAGGATCACGGAGGATTAAGATGATGAAATTCTAAGATAACTGATTTTAAGATAACCAAAAACTACACTAGTAATGAAAAGACCAGTAGAACTACACAAAGGGACTTTTGACATGACAATGTACGTGCTCATTCTTTGAAGGTAATAGGACTGGTCTACAAGAATTCCCATGGGGAACATTACCTCATTCACACTGCAGCCCTTCAGACTTCTTTTAGTTGCTCCAAACACAGTATTTAAAATGCACATGATTTGAGTCCTCTAGGATGCTAAAGTTATCATTTGACATAATAATGGAATCACTACTTTCAGAAATGTATACATCTACATAGGAGTTATGCTAAGAAACAATAGCATCTGAGCTCTCAAAATAGCCCAAGGCAGTATCTAACATAATTGGAATGTTCTCATACAAAACAAAATGATGGAAACCAAAGGGTCAAAGAAGAAACTATGTAATCCATGAGATTAACAGCCTACATTAACCACAGCTTCTTCTAACCCTAAACCAGAAGAACTAGATGGTGCCTTGCTACCATACAACTCTAATGAACAAGGATAAAACAAAAGATCCCAGATAGAATGGAAGAAAAATATGAAACAAAACTCAAATCCCTGAAAAAAATTTGCCGTTAGAACCACTGGCCGTATAACCCTGAAATAACTTTAAAACTTTTCATTTAAGCTATTTCTGCAGGTCATCTTTCAGACAAATTATAGACTGGCTTAAAATTAACAGTAAATGATATTAAAAGAAGTTTAATTTTTTTAATAAATCTTTTTATTGGGGCTCATACAAGTCTTATCACAATCCATACATACATCAATTGAGCAAAGCACCCTTATACATTCGTTGCCCTCATCATTCTCAAAATTCACCTTCCACTTGGGTTCCTGGAATCAGCTCGGTTTCCTTTTTTTTTTCGCCTCCTCCTCCCTCCCCGCTTCCCCCTTCCCCCTGCACCCTTAATAGTTTATAAGTAATTATTTTATCTTATCTTACACTGCCCGGCGTCTCCCCTCACCCACCTTCGCATTGCCCATCTCCCAGAGAGGAGGTTACACATAGATCTCCAAGATCAGTTCTCCCTTTCTACACCCCCTTCCCTCCCAGTGTCACCACTCCCACCGCTGGTCCTGAGGGGTTCATCTGTCCTAGATTCCCTGTGTTTCCAGATCCCCACTGCACCACTGTACATCCTCTGGTATAACCAGATCCGCAAAGTAGAATTGGGGTCATGATAATTGGGAGGGGAGGAAGCGTTCAGGAACCAGAGGAAGGTTTTGAGTTTCATTGTTGCTACACTGAACCCTGAGTGACTCATCTCCTCCCAACTTCCCCTCTGGAAGGGATGTCCAGCTGTGTACAGATGGGCATTGCGTCCCCATCATGCACTCCCCCTCATTCATGGTGATGTGATTCTCACCACCCCCCGCCTTTGTTGTTTGAGACCTGGTCTCCTCTGCCCTTCACGATCACCCATGTTGGTGTGCTGCTTCCGTGTGGGCTTTGTTGCTTCTGGGCTAGATGGCCACTTGTTTGCTTTCAAGCCTTTAAGTCCCCAGACACTATATCTCTCAGTAGCCGGGCACCATCAGCAAAAGAAGTTTAATTTTAAATTTTTTAAATTAACAGAAGTCCAGGCTGGATTCAGAAGAGGGCATGGAACAAGGGGTATCATTGCTGATGTCAGATGGATCTTGGCTCAAAGCAGAGAATACCAGAAAGATATTTACTTGTGTTTCATTAACTATGCCAAGGCATTTGACTGTACAGACCATAAGAAAAAAATCTATGGGTAACCTTGAGAAGATTGGAAATTCCAGAGCATTGTGCTCAATTGGAACTTCTACATAGATCAAATGGCAGTTGTGGAAACAGAACATGAAAATAATGCATGGTTTAAAATCAGGAAAGATGTGCATCAGGTTTGTGTCCTCTCACCATACTCGTTCAGTGATCATCAGAGAAGCTGGACTATGTGGAGAAGAGTGTGGCATCAATATCTTAGGAAGGCTGATTAACAACCTGTGGTATGCAGGTGACACAACCTTGCTTGCTGAAAGTGAGGAGGACTTAAAGCACACTGGTGAAAGCAAGGATTCAAACTGTCAAAATGGAATATCAAGGATTGCAACTTTCAGTATGGATTACAACTCAATGTAAGGAAGACCCAAATCCTCACAAATGGACTAATAAGTAACATCATGATAAATGAAGAAAAAGTTGAAGTTGTCAAGGATTGTGTCTTACTTGTATCCACAATTAGTGCTCATGGAAGCGGCGGTCAAGAGATCAAAAGACATGTTGCATTTGGTAAATCTGCTGCTCAAGACCTCTTTAGAGTGTTGAAGAACAAGAATGTAAATTTGAGGACTAAGGTGCTCCTAACCCATATTATCTGTAGTTCGCAGGAATAACGTGCTCTAAGAAAGATCTAAGCAAGCCAAACCCAAACGGTCATTTGCCCAAATGGGAACTTGAAAACACGTGTAGAAAATGTGTGTGTTGCTCTTGTTAGGTGCCTTGGAGTCAGTCTGACTCACAGCAACACTGCGTACAAAAGGAGGAACCCCCTCCGCCCCCGCCCCCCTCCTGGATCGTCCTCACAGTAGTTGCTAAGTAGTTCTTACATTTGAGGCCATTGTTGCAACCATTATGTCAACCTATCCTGTCAAAGGTTTTCCTCTGTTTCACTTGCCCTCTACTGTATCAAGCAAGATGATTTTCTATAAGGGCGCTTCTCTCCTGAAGGACCCAAAGTACAGAGACTAAGTCTTGCCACCATATCTCTCAGAGCACTCAGGTTAAACTTCTTCAAAGACAGATTTATTTCTTCTTTTGGTAGACCACAGCACTTGTAACAATCTTCTCTAGTACCACAATTCAAATACATCTATTATGCTTCAATCTCCCTTATTCAACTTTCATATGCCTATGAGGCGAGTATACTTTAGTCCTCAAAGTAACAGTGTTGCTTTTCAACACTTTCAAGAGATGCAGATTTACCCAATGCAACACATTTTTTTTAACTCGACAGCTGCTTCCTTGAGTATTGATTGTAGATCCAAGCAAGATTAAATCATTGACAATTTCAATCTTTTCTGTTTATGATGATGTTACCTATTAGTCTAGTTGTGAGAATTTTTATTTTCTTTACACCAACTTACAATCCATATTGAAGGCTGAAATTCTTGACCATCAGCAGCAAGTGCTTCAATTCCTCATTTTCAGCAAAGTATGTCACCTGCATGTCAGATTGTTAATAAGCCTTCCTCCATTCAAGGTGCTAAATCTTCATATAATCCAGAATCTCTGAATATTTGCTCAGCATAAATGCGAAGTAAGTATGGTAAGTGACTACAACCCTGACACACAACTTTTCTAATTTTCAATTTTTGGGGGCTTACACAGCTCTTATCACCATACATACATGTATCCATTGTGTCCAACACTTTTGTTCATTTGTTGCCATCACTTTAGAAACGTTTTCTTTCTACTTGAGCCCTTGGTATCAACCCATTCCCCCCCCTTCCCTACCCTCCCTCCTTCCCACCACAACCTTGATAATTTATAAATCATTGTTTTTTTCATGTCTTACACTGAACGATGTTTTCCATCACCCACTTTTCTGTTGTCCATCCCCCTAGGGAGGGAGTTATATATAGCTCATTGTGATCTGTTCCCACCTTTCTCCCCCCACTTTCCCCTCCCCCTCCCGGTATTTGTTCTGTTCACACAACTGCTTCTTGATCCATGACCAGGTTCCACATGAGTAAAACAAAGAGTGCTGGAATTCCCAATCCTCTCAAGGCTATACTTAGGGTTTGTTATGATCCACACAGCTGAATGCCTTTGAATAGTCAATATAACACAAGTAAGCATCTTTATGGAATCCTCTCCTTTCAGCCAAGATCCAGCTGACATCAGCAATGATATGCCTTGTTCCATGTCCTCTTCAGAATCCGTGTTGAACTTCTGGTAGCTCCGTGTCAGTGTACTGCTACATTGGATGCTGGATGATCTTCAGCAAAAACTTACTTGTATCTGACATCAATGATATTGGTCTGTAATTTGACCATTCTGTTGGGTCACCTTTCTTTAGAATGGGTACAGAAATGAACCCCTCCCAGTCAGTTCACCAAGTAGCCGTCTTCCAAATTTCCTGGCACAGATGAATAAATGTTTCCATTGATTCATCAGCTTGTTAAAACATTGTGATTGGTATTCTACTAATTTCTGAAGCCTTGAATTTAGCTAATGCTTTCTGTGCAGTTTGAACTTCTTTCCTCTGTACCATTCATTCTTGCACAAATGGCTTACCTCCTAAAACAGTACAATGTTGACTAGTTCCTTTTGGTACAGCAACTCTGTGTTTTTTCCTTCTTCTTTTAATGTTTCCTACATTACTCAATATTATGCCCAAAGAATCTTTCATTCAATATTGAAACATGAGGCTTAAATTTTTTTAGTTCTTTTTAGTTTAAGATATGTTGTGCATATTTTTCCTTTCAGGTTTTCCAAATCTAGGTCTCTGCATATTTCATTATAATATTGTACTCTGTCTTCTTGAACTGCCCTTTGAAATTTAGCTTTCACCACATCAATATACCTTTCTTCCATTTGCCTTAGCTATTCTACAATCCTGAGCAATTTTCAGAGTCTCTTCTGACATCCACTTTGATCTTTTCTTTCTTTCCTTTTCAATGACCTTTTGCTTGCTTCATGAATGATGCTCTTGTTCTCCCACGGCTTAGCACACCTTCTGCCATTAGTATTCAATGCATCAAATCTCTTCCTGAGATGTTCTAGAAATTTGGGTTAGGTCAGATGCATTCAAGGTCATACTTTGGCTCTTGTGACTTGTTATAATTTTCTTCAACTTCAACCTAAATTTACATATGAGTAATTGGTGGTCTGTTCTGCAGTCAGCCCCTAGCCTTGTTTTAGCTGCTGATATTGAGCTTCTCCATTGTCTCTTCCTCAGTCAGAGTTTGAGAATCTTTCTACTTGAGGGGCTTATCTTCTAGGACTATCTCTATGTTCTGCTTCTTTTCATGAGGTTTTCAGCGTCTGATAAATCAATTCTGTCCATAGGCTTTCACGGCTAGTTCCTAGAAGTGGATAGCCTAGTTCTTTATCATAGTCTGTTCTTATTCTAGAACAGTGGTTCTCAACCTGTGGGTCGCAACCCCTTTGGGACTCAAACGACCTTTTCACAGGGGTCGCTCAATTCATAACAGTAGCAAAATTACAGTTATGAAGTAGCAGCGAAAATAATTTTATGGTTGGGGGGTCACCACAACATGAGGAACTGTATTAAAGGGTCACGTTATTAGGAAGGTTGAGAACCACTGGTCTAGATGCTCTGCTGAAACCTGTTCCTCTTGGAATTTGAAATATTGGTGATATAACATTTGGGTGATGGGGCACAACACAAAATGAGAAAAACCAATAAAACATCAATTAATAATAGGAACTTGGAACATACAAAGTATGACTTTAGGAAAATTGGAGATTGTCACAAATGAAATTGAACACCTAAAAAATTGATATTCTAGGCATCAGTGAGTCGAGATGGACTGGTATTGGCCATTTTCAATCAGAAAATCATATTAGACTTCCTTCGTTAGCACCCCCTGTCCCCCAACCTAGCTCCCCAGAGCAAGGTATTGCCTTTTAACAGAAGAGCATCAAGGTGGTGTTTGGGAAGGCTGTCAGGCTGTGCTCAAACCTACGCCAAGCAAGAGTGGGCAGTTCTGCATCCTCTTGTGACCCTAGAAGTCAGCTTGGAGGCTTTCCCTGCTTGCCTGCCAGTTGTGCCTTGCTACCTCGTCGGCCCCCAACTGTGCGCCTTAGGACTAATTCTGACCTTCTTTGCCTGAGTACCATTTTTCTCTGAATGCATTTTCCCTTAAGGAGACCTACAAGAAAAGAAACTTGGGACCTGCCCCACTGTACCCGGGAATTCTCCTGAGTTATCTCAGGTCAAGGATGGATCCCTTTCCTAGTGACCAGCCTAGTGCCTGTCCCCATTTACCCCTACTGATCAAGTAAGGCAGATTTTCCACACAGGTGTTGCTGCCTATTTGTGGTGGCTCAGGTTAAGAACTCATACCTCTTAGATTCCCAAACCAATTAATGGAAAGATGTTCCTCAGAAGATGAATGAATGAGCCCTGACCTGCCACCATGTGCCTTTGCCTCATGCATTTGCTGAGTGACTCAGTCCCTATGCTCCTGGGGACCTTTCCTTCCCCTAACAGCATCAATAAAACACCCTGAATCCAGCGGGGACGGGAATCTTAATATGCTTTCCTATGTTGGGAATTAAAGAATCAAGAGAAATGGAGTTGTATACATTGTCAAAAAGGCATTTCGAGGTCGACTGTGAAGAACCATGCTGTCTGTGATAGAATTTTATATCTAAAGATGAACCCAATCACTACGACTATTCAAAATGCATTGATCATTATAGGAAAATTGAAATGCAAAAGTTGGAAACAAAGAATAAGGAACTGTAGTAGGAAAATATGGTCTTGGTGGTAGAAACAAAGCCAGAAACTGAATGTCAGAGATTTACAAAGTCAATGATTTCTTCATCACATATACCTTTTTTTAAACAACACAAAAGGTGACTTATACACATGGACTTCTCTCCAGGTGGACTACACAGAAATCAAATTGACTACTCTGTGGGAAGACACAATGGAGAAGCTCAGTATCAGTAGCTAAAACCAGGCCAGGGGCTGACTGTGGAACATACCATCAATTGCTCATATGTAAGTTTATGTTTAAGCTGAAGAAAATTAAAACAAGTCCATGAGATCTAAAATATAATCTTGAGTCTATCTCACCTGAATTTCAAGGACAGATCTGACACACTGAACACTAATGATAGAAAACTTGAAGAGCTATGGGAAGACATTAAGAACATCATATATAAAGAAACCAGAGATCATCAAGGTGGCAGCTTTTCCTCAGTCACATCTTAAGTACCAGTGGTAGTTACATAATTTCATGTCAACTTGATAAATAGGTATAGGGGTGGTGTCTAGCCTGTCAGTCAGATTACAGTCTAATAATGTCTCCCTGTGGGTGTGGCCTTCTCATGAGGATTCTGAGAACTTCCTCTCTTTCTCCCTGCAGGTGGGACACACTCTCTCTGTTTTCACCCTCCTGGTGACAAGCCACATGGAGGCACATTGAGGAGATACAGGAGATACACTCAGAGAGCTGAAGGAGCCATGTGGAGACATGTGCCAGCACTGAGATGCTTCCACAGCCACTAGATCCACAAAACCTTTCACCTACCCATCTGTGATCTTTGGCATTCAACATCATTGCATGTGCTACAGGAATCTGAAGATGAATTCATAGACTAATATCAGACATATGGGCTAATAACAGACGTAAGGACTTTATCTGGACTAGGCTGGGATGTTTTCTCAATAGACAATCGCTCTCTGATATAAAGGTTTCTCTTATGCACATAAGAGTGTCTCTGGATGTTTCTCTAGTCAACGCTGTCTAACACAGCACCTTCCCAACCCGACCTGAAGTGCTTATGCTCTGGAACTATGGCTAGCAATGGTCTGCTACTATTCATTAAGTTTTTGTTATCTGACAATGTTTCAACACTATTCATAAATTCCTCTAAAGTGAACAGCATATTCTTTCTTTATAGTCTGTTCTGAAGTCTGGAACTCTGCTGAAACTTGTTCATTTTGGGTGACGGTGCTGGTATTTCAAATACCAATGACAAAGCTTCCAGTATCACAGCAGCACACAAGCCCCCACAATACAACAAACTGACAGACAAGTTAAATCATTGGAAATGGAACAAATAGAGAATGGAAATAGCAAAAAGGCTTACACGATGTAAAAGCTACAACCAATGTCAAGGAACAATTTGTATTAAAATTGCTAAATGGAAATCTAATTTGCTTTGTGAACATTCACCTAAAACACAATACAAAAAATATTTTAAATCACCAATCAAAAGATATAGAATAGTCCTGAAAAATGGAAAGTAAACCATGAAATATGGTTCATGTGCACTTTAACAAAACAAGAAGAGCAATTCTTAGTTATTAACTTTCATGACACTGTATGTTCAGTATATTTTTGTTAACTGCTGTTGAGTCAGATCCAACTCAGGCAGATCTAACGTATAAAGGTCTTGTACCATCTTTATGGTATATTTGAGTTCATTATATGCCTACTGTGTCAATTCATTTCATGAAAGGTTCAATATATTGACTCATATTGCTAATGCTGAATGTTTTCTCATAAAAATTTTTCAGTCATCAAAGAATGAAAAAGAATAGTAGTGACTACTGTAGAAGAAACCTAAGCAGAAATGAATACAGCTAGAAGAAATTTTATATGTAAATTATGCTAAGTCAGACCCTGTTGAGGAAAGACGATTCATGGAAATAATATTTTAAAACAACAATTTAAATATTATTTGTCTCATAAATTACTAAAAAGAAAAAACAATGTAATAACAAATAGCTTTAATTTACAGTAAAGTATAAGTCAAAACTTGCACCTCAGATATTAAAATATGAAAGAGCATTACAATAGTAAATTAATGGAGAACAAAGAAAACACAATAATTAAGAAATTTAAAATATATCAGTAAGTTATCTGAAATGTTACTTTCCTGTCTATAAACCAGAAGTTACCACATCACTTTCTGGCCTAAGTAACCATTTTGTCACACCATATGTTTTATGTACAGAGAAGGCATGAACCATTTTGAAAATGAGTTACTTTTAAAATCCGTTCTGCTTACCTTTGCCCAGTAGCGAAAAGCTAACACCAAGGGAGTAAAGGCAGGTTCCCTTTTACCAAGAGCAGCAAGTAAATCAGTAGTGAGGCATGCCATTTCATTTCCTGCACTCACTCTACAAAGTAAACCACTGTGAATGAAAAAGAAACAAATTTCACTACAGTCATACGTTAAAAAACAGAATACTTCAAATCCTGTGGCTATCCTTTCCAGTCACCATATTTTAAAACCTAAAAAGCGATAAAAATGTTTTAATAAATTTAGAACTAAACTAAATTTTCATCAATAGAACTACATTAAAAATTAATTTTAAAAGCAACATAAAGATCCACCAAAATTGTACCTATCTGAAAGAAGACTGATCCTTTCAAACTGAAATGGTGCAACACATTATCCTACTTGATATTTTTGTTTACGTGGAAAATATCAATGAATAAACTGACCAGCTATATTTCTTGACACTTATCTTTCCTATTCAAGCTTTCAAACCTTTATTGAACTGTTATTTGAAGAAGAGACTAAAAAGGATTTACATATTAGCCCACAGATCAACTAGAACTAGGAGGCACGTTATATAAGGTGACCAAATTCTTGTGGAGATATTTTAAAGGTAGGGAGAACAAAATACAGATGTGGCATTGACACAAAAAGGCAATGTGACACTCCATAGTACAAAAACATAACAGATGCCACTATGCCTGCAATCCCTTCTGATTTTTCTTTAAATAATGGGAGTTTGAGCATATCATTAACCCCTCTAGGCCTCAATTTTCTCATTGAGAAAAGAAGGAAGCTGAAAATACCCTTTCACTAAGAAATACATCTCTATATTGTTTCCCTATTTTTTACATTCATCTCAAACAGAATTAATATCATTTTTCTAACGTGCACTGCCCTCTCAATCCTACAGATATGAGAATGGCAAGACCAATCTCCAAGACTAGATTCTATCGCCAGTGAGCTCCTTGAAAAGAAGACCGGTCGTTCTTATTAGGCTTGCATCCCTAGAGCTAAGTGGTCACCTACCACAGAGTATGGGTGAGTGAATAAATGAAAGGGGAAAAAAGAAAAGTTTCGCCTAGAATGTTTTATTTTCCAACTCTCTGGTAACTACTTCTTGTTTATATATTTCCCATAAGCTTAGTATTTTCAACAAATAGAGACTACTTGGTTATATTAATTCAAGAATAATTCTGAAATGTTTCACTTTTGGAAGTGTCCACTGCACATTTCATTAATGTTTTATTTTAATATTTTCTCTTCATTGTTACCAACCTTTTCCGATCTTTGCACACCACCACAGGAACTTTAGCGTGAAAATCAGATTCCACATCTACATATAATACTAATAGGGAAAAAAATAATAAACACAAGTAAGCTAATATCAACATTACTGTAGAGTAAACATTAAGTTTTCTTCTAAAGTCACTCTTATTGCTTCTGTGTAGTAATCCATTTTTCATTACAATCATTAACTCCATGGAGTTAATGATCTAACCGCCTTTGGTGTCATTCTTTCTCTATCACAAATCACCATACAGTTCAAAACGTTGTCTGAAAATCATAATCACCATACAAAAATAGGTCTTAATATTCTGAAAATTTGAATATTTCCATACACAATTTAGCCAAAGTTGTTTAACTTTCAAAGATAGCGTAAGCAGAGGTCACAACTTACTTCCCAAGGTTATTTCCCCAGGAGGCCCAAAATAAGGGCCTCGAGGGCACTGACCGCTTACTTCTTCAAGTTCTCAAACGAAAGCTCTTAACGAATAAATAACAGGGTAAAGCACACATCCCCCAGAAACTCTTCAAGATATGCCATGCCAAAAATGTGCTTAATCAAAATAGATTACACCGTTGCATTTAAAGCTCAAAGAACATTTCTTAGCAGCTATAATGATGATGAAAAGTGCACTGGCCACGTGGAAACGATAAAGACAAAAGGAGCTCAATGACAATACATGACAATGATTCAGACAAAACTGCTAAATGAGAAACGTTTAATACAGATGTATAAACAAGTACTGTAGCTACTAGGATGAAGGTCTTTAGAGGGTAGAGTGAGGGCATAATGAAGATAGTTGTCAATTTACAACCAGACTGAGTCTTGTAAACCTATGTCTTGTGTTTTATGGTGGTCTACTTTTGTATGTTAGTGAAAATACATTTTAAAAATAATTTAGGCTAGGCAGACATTGTTCACTAAGTCTGAAATAGTAAAATGCAAATATCTACTACTTTATCTGTAATATGCTTTAGGGTTTTTACGGAATTAGGAGCAAGTATTTTTTAAATAAAGCCAGTTTGGAGGTGCAAAAAAAAAAAAGGACTGAGCTACTAAAAGAAAGGCTGTGGAGAAGATGGAGAAAATACAGAGATACTGTATCAAAAAGAACTAGTCAACATTAATCTGCCATTTCAGGAAGTAACATAAAATCAAGAACCCATGATACGGAAGGCTGTTCAAGCTGTACTGAAAGAATTAGACAAAAACAAGGCTCCAGGAATTCATAGAATATCAATTAAAATGTTTCAACAAGCTGATATTGGATATATTGGGAGCACTCATTCAACTATGCCAGGGAATTTGGAAGACAAGTACTCGGCCATATTGGTACCCATTCCAAAGAAAGGTGGAACAACAGTTAGAATATCACACTTGAGTAAAGTTTTGCTGCAGATCATCCAACAAAAGTTGTGGCAGTATACTGATTCAGGGATTTGTCATAGGTTCAGGATGGATTCAGATGAGGACATAGAACAAAGGATCTCACTGCCGATATAAAATGGATCTTGGCTAAAAGCAGAGAATACCAGAAAGATGTTTACTTGTGCTTTACTGACTATGCTGCACTGACTGTGTGGCTCACAACAAATTACGGATAATTTTGAGAATGGGAATTCCAGCACACTTCATTGTGCTCACATGGAACCCATACATGGATCAAGAGGCAGCTGCACAAACAGAACAAGGGAATACCGCATGGTTTAAAATCAAGAAAGGTGTCCATCAGGGCTGATCTTCGCACCATATGTATTCAGTCGATATGCTGAGCAAATTAATTAGAGAAGCTGAGTTATATGAAGAATGTGGCATCAGAATTAAAGCACCACTTATATAACAACTTGTGATATGCAGTGACACAATCTTGCTTATTCAAATTAAAGAGGACTTGAAGCACTTACTGATAAAAATCAAGGATTACAGCCTTCAGTATTTTAAAAAATTTAATGTAAAGAAGACAAAAATCCTCACAACTGGACCAATAGGTAACATCACAATAAATGGGAGAGAAGATGAATTGAGGTTGCCAAGGGTTTTCTCCTGCGTGCACCCACTATCAGTGCTCATGGAAGCAGCAGTCGAGGGATCAAAGGATGTATGTATGGCATTGGGTAAACCTGCTGCACAAAACCTCTTCAAAGTGTTGAAAAGCAAAGCTGTTAACTTTGAGGACTTAGGGACACCTAACCCAAAGCCAGAGTATTTTTAGTTGCGTCCTAGGTATTTGGAAGTTGGACACTGAAAAAGGAAGACTGAAGAAGAATCAATGCATTTGAAATAGGGCGCTGGGGAAAGACTACAGCGTGTAACACGGTGGCAAAAACGCAAATCTGTCTGGGAGCAAGTAGAGCCGGAATGCACCTTGGAGGTTAGACTTTATCTCACATATGCTGTCGAGAGACCAAAACTATTCATAGGAACCAAAAGATGGAAACAAGCTAAATTCCCAGCAACAGACGAATAAGTAAACAAAATGTGGCACACACAATGAAATAGTCATAAAAGGAAAGTACTACATGGATGAGCGAACATTGAAAACATGCTGAAAGAAATGTCATAAAACAATACATGTATGATCAAACTTACGTGTACAGGTAAATAAATATTAACCAAAGTGATTACCAGGAACAGGATGAGAAAAGAAAAGCATGAGTCATCCGTTAAGAGGGCAGAGACTTTCTGTTACTGGGATGGACTAATTTAGAAATGGATAATGCTGGCAGACTAAGCATGATCAACTGATGAACATAATAATTACATCTGAATTTTATATGGAAAATGTGCAAAATTGGCAAATGTTTTGTTATATAGGAAAGAACTCCAAAAAATTATATGAGGGGCTTCAAAAAGGTCTTGAAAAACCACATTTATCCTTAGATTCTAGTTTTTTCCATGAACTTTATTAAGTCCATCATATATTTTTACTACAATTTTAAAAAGAAATAATCTTCTAGATTATTTACATGTTCTAGAGCCTTGTTTGAGACACTCGTAATTTTGTTTTTTAAATTTTAAAAGTATACTATATGAATATATTTTCTGCCTAAAAAATTCAGACCAGGCATATATTAAAAATTTACTAGCTATGATTTGATTTGTGTAACAGTTATTTTCTATCATTATCTATACATCCTTATATCATACCTTTAACTCCAAAATGCTGAGTTTTAATTTTAACTTGGTTAGCCATAGTGACAACTCAACACAAGTAACTTTAGAGAATCTTCCATTAATAATGCACATAATTAGGCAAATTAAAAACAGAAAAACACTCACCAGATTTTTTTAAAATCCCAAGGACTTGTATAAGAAGATCTGGATGATTCATCTAAAAAAATTTTGAATTAAGTCAATAAATAAACTTCAAATCTTAAATAGAACTTTAGAGAAAATTCAATTCATTAAAGAACATCATTTATATAAAACCATACTCTAAATTTTAAAATACTGTAAGCAGAAAATATGAGGAGACTTCCAAAAGTCTGTGGAAAATCAAATGTTTTGATACTCCTATTATAGAGTATTTTAGTACCTTCATAATTACAAAACAAAACTGTTTTTGCTCTGGGGTAGTTCACGGCCTACCCTGAAAGCAGTGGGGCTCCTTGTGCTTAGGTCCAGGTACTCTAAGCTGCAGTCAGGCAAAGGGTTAGGTGGAGGACTATTATGAGAGGCTGCCACAACCTGAACATGAGCTGATCCCAGAGTAGACAGGAAGCTACTGCCCACCACTCAGGTCTCACACAGACAGCTAAGCCAGGTGCACTGTACCAGCCCTACAGAGCTCCTGCCAGCCATTCAGAACTGTGTCATCCTAGTGAGGGTATATACTACTCTCTTCACTCACAACTCTCACAACCAACCCACAGTCACTGTGTGAGCAAGAGATTCAAATGTCCTGAGCGCAGCAATCAACCAGCCAGAGGGCAGGGCAGCATGGGGGTGACATGTGGGCCTCGTCTGGCTGAGAGGCCAGTGCACAGACCCATGAACCTCATGGGCTAGAGTTAGACTCCTGAAAAGGGCTGTTTCCAGGACAGAAAAAGTTATTTCTTCCTGCTACAGAGAAAGCCGTTTGCACAGCAGGTGAAGAAACCAGGCAAGAGAATGACTGCTGGATACCTGAAGGGTAGCCTGGTGAAGGTCTGTGGCTGGGAGCCTAACATGCACAGCAGGCACCAAGAAGATAACTAACATTAAATCCATCACTCAGAGAAATTCAAGTCATCATGAAAAATACTGAAATTATGAAAAAATGTGTGGGGATGAATGGTGCACTGTATACAATAATGTATGCTGTACCATATGTACTCGAGTATAAGTGAACCCAAATATCAGCCAAGGCACCTAATTTTACCACAAAAACTGCATTAAAAATGTGCTGAAAAACTCAGCTTATACAAGAGTATATATGGTAGGTGTTCCTTGTATAAACTGCATAAAAGCATGGTACTTTACAAGAGATTATTAAGGAGAACTTATTGAGATATTAAAAACAAGTTAGTTTAAAGTGGGCTACTATTTAACAGTATGTGATAATCATATATTAATTATAAAAGTCAATGGCTAAAAATGAAAACATCGAACCTTCACCGCAATAAAACCTCTGAGTATAAAATTATCCAAAATAGCAATAAAATATGAAATGCTGACGATTTCAAAGGTTTCACATGGCAGTAAAGTGGGTAACGTTAGCTGTGCCCAGCCCTATCATACTTTCACTAATGACATGTAGCTACTGAATTAGGTAAAAGCACCTGTCATGCATTTTGAAGCCAAAGACTAATTTCCAAAAACACTCCACAGTTTTATAGCTCCCCAGCTCTAGTGTGACACTGGGTTAAGGGTTAGGGTGCTGACCACAAGGTTTCCAGTCCAAACCTACCAGCTACACAGTGGAAAAAATAGGAGTTTATCTGTTCCCCATATCTCGGAAACTCCACAGAACTATTTTAATTTCTCCTATAGGGTTTCTATGAGTCAAAAGAGACTTGAAGGCAGTGGGTTGGTATCTCATCTCTGAAGAGATAACAAAACATTCTAACCACTAGTTAAGAACCACACATAAACAGTTCTTTTTTAATGACTTACCTTGGGAGGAAATTTTATATCTATATTAACATCACTACTTTTCAGAGCAAACTTAGTCACTGAGGAGCCATATAACCTAAGTGAACATTCTGAAAGAAAGAAAATATTTCAAAGTATAAAATAGTATACAAAATTGGATGCTTAGAAAAGGAATAGGAAAATTAAATATATTCATATACTTTGATTCTATGCCTTTAATTTCAAATACAATTAGAAAAAAATGAGACTTCTAACTGATCTATAATAAAAATAGTTCTCAGTTGTAGAGTAAAAAATAGGGAAGGAAAGCAGCAATTATCATTAAAGTTCCATGTTCAAACAAAATTTTAATAACATTAATGATCACTGAGCATATGCTTACAATTAAATATAACTATATAAAAATACACTAAACTAGGTGATCCTACTATAATAAACTACATTTATTTTTAGATATTTTGAGTATGGAACAGATAAAACATCCAAAGTCAATGCTTTTAAAAATATAAAATGAAGTAATCTGACAATGCAAATTTAAAACAGAAAAACAAAAACAATAATGTGGCTTCTCAAAGTTTGTGGAACAAAATATATAGGACTAATAATGCTTCACAAACTTTCTTTGATAACTACCTTTCTCAGATAACCAAGTATCTTATTTCAAAAATATAGCAAGATAAATTTAAAAGGATTTGAAAAATTGAAAACTCATTCCTGAAACTTAAGGGGTTAAAATGGTTTAGTATTTTAGAAATTTTTAGCTCACACTCTGTTACATATATAAAACCCTATTTTGATCAAGATTACAAAACGTTATCCAAATAACTGAAATCCTAAAATGTTCACTGCAATTCTTAAATAATGGTGAATTAATCTGTGCTAAATAAGTATTGTGTTTTGGGTTAAAAAATTAGTACAGAAATAGCACAGAGAAATTATTTTTCTGTTTAAATTTTTATTTTATATTCTTCTTTTTAACTCACAATGTATAATATGAAACTATAAAACATCAATTATCTAACATCCCTTTTATGATAGGAAATAACTTTTTGATATGAGATATATGTGCTTAAATCTTATATCAATACAGAAAATAAAATCAATGAGGGCTAAAAGAATAATTATCAAGGTATCTATAATAACCCTGGATTCACTTGATTCAAAAATAAGATTTCTATAATACAGATATTCTACTCCACAGTTACTATTTAAAGTATTTTTTTCCCCAGAATCAATCAACAGAAATTTTACTCAGTAGTTACTTGGAATGCTTATATTTAAATACTATAGCCAGAAAGTCTATTTAGCAATTAATGATACTAAAAATAGATGTTTGACCACTAAAAATGTATTCTATAATGGCAGTTGCTTACATTTTAAGTTCCATTTTTCAAATGTTATCCAGCTACCAATATTTCATATAGTCTATAAAAATTAAATTAATCTGCTATTAAGTAGGGGGAAAATTAAAAATATATTAAGAAACTTGCCCTAAATTCAAAAGGAAGCAAAATAGAGTTTAGAAATTTTAAAACTAAGTATCAAATATATCTGTACCTGGTAAACATGTTGTTATAACCTTTGACATTTCCTCCACAATTTCCTGCCGAACTCTGAGGTCATCATCTGTTATTCCTTGTTCTTTTGCTAATTCAATAATTGCAACACTTAAAGCAGCCAAGTGCTCAGGAGAAGGAGGTGGCAGAGAACGAAGCTCACTTTCTTCTTGTTTTTCCTATTAGCATGATATTTAACAACAGTAACAATGAAAAAGCATTTCTAGTTTAATGCCTTTATATTTGAGAAGATATAACTAAATTAACAGACACTAGCTGAGCCCCTTTCATGTGTAAGATTGACACCTAACATCTAGACATGCAATAAATCTATGTGTCTATATTTATAGGTTAAGTATTAAGGTGGCGGAAGGACCTTAGGCCTCTACTCAAACACTCCCTCAATGTATGAATACTTTCTTTTATTAAATTGGAACTCTATGATGCTCACTCTCCCAACACAACTGCTGGAGCCAAAGGGGGTGAACAAGTAAATGTGGTGAAGAAAGCTGATGGTGCCCGGCTATCAAGAGATAGTGACTGGGGTCTTAAAGGCTTGAAGATAAACAAGCGGCCATCTAGCTCAGAAGCAACAAAGTCCACATGGAAGAACACACCAGTCTGTGTGATCGAGTGGTCCCGAAGGGATCAGTTACCGGGCATCAAAGAACAAAAATCCTATCATTGACTGCACACCTCCATGATAGGATCGCTGAAGACAAATGGGTGCATAAGCAAATGTGGTGAAGAAAGCTGATGGTGCCCGGCTATCAAAAGAGATAGTGTCTGGGGTCTTAAAGGCTTGAAGGTGAACAAGCGGCCATCTAGCTCAGAAGCAAAAAAGCCCACATGGAAGAAGCACACCGGCCAGTGCGATCACGAGGTGCCAAGGGACCAGGTATAAGGCATCATGCAAAAAAAAAAAGATATGTGTGTGTATGTATGTGTATATTTATATATATATGCCATGTATATATATATATATATATATATACCATATTAAATGAAGGGGGAAGTGCAGAGTGGAGACCCAAGGCCCAAGTGTCGGCCAATGGAGATCCCCTCATAGAGGGGTTTAGGAGAGGAGATAGGTTAATTAGGGTGCGAGGTAGTACCGATGAAGAACACAGCTTTCCCCCAGATCCTGGATGCTTCCTCCCCCCAACTACCATCATCCGAATTCTACTTTGCAGGACTGGATAGGGCAGAGGTTGTACACTGGTGCATATGGGAGCTGGAGGCACAGGGAATCCAGGGTGGATGATACCTTCAGGACCAAGGGTGTGAGGGGCGATGCTGGGATAGTGGAGGGTGAGTGGGTTGGAAAGGGGGAACTGATTACAAGGATCCACATGTGACCTCTTCCCTGGGAGAGGGACAGCAGAAAAGGGGGGGAGGGGAGACCCCGGATAGGGCAAGATATGACAAAATAACGATGTATAAATTACCAAGGGCACATGAGGGAGGGGGGAGAGGGGAGGGAGGGGAAAAAAAAAAAGAGGACCTGATGCAAGGGGCTTAAGTGGAGAGCAAATGCTTTGAGAATGATTGGGGCAGGGAATGTATGGATGTGCTTTATACAATTGATGTATGTATATGTATGGATTGTGGTAAGAGTTGTTGGAGTCCCTAATAAAATGTAAAAAAAGAAAAGAGGTGAAAAAAATGATTAGGGCAAAGAATGTACAGATGTGCTTTATACAATTGATGTATGTATATGTATGGACTGTGGTAAGAGTTGTATGAGCCCCTAATAAATTGTTTAAAAAAAAAAAAGAAATTGACTTCCACAATTGAAAAAAAAAAAGAAAAGAAAAAGACAAGACCCCTCCTATACAGGAGGTTGCTGTTAAGTTCATTTTTAAGCAATACAATTTGTTCTACTAGGGTAACATCATGAATTCTGAAATGTTACATCCAAGCCAAGACCATATAAATACAGTTGATAATTATGGTTGATGATTATGGTACAAAATAGACAAACTGTCTTAGACATGAGAGGTTTTTAACTTTCTAAGCAACTATCAGGTCGAAGGGTTTAAGGGTCACAAGAAAACATCCTAGGCTCCATTGCCTCACCTGATACACCTGTCTATCATTTATAATTGATTTCTATTATTTATCTAATATGAGGTAAAATATTATCTTTTCAAAATCTATTCTGCTAAAAGTTTTAAAACCTCTTTAAATAAAAAGGGCGAAGAGGAACCATACTATACAGGGGGCTTCGAAAAGCTCATGCAAAAATGGAATGTTTCCTTAGACTTTTTGAAGCTACCTTGTATATGAACAATGACTTTTTTAAATGTTTATTTTTAAAGATTACAATGATTATACGATATTTGCAAAAACCACCATGAAATAGAGGTAAATAATTACCCATTATCTCACATGCTACAACTTTATTTTTCTAAACAAATTTGAGACCATATAGTTTTGTTCATTTAGTATTAAAACATAGGTATTTTCAAATACAACTTTCACTCAAGAAAGAAACAATCTCTTTCTTTCTTCAGACATGGAATTCCTATTAGATCTAATAACCAAAAGTACTTGGTCTTCTTCAAATAAAATGACTTTGGTCCATTCCTAATATTACTTATTTTTATTATATCCAGATTTTGCATAAGTAACATTTATTTAAGGTGTGGAATTAGCAACTTAAGCAATTAAGACCCCATTTGTATACATTTTTTGCAGCTCTTCATTATAATTTAAGTTTTAGGTGAATTTTTGATAACTATTTTAGGGTTCACCCAAAATATTAATAACATAAAGATGATACAAGATTTTAATAGAAAATTATTTTTATATGCACCAAATCACAAAATATACTAAATCATATTAGATTGACAAGGAACTAAAAACATAACAGACACTTAAAAAACACTCTTTTATGCTGTTCTCATTGATAGCCTATTTCCCTGTGTTAGAATGATAATCAATGAAGTTTCTGCTCTCAAGTAATTTATATTCTAGTTAGGGGAAATAAACAACAGACAAAAATTCATATTAATATGTCAGTTAGTGCTATGAAAACTAATTTAAAAAATAAGATATGCTGAGTATGTTCTTCCCCTTTGGTTTTCTAAGTCTAGGTCCTTGCATAATCTTTGGCTTTGCATTCTGGAACTGCCCTTTGAAATTTCCCTTTCAACACCTTGACTTCATCCTTTCTTCCATTTGCTTTAACTCTATGACTAAGAGCAAACTTCAGAGTCTGTTCCAACATCTACTTTGATCTTTTCTGTCTTTCCTGTCTTTTTAATGACCTTCTGCTTTCTTCATATATGCTGTTCTTGATGTCTTCTCACTGTTTAGCAGGTCTTCTGTCATTAATGTTCAATGCTGTAAACCTATTTATGTTCTTAAAATATGGGTGGGATTTTGATCTCAAGGCTGCATTTTGGCTCTTGTAGACTGTATAATTTTTCTTCAGATTTAATCTAAATGTAGATAGGAGCAATAAGTGGTCTTTCCACAGTTGCTCTTAGTCTGGTTTTAGCTGCCGATATTGAAATTTTCCATAGTCTCTTCAAACAAAGATAGTCAATTTTATTTCTCCGTATTCCATTTGGAAAAGTCCCACATGCATACTGACCATTTGTGTTCTTGAAAAAATAGTATTTTCAATGAAGAAGTCATGGGTCCTACAAAATTCTATCATGAGATCTCCAGCTTCATTTCTATCACCTAAGACCCTATTTTCCAATTACTGATACTTTCTCTGTTTCAACCTTTTGTAATCCAATCACCATTAATTATCAGTGCATCTTGAGTGTTTAATCAATTTCTTTATCACTAGCTTTGGTGGTTGGTGCATAAATTTGAGTTAATAGTTTTATTGACTGGATTTCCATATACACAGATAGATATTATCCTATCACTATGGGTTAGACAGGGTTTTCTGGAGAATCAAAACCAGGACACTTATGATTAGATAGACAGCTAGATCTATACAGCATGAAGGAATATCACAGCTAATTAGTCCACACAGCAGTTCAGAGGGCTCAACTCAACTCACTTCCGTGGAAGAGTTAATATACTGAAAGTCCTTAAACTCAGGAGGGTTGCTGGGTCCAAGGTCAAGGAGACTGAGTCTTCCCTAGGACAATGCAGGCAGTTCGGTCATAGGCAGCAAACAGCAGGGTGGGTTACGAACAGTCAGCAGCTCAGGAACTTAGCAAAGCAGGCCCAGATAGAATATCAAACTTAAGCAATACGAGACATTAAGATCTGCCAGCCTCAAGCTCAAGCTATGCATACACCAGCAGTGTGGCGAAACAGGTCTTGAAGAAACCTCAAGCTCTAGCAACATGATCTACAGGTTCGCTGTCCCACAGGTAATGTAGCTTACAAGTTGAGGCAGAAAACTAGCTAAAGTAGCCGCACACTGGTCCAATCACCAGAGAGTGAGAAAGAGAGGCGGTTCTTACCGAGCCATTCGTCTCTTTGTTGTCTGATCAAACTGTGACTTTATTAATCCCATATGTTCCTATTGGCCAGGTTGGCACAATAAACCTACCTATCACACACCGCCAGCACTGTACTTCAAGAGAGATCTTGAAATGTCCTTTTTGATGAAGAATGTAATGCCATTCATTTGAATCTGTCATTCCTGACAAGAATAAATCATTGTTTTGGGGTTCAAAATGGCTACTGCCAGTCCATTTCATTTCACAAATGCCTCAAATATCAGTATTTATGTATTCCATTTCATTTTTGAAAAAAATTGAACATTAGTAATAATCCATCTACTGTCTATAATTAATAATGTTGAGAAACTTTTCATGTATTTGACATTTGCATGTCTTCTTTAAAAATTCTTAGCTCAAAGCTTTTACCCCTTTTTATTGTGTTGTTTTCTTATTAATAAGTTGTATATATTTTATATACAAATCCTTTTGTTTGAATTTATTAATTATTGATCAAAATACTCTAATATATATACACATACACATATATCTTTATCTGTTTGTCATTGTAGATGTCTTTCAAGATGTTCATTTTATCAAGTTTCTGACCAAAGAGATTGTTCAGAATATTCCTTTACTATCTTTGTAATGTCCTCAACATAAGAAGTAATATTCCCTATTTCATTTCTGACATTTGTAATTTGTGTCTTCGTTTTCTGAATTAGAGGTTTATTAATATTATTACTATTCAAAGAATCAGCATTTAGTTTTGCTAATATTTATTACTAATATTTTTCAATTTTATTGATTTGGCTCTAGTTTTATTTCTTTTCTTATGCTAACTTTGAATTTAATTTCCTCTTCTTTTTCTTGTTTCCATAAATTTTAGAACTTACTTTCTTCTTTCTAATATACACATTCAATAATATAAGTTTCCTTCCAAGTGGTAAAGGATGCCTGGTAGGGCTTGATCAAGTGCAATTTAGCCAAGAGGAATTGACAAAAACCAAATGAAGGCAAACATGATAGTAGGGCAAGAAGAAAAAAAATGTGGAAATAACTAGGAGGAAGAAGACATTTACAGAGGTCTAAATACAGGCACATACATACATACATATATTTATATACAACAATAGGGAAATAGATCTATGTACATATATTTATTTACTTTTTGGTTCATATATTTATATCTCAAGGTAGCAGACAGACATTGGGCCTCTATTCCAGTACTCCCTCAATGCAAGAACTTTGTTCTAATAACCCAGCATTCTGTGATGCTCACCTCCCAACACATTCGCTGAAGACAATATGGGTGCACAAGCAAATGTGGTAAAGAAAGCTGATTGTGCCCACTATCAAAAGATAAAGCATCTGGGGTCTTAAAGGTTTGAAGATAAACAAGCAGCCATCTAGCTCAGAAGCAACCAAGCCCAGATGGAAGAAGGACACAAACCTGTGTGATCATGAGGTGTCAATAGGATCATGTATTAGGCATCAGAAGATCCAGAACAAAAATCATATTGATTTGAATGAGGAGGAGAGTGGAGTGGAGACCCAAAGCCCATCTGTAGAAAATTGGACATCCCCTCACAGAAGGGTCATAAGGAAGAGACAAGCCAGTCTTACCAAAAAAACATACAACTTTCCTCTAGCTCTTTAATGCTTCCTCCCCCTCCTCTATCATGACCCCAATTCTACCTCACAAATTCAGCTACACTAGAGTATGTCACTGGTACAGATAAGAGCTTGCAACACAGGGAAACTGGGGACAGATAAACCCCTCAGGGCTAATGATGAGAGTAGCGATACCTGAAGTGTAGGGGGGAGGTGAGATATATGATAAATAACATTCCCCCCCAGGGGTGATGAACAACAGAAAAGTGGGTGAAGGGAGACAGCATTTGGTAAGACATGAAAAAATATATTATAAATTATCAAGGGTTCATGAGGGAGGGAAGGAGGGGAAGGAGGGGGAAAAAATAAGTAGCTGATACCAAGAGTTCAAGTAGAAAGAAAATGTTTGGAAAATGATGATGGCAAAATACATATAAATGTGCTTGACACAATGGATAGATGTATGGATTGTGTTAAGAGCTATAAGAGGGGGGAAAATAGCTTCCTTCCAAGCACTATTTACACTGCACCCCACAAATTTGCTGTTGTATTTTCATTTCCGTTTAAGCTAAAAATAATTTTATCTTCAAACTTCCTTTTTGATCCCTGTAGTATTTAGAAAATGTTTTGTTAAATCTACAGCTATTTGGAGACTTAGTAGCTTTATTTGTGTCCTTGGTTTCTAGCAAAATTTTATGATTTAATAGCAAACTTCATGAGATTTGTATTCTTTTTTAATTCACACAGGTATATTTATGGTCCAAAATACAGTTTATCTTGATGATTGGTCCCATGAGCTTAAAAAATTTTTATTAGGTTTAGATGAGTAATGATGCTATTCAATTCAATTGGAAATTATTAACTGTCTGCTTATTTGGATCAATAAATTACTTAAAAGAGAGTGTTCAGCTACAATAGGATATTTGTCCATTTGTTCTTTTCTTTTTTTTTTTTTTTTCAGGGGAGAGCGCGAACACAGTCCCCCACTACCACAAATTATGCAGTCGAGTTTCCCACATTTGGGGAAATCGCAGAGGTCAGCACATCGGAGTGCAATTCCATTTGTTCTTATATTTATTTCAGTTTCTATTTCATTTACTCTGCTGCACCGCTGTTGTTAGGCACATATGTTAAGACTTGTTCATTCCTATTGGAGAATTAACACCTTCATTGTTAGACCCCTGATTATCCATGATCATTTTCCTTCCACTAGAGTCTGCTCTGTCTTACTATAGCAATTCCAGCTTTCTTTTGATTAGTGCTAACATGGTATATCTTTCTTCATCCTTCTATTTTTCCACTTTAACTTTGTTTTTATATTTAAAGTGGGTTTCTTATAGACAACAAATAGTTTTTTTTATATCCACTAAGTCAGTCACATTTAATTGGTACATTTAGGCTATGTGCATTCCAAGTGATTAATGACATCGCTGAAATAGTATCTACAATATTAAGTGGCTTTGAAATTTTTGTGGAAAAACTCCATTGGCTTTAATTCAATTTTTCTCCCAACTTTTTGAAGCCTTCTTGTATTTCTAACAGAATGCTCCTCAGCAGTGGAGAATGATAAGACTTTGACTGATTTACTTTAGATATATCATCAGGAAAGACCAATTACAAGCTCGTCTCTCCCCTCTGGTCTCTGTGTCAATTCACATCCTGCATTTCCCACCCTAGGCTTATACTCGAGTCAATTAGGTTTTCTGGTTTCCCAAATAACAAGTAGGTAACTTGGCTTATACTCGGGTTAGCTTATACTCGAGTATATACGGTATATTTACAACTAAACTTCTAATCCCACTTTCAAATAATACTATGAATGAGCATTACAGATATCTGACAGAAGAGTACTCCTAAATTGTTTCTCCCTATCCTTATCACATTGTCATCATTCATTTCATATATTGATTAACAAATTATTTTAAACAACCTACTAGTTATTACACCAACTAAGAATGATAAACAAGATTTCACTTTCATTCCTTTTCAGAGCCTCTTTCCTTATGTATATATGAGTTTCTGAACTATACCACATTCTTCTCTCTAAAAAACTTCTAACATTTCTTAGAAGGTTAGTCTACTGTGATATATTTCCTCAAATTTTGTCTGACAATGAATTTCTCCTTCACTACTGAAGGATAATTTTGCTGGGTACAGAATTCTAGGTTGGTGGGTTTGTCTTTCAACATTTTAATAATTCACTCTACTCCCTTACTTTTGCATGATTGAGATATCCAATGAATTCTTATCATTGTTCATCTAGAAGTAGGTGGAGTTTTTATTTTGAGTTGTCTCCTTTTTAAAAAAAAAGGCACCCATCAAACAGGACATACAATACAGATCTACAAACTGTTTCAAAATAAAACCATGAAGATGTCTTCACATTATGTGTGCATGTACATACATATTGTGGTATAAAATAGCTGGGGGTATGGTCATCAATGGAAGGAATAGGCTGACCTGAAGAGTTCACCTGGGAAAGACAGTCTGGTGGTAGAGCAGGTAAAATGGAGGGCTGGGGAAGGGATAGCCCTGCGTCCTGACTGTTCTCCTCAGGGCAGAAAGCATTTTAGAGTCAAGACAGTTTACAGAGGGAAAAAAAAGTCTTGGGTTAGGAATCAGGAGACTCATGTGTATAGAACTCAGGTTGACACAGGACAGGCAAAGTGCCTGGCAGGCAGAAGGTAGGTGGCCTCCAAATGCAGGTAGATTGGTCCTGGCCCCTGGGGGGTGTTGGGGAAGGTAGGAACCTGCAACCAGCAATGAAGTCCTGGCTGATGGAGGACTTTAGACAATACCACATATTAGGGGCATGGGATCATTTCCGTTTGCTATAGCAGCCAATTCACTGGGTCCTGCAAGTGGAGAAGGCTAGGGATGGAGGCCTCAGCCAGGAACTGCCCAGCCACCTCACAATGTAGAAAGGAAGCGAGAAAAGAAGTCTTTTTACTTCTGGAGCCACCCACTAGTAATTCCAATTCCATAATCGGGGTGGAGACCGGAGGGAGACAGTATGATTCAGTCAAACCATTTACTAAACGATGTTTTATTTCTGACTTCTTGCAAGATTTTCTTTGTCCTTCATTTTCTGCAATTTGAATATGAGATACTTAGGTGTAGATTTTTTGGTATTTATCCTACTTGGTGTTTTCTCTGACCTTGTTATCTGTGATTTGGACTCTCATTAATCTGGGAAGTTTCAGTCATTATCAATTAAAATGCACTTTCTCTTCTTTTCTCTGTCTTCTACTATTCCCAACATGCATGTTACAGCTTTTATAATTATTCCATTAAGTTTTTGATACTTTTTATTTTTAAGTCATTTGTACATTTGATTTTCAGAGTGGAAATTTTCTACTGACATATCTATAAATTCATAATTCTTTCCTTGGCCATGTACAATCTCTTCATGAACCCATCAGAATATTACATTTAATTGTACTGTCTCTTCTACCATTTCTTTTTTACTGTTTCAGAGGTTTCAACTCTCTGCTTACATTATCTATTTGTTCTTTCAGGGTGCCTGTTGTCCCTTGTTCAAATAGAATTCTTAGCATATTAATCAGTTATTTTAAATTCTCTGTAAGGTAATTCCAAAATTTTTACTCTATATGACACTGATTTTGACAGTAAGCTTATTTCTTCACACTGGTTTTTGTTTTTATTTTGCATTTCACCATGCCCTGTAATTCTTATTGAAAGAAGAACATAATGGACCAGGTTTAAAAATCAAAACAGTTTAGAGAGACCACTGGTACGAAGTTTTGTATTTATCTGGTTAGGAGTTAAAAAATGTTCACTCTTTGGTGTAGCTGAGATAGCAAAGGCTGTATTTCCCCCGAATGTCCTTGCTTTTTATTTCCCCTGCTATTTTTGGGTTTCCCTAGAGACGCGTTCTGAAACAGGACCTAAAGCTTACAGTTCTTTTAGCTGTAACCCGTTTATTAATACAGAATCCTACTGACGTGGTAGGAAAACCTGGTGGCATAGCAGACTAAGCACTAGACAGATAACTACAATGTGCACAGTTCAAACCCAATAGTCACTCAGTGGGAGAAGGATGAGGTGCTATACTCCCATTAAGATTTAGTCTCAGAAACCCAAAGTGTAATTCTACTCTGTCCTACAGAGTCACTATAAGTCAATTTGATGATAATGTGGTTAGCAACCCATCAGACTTACCTCAAGATGTAAGAAAAAAGAAAACATTCTACAGTCTTACGATTAGTTATCAATGTCTTAGTGAGCCAGTGTCCCTTAGCTCTGACCTTCACTCATAAGTTTTTTTAGTCTACTTCCCCACTTAGGTGAGAGAAAAAGATTTCGGGGGCCTGGACTTAGGTATTCCCCTTCTCCCAGGTCCGTTAACCTTTAGTAAAACCCAAGTTGGTTAGGCTTTAGTGAAAAGTTTCCTTTGATGGCAGGACTTGTTAAGAACACAGAGCTCTGGGGCTGTTTTTAATGATGACTTTTCCTCCTTCTATTCCTGGAAGAGATTTTCCTGGTCCTCAGTTAGAACCTGGGGGTTCCTAAAGGTTACACCCTTCACCACTGCCACCCTTCTTCCTCCTACTACTACAGTTTTAAGCACTCAAGCCACACACTGAGCTCCTAGCAAAGCTGCACAATTACAGTCCATTCCCGAAAAGCTTTGCTTTTCTAAATCTGCTGGTCCCTCTAGTTTTCCAGGCAGCCCTTTTCCCTGTGACCTCAATTCTCTAATAGATCTAAGAAGAATGACTGATTTTCAGGGTTCAGGTTTTTACTTATTGGACAGAATGACAACTCCCAAGCTCTTTGTATGTCAGATCCGAAACGCATACAAATTCACAGGTTTTTCTCCTCCTCATTGGTTTCATTTGTCAGCTTCCTTGCATACCTGGTCATCTTTAACTGACTAGCAAACAATATTAATTTCTGATGGTGATTATTATTTTATATTTCTATAATCTTCAGCTTTGTCTTGAAAATATTTTGAACTGGAGGTCCTTGTGTCTCATTTTAATGTTTTTAGATGAGGCCACAGGCACAATTCCTTTAGTATTCCTACTCCTGAGAGAGAATCCTTCTGAAAACTCTACCCAGTATCCCAGCAAGTAGCACATTTTCAAAAATGAATAGTGTGAAAGCAAAATTTCCAGTCTGTGTGAACACTAAAAACCATTCTCTCAATTTGCCTGGCTGGTTCTTATTCTTGGTTTCAGCAGTTCCTCACATGCACGCCCCAATCAGTATTCTGCTGAATACTCTAAAGGGGGCCTCCACGTACCTCTGGAGTTCTCCCTGCAGTTTTCTCTTTTCTGTTACACTATCTTATGAACTCTAGCTGCTTGGGCCCTCTGCAACTCTCAAATCTGACTCTTCCGCTCTGGGATTCCACTGGGTTTCCCTTCCTGTAATACATCCTTGAAACGCTCTCAAGTTGAGACAATCATCAGACTTATCTCATGTGTTTTCAAATCTCAGGAATTTAACTACTTTATCACTGCAATTAGAAATCTTACACAGCTGCATGTATTATGGAGCCTGGGGGCACAATGGGTTACACATTGGGCTACTAACTTCAAGGTCAGAAGTTTAACACAATAAGCAACTTCGTGTGATAAAGATGAGGTAATATGCTTCTATGAAGATTTACAGTCTTGGAAACCCTAAATTTTTTTAATTTGCCCTACAAGTTCCCTCTGAGTCACAATCAACTTGATAGCCGTGGGTCTGATTTGGAAGGTGCCCTGATGGTACTATGGTTAGGCATGGGATGCTAATTGCAAGGTTGGTGGTTCAAAACTTACCAGTCCATCCTTGGGACAAAAATGAAGCTGGCTGTTCCCATGAAGATTTACAATCTCAGAGTATGAGTCAGAATTAACTCAAAGGCAATGGGTTTGGGTTTTGATGTGTGTTAGATACTATCATAAGCAATTCAGTAGAAAAAAGAAAGAAACTACACCTATCTTCTAAAATATTAGATACAAATATCTATATGGTGCAGAACGGGGCAAGTGTTTCATTCTGTTGTGCACAGGATCACTGTAGTCAGAATCAACTCAACAGCACTTAACAAAACAACAAATTTTACAAGGAGATGAGAAAGCATACATTTTACTATACAGTATATTAAATTTTTTTATCAAGTAAGGTCAAGTTAAAGAGAGTATTTCTCAAGGAAGATATGAAAGTTGAGGTTACACTGTATTAATATTTTTTTAAGAAAAGACTGAACAACTCGTGTACTGATATAGCACTCTACTCCTTTATAAAGGAGTTCAGGTGTCTTAGTGGTTATGTGTTGGGCTGCTAACTACAAGGTCAGCAGTTCAAAATTACAAGCTACTCTGACGGAGACAGATGGGTCTTTCGACTCCTTTAAGTAGGTTACACTCCTGGAAACACAGGAGAAGTTCTAGCCTATCCTATAGGGTTGCTGTAAGTCAGCATCAACTTAATGACAGTGAGTTTGAGTTTCCTACTCATAATACCGATGGCTAGCTTTAAATTAAAATAATTTAAAAATCACAAACCCCAAAATCCAATGCTTATAAGGTCCTACGTATTCCTGTTATTGAGTTTCATCTCACACTATTTTTCCCTCAGATCTTTTCCTCCAATCCTATTAGCCTCTGAGTTCTTCATGTTTTTTTAATTTAATAAATCTTTTTATTGGGACTCATACAACTCTTATCACAATCCATACATACATCAATTGAGTAAAGCACCCTTATACATTCGTTGGAGTTCTTCATAGGTTATGTCTTTTCCTTACTCTTTACTCACAGCCATTGAATCGATTCCAACTCATAGTGACCTTATATGAAAGAACAGAATTGCCCCTGTGAGTTTCCAAGAATGTAAATCTTTATAGGAGGAGAAAGTCTGGTTTTGAACTGCTGATCCTGTGGTTAGCAGCCCAACACATAACCCACCACACCACCAAGACTCCTTTCTTTTCCTGACTAGCAACCTATTTTCATGCCAGTTTTGCTGCTACCGTTGTGTGTCCTCCACTTACCCCTTCATGTCACCAACTTTTACGGACTTAACTGCTACTTCAAGTTTCAACTTAAAATTTCACATCTTCCAAGAAACCTTCCTTGGCCTAGATTTAGTGCCATTCGTATAACTTTTCTACTTTAATAAGACTCATCGTGCTTATACCTTACTCAATACATGCCTTCACTAATATTTTTGAAATTCTGAGGGCAAAGACCACAACTATTTTAATTTTTACTACCTTAATCCTAGCATATAAGAACGCAATAAATATCAGCTGAACTGGCAGCTTTAAACTCAGGAATCAACATTCTTCAGGATGAACCAATTGGTCTCTGAAAAGGTTTCCTTCCTGACCATCAAAGATAAGAAAGGAAATCATACCTTCCAAGGCTACTATTTCAGTTAGTAAAATTAAAGGAGTACCTCATTTTGAGTTTCACAAATATTTTTTTACCATCCGAAAAACAAATTTAAGTATTTCCTAAAATGAACTTACCAGAATATTTTTCTTATGCCGTTTCTCCTTTATATGTTTATGAGCTCCTTGTATGTTTTCAATGTGAATTAAGCAAAGTTTGCAGAGATACCGACAATTGGTATATTCTGGTGAGCGCTGATGAGACAGGTTAAAAATGAAAAGAATTTTTCAGACAACAAGGAAGTAAATTATTAACTACATAATGTAAATTAATGATTTAATTGTGCTAAGGTAAGATACAGAAATAGGCACCAAAGGAATAAATGTTTAATTAATTAGTACTTACATATACAAAAGAGTACCTCATTGTAGATTACATACAAATTTCAAAAAACATTAAATGTTTTATATATTACCTATTGCAAATCAATCCAGTATATAACTTTCATTATTTTCTAGTCTATTCCAATGTGTCCCCAAAAGTGGATTTTCAAACCCAAGTTTCACTTTTTGATGATAAAACAACAAAATCTATTCTAAAAAAAACCCAAACCAAATGCACTGCTGTCGAGCTGACTGTGGTTCATAGCAACCCTTTAGGACAAAGAACTAGGCCAAAGTATTTCTAAGACTGTAAGTTTTTATGGGAGCACAGTCTCATCTTTCTCCCACAGAGCAATTGGTAGGTTTTATCTGCCAACCTTGAGGTAAGCACCCAGCAATTAACCCAGTGTGCTACCAGGTCTCCTTCACACTTAATAGAGGACTTCAAAAGGAAAAATCACAAATATCCAAGACAAATCCAAAAGGTGAGTCCCCAAGACCCTCTCAACTAATCACAGTATCATAGTAACCAATTAAAGCAACTCTGAAGGGAAAGAAAAGTCTGACACACCAACATTATGGATCTGCCTGTGTTCTCAAAATAATAAAACTTATAATTGAGTGCTTGCTATATGTCATCCACTATGACAGATCCTCCATGTATGATGAAGTTTCCTAAAGTTTGAAGAAAATTTGTATTATCTTCTAATTCCATTTCCACTAACTTTTGGAAGCCACCTCATACAATGTCATTTTAATTTCCCCATTAATCCAAGTGTATCCTAATGGCACAACAGCTAAAATTCTCAACTACTCACCAAAAGGTTGGTAGTTCAAATTTACCAACCACTCCACAAGACAAAAAACCTGGCGATGTGTTCATAGGCATTACAACCTACTATATCCTGTGGGGCAGTTCTACTGTGTCCTATAAAATCACTCAGACAGAATTACCTGTAATCACACCATCATCACAATAATCGAACATGACTCTTATTGTTATATATATGAATACCGAAGCTCAGAGGAGCTTGCAATATTTGTAAGGTTGCAGTTGTTTAGTGGAAGATGATAAATTTAAATAGCTGTAAGTATAACACACAAGCCAGCACTCTACTCCCACCCCAAAAAATGTACAATAAAAAAATTACAAAAACATACTGAACTTTAAAAATATTGTTTCCAATGCCTTATTTCAGCAATACTTAATTTTTATTTCAGATTGATTTTCAGTAGGTTGTGGCATCTGATTAAAAAAATTCTCCCTTAGAGGAGATGGGTCAGGGTGTGATGTAGTACCGATGAAGAACACAGCTTTCCCCCAGATCCTGGATGCTTCCTCCCCCCAACTACCATCATCCGAATTCTACCTTGCAGGACAGGATAGGGCAGAGGTTGTACACTGGTGCATATGGGAGCTGGAGGCACAGGGAATCCAGGGTGGATGACACCTTCAGGACCAGGGATGTGAGGGGCGATGCTGGGAGAGTGGAGGGTGAATGGGTTGGAAACGGGGAACTGATTACAAGGATCCACATGTGACCTCCTCCCTGGGAGATGGACGGCAGAGAAGGGGAGGAAGGGCGACTCCGGATAGGGCAAGATATGACAAAATAACAATGTATAAATTACCAAGGGCACATGAAGGAGGGGGGAGAGGGAAGGGAGGGGGGAAAAAAAAGAGGACCTGATGCAAAGGGCTTAAGTGGAGAGCAAATGCTTTGAGAATGATTGGGGCAGGGAATGTGCGGATGTGCTTTACACAATGGATGTATGTATATGTATGGATTGTGATAAGAGTTGTATGAGCCCCTAATAAAATGTAAAAAAAGAAAAGGAAAAAAAAAGAAAAATGATTAGGGCAAAGAATGTATAGATGTGCTTTATACAATTGATATATGTATGTGTATGGATTGTGATAAGAGTTGTATGAGCCCCTAATAAAATGTTTAATAAAAAAAACAGCAACGCATAGCACAGTGAAAAAAATTTTAAATATAAAATTCCAATAATAAAGGAGAGCTTCTTTCTTCAAAAAGAAAATTCTCCCTTATCTCAGAATACTTATGACTGTAGGATTTTCTTTAAATGGAAACCCAAATTTAACAGTAGTATCTGTTTAAATATAACAACCACTATAAAATGCTTATTAATTTTATAATAACCCTAAAAGGATTCTGTTTCGATGGCAATGGAATATCAGGTATTAAATAATTTGCTGAAGCCTACAATAAACAAATTCATCATTCCAATTCTTTAATGTAAAAATGTGTTCAAATCAGTTCTCATTGGATAATAAACAAAGCCCTCAAGAGAACTCTACCTTTTAGTTTCCAACTACAACTACTCTTTCATGCACCATATATGCAAAACACTTATCTAAGAGTTGAGGTTACAGCCGTAAACAAAATATACAAGTATCACTATCCTCATGAAATATATTCTAGTGTAATGAGACAAATAATCAACAAACAGATAAATAGGAATGAGGGGTGCTGCTTTTTTAAACATAGGGTTGACCCTGGAAGCTTGATTGATAAAGAGAGAAGCTGAGCTCTCTAAACATTTTGCAAAGGGAAAATCACAAGCAAAAGGGAGAATGATTGCTAAGCTCTGAACCAGGGAAGAATGTGTACATTACACAGAGGATCGAGTGTGACTGGAACAGGGTGATGATGAAAACTGTGGCTTTACTGTAAGTTTCTGTGAACCCTCTAGAGCAGTGGGTCTCCACCTTCCTCAGGCCGCGACTCTTTCAGACAGTTCCTCAGGTGGTGCTGACCCCAACCATAAAATCATTTTCGTTGCTACTTCATAACCTAACTTTGCTACTGTTATGAATCGGGCGACCCCTGTGAGAGGGTCATTTAACCCCCAAGGGGGTCGCGACCCACAGGTTGAGAACCACTGCTCTAACACGGGTTTTGATCAAAGAATCACAAAGTTTAATCTGTATTTTAAGGAGTCCCTAGGTGACACAAATGGTTAAGCATTCAATTATTAACTGAAAAGATAATCCAAAAACAATTTGGCTCTCAAAAGATCCCTATCACTGAAAGCTTACTGGCGTGTAGTTCTCTCTGAAACAGGGTCATTATAGTAGGACCTGACTTGATAGCAACTGGTCTATTCTATATTTTAAAAGAAGCACTTAGCTCCTACATTAGTATTTGGATCACTTGGCTTCTGCATTCATAATTGGCATCTTCTACTTCTCAGTAGAACTAGGCAGTTAAGAGCATACTGCAATAATACAGAGGGGAGATGTTGTTGGCTTGGTTCAAAGTGGATGTGTGTGATAAAGCGGTTGGATTCAGGAATAGAAAGCAAATACAAAAGAATGCCTAATGCCAAGAGGAATTATGAGGTCACTAAGAAGTCATGAAATCACTGATTACATGAATAGTTCAACTGGAACTCTTGGCAGAGAAGCACACGACTGGATTTTTTTAATAATAAGATTGGTATGATATTGATTGGGTAGTCAAAAGGCTTGGGATGCTATCTCAAATTATTTTAGATGAATTTTTGTTCACTGAAGTCTATATCAATCTCCTTATTTATAAAATAATAACTGCCCTACTTGAAAAAATTCCATTCCACGGCTAGTCTTTACCTACTGCTTACTACATATAAGCAAGAGTCCTGGTGGCAAAATGGCTAAGCTCTCAGCTGTTAAACAAAAAGTCAGCAATGTGAACCTACCAGCACTCTGTGGGAGAAAAGACCTGGCCATTTGCTTCTGTAAAGATGACAGCCTGGAAATCCCTGTGGGGCAGTCCTACTCTGTCCTATAAGGTTGCTATGATGTGTAAGCAACTCAATGGCACTCAACAACATACCAAGCGTTGTGCCATGGGCTTTATATGGATTATTTTATCTAAATCACACAATAGCCATGTGTAGTAGGTGTTATTTTTATCAACCCCATTTTACTAATAAATAAACAGTGATTTAAAGAGAGTATGTTATGCAATATTATAAAACCATTAAGTGGGAGCCCCAGTAAATTGCACAACCCATATATTTAACAACTAAGCATTCTATCACCAAATACTGATCAGCTGCCATGTAGAAAGCACTGTTTTGGGCACAATCACAAATAAGACACAAATGCTATCATTGTTAACGCATATAATGTCACAAAAGAAACACATACAAAAGTTAAATATGTCCTTTATCATCATTATATTTTATCATTAAAAAATAAACCATCTTTAAAATTTCCAAAGACAAACTAGAATAATTATTTCTGGAATAGAATAATTATTTCAATGTCAATTAATGCTCCCAATATACAAATCTACCCTTCTAAACCTGATCTTTATTCATCAGTTTGGCAATCTACGGTACCCTATGAACATAAGGACCCGATGAAATGAAAAGCCACATGAAAATAATATTGTTTATTAGCTTTTAAAGTTGGTAAAGAAAATGATCATTGAAATGAGAAGTACACACGAATATCTGGAGCGAAGAGGACCCTTTGGGATTTTCTGAGTTTAACAAATAAAATCATAAAAATGAAAGAATACAATTCTTACAATCTAAATAAAGGACAAATGCTCCACTGCTCCCATTAATTTACATCTTGAAGTATTGTTAAGTTTTAATTTATTTAAAAAATCTATACTTATTTTAAGTATACTAGGTTGAAAACATGAGATTTGGAAGGCAGGATTAACAAAGAAAGAAAGGGAATTACAATATGCAGATAATGGCAGAATAAAAGACCAGAACAGCAGATCTCAAAGGGTGGCTTGAGAAAACAAAGAAAAGTATTAAAATGAAGTGTGCAAAGACCTGAAATTAATTACAAAACCAAAAAGGAAGAACATGGTGGGCATTTCTCAAGTTAAAAGAACTGAAGAATATATTCAAGCCTTTACTTGCAATATTAAAGATTATGGGCAAAATACTGAATGACAAAGGAAGCATCAAAAGATGGAAAGAATACACTTTCCCAAAAACTTGGTCAATATTTAACCATTTCAGGAGATAACATATAATTAAGAACGGAAGGTACTGAAGGAAAAAGGGGTGGCTACACTAAAGGCACTGGTGACAACCAGGCTTTGGACACTGATAGAATACCAACTGAGATGTGTCAACAAATGGATGCAGTGCTTAAAGTACTCATTTGTGCTTGCCAAGAAATCTGCAACACAGCTACATGGCCAATCCAACTAAAAGAAATTCATTACGTCTGTTGATTCCAAAAAGTGAATAAAATGTAAAAATTACTAACAATATCATTAAATACCACATGCAAGTGAATTTTAAGATAATTTAAAAACCCTTGTAGTAGTACATCAACAGAGAACTGCTAAGAATTCAAGCCAACTTTAGAAGTAGTTGCGGAATGATGTCAGATGGATCTTAGTTTAAAGCAGAGAATACCCAAAAGATGGTGACTTGTAGTTTTGTAGTTTATTGACGATACGAAAAGTGGGAATTCCAGAACACTAAATATTGCTCATCTGTACACAGAACAAGCAGTTACTTGAGCAGAACAAGTGTGAATTCAAACCAGGAAATGTGTGCACCAAAGGTAGTATATCCTTTGATCATGCTTAATCAATCTGTATGCTTGGCTATATGACGAACACAGCATCCAGACAGAGGGAAAGATTCATTAATAAACTTTGATTTGTCGATGACACAACTTTCTTTGTTGAAAGCAAAAAAGATCTGAAGCACTTACTTATGAAAACTCAAATTGAGTATAACCTTCAGTGAGGTATACCTCAACATACAGAATGCAAAAATCCTCAACTGGACCAATAAAAAAATATCACCACAAACAGAGAAATATGGGAAATTTCAAGGGTTTCATTTTAGTTGAGTCCAAAATCAACACCACATTGAAGCAACAGTCAAAAGAAAGGCCATAGTGCATAGGACAAATTTGCTGTCAAAAACCTCTCTAAAAGTGTTCAAATGCAAAGATGTCACTTTAAGAATTAAGATATGCTTGTCCCCAATCATGGTATTTTCAAGATGGACAGGAAGACGGAAGAATTGATGCCTTAAAATTATGATGTTGGCAAAACCATTAGATAGAACCATGGACTGCCAGAAGAATGAGGATATGTCTTTGAAGAAGTAAACCCAATTGCTCCTTAAAGGAAGGATGGTGGCTCTCCTCCCTCTCTCCGTTTCTCTGCCACCCCGAGTGTGGTGGTGCCCCGACTTCACCATGTCGTCTCAGAAGACTTTCAGGATCAAGAGATTCCTGGCCAAGAAACAGAAGCAGAATCGGCCCATTCCCCAATGGATTCGAATGAAAACCGGTAATAAAATCAGGTACAACTCCAAGAGAAGACATTGGAGAAGAACCAAGCTGGGTCTGTAAGGAGCCCCCTGAAGGGTGGCACGCATGGCTGCATTTTCCCAAGCTCAAATCATGGATTAAGACTTTTGTCCCCATCTGATGACTTGAACTTCTATTGGAAAATAATCTGGTTTATTCCTTGGTTTTTTGCTTCCTAATCAAGTTTAACAATAAATAATGTAAGACTGTTGGTGTGAAAAAAAAAAGGAAGGATGGTGAATCTTCATCTCGGGTACTCTGGACATGTTACTAGGAGGGAACCAAACCCTGAAGGGTCTGTGGAAAAGGACAAGGTGACCGCAGCCGTGAGCGCAAGCATAACGGGGAAGATGGTGCGATGCTGCACTCTGTTGTACTCAGGGTCCTTGTGAGTTGGAACTGACTTGATGGCACCTAGCAACAAAAACATCCCAGTAATTTCTCATCATCACTGACTACATACGTTCAACAAATGTTTTCCATTACTTCCAAGCTCACCCAGCTCATGTATTTCCTACTATCACCAAATATTCACTCCACCCCAACTTTTTTCCCCCTTCTAAGAACTAATTTTCCTGCTTCATATACAGCTTATCTCCTCTCCAATCCTCCACTTACTTTTCTGGAGCACATATTTTCCACATTTCCTTTATGCCTGCAACATAATTTACCTAAACCAACCTTCCCCTGCTTACCTCCTCGTCATTCCTTGAAACTTGGCTCTAATACCACGAAGCAACCCCTGCTGATGCCTCTATGACCCTGGTTTAAGTAAGTCATTCTTTTGTCTATATTGTCATCTTCAAATAATACTGTTATTCAAACAATTTACTATTATTATTTATTTTTAAGTCTCTCCCTAATTAGTGAACTCCTAGAAAATCACTAGCATGTCTTAAAACATGTCAAGCATACCCACACAATTCAATTTTATATTACCAGATAATGGCAAATTAAAGGCACTCGATACTTATCCTGCCAATGCATAGATCCAAGAGTAGTTGTTAATTCCAGGCTTAGAAAAAAGAAAGTAAGAAAAAAGTGAGAATTAAACAAAAGAGCAGATTGCATAAAGAACTTCCTTCTAACTAGGATGGTTTGAAGCTTAAGTAAACAACCCTCACCTCTGTTAGTTCATGGCCTTCTGTTTCTATTTACTCCTGCTATTTCCAAAGGTCACTACTCCGTACAGTTTCTAGGAAGCCGGGTCCGGCCTCGGCATTGTGGGTGTGACCACCACACAGCTGTGAGCTTCTCCTTTCTTATTGATGATGACCTACTTCTTTGTATGTCCAAACTGCCTTATGTTAATAAACTGAGGTGTGATTCTTCAATACCTAGCAGTACTTTTACTCTTGAGGCTAAAAATGTACATTTTTAGGCTAAGAAATTAATACTCAGGAACAAAATATCAATACTTGTTTTCAATATATAATAGATGTTCAGTAAATACAGAAAAGAACAGCAAGGAGAAAAGCAGGAAGTTTTGTTCACTGTGGATTATTTACTAATTCATGTGTCATTCCTTAATGGACTATTAACTTCTAATGGACAGAAACTGTGCCACATTCACCAATATGTCTGGCACAATACTCAGCAATAACAACCACACAAGATCTTTAATGAGTAAATGACTCAGAGATCAGCAAATTCCTTCTTTCTATAAAGGGTCAATTAGTAAACATCTTCTATTTTATGGGCCACATATCGTATCCTTGGCAAATGCTCCACTCAACTCTGCCCTGTAGTGTTAACGCAGCCATGCACACATATGAAAGAGTGTGGCTGAGTTACAACAGAGCACTGGTGAAGAAAACCAAATGGCTACGCCATATTTTGTAAACCCGCAAAATGAATAAAGGAAGTAAGCTCATAAATGTAAGGATTTGCTGAATAAAAGATGAAAGGAGGAAGAAGGGTAAAGAAAGGAAGAGGAACATTACCTTTTACTTACAAATTATAGAAGAAGAAAAATAAAACTAGCTATAGTTGGGAAAGAAAAGTCATAAAATACACATTTTCCTCGAAAAAAACTAAAAACATTAATATATACTTTTTCAAGTCGAAAGATGTGATCTCTTTCTAAGCGTTCTTCGGCTTGTTTCAAGCCTAGCCTCTGTTCAGGTGTCAATGTAGACTCATCTATCACAGTAGCATTTTCTAAATACTCCATCTCTGAGGAATTTTCTTTATTTGATTCGTCGCTCTTCATTTTACCTAGGAAAGAAAGCACTTAGTTATGATCATTGAAAATTTTAAATGGGCATTTTAAAACACTGTTAATGGAAAATCTATACCCATTCAATTTAAGCTTATTCAAAAAAGAACCCACTGCCACGGAGTCAATTACAACTCATCATGACGCTAACAGGACAAAACAGAACTGCCTCGCCCCACACAGGGCTCCAGGGCTATCAATCTTTACAAGACCAGGCTGCCACATCTTTATGCCGCAGGGCATCGGATGGGTTCAAACCACAGACCTATCAATGAGCAGCTGTGCACTTAACTACCGTGCTACTAGGGCCCTCTAATTCATGCATGTGCATGTTTGCTCCTTATATTCCTTACCCTTTATTTGATGGTATGAAGTTAGTATGGTTATGCCAACTACAAGTAAGAGATAAACATAGCATAAAATTCACCAAGAAAAAAATCTACTTTGTGAGTCAATTATCTATAATATTCCTCCAACCAAACCCTCACCCCGCCAAAAAAAAAGACTGCACCAAGCTAACATATCAAAACCATCTTGTTGAATCTCAATTTGGCATAAAGCCAATTTGGTATAAAACTATTTTAAGTTCTACTCAAAATTTACTCACTGAACTTAAGTGAGTGGATCACTGTAACACTAGAAGTTAGGAGAATATGTAAAAAGACTTAAAAGTTCATTAAGAATTAAAATTAAAGAAAAAAAGGAATTTTCCCATGAACTTTTTGGAGCCCCTTTGAGCCCTGTTGGAGTACTAGTTACATGTTGGGCTGCAATTCACTATGGCAGCAGTTCAAAATCACCAACCAGAAAGATGAGGCTTTCTACTCCTGTAAAGAATTAGTCTTAGAAAACTCAGAGGCAGTTTTATCCTGTCCTATAGGGTCACTATGAGTCAGAATTGACTCGATGGTGGCAAGTTTGGCTTTTGTACATACTCTAAACCACAAATTCACATGAGGCTTCTTCTTTGCTTTTATGTAATACTTTGATAACTCCACCAAATTGGCATTCCCCCCCCACTAGATCTTAAGATAATGTCTACCTAATTCACTGACATCAAGTCAATTCTGACTCATAACAACCCTATAGGACAGGGTAAAACTGCCCTGTTGAGTGTCCAAGACAGTAACTCTTTTTTTTTTTTAACAACTATAACCCTTCAGGGAGTAGAAAGCTTTTGTCTTCCTCTCAAGGAGCAGCTGGGGATTTCAAGCAGCAGACCTGTGTTTAGCAGCCCAATGTATAATCACTACAATACCAGGGCTCCTCAATGTCTACCAAGTACCTAATAAAAACATACACCTCACAGTAACTTTTAGACAAATGTTCATAACATTATTTATAATAGCCAAGAAGTGAAAACAACTGAAATGCCTATCAACTAAAAACAAATGGATAATAAAAAATGTGGTAAGCATATAAGCCCCCTGCTATCAAATCAATTATCAAATCAATTCAGACTCATAGCAACCCCGTCTAGGGTTTCTGATATTTTAAATATTTATAGGACTAGATAGTCTCACCTTTCTTCAGCAGAGCGGCTGGTGGTTTTGAATCACTGATCTTAAGGTTAGCAGGCCAATGCTTACCAGACAGCACCACCAGGTGTATTCAGTAAGCATACAAGGAAATATTATTTAATAATTAGGGGGAAAGATGCATTGATACATACAACAACATGGATGAGTTTTGAAAACATTATGCTACAAAGTCAAATACAAAAGGCCACATGCAACATTCCATTATAGAATATTTTAATAAAAATATTTAAAAAGAAAAAATATTAATGACATAATGATCAAGGCTATAGAGAAAAATTAAACAGGATAAAGGAACCAAGAAGTGTTACGGGTTAAAAGTTGCAAATTATAGATAAGTGACTCAAGCAAAAGGCTCATTGAGGAGGTAAAAGAGGTGAGAGTGAGCAGCATGGCTATCTGAGGCAGAGTGTTCCAAACAGATAAAAAGCAACCACAAAGGCCACACAATAGGTATAAGTCTACACCGAGGATCCTCAAACTTTTTAAACAGGGGCCAGACTATAATTTTTAAAAAACCAACTATGAACAAATTCCTATGCACACTGCACATTTTGAAGTAAAAAAAACAAAATGGGGCAAAATCACCCGGTGGGCTGGATCAATGTCCTTGGCGGTTCGCATGTGGCCCACGGTTAATAGTTTGAGGACCCCTGGTCTACACATTTGAGGAATGGCAAGTAGGCCAGGAAACTGGAGCAGAAAAAGAGTGAAAAACAAGACTAAAAAAAGGGAAAAGTAGTGAGTGTCACAGATAACACAGGACCAAATGGATCTTTAAGGAAACCACCTTCTACACTGGCAAAAAGCCACGGAGACATTTTGAGCAGGAGTGATATACACTGACTCATATTCAGAGTACGACATTAAAGCAAACGATGGGATAGTCTGTGTGAAGTAGAGATGATTACAGGTGCCCTACTCAAAAGCATGATCCTGATCTGCAGCAACAGTTAAAAATGCAATTTTAAATATCTGGGAGTGTGACCTAAGAATCGTTTTTAATAGGATTCCCAGAAAAAAAATAAAATCCCAAGGTTGAGAAGCCCAAGGCTTAAACCACTCTCCTCAAATAATCAGACTTGAATGGCATTCCACGATGTTGCCCTGCCAATAACTTGATGTTAGTCTTGAGAGACTCATGTTGATGCTGAACCTTTGACCAACAGAATTGTAATAAATTTGTATTAAGGCCCTAAATTTGTAATTTGTTAAGGCAGCAGGAGATAATATATAAGAACTTGAATTTATCTAATCCTTTTTTGTACATCCAGCACCTAGAACATTATCTCTGTATGTAAACATGGTCAATAAACACCTGGTAAATCAATCTAGCTCACGTTTTCCTTTAATTCTTCACTGTGATGTCACCTCGGTCAGTATTTTAATGTCGAATAACATCACAGCTGCAGCAACATCATTCCTATGAACTTTCCTTTAGTCGTCTTATAGAATTTATGACCACCTAACAGTTATGATTTACTGTGTTTGTCTGCCACTTCCCATTTGAATAGAAATTCCAAGAGGGCAATAATTCTTTTGTTTATTGTTGTATTCCTGGGGACCAGATTGGTACCAGGCACATAGCAGACACCCAAAAAATATATTCAACGAATAAATGGCAACAGGAAAAATGGTGTATTAGGTGAGAGCTAAAGTTGGGTTCAAAGAACATTGATATTAATCATATCTCAATAGGATTTACTAATTCCAAAATGACAAAGATCTGTATATAAAGATATTCTATTAACTTATACAGAGGCTATCAAAAAACTAAAATTATTAATTTGGATGCTATTATTTGAGAAAATGAGTTAAATAATTCTGAATCCAAGGTAGCTTCATGTCTGTGCAGAAATTCTATTATCTTTTAGTTCCATCTTTCCAAACTCTTCGAAGTCCACTGTATAACTTCAGCAAATATTATTTTATGACAGATATTTAAAATATTAGACACATTTATTTTTAAGTATTATACTATAATTCATTTTCATAAATATGTTAAATGAAATTTTTCAAAAGGATATTTACTTGGAAATACTTTCTTAAACTAATTCAACTTGTTCTCAATGTTGAGAAATAGCATATTATACTGACTGAAAATAAGCCAGTGCCAAAAGACAAATATTGTGTAATTCTAACTACGGTATATAAAATATCTAGAATAAACAAGTACATAGAGATCAAAGTTTATTCGTGGTTTCTAGGGATAAAAAGAGACCTAGTGTCACAATGACTGAGGCACACCACTGCAAACCAACCCACCACCAGCTCCACAGGGGACAAGTCCTGGCAATCTGCTCCTGTAAATATTACAGCTTTTAAAACCCTATAAAGCAGTTCTACTCTGATTTCTAAGTCACTGTGAGTGAGAAATGACTTGACAACAAACAAAAACCAGGTGTGAAGTAAGTGGAAAAGAAGACACAATGCTTAGGGGACACTAAGCTACTGTTAAGGGTGATGAAAAATTAGAGAATGATTAATAGTGATGGTTGAGAAACATATTATCACCCAACTGCACAAGTGAAAATTACAGAGATGGCAAATATTGTTACCTGTGTGCTTACCACAATTATAAAAAGAATAAAATTGCACTTAATTACAGTAATATATGGAAGATACTAGTTACCACAGCATGCCAACTATAGGTAAGATAATAACCTAAGCACTAATAAAGATTTCCCTTATTTTTCATAACATACACTTTTCAAAACGGAAAAAATTCAGAGAGCTGAGCAGTTTATCCAAAATTAGAAAATTACTGCGGGAGGAACTGTAATTCAAAACTCATGTCACTCCAGAACCCACACTCTTAACTAGCTCCCTTTGTCACCCTATTTGTTTTATTATTTAATACACATAAGCTTTTAAAAAAATCTTTTGCTAATTCAAGTACTTTATCCCATATTAAATGGTCTGATACATAGCATTTTCCAAACTTCAATCATTTATATACCACACTTAGATTGTTGTCACAATTAAACATTAATATTATTATTTATTTGAAACTGGCATTAAACTGACTTTCTAAACATGATACTATCTTAACGCCTAGCTATAAAATCATGATTGGTATTTTTTTTCTTATACACATCAAATAAGTAGATCAGTGAATGAACTGCTGAAAACTTGATTCTAACTCATAATGATCCATGTGTGTCAGAATAGAAATGCTCCATATGGCTTTCAATAATGAATTTACAGAAACAGGCCTTTTTGCCAAGTTATCTCTGGATGGACTCAAACCTCCAACCTTTCAGTTAGCAGCTGCAGCTGAGCACATTAACTATTTGTGTCACCCAAAACCCACTGGTATAGAATCTATTCCAAATCAGACTGACACTATCAACAGTTTCCAAGGCTATAAATCTTTACAGGAGCAGACAGCCTCATCTTTCTCTCTCTGAACAACTGTGGATTTGAATTGCCAACTTCAGAGTTACCAAACAGCTCAACACTTACCATTACATTCCTCAGGGTTCCTTGTGCATCACTCAGAGACTCCCAAAATAAGCACACACTACTAAAAAAAACACGTCTGTCTGTATGCCATTATCTGTGTACCACCAGAAATGAAAAGCAGCCATCTCTGAGCTCTTTACCAGGATTTTCAAATGGTACACACACACACACACACAGTGAGGTGCCATCTAGTTGGCTCCCACTAGACTCAACAACCCTTTAGTATATCAGAAGGACACACATGCAGTCCTGCGCCATCCTTGCAATTGTTCTCATGTTTAAGCCCATGCACACGTATATACTCAGGATTAGCTTCTATTTATTCCTACATCAAGCAAGTCATATATAGGGGGAGCGGGAGATTACTAATAAAATTAATTAATTCAAACAAAGCAAAGATCAGAATATACAAAACATGGGCAATGTTTTTAAACAACTAATTCAAACTGAAGTCAGGAAGCCAGAACCAAATGAACTGAATGAAAATAGTTCTCAAGTAGTTTCGATGGTGTCTAGCCCAGGTCTGCATCCAAGCTTATCCTTTGTCAAACAATTTGCTGTGCTGCAGTCAAAAGGATTTTTCTTATTTTGCATCACGTTTGCAGGGCCCTTCATTCTCCAATTCCTGTGTGCCTTTACAGTTTCATCTCTAACCACTCTTCCCTCTCTAGTCAAATTCTTAATCAAACCCAGTCTCACATTTACATTATGCATTCCTGAACTCTAAATCTACATTCTACAACAAGATGCTTCCTTTTTCAAGTCTCAGTCTGAGTTAAATTGTCACTTTACTCAACCCCATTCAAGCCTAGAACATTCTTTGAGATCTGAGTTGTGAAGAGTTTTTTTTATTTTTAGTTTTTGTTTTCCACTACAAATACATTTGGCACATGCAAGAAGCTCAATACCTAAGAGGGGCTTCAAAAAGTTTGTGGAAATTTTTCATTATCATTTTATTCTACTTTTCCATAAATTCTTTGAAGTCCCCCCTCAATATGTTTGACAAATTAATGAGCAATGTATAATTAGGTTTACTTTAAAGTACATACACGCCTAAAATAAATGTAAGGCTTTCTTTTTTCTTTTCAGCTTTATGAGCCAGCTTAGTAATGGCCTTTTTGTAAATTAAAGTAGATAAACTACAGGTAACTAGAGAACAATAATAGTGGAAAATCCCTCCCAAAATATAACTTGTAGGAAAATTCTACTTACTCAAATCATCAGATGTATCTTCAACTCCTGAAGCACTGTCATCAGAATCACCAATATTATCTGTGCATGTTTGTTGCTTTTGAGATGGTAGTGGGTTTTCCAGAGCAGATTTCCCTCCTTGAACAACTTCAATATTCACCTTGTCCACAGAAGGAAAGGAGCTCGGACTTTTTTTCCCAACCTGCTGTAATTCCTTCTGTCTCATGCTTTCTTTCAGAATTAAAGTAGACACGTTTTCTGCTGAGGCACTGGACACCTTTTCTGACTTCTTCTGAGAATTGGATACTTTCTCTGTTTTTCTCTGGGAATTAAGTGCCTTTTCTGCTGCTGTCTGTGAAGCACGTGACTTTTCTGCTATCACTGGTGAATTAGGTGACTTTGGTGATTTTTCGGCTTTTGCCTGTGAACTGGGTGTCTTATCTACTTTTGTCTGTGAAGGAAGTGCCTTTTCAGCTTTCATTGGTGAGTTAGGTGATTTTTTTGCTTTGCAATGACTTTGATCTCGAAGAACTAATCCCAAATCTTTAGAGCCTGGAACACTGACAGCATTTACCTTGCATGATTTAACTTCTGTTTTTTCTATACAAATATCATTTTGCTTATTTTTTTTACTACTGTTTCTAATTGGAGAGCTGGTCCCAATTTCTTTGAAAGATTTTTCATTTCTTGTTTTCAAAGTTTGATTACTTATAACTTTTACTCCTTTGCTTTCTTCACTAATGGCCCAAGCATTCTTCTTTGGTTCATGATTTTCAATTTTAGAAGTCTTAGATTCCTCCATTATTTGAAAACCTGCTTTCTTTCAATTTTGAAATTGTAAAAGGCAGATCTCCAGTAGTCTGAATTGTTTCCAATCCAGTTCAGGCAAGCAAACTGTTAGGTTAAAAAAAGAATATATATTATTTAAATCGAAAAACCTCATCAACAGTAAATGCTAAAACACATAAAAACTAATTTTAAAAATCTATTCACAAAACTGGAAAAAAGGTAAGTTGAAAACTCTGAGTAGTAAATAACAACACCATGTTTATGTGTGGGGAGCTAGCATTACTATGGAAATATGAAACAGCAAGAAGAATTTGAGAGAAATAAAAAGTTGCTCTACATTACTCAGAGTTCAGCTAGCACAAGGATGAAGACAATGTCCTAAAACTGATGTGATCATGATTATACAACAATTCTTGATGTGACTGAACTACTGAAGTGTATGATATATGAATTATATGCCAATAAAGCTGTTTGAGGGGAAAAATAATTTCAACTAAATGATAAGTAAAACTTACAAGTAATGATACATCACAAGACAAAAACAAATGGAACAAAGAAATTTAGGTCTCTATGTTCCATAAACAAATAAAAATCAAGTCCATTGTCAACGAGTCGATTCCAACTCATGGTGACCCTACAGTACCCAGTAGAACTGTACATAGCCCCTCTGAGACGGTAAATCTTTACAGAAGCAGACTGACCTACGAGGCCACTGGATCAAGTCAGTTACTGCTCACAGAAGACCCTATTTACAAGACTGTAAATCTTCAATGGAAGAGTCTCATCTTTCTCCTGCAGCTGACAGCTCTGAACTGCCAGCCTTGCAATTAGCAGCCCAGTGCTTAGTCCACTGCCCCCTGGTGGGCCCCTGATATGCCCCTAAGGAATCACAATTTATAAAATCCTAAATCCTTTATTGTCCACATTACTTTCTTTAAATGGTACCAATTTATAACCACTACTAACCTACTTCAAACTTTAGTTGCTAAACACAGGAAAACACTTAACAGATTTCATCATGAGTTTAAGTGAATTCTTCCGAAGGTAAATTTTTTTAACTAAAAAGAATCCAGTTAAAAAACAAGAACAAAAAAATCAATCTAAACCATTATGCTAAATCCAATAAGGCAGAAACAAAAGAATAAATGTTATGATTCCATTTACATGAAATATCTAGATTAGGCAAATCCACAAAAAGTGTGTCATAGATTACCAGGGGGAGGAAAGGGAAGAATGGAGTTTTTGCTCAATGAATAGAGTTTCAAATGGGTGATAAAATGTTGTAAAAATAAGTAAGTGGTTATGGTTGCACAACACTGTGAATGTAATTAATGGCACTGAATTGTAAACTTGATAACCTCAAAAAGGATCAAAATCTGTTTTGTTATAAAATATAACAATTAATTTGAGAGGGGGAAAAGCAAATTTGCAATCAGTACAAGCTACAAAAGTAAGGAATATTATATATTTTAAGAGTTTATTGGTATACATTTCACATATTCAATTCAATTGTTTAAACATAATTGTGAAAGTTGTGCATTAACCATTACAATATATTTTAGAACATTTTCTTCTTTCTTATACTCATTATTATTAGTTCTCCATTTCCCACAACCTAAGGAACTATTAACCCAGTTACTATCTCTATAGATTTACTTATCTTGGATTTCAAACAACAAAAAATAAATAAAACAGAAAACCTCAATATCAAAGGAAGCAGAAAGCAACAGAATTAGAAAAAATAAAATAAAATGGGTCAAAAGGGAAAACAAAAGATAAAGTATTAAATTTTGACCTATCTACATCTGCATTAGTTCACTTTCCAATGCACTCTGTCTGAGAGCAAAACTATTCACATATCCCATCAACAGTTACAGAGGATTCATTGAGGGCTTAATGTTGTATAACCATCAATGTTTACCTATTTCCAAATATTTCCATTCCCAAATTGAAAATGGATTTTGGGCTTTCACTGCCATCAACAGTGTTCAACAGACCAGGTGTTCAAATATAAGCTCTAATACCATTCCCTCATCTGGCCTTGGATTTTATTATTTACAGCCCTTGGAACCTTAGATGCTATTCCTTCCATTATAGCATCCATATCTTCAGTGAAGTCTTGAAGGCAAGTATCAAGTAGGGCCACATAACAATAAATTGTTTTTATATTGGGGTTATGATTAAGGAGACAAGCTCAAAATCAATTCATATATTTGCTATATATGTCCCTGGTCCACTTTAAAAACATCATTATCATTTTATTGGAAAACATAAAAAATGATTGCCATGGGCAAATGTTAATTCTATTGATAGGATCATTAATTTAGCTCACGGTACAGAATTTAAAAACTGTTGAGAAAAGGAAAGTTTACATATATAAGACAGCTTTTTGGACTAAAACATATGGATTGTTGACCTGAACAAATTAAAAACTTAAGTGACTGGACACTTTATACAAACAATGAGGGTTGGAGATGGTGCAAAACTTTTAATAAGACTCATTCACAAAGGCAGACTGTGCCTACTGGACTAAAACACGTCATAAAAACCAGAGAAAGTAATAAAGTCACAAATATATAGTAGTCTTTAGTTACCACTTTCTGGGTACCCTGAAAGTAAGAAATCTGAATCAAGCCTAATGACTTCCAAATTCATAACCTTGGGATATTAGTCATCTGCTTCTTCTCACACTATGTTGTCTTAGCCATAAGTCCAAGGGAGTATTTCCTTTTCATTAATCTGCTACAGGTGTGTTTTAAGGTAAGGTCCAGTTTGCTTAATGGGGTTTCCAAATCAGACCCTTCTGGTGTGGCCCATGATGGATGCTGTGCACCTCGAAAAGACAAAGTGTAACAGCCTGGTTGTCTATAGCATGTGCCCTTGGTCGCTGTGGCAGTTAGATGTTATGTCAACTTGAACTTGTTAAAGTGTAGAAGTGGAGTCCAATCTGTTAATCGAGTGGCAGCCTGTGATGCCTCCTTGTACATGTGGCCTTTTTAAAAGACAGACACTGGCAACTTTCCTCTCTTCCTCTGGCCCTTCGCCTTTCTGTGTCATTGACCTTCAGCTATGAGTCTAAAGAGGTCTCTAAGTAACACCAGAACCTTGGACTTGAGTTAGACTGGGTTGGGAATCTTTGATATAAAATTACTTCTTGATACAAAGTTCTTTATTATACATATATACATGTCACTGGGTTTTGTTTCTCTAGATAGCCTGCTACAGTCACCAAGGACAGGATAGAAACTACGTCAAAGGTGACTGATTAGGAACATCATGTGAGGCATATTCTCCCACTAGAGGTCAACGTAAGTATAAGTACGCAATTTTCCCAATGGCAGGTAGCCCCATCTGGTATACTCTCCAACAGAAGTGAAACCACCTTTTCTGAGACACACGTCTGTCCCACATCCTCCATACCTTGGGACTTGAACTTCCATTATGGTTCACTGAGCATCTCTGTGGATTTGGGTTGACCGTAGAACACTGTTATATGGCAGGTCTGATTTAATCGTCTCCCTCTCCCCTAACATCAGAAACCGATTCCAGTTAAAGTGATGCCTCCTATCAAAAGGGTAACTAATATTTTAAAATAAAGGTGTGATTCGTGGACGACGAGCATTAAGCAGGTACACTGCCTCATTTAAGGAGACTAGATTGGAAGATTACATGCTTGAGAACAGATGCCTGCTTTCATCTTGGTGCTTATCCTTATGGTAGTGGGGTCTCACACAACATTTGTCCTTTTGTTAATGATTAACTTTGCTCAGCGTAATAGTTTCTGGGGACATAGTATTCCATTGTGTGTAAGTACCAAAGTTTATTTATTCATTTTCCTAATATAGGTATGTTTCTGTTATATATATATTATGTATATATTGAATTATATTGTTATATATATTGGAATTTGGGCCGTTTCCAGCTTCTTGCTATTGTGAACTGTGCTGCAATGAGCATAAGAGAACACACATCTGTTTGTGTTGTGTCTTTTACTCTTTGGGGTATATACCCAGCAGAGATATTGCAGGACCATATGGTATTTTTATTCCCAGTTGTTTTAGGTAGTTGCCCTATCACTTTCCACAAAGACTCTATATGTTTACAAGCCCACAAGTAGTGTATAAGAGTTCCAATCTCTCAAAAACCTCTCCAGCATTTTTTTCCTGTTTTGCTTTGTTTTAAAACTGGACTCTATCACTGTGGGTAAAAAATATTTTGTCACAACATTCTTATATCAAAAGTACCTTTAATATTAAATTTCATGGAAATCGAGGTTTGGGTTTTTTTAACTGTTCACCGCGTACCCATGTGCTTTAATTACATTTTTTATTATTCCTGATTAGGTTAATATTTTATGTAACTGTAAAAACAAAATCATAATTATGCCTTTCTTCCAAGAAGCCCATGGTTGGGTTTAAATTGCCAATCTGTCAGTTATCAGGTAAGCACATTTGCCATTGCACCACCCAAGGACTCCTGAAGAGGCTCCCAAGTTTCAGTGTTCACTCTCTCACCTAAAGGGCTCCATTCCTCAAGATTCTGATTTTGAAGGTCTGAAACAGAGCCTGATAACCTGCATTTCTAACAAGGTCCCGAGGAATACTGATGCATCTATCTTGGGGATCACATTTGAACAATCACTATTTTAGGGAGTGACCCTAGTTGTAGAGATAAAGGGAAATCATGTTTGTGGTAGTCAGGTTTTATGTCAACTTGGGTGGGCCAGGCTTCACCCATGCTACCATCTAACATACCATGTTAATTCCATGATGGGATTTTCCATGGAGCAGCCAAGCAATTGTGAGGACAATGAAAAAAAATTTTTTTAACTCACTCCCATTCAATCAATACTGACTCATAGTGACCTGATATGACAGGGTACAACTGCCACTGTGTTTTTCCTCAAACTGTAAATGATTCTAAGAGTAGAAAGTCCCATCTTTCTCCCAAGGAGCAACTGGTGGTTTCAAACTGCCAATCTTTCAGATTGCAGCCTAACACATAACTGCTACACACCACAAGGGTTTCTTTGTAGGGAGAATAGCCTTGATACCATTGAGGGAGGCTTCATTCAAGGTATGGCCCACTCTCTGAATAAAGTGACAGTGTACAGACACTAAGTGATTTCAATTGCTGGGTTTAGATCCTGCATCTGGTCGTCTACTTCCTGTTACAAACCTTGGGTTCATTCAGCTCAGTATCAGCTGGAAGACCAGACTGTGGTCTTCCTGCTTCCTCTTTGTCAGCCCCTGCAGATACACAAATCAAGAGATGCCTTCAGGTTTTATCTGACCCATGGTCTGGAGAACAGGATTGGTAACAACTGTGAGTCATTTCTTGATTTCTCTTTCTATATATACTGACATATAAGCATCGCTGATTTTGCTTCTGTAGAGACCCCAGCATAACACAATATTCTCTTACAATCAGTGAAGAATTTTATAGCCTACCCACTAGTAACTAGACTGTAAACTCTATGAGATAAGAAATAATTTCTGATTTTGCTTACCATTGTAGTATCTTCAATGACTACCATAGTGTCCACTACAAAGTAAAATTTATTAAATGAAAAAATACCTTAAATAGTGTCTAATTGTTCAAATTTAAGAAATTCAAAGATATTGAATTACAGAGTATTATGCTGCTAAAATAGGATTGGAAAGAACTTCTTCCAGAAAGTCTTCCTGAATCTACCCTAACCCTCCTACCAAGACTAGGCTGAGGTATGTAAGTGTGCCCTTTTGCCTTAACTTTGATCACTTAGTACTTGAATTTTTATATGCTTACTTCTTATTTGGAATGTAAGTTAATTTTCTTTTTCAATTTCTTTTCATCAAATGCATCCATACAGCTCAAAAAGTCTGGAATACTACAGTGCAAGTCAGTATTAGTCTCCTGTCCACTCCAAATTTAACCCCTCACAAGTACACATTTCAAACCCCTTTAGCTGTTTATGTTTAAGTAGATATTTTGCTTTATATTTACAGATTTTGCACTCTGGAAAATACAGATTTGGCTCTTTCCATCATACTTCATAGAGACAGAATTATATGAATTCATACTTCCCCACTAAATCCACACTCTACATATTATGATTATGTAAATATTACTCACAGCTGAGCCAGATATAATGCCACAGCAGAGACTGCTAGTTTTCCATCAAAATTAATTTTCTCCTTTTTCCGAGGCACATGACTAGAGTACATTTCCCAGCCTTCCCTGAAGTTAGGCTGATCAAGTTCTTGCCTCTTCCATGCTCTTCCCTTCTCACTGGATAAAATAAAAATTCCAGTTTCAATCATTAAAAAAAAAATTGTGTTCTAATCCAGAGCAGTGAATCCCAAATTTTGTGCAAAGGAATCACCTAGAAATTTAATAAAAATGCAAATTCTCATTCACTAGGTCCAGAATATTAACATGTTTCCAATACTTGCCTGTACTTTTATCTGAACATATTCATGGAACTTGGGCATCTGATTATATATGAAATATAACATTTATGTACGCTAGTGAACACATATCCATTAATAATTAATGAGAATTAAACTTTGTTATGTTCTATTACTGTGTCTACTTGTTATTGCTGCCTGCCTTTTTAAATGTAAGGAATACTTATGTGAGGGTTTCAAACAGTTCATTGAGAAATTCCATTATCTTCTAATTCAAATTTTTCACCAACTTTTTTTTTAACTAGTTAATTCAACTGTTGTTTTATGAATCATTTTATTGGGGGCTCTTACAGCTCTTATAACAATCCATACATTAATTATTCAAGCACATTTGTACATATGCTGCCATCATCATTTTCAAAACATTTTCTTACTACTTGAGCCCTTGGTTATCAGTTCCTCTTTTTCCCTCCCTCCCCCACCTTCCAGATCCTTGATAAATGATAAATTATTATTTTCATATTTTACACCGCCCACTGTATCCCTTCACCTGTTTCTGTTGCTCATCCCTCTGGGGGAGTAAGGGGGGGTCATCCATCAACCACTGTGATCAGTTCTCCCTTCTCACTCCACCATCCCCCTACCCTCATGGTACTGCTACTACCATAACTGTTTCTGAGGGGTTTATCTGTCCTGGACTCCGTGTGTCTAAAGCTCTTATCTGTACCAGTGTCCAAGCTCCAGTCTAGTCGGATTTGTAAAGTATAACTAGGGTCATGATAGTGGGAGTGGGGGCTGGGGGTGAGGGAGCATTAAAGAATTGGAGGAATGTTGTGTGTTTCATCAGTGCTATACTGCACTCTTCTGACTCGTCCCTTCCTTGTGACCCTTCTGTGAGGGGATGTCTGTCTATAAATGGGCTTTGGGTGTCCACTCTACCCCTCCCTGGTTTGCATTGATATAGTTGGGGTTTTTGGGTCTTCTGATGCCTGAGACACGATCCTTTTGATACCTCGTGATCACACAGGATGGCGTGCTTCTTCTATGTGGGCTTTGTTGCTTTCCTGCTAGATGGCCGCTTGTTAAAATTCAAGCCTTTAAGACCCCAGTCATTATATCTGCTAATAGCCAGGCACCATCAGCTTTCTTCACCACATTTGCTTGTGCAGCCATTTTTCCTTCAGCAATCATGTCGGGAAGGTAAGTATCACAGAATGCCAGGCTATTCAAACAAAGTGTTCTTGCATTGAGGGAAGGCTTGAGTAGAGGTCCAATGTCCATCTGCTACCTTAATACTTAACATATAAATACATGTACATAGACCTATATCTCTATTGTAATATATAAATATATTTACATACACGCATGCCTATATTTATACCTCTAAAATGTCTTTGCCTCCTAGTTCTTTCCTCTATTTCCTTTTATTTTCTTCCTGTCCCACTATCATATTTGAATTTCATTCGGCTCTCATTAATTCCTCTCGGCTACACTGCAATTGATCAAACCCCACCAGGCATTCTATAGCCTCCTCACCATCAATCTTAGATCTCTTGTTGTTCCCTTCTCCCTGGGTTTGTTGGCTCCCCACTCACTTTCCTCCACCAACTCCTCGCTCATGTCCCCTAGAACCATAGGTCCCATTGATTTCTTCTCAAGATTGTTTAGCCTGCCTATCTTACATAGATAAGACATTTTTTTAAAAAAGAAGAAAATACAAAACAAAAAGCCTATAAATAGTTCCAGGTCTGTCTGCTGACCCCTATAAATATTTTCCAACTCATCAGATCTGATGAGGTGCCACACCCTACCCTCCAAGTCCAAAGTCGATTTTCAGTTCCTCAGAGACTTCATTGCTTTGCTCCCCTTGTTGCTCTGTTGAGCTCCCCTTTGTGCTAACGTCCCAGTGTCCCGCAGTCTGTCTCCAGTGCTGTCCCCTGTAGCGCTCTGAGTGAGTGGACGTCATTTCTCATGGGGGGGCCAGCCCTATGGCCTCTCTGTGTTTGGTGGGCCTCAATGTTTGGTGGGTCAGGATGCAAGTCGGGGTCGGTCTCTCTCTCTCTCTCTGCCCTCCACAAACTTTTTTAAGACCACCCCCCCCCCATATTATGATCAAACGTTTTTGGTATGATTTTCTGTTTCCACTGGAATAAATTAGTCTTTCATTTTCCCTATCTACCTTTATCTACCTTTGACTATATAAAATCATCTGACTATGTAGATCATAACTAATCTGTATAACATGACAAAGAATGCTCATGTCGAATCTATAGGCCAAGAGATAGTCCCTTAAATATAACAAGGTAAGACTAAGAAGATTAAAATAAAGAAAAGTAAACATTAGTGTATATTCTGTCACCATGCATACTCAATCTGTATGCTGAGCAAATAATCAGAAAATCTATAGACTACATTGAGCTGAAAGAAACCTGTTTCAAAAAGCTAAAATTAAGATAACCCTACAGAGAGCAGTTCTATTCTGTAACACATGGGGTTGTCATGAGATGGAATCTACCTCACAGCAACTGGTTTAACAAGTTAATTCTAAAGAAGGATTACGGAAAAGAAAACAATTTTGTCTCACATATACTGTTTCCTTCAATCAGGACATATTTGGTCAGTGAGTTTGGAAAAATTATTTTGACAAAACACTGCCTTTTCAAACAGCATCTGGGATCTTAAAGGCTCACCTTAAAATGAGCAGTCATCTAAGTGAGGTGTCAACTAAGTCCACATGGAAGAAGCACACCAGCTTGTGTGATCTAAGAATTGTAAATAATAAAATCCAAATCCAAAAGAGGGGATGGTCTAAGAGCTTAAATTGTGAACAGCTGGTTTGCAGAAGGCTATGGATAACATGGAAGCCAAACGGTCCCTAAAACGATTAAGCCCCTGGTTAATCCCCTCTGATCATATTTCAAGGATGTGAACAGCCTTGCTATCAAACAGAGTATTATAAAGTTGTAGTTAGGTTAAAATGTAATACTTTATCATTTGAGCTCCTTTTGGATCCATTCTTTTTTTTTTAAAGCAAAAGGAAAGAAATTTATTGGAGCCAATACAGGAAACCCTAGAGGGGCCCAGCATACCCTACTGTGTACGCATGCCCAGCAAAGGGTCATACCATTCACTGTACCTCCATGTCCCAGAGAGACTCCCCTTGAGCCAAGTCCCAGAGCCCCAGGACTGGCTGAGGGTGGGGACTTGACCCATCCTAAAATTGTGTCAGCTTTTAATTTTTTTTGTTTCTTTTTGATTGAGGTTTTCCCATGTTTTGTCTAGTCACTATTGTTGGGGTTTTTTTGTTTGCTTGCTTGCTTCCTATCTGTATTTTATACAATCTTCTGTACATGAAATTTGGGATTGTACAGCTATAGAAACAACTAGATTGGCTAATCGCAATGGTACATGGCAAGAGAGGATGGAGGGAAATGGGGAGCTAACAACAATGAGTACAAGAAAGAAGAAAATGTTCTCAAATTTATTGTGGTGATGAGTACATAAATCATAATAAGACTGATTGAAAGGAATGATATGTGAAGTATAGTCCAGTAAAACTATTAAAAAATAAAGTGAACCATGAAGATATATAAACCATAGATATATGCATGGATGTTGAGCTCCCACATCAATACCTTCCCCTATGAAGTGATCTCTAAAGAAGTGGGTGCTACAGCAAAGTGTGGTAAAGAAAGCAGATGGTGCCTATCAGAAAGAATAGCTTCTGGGGTCTTAAATATTTGTCTTAAAACAAGAAGCCATCTCAGTTAGAAATCAACTAAGTCTACATAGAAGAATCACACAAGGCTGTGTGATCCAAGAATGATAAACATAAAATCAAAATCCAGAGGAGGGAAAAGTATTAGAGTTTATATTCTGAACACTTGGTTTCAACAAGTCTGTGGATGGCAATGAAAGTCAAAATCCCATTTGTAGCATTTGTAGTGTCCAGCATGCAGATTAAGCCTATGATGAATCCTCTGACTATGGACCAGAGATGAGAAAGCCCTTGTTAACCAAGAGTGCATTGTAGGGTGGATTCCCCTACTTGTAGTTAGGTCAAAATGTGACGTATTGCCAAGATATCCCTCACCGACCTATAGCCCTACAGGAGACAACAGTGGAGACACATTGTGGGAATTCCACCTTAACTGATGATCCTACCACACGGAGGCAAAACACTAAGGGCGTGCAACAGAACAGCAAGGGGAATAGAGCAACGAAGTCCCTAGGGAATACTAAAAATAGACTTCGGAGACAGGGCTTGGTGTCCCATTGGATACAACCGGAAAACACTCCCAAAGGCCAACAAACAGTCCTTGAACTAACTACGAGCTTTTCTTTTTTATTGTTGTTGTGTTGTTTTTGTCATTGGCTTTTTGCTGTTGTTGTTTTGTTTTCTTTTGTTGCTTGGTTTTGCTCTATCTTGTTTTTGTGCATGTTATTATCTCCTCAGGTCTGTCTAAATAAGATAGGCTAGATGAACAATCTGGAAGAGAAAACAATGGACCGACAGTTCAGGGGGCACATGGAAGAGTAGGGGTGAGAGCGGAAATGGTGTTAACAAACCCAGGGACAAGGGAACAAGTGATCCAAATCGGTGGTGAGGAGAGTATAGGAGGCCTGGTAGGGCGTGACCAAGGGTAATGTAAACAAGAAGAATTACTGAAACCCAAATGAAGGCTGAGCATGATAGGACAAGAGGAAAAGGAAATAGAGGAAAGAGCTAGGAGGCAAAGGGTGTTTAAAGAGGTCTAAATAAAGGCATGTCCATATGTAAATATATTTATAAATAAGGATGGGGAAATAGATCTATATGCATATATGTATAGGTTTAGTATTAAGGAATCAGATGGACACTGGGCCTCCAATCAAGTACTTCCTCAATGCAAGAATACTTTGTTCTATTAAACTGGCATTCTGTGATGCTCACCTTCCCAACACAATTGCAGAAGACAACGCAGATGCTTAAGCAAATGTGGTTAAGAAAGCTGATGGTGCCCGGCTATCAAAAGGTATAGCATCTGGGGTCTCAGTCTTGAAGGTAAACAAGCAGCCATCTAACTCAGAAGCAACAAGGCCACATGGAAGAAGTACACCAGCCTGTGTGATCACGAGGTGTCGAAGGGATCAGGTATCAGGCATCATCGGAACAAAAAATCCTATCTTTGTGAATGAGGGGGAGTGCGGAGTGGAGACCCAAAGCTTATCTGTAGGCAACTGGACATCCACTTATAGAAGGGTCACAGGAAGGAGATGAGCCAGTCAGGGTGCAGTGTTGCAATGATGAAACATACAACTTTCCTCTAGTTCTGTAATGCTTCCTCCCTCCTACTACCATGATTCCAATTCTACCTTACAAATCTGGCTAGGCCAGAGGATGTATACTGGTACAGATTGGAACTGGAAATACAGGGAATCCAGGGTGGATGATCCCTTCAGGACCAGTGTTGAGAGTGGCAATACCAAGAGGGTGAAGGGAGGGTGGGGTGGAAAGGGGAAACTGATTACAAGGATGTACATATAACCTCCTCCATGGTGGACGGACAAGAGAAAAGTGGGTGAAGGGAGACATCGGACAGTGTAAGATATGACAAAATAATAATTTATAAATTATCAAAGGTTTATGAGAAAGGGGGGAGAGGGAAGCGAGGAGGGAGGGAGGAAATAAGGAGCTGATGCCAGGGGCTTAAGTGGAGAGCAAATGTTTTGAGAATGATGAGGGCAATGAATGTATAAATATGCTTTACACAACTGATGTATACATGGATTGTGATAAGTGTTGTATGTGCCCCTTAAAATGATTTTTTTTAAATGTGCTATCTTGCCATCGAAAAACAAGGCTCTTGATCCAATATATAACTACTCTAGTTTTTAGTATTTTCTGCTTTGTTTTCAATAGAAATTTTTGTCCATTTCATTGTCATTATTGTTGGATTATGTTTGTATTTTGTCTAGATTTTCTGTATATGAAACCCAGACTGGGTAAACCTACAGAGACAACAACTGGATTAAGAAATTCAAAAGGACATAGCAGGGAAGGCTGGTGGGAAATGGGAAGCTAACAAGTACAAGTTAGAAAATATGTCCTTAAATTGATTGGGGTGATGGTTACACAATTAATGTGACTGAACTATTGAAATATGTCATATGTGAATTTATGCATATATGTATGTATGTTATGTCAGTGCAACTTAAAAAAAAACATTAAACCAACTAATTCAAACATATACACACACATTGCATTTTCCTCTCTGTCCTTTCTTTCTCTTTGGATCGAGCTGCCCACTCAGAGGCAACTTCCCATCTGTTCTCCTTTGTACCTAATAGAGATTACAGGTACAAGCATACACACGGAGACTTGAGATGTTCAGTTTGCTGTGCCTCAGTGGGAAAGCCTATCTAATTCTGACATTCAGTATTCACAAACTACTTGAAAATACACACCTCTTCTCTCAGATGAGCTTCATCAAAAATAAAAGTAATGTCTGGTCCACACATGATTCCTCTGACCCAGCTCATTTAAAATTCAAGAAGAGAAAAGGATGTCACTTATCATATTTTGTATGTTTTACTAAACTGTTTTGTTCTCTATATTCTACTTGGCTTAGTGTTCTGAAATATTCCAGTGATGAGTTTTGGTATAGATATTTTTCATTTTGATGAACATTCAGTTGGATCTTCAAATCTGTACATTCAAATACTCTATTCAGGGATATCATACTAACTCCATCAGTGGAAAGAGACACAGAAGACACTCATTGACAGCAGCAAAAATGAGGCCAGGGCCAAATGTAGAACAGACCGTCAAATTGTTCACATGCAAGTTCAGGTTGAAGTTGCAAAAAACTAAAACAAGTCCACAAGAGCCAAAATACTACCTTGAGTACACACATCAGGATTTTGGAAACATTTCAAGAACATACACGAATCATTAAACACTACTGAAAAAACCTGACAAGTTGTGGGATGCTATCAAGAACATCACACATGAAGAAAGCAAAAAGTCATTTAAAAAAGAGGAAAAAAAGAAAATATCAAAATGGATGTCAAAAGACACTCTAAAATTTGCTCTCGCTCAGAGTAGCTAAAGCATGGAAAAAAATAATGAAGTAAAAGAACTGAAAAGAAATTTTCAAAGAGCAACTCAGATGGGTAAAGGCTTGAGAGTTAGAAATGAAAAGGTAAACTCAGCATATAGTACAGAAAGTGGAAAGAACTGAAGAAGATATTCAAGCCTCACAATGCACTGCTGTAAGATTCTATGGGTAAAATAGTGAATGATTCAAAAAGCATCAGAAGACAGTAGGGTCCAAAATTCATTTTCAGAATCTCCACATGGAGTGAATCTCCAGTGAACTCCCTCAGACCATCAACTAGATGGGTGAATAATTTTGTCCACAGACATGGTGTACTACAAAATGAATTACTGCATATATAGTTAGCTTAAAATTTAACATTCTACCATTTATTTTTTCCTTTTGACCCAATGTTTAAAGTTTCTAATGTTTATTATTTTCCGCTTTCTGTTACGTTGAAGTTTATCGGTGGTGTTTTGGGTGGGAGGGGTTTGTTTTGTTATTTTTAATTTTTGTACATGGTCTTTTTAAAGAATTAATCAACATTCAACCAATTCAAGAGGTAGCACATAATCAAGGATCAATGGTACTGAAGGAGAAGTCCAAGTTGCACTGAAGGCAGTAGTGAAAAAAACAAGGTTCCAGGAATTGATGTAAACTAACTGAAACGCTTCAAAAAGCTAAGGAAGCACTGAAAGTAGTCACTCTCCTATGCCATGGGAGGCAGCCACTTGGCAAACTCATTGAGAGATATTCATATCTATAACTATTTCAAAGAAAGGTAGCCCAACAGAATGCAGAAATTATCACACAATATTATTAATAACACATGTGAGTATGGTTTTGCTAAAGATAATTCCCCGAAACTGCAGCAGTACATAAACAGAGCTACCAAAAATTCGAACCAGATTCAGAAGAGACTGTAGACATTGGACATCCCCCCAAAGAAGGGTCACAAGGAAGAGACGAGCCAGTCAGAGTACAGTATAAGACATTACAGACATTTACAGTACAAATCGTAACAGTAGCAAAATTACAGTGATGAAATAGCAATGAAAATAATGTTATGGTTGAAGGTGACCACAACAATGAGGACCTGTATTAAAGGGTTGAGGCATTAGGAAGGTGGAGAACCACTGCTGGAAGCCTTCCTAGGCGGCATGTATTTTCAAATGCAAATGTCCTCGTGCTCCAAGGGTTAGGTGGAGCTTAGATGAAATGCTAAGCCTCAGGCAATTTCCAACTCCTTTTTTAGCAAATCTAATAGTAAAGGCTGAAGGCAGCAGGTTACAAACTCTAATCAAAACTTACAATATTCATTTCTAATCACACATTATATCTATAACAGTAGCTAAATCAATACAATCCTAGTAAGTCAAATCCTAAACATAATTCTTTTTAAAATACTCAAGTTCAAAATTCTCTTAAACTACCACATTCCCATGCATATGGTCTTGGGCCTGTGGCAGTTTATCCAACAGCTTTGGCTATTAGACATTTTGTCTAAGCATGCTTGCTTGTTGCCTGGGAAGTCCAAAAGTCACTTTTCTTCCCTGAGCTGCAATTTAACATCCATTACATTCCCTTCAGCCAATATAGGTATGAATAACCAAAGGAAATTTGTAAGAATCAAATGCCCTGTCCAGATACCAAATGAGTAAACTGCATTGCCATAGCTGACCTCTTGTGGCTATCCAAAGGAGAAGGAAAATCTAACTGCGAAAGACAGAGGCCAGGCATGCCTCCACTATCCATCGTTATTATTTCTCCAGAAGCCCATTCCTAATAACAAATTGTTATGCTAACTTTTTCTGGAGAAACAAAACCAGTGGCACTCATATATGTGACAGGTTGCTAGATTAGGGACAAAGGGGGTTCTCTTCCCGAATACCTGTGCTAAATGAAAATAAGCTGTCCATGACACAATACAGGGGTTGGAAAGAAATCAGGCACACTAATTAGACACCTATTGGAAATATCCAAATTAACATGCCCAGACACAAGACACCTGGGCCCAGGTGGGAGGTTCACCAGGGTACACCCACCTTAGGTACCAGCACATGACATCACCCTGGTATGCTTAAACATAGTGAATAAAATCAGCCAATACCTTCAACGCCTCCTTAGCCAAAGGGGTTAAATACACAGGTCACAGGCATGCCAGTCTCTTTACTCTGCTTTTGCTCAGGTGCATGCTGCAGGTGGCAGGTGGGAGTCTTTCCCACATGTGCAGCATGTGAGCACCTGGTTTTCACACGTGGGTTTCACCCTCCTGCTCCAGTGTTCTTTCCATGTGGTTTTTCGTGCCCAGTTGCTAACCTCACACAGCTTCTATGCAGCCTCGCATGCTTCCCAGAAAGTGTGTATCTTTCAAGACTGTAATACCTGAAACTTGCCCTTTCCTTCATAAAAACTCACTTGGATTACAAAAGTGCTTCTGCTGCATGATCTCTTTCAGAGACGTGAAGCAAAGAACCGAGGTAACCCAAACCAGAAACCTAACATATATATAAGAACTTTCTATCAAGAAAGATTTTTATATCAAAACAGCAGCCCGGCGCATTCCAATTCAAGTTCATGGGTCAGATGCTAGCTAGAAACTCTCACTCCTGCAACTACCATGGTGAATGAAGCAGGAGGCCACATGGCTGCCGACCCTAGAGCCAGGCACACAATCCAGGAAAACAAGAAAGTGAAAAAGAGCAAAAGGGAGTGAAGTTCTCCCTATCTTTCTTATTTAAAAAGTCACACCTCCTAGTAGCCATCACCAGGCTATGACCTTAGTAACGTAAACTCCACCCATCCATACACCTCCACATAGATACCATCAAGTTGACTTAAAAAGTCAACATAATCAATAAAATACAGGATAACCTTTTTCTAGCATTCCCTGCTTTGAGCCATGATCCAACTGGCATGAGCAATTATATCTTTGTTCCACAACCTCTTCTGAATCCAGCCCAAATCCTGTCAATTAACTGCTACAATCATTATTGAATGATCTTCAGCTAATTTTACTTGCATGTGATAGTAATGATTGTCCAATCATTTCCAAATTCTGGGAGGTCACCTTTCTTTGCATTGGATGCAAATATTAATCTCTCAGTCAGTTGGCTAGTACTTCTCTTCCAAGTTTCCTGGCATAAGTGTTTCCAGTGTCTCATCAACTTGTTGAAACAACTCAATTAGTAGTCTACCAATTCCCGAAGCCTTGTTTTAGAAAGTATTCAGTGCAGTTTGAACTTCTTCCTTCAGCACCATTGTTCTTGCTCACATGCTACTGTGTGTTCCTTCCATCTTCTTTCGATGCTTATTGGATTAACTTCAATATTTTTCTCATAGAATGTTTTAATGTTGTAACTCATTTCTTCAGTTCTTTAAGTTTAAAACATGCTGTCCATGTTCTTTTTAAGTTTTCTTACTCTAGGTCATTGCACATTTCGTTACAAAATACTTTTTCTTCTTGAGCTGTCCTTTGAAATGTTTTGTTCAGCCCTTTGACATCATTATTTCTCCCATCTGCCTAACCTATTTCCATTTAGAGAAAGAAAAAAATGAAGAGTAGTGATAATTATGAGATTAGATTATGATCTGATCACAATTTGTAAGTTGAATAACATTAAATGGACTTATTTCTGAAGAGTCTCTCAGATTCTTCAATATGCTAATGTATACAATATTTACCTGAGATAGGGATATGATTTTCAGAATTTTCCAGACTTATTTGACCAAGAAAGTCTCTTTATCTAAGACAATAGATTAGTATCTCAAAAAACCCGTGAAGAACACAAAGTCTGTAACACCATTCTATAAAACACGAGGCAAGCACTACTGAGAAAAGCACAGGACACTGACGGACTTAAGACTGGGGTAAATGATAATAATAATAAAAAATTTAACAGGGCAGGAAACTGACTAGAATACTACAAAACTGTATAAAAGTCCTAAAAACTTAGACATTAGATACATAAAACAACAACCTACTTGGATATCTAACTTCCTAGTACCTAAATTCATCTTGAAAATTTGAAAAATAAGTTATAGTTAAGTGAATATAATGGTAGTAGTGCTGGTCCAAAAGACTAGACCCAGTGGCCTTGGTATCTATTCCAATTTCCAATGTCCTAATAAAGCAAAGCAAAACTACCCCACATAAGGATTCCAAGGTTGTAATATGTACAGAAGCAACCTGCTACATCTTGCTCTCATGGAATGGCTGGTTAGTTTGAGCTGCTAACTTTTCAATGAGCAGTCTAATGCTTAACCACTGTACCACCAGCACTCCTCCAGTGGTGCTGGTGATGTTATAATATACACAAATGTCACTGCACAGTCAGTAACACACAGGTAAGCATCTTTTTGGTACTCTGTTTTCAGAACATTTATCTGACTTCCGCAGTAATCTTCCTTACTCAACATACTCTTCGTGAATGTCTGGCAGTTCCCTGCTGCTATACTGCTGCAATCATTTTTTACTTAAGATTTGATTTGTAGTAATATTTGTATATTGTTCAACAATTTCCACATTCTGTCGGAGCAACTGTTTTTAGAACGGGTAAAAAGATGGACCTCTTCCAGTTGGTTGGCCAAGTCTTCCAATTTTTTAGCACGGACAACTGAATGCTTCCAGCATTACATCTGTTTGTCGAAGTAACTCAATTCGTATTCTGTCAACTTCTGGAGCCTGCCCATGGAGGGTTGGGGTGGTGGTGGCAGGTAGTTGTGTTTGGTTTTGCTTTGCTTTTGTTTTACAATTCTGGGCAGCATTTAAATGATGTAATTATCATCTCTCATTATTAGTCCTGAGGGGGTTATCTGTCTCTCATTCCCTGTGCTTACAGATCCTATCTCTACCAGTGTACATGCTCGGGTCTAGCCAAATTTGTAAGGAAGAAGTGAGGCCATGACAGTGTAGGGAGGGGAAGCATTAAAGAACTAGAGGAAAGTTGTGTGTTTCATTGGTGTTATACTGCACCCTGACTGGCTCGTCTCCTCACCCTGACCCTTCCATAAGATGTCCAATTACCTACAGATGGGCTTTGCACTCCCCCGCATTCACAATGATAAGATTTTTTGTTCTTTGATGCCTCGTGATCTCACAGGCTGGTGTGCTTCTTCCATGTGGGCTTTGTTGCTTCTGAGCTAGATGGCCACTTGTTTACCTTCAAGCCTTTAAGATACCCAGAAGCTATGTCTTTTGATAGTGGGACATCATCAGCTTTCTTCACCACATTTGCTCATTCACCCACTTGGTTTTCAGTGATCATATGGGGAAGGTGAGCATCATGGAATGGCAGTTTAATAGAACAAAGTGTTCTTGCATTGAGGGAGTACATGAGGGGAGGCCCAATGTCCATCTGCTTACCTTAATACTAACCCTATAAATATATGTACATAGATATCCCATTATATATATATTTACATACGAACATGCCTGTATTTAGACCTCTATAAATGCCCTTTGCCTCCTAGTTCTTTCCTCTATTTCCTTTTACTTTCCTCCTGCCCCACTATCATGTTCAGGCTTCATTTGGGTTTCAATAATTCCTCTGGGTTACATTGCCCTTGATCAAGCCCTACCAGGCCTCCTATACCCTCCTCACCATCGATTTTGGATCACTTGTTGTTCCCTTATCTCTGGGTTTGTTAACACACACTTCCTTTCCCCCCCTCCCCCTCGTTTCCCAGGAACCCTTGGTCCATTCTTTTCTCCTCAAGATTGTTCATCCTGTCACTAAAGCTTTCAATGCAGCTTGGACTTCTTTCAATACTATCAAATGTTGATCACAGGCTACTTTCTGACATAGTTATAAGCTAGCAATTCTTTTTTGTACAGTGACTCTGGATTCCTTCCATTGTCTTTTAATTCTTTCTGCATCATTCATTATTTTGCCCATAGAATACCTCAATATTATTGTTAAAATAAAAAAATTATTTAAAAAAAAAAAAAGAATACCTCAATACTTCAACTCAAGGATTGAATTTTTCTTCAGTTCCTTTAGCTTGAGCAATGCTGAGTGAATTCTTTCCTAATGGTTTGTAACTCTAGGTCTTTGCATATTTCATTATAGTATTTTCCTCTATCTTCTCAAGCTATTTTTGAATTCTTCTATTCAGCTTTTTTACTTCAATATACCATATGCATTTTAATATATGGCAGTATTTACAAGATAGTCTTTATTTACAACTTACTGGCAAAAAGAAAAAGAAATAAGTTTAATATCGTTTAACACAAGTTATCACAGCTGATCCTAGCAGATGACATTCCCTCTTTATGAAGTACTGTATTCATATTTTAGGCAGTCTTTTCTTAAAATCATTGTATTGGGGGCTCATACAACTCATCACAATCCATACATCAAGTGAATCAGGTTTGTACATATGTTGCCCTCATTCTCTACTAGACATTTACTTTCTATTAAGCCCTCAGTACCAGCTGTTTTTAAGTCTTTTTTAATAAAGCAAATAAAATCATTCAACAACAGTATTAAATGAAAGATGTATTTAGATTTATCTTGTTCCTCTAATAACACATGCCCACTGAAAATCAAAATCTCAAAAACTGTTACACTTCCTACTTGAGTGGGCATTTATAACAATGGTCTTCTGAAATGATCATTATATTTCAAATTATCAATTACTCCAAACTTATTATGAGATATAATCAGGAAAAAAAGATGTAAAAAGAACATTCTTTTTTTTTTTTTTGGAGAGTTAGCCCTCCACAATCGGCATGATAAGTAAACATATCTTGAAGAATTTTGGGTAGAAAAATTACTGTAGTCAATTCTAACTCCTGCTGAGCTAACTTCATTTATTCAATAACTTGTTTGGTGTCGTATTTCTAAATCAAGTGTATTCAATTTTTCTAGTTCACCTTCCCCAGTAAAACAATCTTCAACAACAGGGAACAGAATCAATGACTTAATTTTCCTGTTCTTCCCCTTTATTATCCTTTTCCAAATCACTTTTTCCCCTTTATTATCCTTTTCCAAATCACTTTTTTCCCTATTTTTTACAGTACCTCCAAAAGTTTCATGTAATTTGTTTTCATCTTTTTCTGAAACACAATGCTCCATCTTTCAAGAATGGCTACCATAAGGCCTGTCTCAGCTACATCTCTTAAAATATACAGGCTTAATCTATTCTGTTTACATTCACAGAATCATCACACACTCCACTTGTTCCCTGGGTGTAAATATCTGATTCTTCAGCAGCAGCAGCAGCAGCAGCAACCTTAACCGAGTTCATAATGAAATTCAAACACCTCACAAACATTGATCACCAGTGCTTTCTTTTTTTTTTTTTACCAGTGATCTCTTTGCCTTGAAATCTTTTCTTTTTTCCGTATCTTGCTCAATAATATCTTTTCCCTTTTCTCCAGGCAAGAAAAGATTCTAGAGCGAATCTGTAACATTTGGATCTAGGGCAGAACACTCTCTTTTCAATGAGATCTTCTAATAAAATTTCATTTTTCTCTTCATTTTATCTTTTCAACATAAATCCAGGAGAAAGTGCATGGTAATACATGCACATATTATCCACTCCAAGGCATACCCCCAAACCAGCCATACAATTGTTTTCAACAGCTTCAAGGAAATGCTTGTATATTGAGTTTTTTTCTTTTCTGATTCACTGTGCTCCTTGTTTACTACTTATTCTAGTTTTTTCCCCCTAATCCCAATTATCCATGGTATCCTTTTCAAATTCATCATCTCTTGCTTCAATGTAAATACTTCATTTTTCACAATTTTCTTCAGTCCAGCCATGAAAGAGCTTACATTATCTCCTTTAGTGTACTGGTTGGTAGAATTCAAAGATTCCATAGATATAGACAGCCCTGTGGATATGAAGGGCCCACTGCATAGACCAATGGAACTGAATTCATAGATTTATGATTTTTTTTAAAAAAATAAGGATGCTAAGTCCCCTCAATAGGAATAAACAGCCTCCTCAACAAATAGTGCTAACTCAACTAGACAGCCACATGGGGAGAAAAAGTAATATGGACTCCTAAAACTATAAATTTCTTACCCAAAAAACAAAAACTATCGTTGAGTCAATTATGGCTCATAGTGACTCTATAAGACAGAGAACTGCTCTTTGGGGATTTTGAGGTCGTCAAACTTTATAGAAGCAGAAACCTTCCATCTTTCACCTGAAGAGGTAGGTTCAAACTGCTTACTTTGTGGTAGCAGCCCAACTCATTAATCCGCTATGCCACCGATACAAATAAATTTTCTAATCTTCATAACCTTGGACTAGACAACGATGTCTTAAATATGATACTTAATGAACAAGTAATCAAAGGGAAAAACAGATAAACTGACTTCATCAAAATTTAAAATGTCTATGTGTCAAAGGCCCTATCCAGGAAGTGAAAAGACAACCTATAGAATGGAAAATACATTCTTGCATACATAGTAAGAATCTATTAAGATTTTTCAGGCGCAGTCGTTTAAACACTGCCGTTTCTGTACTACCCTCAAATTGTTGCTGTTTGAATTCATCGTTGCAGTCAGTGTCAATCCTTCTTCTTACGTATCTTCCCCTTTTTTCAGTGATCCTCTATTTCACAAAGCATTATGTCCTTCTTTAGGGATTGGTCCCTTCTGACAATCTGTCCAAAGTGTATGACAGAGTCTCATAACCGGGGCTTAAGTAGAGAGCCAATGTTTTGAGAAAAATGAGGGCAAGAATGTACAAATGTGCTTTACACAAGTGATGTATATATGAATTGTAATAAGTGATATGAGCCCCCAATAAAATGATTATAAATAAATAAATCTGGGAGAGGAGAAAGTTTCATAACTTCTGCTTTTAAGGAGCATTCTTGCTGTGCTTCTTCTAAGACATATTTGTCCTTCTTCTGGGAGACTGTGGTTGTCCTGGATTGAATTGTGTTCCCCCCAAGTTTGGCCAGACCTTGATTCTCATTGATACTTATATAATGGCGTAATTTGGTAGTTTTGTAATTGTGTAATCAACTCCCATGATGTGATCAGCTCATCGAGTGTTATGAGTATTAGGGTGGGAAGCAACATCCTCACAGACCTGAATCAATGTACAAGACGCTAATCATGTCACAATCACAGCCTAATCCCAAATTAAAGTGAGTTGCCCTCAAGTGTGGTCTGCAATATCTTGTACCTCCCAAGAGATAATAACAGTAACTTTGATTAGAGGTTGTCACTTGGAAAATCCTAGACCCAAAGGACATTGGTGATATGGGCCTTCCACCAAAGACAAGAGAGTGAAACTACCTCTGCTAGAGTTGGTATCCTGAATTCAAATCTCTGGCCTCCTAAACTACGAGTATAAATGTGTTTGTTTAAGCCATCCCTGGTGACATTTCTGTAATAGCAGCACTAGATAATTACTCAAAAAACAAACCCACTGCCATCAAATCAATTCTGGCTCATAATTACTCTTTTTGGAAAGAGTAGAACTGGTCCACAAGGTTTCCAAGATTGTAAATCTTTACAGGAACAGATGGTTTCCCCTTTCTACCTTGGAGTCGATGGTAGTTTTGAACAATTAACCTTGCAGTTAGTAGCCCAATGCTGAACCCATTATGTAAGACCATGGAGTATTTAATATCCTTTACCAGGATCATAATTCGAAGACATCAATTCCTCTTTTGTCTTCCTTATTCATTAACCAGCTTTCCCATGCACATGTTGTTGTTGCTTGTTGTTAGATACTTGAGTCCATTCCAATTCATAGCAACCCTAAGAACAACATAACAAAGTTCTGCTCAGTCCTGAGCAATCTTCACAACTGTTCTTATTTTGGGGCCCATAGATGCAGCCACTGTGTTAATATATCTTGTTAAAGGTCTTTTGTTCACTGCCCCTCTACTTTACCAACTCTGATGTCCTTCTCCAGGAACTGGTCTCTCCTGACGTGTCCAAATTATAGGAAACATAATTTTCACCATCCTGGCTTCTAAGAAGCATTATGGCCGTGCTTCTTCCAAAACAGGTTTTTCTGTTCTTTTGGCACTCCATGGTACTTTCAATATTCTTTGACAGCATAATTCAAATGCATCAATTCTTCTTCAGCCTTCCTTATTCAGTGTCCAACTTTCACATGCATAGGAGGCAATTAAAAATAGCATACTTGATTCAGGCACAAGGTAGTCCTCAAAATAACATCCTTGCTCTACAACACTCTAAAGAGGTCTTGTGCAAAAAATTTACTCAATCCAATGCATCATTTGATCTTTTGCCTGCTGCTTCCATGAGCACTGACTGTGGATCCAAGCAAGAAGAAATCCTAACAAGTTCAACCTTTCTTCCATTGATCATGATGTTACCTATTGGTCCAGTTGTGATGTTAGTTTTCTTTATATTGAGTTGTAATCCTTACTGAAGATTTCAATCCTTTATCTTTATCAGCAAATACTTCAACAAGTCCTCCTCAATTTTACGTAGCATGGTTGTTAATATAAACCTTCCTCCAATCCTGATGTCACATTCTTCTGCATATGATCCAGTTTCTCTGATTATTTGCTCAGCGTACGGATTGAATAAGTATGGTGAGAGGATACAACCCTCACACATACCTTTTTTTATTTTAAACCAAACAATATGCCCTTGTTCAGTTTGCACAACTCCTCTTGATGCGTGTACGGGTTTCACATGAGCACAATGTAGTGTTCTGGGATTCCCATTCTTCTCAATGATATCCATAGCTTTTTTATAGTCCACACAATCAAATGTCTTAACACAGTCAAAAAAACAGAAGTAAACACCTTTCTTGTATTCTCTGCTTTCAGCTAAGATGCACCTGACATCTGCAATGATATCCTTTGTTCCATGTCCTCCTCTGAATCCAGCCTGAACCTCTGGCACTATACTGCTGTCATGTTGCTTTGGATGATCTTCAGCAAAACTTTATTGCATGTGATATTAATGACAGTGTTCTATAATTTGAACATTCTGTTGGGTCACTTTTCTTTGGAATGGGTGCAAATATGGATCCCTTCCAGTCAGTTGGCCGAGTAACAGTCTTCCAGATTCCTTAGCATGGACAAGCAAGCACTTGTTGAAACATTTCCATTGGTGTTCCACCAATTCCTGGAACCTTGTTTTTGGCTAATGCTTTCAGTGCCACTCAAATTTCTTCAGCACAATTGGTTCTTGTTCATGTGCTGCCTCATGAAATGAACTAGTTAAATGACTAGTTCTTTTTGGTACAGGGTCTGTGTATTCATTCAATCTTCTTTTGATGTTTCCTGCATCATTCAATATGTTGCCCTTGGATTTTTCAATATTGCAACTTAAAGGATATAATTTTTTTTCTTGAGTTCTTTCAGTTGAAGATATGCTGAGCATGTTCTTCCATTGTGGTTTCCTAAACTCTAGGTCTCTGATATTTCATTATTTTACTTTGTCTTCTTGAGCTTCCCTTGAAATTTTCTGTTCATCTCTTTCACTTCATTTTTCATTTGCTTTAGCTACTCTACAATTAGGAGCATGTTTCAGTCTCTTCTGACATTCACTTTGATGTTTTCTTTCTTTCTTGTCTTTTTATTGACCCTTTGTTTTCTTCATGTGTAATGTCCTTGATCTCCTACAGCTCTTCAGGTCTTCTGTTATTTGTGTTCAATACATCAAATCTGTTAAGATGTTCTGGAAATTCAGGTGGTATAGGCTCAAAGTATATATTTTGGTTTTCCTAGACTTTTTTTAATTTTCTTCACCTTCAACCTGAATTAGTAAGAGCAATTGGTGGTCTGTTCCGTAGTCAGCCCTGGTCTCCTTTTAGCTACTGATATTGAGCTTCTACACTGTGTCTTCCTCAGTTGCATATTGAGTGCCTTTTGATCAACCAGAGGGTTCATCTTCTAGTACTATCTCTTGATAATGTTCTGTTTCTTTTCATGAGGTTTTCAGTATCTGACAATGTTTTGATTCTGTCCATAAAGTTTTCCATGACTAATTTCTCAGAAGCAGATAGTCTGTTCCTTTTTCAGAATTTGTTCTTAGTCTAGATACTGTCATCAAATTGATGACTACTCATAAAAGCTCTGCTGAAACCTCTTCACTTTGGGTGACCCTGCTGGCATTTCAAATATGGTGACATAGCTTCCAGCATAACAGCAACACACAAGCCACCAAAATACAACAAATTGACAAGTGGTAGCCATGCAGATGAGGTGAATGAAAACACCCTGGCTTGGGTCAAGCCCATTTTAGACCTCAATGAGACACATTATTGCATCAAACACATGTACACTTTGAGAAGAGGAGGCCTTTTGCATATTTGTCCATTATAAAATAGAATTTTATTTTCTCACTGTTGGTTCCATGGGTGTTGACTGTAGATCTCAGAGAAATTAAATTATTGACTGAATTCAGTCTTTTTTGTTCATCATATCGTTGCTTACTGGTCTATTTGTGAGGATATTTATGTTGAAGTCTAATCCATACCATAGGCTGTAATATTTAATCTTCATTAGTAAGTGCTTAAAATCTTACTCACCTTCAAGTTTAAGTCTTCCTCCAACCTTGATAAAACATTCCTCACTTAGTTCAGCTTCTTGGATTATTTTCTCAGATTGGGTGTAAAATGGTGTAGCCATTTTGAAAACAGTATGGCAGGTCATCAAAAAGTTAGCAAATGACTCAACAACTCCACTCCTAGGTAATATACCCAATAGAAATGAAAACATATGGAGGGAGGGGAAAAAATGGGGTACTGATACCAAGGGCTCAAGTAGAAAATGTTTTGAGAATGATGATGGCAACAAATGTACAAATGCACTTGACACAATAGATGGATGTATGGATTGTGACAAGAGTTGTATGAACCCCCAATAAAATGATTTTTTTAAAGAAAAAGAAATAAAAACATATCTACAGAAAAACTTTAACACAAATGTTCACAGCATCATTATTAATAACCAAAGAGCAGAAGCAACCAATTATTATCCAGGACTGAATAAAGAAAATCACAAAAATGAAGAAATTGATACCTTCCAGAAATCTCATGTGTCTTAAAAACACAATGCTAAATGAAAGAAGCCAGACACAAAAGGTCCTTGTATGGTTCCATCTATATAAAATATCTAAAAGAGGAAAATCTACATAGGCAGAAAGTAGCTTAATGGTTGCCAGAAACTAGAAGGAGGAACAAACAGGGACGTTTTAACAGGCTGATGTTTCCCTGTGGGACGGACAACAGAAAAGTGGGTGAAGGGAGGTGTCGGACAGTGCAAGATATGACAAAATAATAATTTATAAATTATCAAGGGTTCATGAGGAAAGGGAAAAATGAGGAGCTGATGCCAGGGCTTTAGGTGGAAAACAATGGTTTGAGAATGATGAGGGCAATGAGTGTACAAATGTGCTTTACTCAATTGATGTGTGTATGGATTGTGATGAGTTGTATGAGCTCCTAATAAAATGATTAAAAATATATAAACAAATGTAATGAAAAAATAAATTATTCAAGTAGACTTAAAAAAAAGAAAATGGGCTGTTTCTTTTTGAGATAAAAATATTCAGGAATTAGAAGTGAGGGTTACATAATCTTATGAATATATTAAAAACCAATGAATTATATACTTTAAAATAGTGAAATTGATAGCATGTGAATTATATCTGAATCGAAGAAAAATAACAATCAAAAAAGAATAATGATCTCCTATGTCATGTAATAATTGGTAAATGTCACTCAAAATCAGAGGGGAAAAGGAAAAAGGCTAGCATCTTATTATTACAGTAATAGTTTTAACTTCGAGACCCCAGAGATGCCAGACATTTTGAATACCTAAACTAGCCTAAGTTAATACTTAACCCATGATGAAAACTTCATAAATTCTTAATGACTGATCTATTTGAATGATAATAAAATAGAACTAGAGTGGTAAGACACTGGAAAAAAAGGCAATAAAGTCTAGTTGTTCTGTATAATTCACTTTATGTAGTTAAAATTTTTTCCTGCCAACCTAAGTGACGATGTTGCTTGCAATACCCTCTGCATACTAAATTATGATACCCTAAGCCAGAGGTACAATATAATATAATTTTAAGAGCTCTGGCACTAGACTCGGACACTCTTGAGTTCACATACTGGTGCTGTAACTACTAGCTGTAAGATATTATCCAAGATATTTGTATCTTCTGCACCTAATTATCCTCACTATAAATGAGAATAAAAGTTAAAAGAGCTAAGGTAATCCTTGTAAGATCGTTAGAAAGACAGCAGCACATAGTATGTATTCAATAAGCTATCTACTATCTTTGTAAACCAAGAATCCATTTTAAAGCATCAGACTTGTGTCATTTACAAACAAACCTATTCCCTTTTGAAAGTACAGGCTGCTTTGTCTAAAGCAAAGTCTAAGGACTTTGCTCATCTTTATTGATGAGCACTGAGTTCAAATGAATTCCTCTCCTACTTTCCAGCCCACACTACTAATGCCATACCCTATTGCTTTCTAGAACGTAACTAGAAAGTAGTTAATCAATCCAAGTCAAGGAGTGGAAAACTTCCTGAGTAACCACAAGATGATTTCTTCCAGAAGTAGAGTCTCCAAAGGACCTTCTAGGAAATTAAAATTTATAGACAGTAAGAGTTGGATGACAAGATGCTAAAAATAAATTTATTTTTTTACGTTTGGAACACAACCAGGGCTGGAAGAGTGAAGTGTGTGGAAAGGATGGCTTACCTAGCTCCTGAAGACAGGTGTAGAAATTGGTCAATAAGGATGCCGAGAGAGAAATTCTATACTAGGGGGTCAGAAAACAGCTTTAATCGTTATCTCATTTGGTGACCTCACTTACATGTTAAAAATCTGAAAGCCTTAATCTAACACACATGGCCATTACCTGCAATTTTCCGACCATTCTCTGACTACTCGATACAAAACACTTCAATTCCTGTCACACTGAATTTCTCACTCCCACTCCGGTAACACCAACCTCCATCACAATTTAGCATTATTTGTTTGTTGTCCTCTAACTCTGGAATGTCCTCTAGTTCAGCCAGTTCTCTACTTAAAACGCCTACTCATCCCTCAAGAGATACCTTTATCAAGAGATACCTCGCGTCAGTTGTGATTTATCTATACAGCGGTTACTTGTTGGGCTGCAAACTGCAATGTCAGCAGTGGGAAACCACCAGCCGCTCTGAGGCAGGAAGACAAGGCTTTCTACTCCCCTAAAGAGTTAGTCTGGGAAGCCCAAAGGAACAGTCCTACCCCATCCTATAAGGTCAATACAAGTTGAAAATGACTCTCTGACAGTGAGTTTGGTTTGGTTTGGTTTGGTTTGGTTTGGTTTGGTTTGGTTTGGTTTGGTATGGAGAAACTCTCATGGAGTTGTCTGGTAAGCAATAGAATGCTCAGCAGTTCAAATCAACCAGCTACTCCTTGAGAGAAAAGATGAGGCTGGCTGCTCCCATCTAAGAATTTACAGCCTTGAAAATCATTTATAGAATCCCTGTAAGTCAAAATCAACTGGCTTGAAGCAGATTTGGGGTGTTTGCTTTTTAATAGGTAGACTATTTTCTTTGAAGACAGATTGATTCTCCTATATTTTGCTCTAAAACACAGCTGTGTCCAGCAAACAGTACAAATGCAAATGTTTGATTAATTGATGAATGATTAAGTGAAGGAGGAAATTGCAATGTTTAAGTAAAGCATTTTACTTCTAAAACTATTTCTATTGACACGGGAAGATATTTATACACTTAAGAACCAACATGATAGGGGTTTCGAAAAAAATTACATTATCTTTCAATTCTATTTTATTGACAAACTTTTTGAAGCTTCCTTGTAGACCAGGTAGAGAAACCAAGTAGATTGGCTTTGATTCTCTCTATGATCTTTAGCAAACTACACAACTTCTGTGAGTCACAGATTCAGCTATAAAACAAATTTCATAAGGTAAATTACAATAAACAAGTGGAACAAATGGGAACACACACACACACACACACACACCTTAAATTTAAAACATGCCTAGTACAGTGCCTGAAATAAAAAGATGCTCAAATAAATGCCAACCCCCACTTTATCTCCTTTAATTCAGTGGTTAATTTGGGGTATCCAATGTTAATTTGATAGGCAAAAAAAATCTTCAAATATAACTACACCACGCAAATTAAATTTCCCACTTGAAAAAATTTTGACCTGTTCATCATCCTGCATAAATTATTCCTTTTTTTTTTTTACTTTTATGGATCACTTGGGAACATTATTCTGGTTTTAAATATTTCTTCAATGGATTAGCCAATTATTTAGAATCCTAGAATTTAAAACAGTTTAGTTCAGTGTAAACAATTCTCATTTTAGGAAGAAAAATATCCAAATGTACTGCCTTAAACTACTGTGATCCTTTTGATTTGCCTTTCAGATCTTTTCAGAACTATTCTTTTTTAGAACATATTTCTATCGACAGTACTGACTTTAACTGAATATTGTAACATTTTATGAATTCAAGCAATTTATTTTTAAAAGGAGCACATCTCGCTGGTGTGTTATATGTAAGTAGTTTGACTATTTTCTTCAGAGACCCCCCCAAAAAAAAAATCAAAGCCACTGCTAGCAAGTCTATTCTGACTCTAAGTCCACTGCCATCAAGTCAATTCCAGCTCATAGTGACTCTACAGGCAGGTATATTACCCCTTAGGGTTTCTGAGACTTTTAAATCTTTATGAGAGCAGACAGCCTCATCTTTCTCCTCCAGAGGAGCTGCTGGAATCAAACAACTGACCTTGTACAACCCACTATGCCTGAGAGCTTTTTATTCTTTATTTAATAATTTTATTGGCATGTAATTCACAAATCACACAATTTACTGTATGTACTCGAGTAAAAGTCAACCTGAATATCTGAGGGACCTCATTTTACCATAAAAACAGCATTAAAAATGTGCTGAAAAACTCAGCTTATACTCAACTATATATGTTCAATAGAACTGTGCAATCATCTCCACAACCAATTTTAGAACATCCTCTTCTTTCAAATACTGTTGTTAGCTCTCCTTTTTCCCTCCAACCTTCCCTGTCATGCCCCTCGGTAATTATTAATCCAATTACTGTCTCCACAGATTTTATCTATCCTGGATTTCAAATACAGGGCTCTTTTTTTTTTAAGGACAGACAAAATTAATAACTCCAAAATTCTAGGTAAATGTTAATTCTTTGAAAGCAGAAGCATTCTGCAGTGAAGAAATTCAAAGCGTCTTTCTCTACACATAGTCCTGAAGTTATAACCTAGTAGGATTATCACGCCCTATGGTAAATTAATGGCACCCTGGTGGCACCGTGGTTATGCAAAGGTCAGCATTTTGAAACCACGCTCCATGGGAGAAAGACCAACTTTCTACTCCCATAGAGAATTACAGTCTCAGACACTCACAGGAGCAGCTCTACCATGTCCTATAGTCACTTTGAGTCGACATCAGCTTGGCCGTGCATTTGAGGATTTTTTATTATTCTACAGGCAAGTCAGAATTGACTCAAGGGCAGTGAGTTTGGTTTTTTGGTTTTATTATTATATCAAGGTTTACTTTGAGATCAACAAAAGTTCTTCAATTTCTCTGAGTCTAATCTGAAAAGTAAACAGCTTTTCCTCACTTATAATTACAATTATAAATTTTTATTTCAAGAACTGAAATTAAAATTTAACCCTACTTATGCTAGCTAGACCAAAAATAAATGTAATTCTAAGGGTGATGTATGATTAAAAAATTAACTAAACTTATGTGCATGTTCTCATTAATTTACGTGAATTACTGTAATGCTAGCACTTTAGCATAGGACAATAAAAGGGCTTTAAATTTCATTTTTGTATTTAGATGTTTGCTGGACTTAAAACACTATGTCAAGAGCTTTCACTTCTGCTTCTAGATTATTTCAAGGAAGCATTGTCCACTCCCACCCAGTGGCAGAAAAAAATATACCTAAGACATATTTTAAAAAGCAACTTTCTGTTTATACTAGACACCATAAATATTTTTAGTTATAATATACTAAAACCCATTCACTAATTTTAAGCACAGCTTAAGCTCAGTGTCTCACAATTTTAGAAATTGTGATCAATCGTACTAGGGTGCAAATTAGGAAACAGAATTCCAGAGAAAGAGATACGCAAGGGTTCCAAACGAATAGAAAATTCTGGCATTCAATTTACTCATACAAAGAACATGCTAATGGCAATTTTTTAAAAGCAAATTTTATTTTTAAAACCATTCTACAGTTGACATTTTGGTATGGATTTCTCTCAAAATAATAACTGGTTGGGATTGTCCAATTTATTAGGTAAGCGTTCCCATCATTTTCAAAACAGAAGTAGAATATGTTGGGTTTCACCAAGTGTTAAGATATTTGAAGACCGCAAGACTTGCCGACAAATCTGTAGAAACAACAGGTAATCTGATCCCTGGAGTTAATAATTAAACAAATGCCAACATACAGAAATTGAACTGCAACTCTGGGCACTAAGATCACAAAAGGAAAAAAAAAAGTCAAATGTGTTGGTTATGACTTTTACCAAAAGGATGAAATTAAGATCTCGCTCAAGGTAAACAATGCATTTGATTTCAGATTTAGGAATTCAGGAAATTGGAGGGGGCGAGGGGTGGGGGGGACAGTGCTTAATCAAGCTTAAAATAAATAGCAATTCTTTGCACTCAGGTACGACTGGAAGCCCCGCGGATGGGCTCCTTTCAGGCCAAAAGAACGCATTCTTTTGCGCTCCGAATACCAAAGGGATCAGAAACCTCTCGCTGTGGCGGGCAACACCCCCGGGGTGTGCCGTCTGTTTACAAATACGAATCTCGGTTTCCCACGTCCGAAGCGCGCATTTAATCCACCACACGAGGGGGGGCGGCGGGGAGAGGGAAGGCTGGTCGAGCGAGAACCGCAATCCACGCGCAGATGCCCCAAGGGCGCGAGCAGAGAAAGAAAACAGGTAGCGCGTATCATCCACGCCTGTAAATGGACGTGTTCCTCTCGGGTGCGGACGCACACAGGATGGGAGCGGGCGAAAGAAAAGGCACACGCGGAGGGGAAATCCTACTGGACCCAAGGGGACGCGGAACCCAGGCGCGTCGACTCCAAAGCCACAGGTTTAAAGGTGTCAGCCGCGGGCCGGGAAGCCCGCTTCGGAAGCGCCCGGCCCTCAGGCGCCCGATGCCCTCCCTCTTCAGGCCGCCCAGGCCGCCGTCCCGCCCGCCCTCACCCCTGCCTTCCCGCGGGGCGCCGCAGCCCCTGCCAGCAAAGAGGCCCGCGCCAGGCCGCGGCGGGGTGACTCCGGCGCGCTCGGGCCGGGCCGCCGACACCTGCGAGGCTCGGCACCTGAGAAGGAGCGGGGGGCGCCCGGCCTTGGCGAGCACACCCCCTCGCCGCGGGCGCCACGCCGGCGTCCCCGTACCTGCGAGGCCCGCCGACCTACAGACGCGCGCGGCGCCTCCTCATCGCAATGGCTCCCGCGCCCCCTCCGCCTCCGGCTACCGCCGCCGCCGCCGCCGCCGCCGCTGGAGGCCGGGACACGCAGAGCTCAGGACTCCACCGCCATGTCCGCCGCGCCGCGAACTGCATTGTGGGGGGGAAGGGATGGGGAGGGGAGGAGGGCGAGCGAGAGAAAGAGGAGGACCCGCTGAGGGGAGGGGGCCGGGGCGAGTGGGAGCTGGGGAGAAGGGCTGCGGGGAAAGGGACCGGTCCCCGGAAGCGGTCCGGCCTGGGAGGGCGAGGGCTCAGGCGCGAAGGAGGCCGCGCGGGGGTGGGGGGCGCGGGGGGGGCGGTCAGAAGGGCCCCCTTCCTTCGTTCTGGGAGCCACCGAGCAGCGAGGAGCCGGGCGCGGGGGGCGGGAGGGGACAGCTCTCCGAGGGGGCAGGGTTACACGCCCGGGCTGGCGGCGGCCTCGGGGACCGAGAGGAGGTAGGGGCGGGCGCGTTCCGAGGTGGAAGGGTAGCACACTCACACTCTCCCGCTGAGCAAAGGAACCCGCGCGCGAGGACACTCGTTAGCCCGCGAGGAGGGGGCGGGGCCCTGCGGGGGAGGGAGGGGCGAAGTCTCCCCGGGGCTCCAGGGGAGGGGCGGGGCCTCCGGGGAGGGTCGTGGGGCCCCGCCGCCCCCCGGGGCGCCGCTAGTGAGTGGTTGCAGAACTCTGGGGTGTGTGTGGGGGGTGTGTGTGTAATGAGTGGTTGCAGAAGTGTGTGTGTCTGCTGTGTGTGTGTGTCTGCTGTGTGTGTGCAAGAATGTGTGTGTGATGGGGCCTGGGTTGCTGGCAGACCCCTGAAGCTCAGGTCAGAGCCCTGGGCTGCGACTGCCTTTCCAGGGCCCCTAGGTGAGAAAGGCCCCGAAGCCACCTCGAGGACACCCAGCTCCCAAAGCTGTCCCTGGGGGAGGGAGCCCGGCCTTGGACATGTAACTTCTGGCGGGGCCCTAACTTAGCCTCCTCCGCAGAACCAAAGTGACTCTAGCCAGCTTCCCAGCTTTCCAAAACTAGGCTGAGGAAACCTCGGGAGGGTTTAAGTTCCCTCTCTCTGCCCCCCGCCCCTCGTCACCTTTGCCACTAGCCCACCCAAACTGGATCCTTTTTCTTGTTAAAGGGCAACCGATTTAGAACTTAAGGAACACAGAGAACTCTCAAACGCCTCCCACCCCAAGTGATTTTGGAAACCATGTCCTTAGTTTCAGGAGGATTTGGAGTAATAACCAAGGACGCTGCCCCCACTCCCTAGGCTTCCCACGTAGACCCCGCTTTTATCTTGTTAGCTTCCTCATAACTCAAACCAAGATCAGAGAGTGCACAGTTTCCTTAGCTGTTTAAGATCCCTGCCTCAGAGAGTTTTCAACCTCTGAACTGAAAGCTGGGCAAATCACACAACTACAAGTCTCACGTTCTAAATACACGTGTAAAGATAGAATAAGGGTAGCTGTGGAAGTGACAAGAAGATGCTAAAACTTAAGTACTTAGGAGATAGTGCCTTTTCAATTGCTTTTTTAATAATTTAACGAGGTCTTGTGTAGCAGATTTGCCCCATGTGACCTTATGGATCATAATAAACTTTGGACAATACTGCAGATTAATGGAAACTCCAAAACATTTCGTTATGCTCATGTGTACAATGAATGTGTGAATGGACCAATAGGAAGTAGCTTGAATAAAACAAGGGCATATTGCATGGTGTAAATCAGAAAAGGTGTGCATGAGGGTTATACCTTTCACCATACTTAGCAAATAACCCGAGAATCTAGACTATGTAAAGAAGTATGCAGCATCAGGACTGGAGGAAGAGTGATTAACAACCTACAATATGCAGACATTATAACCTTGCTTGCTGAAAGTGAGGAGGGCTTGAAAAACTTGATGAGTATCAAAGACTGCAGTCTTCAGTATGGCTTGCAACTCAATGAAAAAAAAACAAAAACAACCAGAACAAAAGACAACATCGTGATAAGCAGAGATAATATTGAAATTGTCAAGGATTTCACGTCACTTGGATCCACAATCAACATGCATAAAAGCGGCAGTCAAGAAATGAAGGGGTACTGGGTAAATCTGCTGCACATGGCTCTATAGAGTGTTAAAAAGCATAACTGTTGCGTAAACCAAGGACCAGACAAATACAGGGGCAAGTCAAACCAAAACTCACTGCCGTGGAGTTGATTCTGAGTCATAGTGAACCCATAAGGCACAGTAGAACCAGCCCGGCGGGTCTCCAAGCCCATAAATCTTTTTTTTTTCCCCCGCCCCCCTGCCCATAAATCTTTAAAGGAGCAGAAAACCTCAACTTTCTCCTTTGAAGTGGCTGGTGAGTTCTAACTACTGTCTGTAGGGTTAGCAGCCCAATGTATAACCCACTGCCCCACCAAACCAAAAAACAGTCAATGCTGACTCATGGTGGGTTTATGAATCAGTGTAACTGTTTATGGGAGTAGAAAGCCCCGAGGAGCTGCTGGTGGTGGACAGCTGCCCATCATGCAGATGGCATAGCAGCCCAACGCATAACCACCCTACCACCAAGGATCCATAAATAGTAATTAGCTCCACCTAGATGAGGCTTCAATGTACGAGATTGGGTCTACACCTTGAAGGCTTGCCTGCTATGTGCCAGACATACGTGAAGATGGAAGACAGTAAGTCTGAAAAAGAAAGCTGAGGCCAGACTGACAAATTCAGTGTTTCCTTGTTCATATCCCTTCCAGAAAACTCTCTGCTACCTTTTCTGTTCCTCTAGACCCAGCTCAACTCCTAAATCCTTGGTTAAATCTTTCTTATCGCTGCCCCCTCCATTGAATGTGATTCCTTCAGTCTCTGGATCCCTACGTGTTACTTTTAAACATCCGCCCCCCCAAGCACTTGTATTTGTATTCCTTATGATACCTACACACTTGTTGAATTGATAAATTTGACAACCATAATCTTATTTTATCATCACAACTAAGTACAGATAGAGATAGAGCAAATATTATTCCTACATGACAAATGAGGAAACATAAGGCAAAAGAAGTTTATTTGTTCTTAGTGTCATATTGTAAGTCATGGGCAGCCCTAAAATACCAGCCCGGTGTTCTTTGCATTAAACTACAAACAGCTTACTGAAGAGTAAAATGGTAAGTGTCCTGCCTGCTCTGTAAAAATAGCAATGAGGACTTACATCTGACACTTGCAAGAAAGATCTCACGGTTATGGGTAAGCCCATCTTAGCCAAATTTAGCCTCCAAGTCAGGACGCTGTGAGAACAGTTTCATCCAAACTCGGGTGAAAATTACTTGTAGCAAAACTCAATTTTATGATGTATAATGAGAACTCTAATTGCCTAGAGAATCAATATTCATATTCTGTTCTCTTTCTAGGTTATGGGAAAGCTCATTCATAAAATAATAACAAAACTGAATGAAAAGACAACTTGGTGAACATATTGAATCTGAACAAGAAAGGAACCTAAGAGAGGCCTTTTCAAACCAAGCAGTAGATCTGCTGCTAATCAGAAAAGGAAAACACCATAAAAGATCACGTAAAGGCATCGCCACCCTCACCACCGGAGGGTGGCGAGAATGTGGGCTAGAAAGGGGGAACTGATTACAAGAATCTACGTATATATAGCCTCCTCCCTGGGGGAGGGACAGCAGAGAAGAAGGCAGGGGGAGACATTGGACAGTGTAATATATGACAAAATAATAATAATTTATGAATGACGAAGGGTTCATGAGGTAGGAGGGAGTGAGGAGGGAGGGGGAAATGAGCAGCAGATATTAAGGGCTCAAGTAGAAGGCAAATGTTTTGAGAATGATGATGGCAACAAATGTACATATGTTCTTGACACAATGGATGTATGTATGGATTGCGATAAGAATTGTACGAGCCCCCAATAAAATGATTTTTTTTAAGCACGTAAAGGGAGCAAGTCATAAAGGACCCTGTATGCCACTCTAAAAACAGTAGGCTTTGTTGGTTGTTAATGGAGAATCACTGGGTACATATTCATTAGGAAGGGAGAGATGTGACCAGATGGTTTGTCTGAGCCCCATACTCATGATCCCTTCAAGGAGGGACTTCAGTGGTTGTTACTCTTTTATCAACTTTTGCTGCTGATTTTCTTCAGTGGAAAACAGTCTGTCACCCCATGGTGGGCTTCCAGCCAGATCGCTGCCTTTGTATTCCCAGCAGAGAGAAACTGCTTGTTGACACAGTGAGTTGTCTATGAAGCAGAAGCCAAGTTCAAAGTTTAAATTTTGGGGTGATTCTTACAAAGAGCAAGGCAATACCAAAGCTTGTGTGTGTTCACCTTAATACAGTTTAAAGGATCAGCTTCTTTTTGTCTTTTTTGCATTCCTTGCATTAAATAAGGTAAAATAAGTGAAAATGCCTCTTATATCGTCAGCTTTTAGCCAACAGTCATCACTTATCTCTTTAAAATCTAGTTTCTTATTATTGTAGGCACCGTTAGACTCACACTAGCACATGTATATACTTGCCGCTCATTGATTCCATTTAATTTGTTCCGAGGATTCTACGTGTCGCATTTTACACTACAGCCACACCTTTAGCTTACTTCATTGAAGCGTTAGAAATAGTCCGGGGTTTTGTTTGTTTGTTGTTTGTAAGGTAGCATATTTTCGAATGTGAATAAGAAGGTTCAAGAGTTAGAACATATATTAGAGTTCACACTGTAAGACGTATCAGAAGCATCGATATCTGGCAGGACATGATGCTATAAAAGGTAGCGTAGGAACAGATCATAGGGACCAGATCCAAAAACCCTCCAAACGCACTGCCACCAAGTGGATTCTGACTTAGAGCAATCTAATAGGACAAGGTAGAAAGGCCCCTGTGGGTTTCCTCGACTGTAACTTTACAAGAGTAGAAAGCCTCGTCTTTCTCCTGCAGAGCCACTAGTGGTTTCAAACTGATATCCTTCAGGTTAACAGCCCAGTGTCTAATCAACCAGGGCTCCTAAGGGCCTGAAAAGTCACTCGAAATAGGTCTTTCTCCTGCAGTCTCGAGAGAAAGATGGGACTTTCTACTCCATAATGAGTTACAGTCTCGGAAACTAGAAGTTCTACCCTTGTCCTACAAGGTTGCTATGAGTCCGAATTGACTCGATGACAGTGAGTGTTTGGGGGTTTACCCTGAAGTCCATGGGCAGTCTCAGAGCATTGCAAGCAAGAGCGAGAGATGCTGGCACTGCCTTCTACAGCAAACTTCTGTTTGAGCATTTGTAATGAGGGGGAGCTCGTTTCCTTCCAACTCTGCCCATTCTGTTAGAAATTCTTCATTTACTGAGCTAAAACCTTCCTTCTGCAATAATCAGGAGTAATACCAAACTGCTTTTGCTTCATCTCTAGAGTCTAGAGACTAGGGTGTGAACTAGATGAAGTAGGGCAGCAAAGGGGTCTAAAAGTTATGATTCTGACATTAACTTCCTTTAAGTCAGCAATTTTATCTCCCTCTAAGGGAAACGTTCTCTCCCTCTTTCCTCTTTACTCAAAAATGAGATCCAACTCCTTTCTAACAATCTCCGTACAACAAGTTCTAATAGGTTGGACACTGTAATCTGGATCATCTTTATGTTCAATAAAATGGCATGCACTTTCATGAGTTCTGGAACTACAAAGTCTCTTCCTGTGAGGAACTCTCAGAAATGTAAGCAGATGCCAATATTATTATGTAATAATTACTGCAATAAAAATAGATATAAAATATTACAAGCTGCCCTGGTGACACAATGGTTAAGTCCTTGGCTGCTCACCAATAGGCGGTGGTTTAAACCCACCAGCGGCTCCAAGGCAGGAAAGACCCATAAATCTGCTCCCATAAAGGTTACAAAGCCTAGGAAACCCTGCAGGGCAGTTCTACTCTGTCACACAGCAGTCACTGTGAGATAGATTCAACTCAATGGCACCTTTCCTCTTCTCGAGCAGAGTCACAGCAATAAAAGTATCATGAGGACACCAGACACAATTCATCTTGTCTGAGACAGGATAGCAGAATTTTTAGGGATGAGTGATCAGGCTAAGTTTAAGTAATAAGAAACATTTGAACCTTGAAACGTGAGTGGGACTTAATCAAGCCTAGAGGAACAAATTTCCACGACACCTACGAACAACCGAGAAAGAACATGCAAGTTACGGAAGAGAAAAGAGGCAGGCCAGGTCTCAGGAACTTGCAAGTAGCTGTCATACTAAATAAAGGGCAGGATGTAGAAAATGATACCAGTGAGAAGGAGAGAGGTAGATTATGTCACTTGCGATGCCATGCTCAGGAACCCGGAGAGTGTTCCTTGACGGGCATTACCCAAAAGAATGATGCCGTCAAATGTGGATATTTAAAAAGAGTAATCACTAGTGTGTGGAAACTGAATAAAGGGACCAAACAGTAAGGGGTTGCTACAGGAAATCAGGTGAGAGATTATGAAAGCTGAAATAAACAGGAATTGTAAGAACGGAGAGTGATAAATTCAGCAAGACTTCAGTTCTTTACTAAATATGTTGTGGGTGGTAGAGATGAAGACGCTGTCAAAGCAGCCATTCTCATCCAGGGTGGTATCATTAGTGACAACTCTGCACAACTAGTTGCTGCTGATGTGCAGGTTAGGAAAAGAGCCTAAGGCTCAGACTAGGAACGCCAGGAAAGAATGACGGACTAGTCTGTCTTCCATGGAAACAGAGTTGGAGAGAACCGGCATGTGACAGATATTTACCATTCCTCTTCTCAAGCAGAGGAAACATAAAGATGCACTGTGTGTTTAAAGACTACATATAAGAAATTCAAAAACAGGAAAACTCATATATGTTGATAGAAGCCAGAATAGTGGTTATCTCTGGGTGTGGGTGTGGATATGAACTGGGAAAGGGCACGAAGAAGCCAGAATTGTGAGAAAGTTCTATGTTTTGCATAGTCATTACACATGTATACACATATATAAAAATTCATTGAGCTATACTTAAGATTTATGCTCCTGGTTGCATGAATGTTATAGATCAATGAAAAGGGGGAAATATAATATGCATTTAAAGAATGACAAGTAATCAGAGGTAATATAGGATGAAAAAGAAAGAAAAACATTAGCAGATTACTAGAAGATGACGTTGAGAGGTTGAATGGCAATATATTATCAAGGGTTTTGGAAGTCATGTTTGGATGTCATTCGGTAGGCATTGGGGAACCTTGAGTGCAGTACAGAGGTTGCTTTGGAAGGAGAATGATGGAAAACAAGATCTCCATACCAGATAAAATCACAGACCCATATCATCATAGCTAAATTGATAATAATTTTATGTTCATCCTTGGAAATAATGAAAGGGGGAGATAATTCAATAGTTGCCCATTAATGAGAATAGGTGACTTTATTAATTTTTCTATTTGCTCAAAATTGTGAAATATGATCATATTACATTGTAATGAAAGATTTTCATTTAGACTCTGCCTTGGTCCTATTAAAATATATGAGGGGGTACTCCCCACAAAACCAGAATTTTTAAAATCATTTTATTAGGGGCTCACACAACTCATCACAATCAATACATACATCCATTGTGTAAAGCACATGTACATTCATTGCCCTCATCATTTTCAAGACATTTGCTCTCCACCAAAGGCCCTAGCATCAGCTCCTCATTTTTCCCCTCCCTTATGAACCCTTGGTAATTTATAAATTATTATTTTGTCATATCTTGACCTGTCCGTCTCCCTTCACCCACTTTTCTGTTGTCCACCCCCAGGGAGAAGGTCACATGTAGAACCTTGTAATAGGTTTCCCCTTTCCAACTCACCCTAACCCTCTCCCCTCCCAGTATCGCCACTCACACCACTGGTCCTGAAGGGATCATCCGCCCTGGGTTCCCTGTGTTTCCAGTTCCTATCTGTACCAGTGTACATCCCCTGGTCTCGCCAGACTTGCAAGATAGAATTGGGATCATGATAGTGGGTGGGGCGGAAGCATTTAGGAACTAGAGGAAAGGTGTATGTTTCATTGTTTCTACATCGCACCCAGACTGGCTCGTCTCCTTCCCGAGACCCAGTGGCCTACACATGGGCTTTGGGTCTCCACTCCGCACTCCCCCCCTTATTCACTATGGTAAGATTTTTTTTTGTTGTTCTGATGATGCCTTATACCTGATCCCTTCAACACCTCGTGATCACACAGGCTGGTGTGCTTCTTCCACGTGGGCTTTGTTGCTTCTGAGCTAGATGGCCACTTGTTTACCTTCAAGCCTTTAAGACCCAGACACGATATCTTTTGATAGCCAGGCACCATCAGCTTTCTTCACCATATTTGCTTATGCATCCATTTGTCTTCAGTGATCATATCATGGAGGTAAGCACACAATGATATGAATTTTTGTTCTTTGATGCCTGATAACTGGTCCCTTCAGCACCTCGTGATCACACAGGCTGGTGCGCTTCTTCCATGTGGGCTTTGTTGTTTCTGAGCTAGATGGCTGCTTGTTTACCTTCAAGTCTTTAAGACCCCAGATGCTATATCTTTTGATAGCCGGGCACCATCAGCTTTCTTCACCACATTTAGTTGTTCACCTGCTTTGTCTTCAGCGGTTGTGTCCTTAAAGTGAGCATCATAGAATACAAATTTAATAGAAGAAAGCATTCTTGCATTGAAGGAGTACTTGAGAGGAGGCCCAATGTCCTTCTGCTACCTTACTACTAAATCTATACATATATGCACATAGATCTATTTCATCATCTTCATGTATAAATATATTTGCATATGTACATGTCTTTATCTAGACCTCTATAAATGCCCTTTGTCTCCCAGCTCTTTCCTCTCTTTCCCTTGACTTTCCTCATGTCCCACTATCATGCTCAGTCCTCACCAGGGTTTCAGCAACTCCTCTTCATTACATTACCTTTGATCATGCCCTACCAGGCCTCCCACACCCTCCTCACCACCAATTTGCATCGCTTGTTTTTCCCTTGTCCCTGGGTTTGTTAACACCACACTACCTTTCCCCCCACCTCCCCATCTCCCATGACCCCCCAGAACTGTTGGTCCCATTGTTTTCTCCTCCAGATTGTTCATCCAGACTATCTTATTTAGACAGACCTGTGGAGATAATAACATGCACAAAAACAAGACAGAGCAAAATCAAGCAACAATATACAACAAAACAACAACAACAAAACAATGATAACAAAACAAGAAAGAAAAGCTTGTAGTTGGTTCAAGGATTATTTATTGACCTTTAGGAGTGTTTTCCAGTCCAGTCTGTTGGGGCACCATGCCCTGGCCCCGAAGTGCACCTTTGGCATTCCCTGGGGACCTTGCCACTCCATTCCCTTGCTGCTCTGTTGTACCCCTTAATGTTTTGCCTCGGTGTGGCAGCATCAGATCGGGTGCAATTCCCAAGCTGTGTCTCTGGTGTTGTCTTCTGTAAGGCTATGGGTCAGTGAGGGGCGTCATGTCTCATAGTGTGGCCGTCCATGTTGTCCTCTCTGTGGACTGGCTGCTCTAATTGGGAACATCATCCTCACAGCCTGGTGGGCCAAGATGTGCTCCACTCTCTCCTCCTCCCCCTTCATCTGCTCCTTGTTCTCCAATCAGATATGTCCCTATCCAGGAGCTGCAGGTTCAATGCAGTCCTTTGAAATACATTCTTCTGGGGGGAGGTGTCCACGTAGTAGTTGGGATTGGGGCCGGCCCCCCACAAAACCAGAATTTTTTTTCAAACTATGTATTTAAAATTTTGCAAAACAACTGTACCACCTTCAGAGTACTCTCCATTACTCCATTTGTCAAATCTGCAATTCCATTCTTGGAAACATTTTTAAAACTCATCTCTTTGGATGCTCAACATCACAACAGTTTCTGCCGCATTTCCCCCCACCCCAGCAGGAAACAAAATTTCACAGCCACATGCTGTTCTCTTAAATCAGCCATCACAAAAAACAAGGTTCAAGCAATACTGCATTTATGAATAAATTCACCCTGTCCAAAGAAAACTTTCCCAAGTGATGCCACTAGGTGCACTACCCAGTTGCTCCACCCAGGGAAATTCCAGCTTTTATTTGGGGGGGGGTACCCCCTCGTAAAGTTTGAGTTAAACTACCCTTAGTCCTACCAGAGAACTATAAGGATTTTGGCATACTGAATTTCCTGCCAGTCTTTTTTTTTTTTTAATTACCCTTGAAGTTGAAGCATCTGTTCAATTCTGAAGGAGAACACCAGAAGTTAGGTCTGATCTGGAGAAGAATAACCAATAACAGTTTCTGAGTATATTTTAGCAGGAGCAAGGCAGAATCTAAATGAAAATCAAGGGACAGAGGTTCTAGAGTAAGCCATGATGTGGGGATGGGGTGGGGTAGAAGTAGGGAAGCTTCTTTCAGTGCCTACTATGTGTTTTGAGAGTGAGTGTGAGGGCTTAAAACAGCTGAACTTAATTATATTACCCTTTTTTATTTAACCTTAAATCATAAACATTTACCATGTTGCTCAGAAGTTTCATAGCAACCTTTCTTTCAGAATTACAATTTTTAAACAATTTTGTTTTGCTGCATTTTTTAGAATTTTATACAATTTTAAACGTTTTGTAAATTTTATTTTTAACATGACTTTCAAGTTTGTAAACATTGTTTTCCTGGTTTTTAAAACCTAAAAAAAATAAAGCCTTTTTTTTTTTCTGATTCCCAAAGTGTTATGTGTCCTTTGCAGAAAATCAAGAAAACAAAACATCAGAGAAACAACAAAGCCCACATGGAAGAAGAACACCAGCCTGTCCCAACACGGTCACAGAAGACAAAGTGGGTGCATAAGCAAATGTGGTGAAGAAAGCTGATGATGCCCAGCTTTCAAAAGATATATAGAGTCTGGGGTCCTATAGGCTTGAAGATAAACAAGCACCCAATAACTGAGAAACAACAAAGCCCACAAGGACGAGGCACACCAGCCTGTGAGATCACGAGGTGCCAAAGGGATCAGGGATCAAAGACCAAAAAAAAATCATAGCATTGTGAATGAGGGGGAGTGCAGAGTGGGGGCCCAGGGCCCAGCTGTGGGCAATTGGACATCACCTTGCAGAAGGGCTGCGGGGAGTAGACGAGCCAGTCAGGGTGCAGTGTAGCAATGATGAAACATATAATTTTATTGTAGTTCTTCAGTGCTTCCTCCCCCCCCCCATAATCATGATCCCAATTCTACCTTACAAATCCAGCTAGACCGGAGGATGTACACTGGTACAGATAGGAACTGGAAACACAGGGAATCCAGGACAGATGATCCCTTCAGGACCAGTGGTGAGAGTGGCGATACCTGGAGGGTAGAGGGAAGGTGAGGGGGAAAGAGGGAACAGATTACAAGGATCTACATATAACTTCTTCCCTGGGGGACGGACAGCAGAGAAGTGAGTGAAGGGAGACGTCAGATGGTGTAAGATATGAAAAAAATAATAATTTATAAATTATCAAGGGTTCATGAGGGAGGGGGGAGCAGGGAGGGAGGGGAAAATGAGGAGCTGATACCAAGGGCTCAAGTAGAAAGCAAATGTTTTGAGAATTATGAGGGAAACAAATGTACAAAAGTGCTTGACACAATGGATGTAGGTGTGGATTGTGATGAGTTGTATAAGCCCCCAATAAAATGACTACATTATTAAAAGAAATTATAAAACAGAAACAATAACAATTAGCCTATGAATCTGTCATCTTAACATCATCTAAATTATTTTTGTCATTTTTGGGGGGGTCACTTTCAGCCTTTCCTTTTGGCATACATTTTTACATAATTGAGTTTTTAAAAATTATTTCTTACTATTTTATTGTATTTCTCCACATAAATTTTTCTCATTTTTTAAAAACTGTCATTTATCAGAGTATGAGGGGTTACATTTCGATGTCATTCAATTTAGAAATTTTTTCCAACAGTTTTATTGGCACATAATTTACATATCGTAGAATTGAATTGTTCAATCATTCAAACATTTCAAGGGGGAATTGTCCAATTATCACCACATGCTTCCCCCTCTGGTTCCTTCCCCCGATGGTTTTTCACCCCCAAAGTGAGCTCTGCAGGCACCATCAGCTCCAGTGCTGCCTCCCCTCCGCGCGCCCCCCACCGGCCACCTTCATTATTTACTCTCCAGTTCACCTCCTCCCACATGCCCTGTAACACCTTGTATCAGTTTTACGCTTGGACATCCACTCCTCCTGCTGCTTCACAGCTGGGAAACCCCACAGAAAACCCTGACAAACAAATCACACTAAGGTGGCAAGGATAAGAAGATCACATTAGTAAAAAGGCAAAAATATAAATAATATGTGGAGGGCGAAGACCCCATCAGTATTCAAGAAGCCAGGGAAGCAGTTTTTGTCATGGAACATCTCAGAGCTACGTGCCCAGAACAAGTTCAGGGCGTGCCTATGGGGAGGTCAACTGGCCAGTATCAAGTTCTATCCTGCATAATCAAGGTTACAATGGGTTCCGCCTGCTAGGGCTGTCTGAACTCTTGCCTTTGGCTAGAGCAGTTCTGCCAGCAGCTGGGTCTAACTTGATACTCTGCAAATAAGTTTTGGGCTCCCACTGTTCTTCATAGCCTTCTACAAATTGGGTGTTTGTAATTTTACCTTTGATATTTTTCTCTTCAAGATATTTTAATTTTGTACTTGTCATCTTTGGATCAAACTAGCTGGTATGCTTCTGTGTGGAACTTTTAAAATTCCATATAAATATAGCTTATGCAAAATAATATATTGAGGAAATTTGCTAGAGTTTGCTTAACCATCTCTTTTTGTTAGGCATTTAAGTTACTTCTGAGTGTTTGCCATTAAAATAATGCTTTTGTATATATGCATCAACAAAAAAGCACAGAGCACTAAAAGGTTCTCTTTAGATAAAATTCTCAGAGGTAGGATTGCTACATCAAATAGTTTGAAATTTTTAAAGGCTCCTGATACTTACTATCAAATTGCTTTTTTAAAGGGTTATACTAAATTCCACTTTCACTATTATATGGGTGAGAAACCCAATTAACCATGTGCTTTACACAAGATAGGCTTCAAAGAAAGAGCCTGTGTCTATTAACGAATGACTGGATGAGCAAATTGTGGTGTATACACGTCACGGAATATTATTCAGTGATAAATAAAAATTAAATTCTGATACATGCCACCACGTTGATAAATCTTGAAAAGACTATGCCAAGTGAAATAAGCCAGACCCAGAAAGACAAATGCATGATCTCACTTTCTGGGATAGATAAATTGATCAGGACAAAAATCAGACAGGTGGTCACCAGGGCCAGTTTGTTGTTACTGTTGGGCGCCAGAGAACCTGTTCAGACTCACAGCGACCGTCTGGACAACGGAATGGAGCACCGCCCAGTCCTGCGCCAGCCTCACGGTGTTCTCATGTTGAGCCCATGGTTGCAGCCACTGTGTCCATCCGCTTCGTCCAGGAGCAGGGAATAAAAGAGGGAGAACGACATAAAGCGGTGAGTTATACTTTATGTGAATTATTCTTCAATAAAGATGTTTTGAAAAGAAGGAACACTATGCCCCTTGCTGAAGTGGCGGGAGGTGGGGATGCGGGTGGGGCGGTGAGGTGGGCAGGTAGATAGGCTTCTCAGAGTCCCTGGGCAAAGGTTATCTACAAATGTATTTTCCTTTGAAAAGTAAATACTGGCTAGTAGCAGAAGAGTCCCAGCTAGAGAGTGGGGGGGGGGGTCTTGTCTTGTCACGCTTAACTTGCCTTGATGTGCCCCCAAAACCTCAGAAATAACTTTCTTTAGACAACTCAGGACCTCTACCTATCAAGCCAACTGTGTTTCTGAGAGAAATGTCCTGAAGGTTAAATAACATCAAGAACATTTTGTCTTAGATCTCCAAAGTGCCCCAGAAAAAAACAATGCAAGATAAGTGAGTAAAAGGTGCCGATGACATATCTGACCTCCCTCCTCCTGACCCGGCAAGGAAGAAGGAGGGTCTGACTCCTCAATGCTCGAGACCATACAGCCTCGGGGCAGAAGTCAGAGTTGCCTCCATCCTCCATCCTTCTGACACCAACAATTTCTCCCAAAATACTCTACGTCTCTGCTGGGTTTGAGAAGCCTTTACAAGCTCTTTACACAGAACTCACCGACAGGTTACCACGAGTCAGGATCAGAAACATTAAGAAAAGAGTCTTTTGTCCACAGCAATCTCTCTCTCCTCAGCCAGCAGTCAAGTCTTTCTCTAGCCCTCAGCCTCTCAACCACGAGGTGCCTGGGCCTCTGCCTCTGGGGACCAGGAAGCCCTGTCTCACAGTCTCAGGGTCAAGGTGCTGCTCCTCTGGTCTGTCTCTTCGTCTCCTTACCTTGGCCTCTGGCCTCAGCCTCTGTCTCTTCAGGGGTCTCCAACTGCTCCTCTGGCGACCCTTCTTTCTTGACGGTCCTGGGAATTCTCTCTGGTCTTACTTCTGAGATGACACATCCTTATGACCAGTGGAGTGACAACTAAAACTGACCAATTCCTTCTTTTAGGTTACACCTGGCCTATTTTCCCAATTCCACTCAATCACCAAGTCATGGATCGAAGTCACAGACACAGGTTGGAAGAGCCTTGTGAAGAAATGTCACCGCATTTCTTCCCTTGGTAGGGTGTAGCTTTGGAGGGAAGCACACTCTTTCCCAGAGTCACCAATTCCAGTGGGTGTTGTATGCAGCACAGGGTTTTTCCTGTTTGGACAGCCCTTGGGCTCGTTTTAGAATACTTTCCCCATGCTTAAATTTCACCTAGGGCATTCCAGTCCTCCACACCTGAAGAGAAACTTCAAGCTTCAAGCATCCCACCATGTCTCAGTCTCCCTTGCGTGTATGATCTAAGTGTGTCCCCCCACAACCCCCGTCCCTGAATTCTCACTCTATTCTGCTCCCATGTTCTCACTGGCTGTTCTTTTCTTCTCTGCCCCAACGGTCTCTTTGCTCTGTATCCCTTCCCTGGATGTCTATTAAGTTTCTCTCTAAATGTCTCTCTCTCTTTCACCCCACCCCACCATCTTTGTATAACTTCATCCTTTCTCCTCCTCCCTCACACCCTACCCTCCCCTCTGTCCTTCTAGGTCTCTTAAACTTCCTTTCAGGTTGTGTTAATCTGGGTACTTTAGAGAAACAAATCCACAGAAACTGATGAATAAGAGAGAGTTTTATATAAAGGTTAAGTGTACATCAAGAAAACATCCCAACCTAGTGCTGCCCAAACCAACAAGTCCAACATTAACCCATATGTCCAACACCAATTCACAAAGTCCTCCATCTCACAAAACACCCACTGCAACACTGACTGCAGGAGAAAAGTCAAATCAGTGAAAGTGTAAGCATCTCAGCGCTGGCAGGGGTCTCCACATGGCTACTTCAGCACCCAGGCCTGCATGGGGTAGGTCCATGTGGCTTCACCTTGGGGATGTCTTGTAGGAACTGAGCCTTGCCAGCTGAAGCAGGGAACTGGTTAGAGCAACTGCACCCTTATGATCATCACAGAACAAGAGACCTGCAGTCAAGTAGATTATGACTCAGCAACTCTATATAACAGACAAATGGGTGCATAAGCAAATGTGGTGAAGAAAGCTTATGGTGTCCGGCTATCAAAAGATATAGTGTCTGGGGTCTTAAAGGCTTGAAAATAAACAAGCAACCATCTAGCTCAGAAGCAACAAAGCCCATGGAAGAAGCACACCAGCCTGTGTGATCATGAGGTTCAAAAGGATCAAGTATCAGGCATCAAAAAACAAAAACTCAAATCATTGTGAATTAGGGGGAGTGCCAAGTAGGGACCTAAGACCTATCGGTAGGCAACTGGACATCCCCTTACAGAAAGGTTAGGGGGAGGAGACGAGCCAGTCAGAGTGCAGTGTAGCAATGATGAAACATGCAACGGTCCTCTAGTTCCTAAATGCTTCCCTCCCCCCACCCCCCGCCACGATCATGATCCCAATTCTACCTTACAAATCTGGCTAAACCAGAGGATGTACACTGGTACAGATAGGAACGGGAAACACAGGGAATCCAGGACGGATGATCTCTTCAGGACCAGTGGTGAGAGTGGTGATACCAGGAGGATGGAGGGAAGGTGAGGTGGAAAGGGGGAACCGATTATAAGGATTTTCATATAACCCCCTCCCTCGGGGATGGACAACAGAAAAATGGGTGAAGGGAGACAGCTGACAATGTAAGGTATGACAAAATAATAATAATTTGTAAAATATCAAGGGTTCATTAGGGAGGTGGGAGTGGGGAGGGAGGAGAAAAAATGAGGAGGTGATACCAAGGGCTCAAGTAGAAAGCAAATGTTTTGAGAATGATGATGGCAACAAATGTACAAATGTGCTTGACACATGGATGGATGTATGCATTGGGATCAGAGTTGTACGAGACCCCAACAAAATGGTTGAAATAAATAAATAAAAGAATGTCTGGGCCCATGGTCTAAAGTTGGAATGTCCATATGTATAAATCTATATAATTATTCCCCAAGGTTGTTTAGTAGGTCATGGTTTAACTTTTTCTTTCATACTAGGGCAAGCACTTAACCACTGTGAATTCCTCTTGTCAAGTCTGGGTTTTCCTGCTTGCACCATCCAGGATCTGCTGATTTTATTCTGTGGCTGCATCCTGAGCTACCTCCAGGGGCCTTAATCTAATTCCACACCATTACCTTTCATCAAGGTTCATTTTAAGTATAATCTTAACCAATCAAATTTCTTACGATGTTTGTTTCCTCCAATAAGCTTGCAAAAACTCCCCTTTCTTTATTGCCCTTTAAAGAGGTTGCTTTTGTGAATTAATATTATCCTACTTGTTGTTGTTCATGTTCTTGCCATGAAGGTGCAGTTGTTTCTGACTCATAGCGAGCCTGTGGACAACAAAGTTAGGTTTGAATCCATTGTTGCAGCCACTGCGTCCATCCATCTCCTCCAGGACCTTCCTCCACTTTCCCCAGCATGATGTCCTTCTACAGAGTCTGGTCTTTCTGGATAACATATCCAAAGCATGTGAGACAGAGTTCGACCATCCTTGCCTTGAAGGAATGTTCCGATCGTACTTCTTCCAAGACACATCTGTTTGTTCTTTTGACAGTCCCGTTGTACTTCCAATGTTCTTTGCCAACATCACAGTTCAAATGCATTGAGTTTTCTTCGATATTCTTTATTTAATGTCCAACTCTCACATGCACACGAGGCAACTGAAATATCATGGCTTGGGTCAGACATACCTGAGTCCTCAAAGTAACACCCTTGCTTTTCAACACTTTAAAGAGGTCTTGTGCAGCAGATTTACCCAATGGAAAGTATCCTTTTATCTCCTGACTACTGCTTCCATGAGCATTGATTGTGCATCCACACAAGATAAATTCCTTGACCACTTCAGCCAATAATGTATCATTATGCTACCTATTGCTCTAGTTGTGAGGGTTTTGGTTTTCTTCACATTGGGTTGTAATCTACACTGGAGGCTTTGTGTGAGTCTGGGTACTTTAGAGAAACAAGTCCACAGAAACTCATGTATAAGAGAGAGTTTTATATAAAGGTTAAGTGTGCAACAAAAAACATCCCAACCCAGTGCTGCCCAAGCACACAAGTCCAACATTAACCCATATGTCTAACACCAATCCACAAAGTCCTCCTCCATCTCACAAAACACACACAATGATGCCAACTGCAGGGGGAAAGCCAAACCAGGTAACCATCTCAGCACTGGCAGGGGTCTCCACATGCTGCTACAGCGCCCAGGGGTGCATCAGGGTAGGTCCATGTGGCTTCTCCTCAGGGAAGTCTTGCAGGAAGTGAGTCTTCCCTGCTAAAGCAGGGAACTGGCTAAGGCAGCTGCACCCTGGTCCGACCATCACAAAGCAAGAGACCTGGAAACTAGAAAGGCGAGGCTCACTGAGAAATTTATCCCTCCGCCCTTCAATTAACCCCAACTGTGTTTATTGGCCAGGTTGGCATAATAAACTAACTACCTCAGGCTTCAATCCTTGATCTTGACCAGCAAATGCTTAAAGTTCTCCTCACGTTCAGCAAGCAAGGTGGTGTCGTCTGCATATGCCAAGCTGTTTATAAATCTTCCTCCAATTTTGATGTCAAGTTCTTTATAATCCAGATTCTCTGATGATTTGCTCAGCATATAGATTGAATAAATCTGGTGAGAGAATATAACCCTAAGCACAGTTTTCCTGATTAAAAAGTGTGCAGTTGTGCTGTCCCTACAACGGCCTCTTGATGCATGTGTAGGTTCCACATGCGCACCGTGAAATATTCTGGAATGTCCATTCTTATCAGGGCTATCCACAGTTTACTGTGGTCCACATAGTTGTAGATCTTTGCATAGTCAATGAAACAAAAGGGAACAGCTTTCTGGCATTCTCTGCTTTGAGCCAAGATCCATCTGACACCAGCAATTATATCCTTAGTTCCACATCCTCTTCTGAATCCAGCCTGAACCTCTGGCAGGTTTATTATCTGAAGCAGGTGATATAGTGACAATATTGCACTATCTGAGCATTCTGCTGGGTCACTCTTCTTTGGAATGATTACAAATGTGATCTCTTCCAGTCAGTTGGCCAGGTAGCTGTCTTCCAAATTTCCTAGCATAAGGTGAGTAAGTGTTTCATCGGCTTCTTTAAACATTTCAGTCGGTGTATCACCAGCCCTTGAAGCTTTGCTTTTGGCAAAGACTTGCAGTGCAGCGGGAACTTCTTTCAGCACCATTGGGCTTTGCTCACATGCTACCCCCTGAAAAGGTGAATGTTGACTGTTCTTTTTGGTACAGTGATTCGGTGTACGCCTTCCCTCTTCTTTTGATGAGTCTTGCATCATTCAATATTGTGCACATAGAATATTGCAAGTTGAGGCTTGAATTTTTTTTCTTGAGTTCTTTCAGTTGAAGATAATGCAGAACATGTTCTTCCATTTTGATTTTCTAAATCTAGGTCTTTGCATGTTTCATTCTAATATTTTACTTTGTTTTCTTGAGCTGGCCTTTGAGATGTCCTGCTCAGCTCTTTGAAGTCATCATTTTTCTCAATTTGCCTTAGCTACCCTACAATTAAGGAGCCCTCATGGCTCAGTAGTTATACATCAGGTTGTTGACTGCAGGTCAGCAGTTTGAAATCGCTAGTTGTTCCTCAGCAGAAAGATGAGGCTTTCTTTTTTTTAATCATTAAAAAAAATCATTTTATTAGGGGCACATACAACTCTTATCACAATCCATACATACATCAATTATGTAAAGCACATTCATACATTCATTGCCCTCATTATTCTCAAAACATTTGCTCTCCACTTAAGTCCCTGGCATCAGCTCCTCAAGATGAGGCTTTCTACTCCCATCAAGAGTTACAGTCTGAGAAACTCCCACAGGGGCAGTTCTACCATCTCCTTCAGGATCACTGTGAGTCACCATCAAATCAATGGCAGTGAATTTTAGAGATTGAGACTGTCAGATTAAGTTTCAGAGTCTCTTCTACCATCCGCTTTGATCTTTCTTTCTGTCTGTCTGTCTTTTTAAAGACCGTTGCTTTCTTCGTCCATGTCTTTCTATCATTCATATTCAATGCATCAGGTCTGTTTTTGAGATGTTTTTGAAATGCAACTGAGATAGACTCAAGGTTATATTTTGGTTCTCATGGACTAATTTGAATGTTCTTCAGCTTCAGACATGAACTTGCAATGAGCAATTAGTAGTCTATTCCAAGTTAGCCCCCGGCCTGCTCTTAGCTGATGAAATGGAGCTTCCCCATCATCTCTTCGTACAGATATAGCTAATTGGATTTCTGCGTGTTCCCATCTGGAGAAGTCCATGTGTATAAATGCCTTTTGTGTTGTTGAAAAAAAGGTATTTGCTATGAATAAGGTATTGATCTTGCAAAATTCTGTCCTGCGACCTCCAGCTTAATTTCTGTCACCAAGACTCTATTTTCCAACTACTGTTCCTTCCTCTTTGTTTCCAACTTTTTCGTTCCAATCACCAGCAATTATCAATGCATCTTGATGGCATGTTTGAGCAATTTCCAACGGAACATGTTGGTAGAATTCTTCAGTTTCTTCGTCATTAGTTTTAGTGGTGGGTCATAAATGTGAGTAGTAATTGTGCTAATTGGATTTCCTTGTATTCAGATGGACATTATTCTATCACAGACAACATTGTATTTCAAGACAGATCTCAAAATGTCCTTTTTGGTGATGAATACAATGTCATTCCTCTTGATTATGTCATTTTGGGCATAGTCAAACATGCTTTTCTGATTCCAAATGGCCAGTGCCAGTCCATTTCAGCTCGCTAATGAATGCTAGGATAAGGCTCTTTATGCATTCCATTTTATTTTTAAGGACTTCCAATTTTCCCAGATCCGTACTTCATACATTCCAGGCTCTGATTGTAGTTGATGCTGGCAGCTGCTGCATCTCCTTTTGAGCTGTGCCCCTCAGCAAATGTAAATCCCGAAGGCTCTGCTGTGTCTGAGTCATGATGGGCTTCCTCAGTCCTGTTTTGAGGGCCTTCTGACCTGAGACACTCATCTTCTGAGATACTTTCTGACGCGGCTCTGCTTCTTTTCATGAGGTTTTCAGTAACTGACAATGTTTCGATGCTATTTATAGAGTTTTCGGTGACTATTTCCTCTGAATTGACAGCCTATCCCTTCTTTTAAGTCTGTTCTTGGTCTGAAAGCTCTGCTGAAATCTGTTCGCTTGCAGTGGTTCTCGTAGTGTTTGAAATACTAGTGACGGAGCTTTCAGCACCACAACACCACAGCACCGCACAGCCAGCGCACTCTGACACGATGACAGACAGACAGACACTGGTGGTGCAGCATTGAATGTAGAGTACAGATCCCTCTCGATAAGCTGCACGAACCCACGATTCAGTTCTGGATCATCCAACTCTTTATGGCGTGCGTTGTCTGGCCTCTCCTATGCCAAAGGAAGTGTTTTACATCTTTTTGTTTCCAGCGAAGAGCTACCTACCTGCTGATTGGATAAGTCAAGTGTAAAATGGATCCTCAGAGAAGCATGGGGTGCATGAAACATACTGGGGAACCCAACAGATATGAATACCCCCATTTTGCTCACCACTGCAGATGAGGGGAACCAAGATTATTTTGATGGTGAAGCATTTTATGCTCAGTTTTATAGAGACTGCTTGTGCTATACAGGTTGTATACTTTGCCCCCAGAAGTGACATTCGATTTTTACTTAGCTTCCAACAAGTTTGGAAACCAAAAACAAACAAACAGACTCACTGCCCACTGCTGCCAAGTTGATTCTGACTCATATCGACCGATTGCAGATGAAACACAACAAGAAGCGTGTGAGGACAGGAAACAGGCAGAATAAAACAGTGGATTATGGAATCAAACCTCCAGTTTGAATCTTGGCTCTGCCATTTCCTAACTGTATGATTCTGAATGACCTTGTGAGGGGGCCTCCGTTATGTAATCTGTAAAATGGAAATACTAATAGCTCCTATTTCACAGAATTTTTATAAGGAATATCTACTATAAGGGACATATATACTTTACATTCTTAATATGTAAAGTACCTGCAACGGAAGTACTATGTACGTGCTGTAATTAGATGACATGGCCACATTGGTAACAGCAGTGGTAATATGTAAAAGAAGAAAGCAAAACAAATATATGAAAAGAGAGCAAGGGCTCCATGTGGATAAAACAGAGCGAGGGTCCCAAAGTTTCTCAAGGTGCACTTAGCTTCTCAGTCATTTTTTCAGGGGACCCCCTAAGCCTAAAAATTCTGTTTATTAAATCCGAACAACTTAATCAGGATTGATATCTTAATAAGTTAGTGTCTATTTGAAATAATAACATATACTATGTGCCCTAATAGTCATAATATATGACCTTTTATTCTTAATTAATTGCCATTATGTGTGCCTGTTAGGCAATTCATCTGTCATAATTGGAATCTGATTATACACAGCCACGCCCACTTCTTGCTTCACATTCATTCTCGTTGAATCACAGCAGGCACCACCAAAGACCCAGCTTCACGAAGACTTTACAGCATACGTCATGCAGTAGTTTGTCACAGGATCTAAAGTTGTAACCTTGGCCCCAAGCCTATATGACGTCAGAGAGCTAATCGTATCTCTCGAATCTGTTAAACTTTCAAAGTATACTGCAGTGTTCCAGTGAGTTAGCCGAAGTGTCCCCAGGTTTCTTCAGTGCCCAGTTTTGAAGCCACGGCTGTAAAAGGGCAACCCCCTAGCCAACCTTCAGGATATTAACAACAAAGAGCATAGAATAATAAAATAATGGCCTGGATATAAAAAATGTTTCACTGAGTGTCCATTTATTCTAGTTAGGAAGCCGGAGAAGGTTCACCACTTGTCTGTAAATTTGTCATGGTGGGGGGTCTTGCTGCGATACTAGAAGTTACTAAGTACTTCAAGTACCAGCAGGGTCAGCCAGGATGAACAAGAGTCAGCAGAGTATCTAGACAAAGAACAAGGTCACTAAGAATAACGAGCCTATCTTCTGCTGAGGGATTAGCCCCTGAAAGCCTTACGGATAGTAGAGGTGCATTGTCAGAGAGAGTATCAGAAAGCAAGTCCCTCAACTCAGAAGGCGCTCAACATAGGGCTGAGGCAGAGTTGCCTGGTCAAAGCCGACTCCTTCACGATGACATGGACAGTGTGAAGCTTTGGGAACCTTCATTCGCTGGTGGGACATGACTCAGAATGAGAAGAACCAGCTTAATAATTAATCAATCAATCAATGTTAATTTATTAATGAGTGGAACTTGGAATGTACGAATCTGGGAAAATTAGAAGTCATTTAAAAATTAGATGGAATACATTAAGATTGATATACTAAAGATTGATATACTATATGTGGTAGTCAGGCTTTATATCAACTTGGCCGGGCCAAAATTCTCCGTGGTTTGGCTCAGTATTCCCCCACGATGAATATATCACCTAACAACGTAATCAACTCCATGACAGGCTCTTCTATGAGCAGTGAAGCAGTTGGGGGAGGATTCCAGAGGATTCCAGTGGGTTCCAGCCCTCTTACTCAGGTCGTAGCCCTGATGAAGTTTCCTCGGAGATGAGGTCTAACTCCTATTCAAGTAGATGCTGTGCAAAGCTTTTTGGTTTCTTGTTGTTTCCCACATCTGGCTCATTGACCTCAGCTTTTCTGGACTTGAACCAACAACCCCCCACAATGCCTGCTGACCCTTAGATTAGATGATTATTAAGAAATGGTTTTGTAAATTCTACATTGAGTTACATTATTAATGAACAACGGACCACGGGTCTCTTAAAAACGTTTCTCCCTTCTCCTTTAATTTCTACTGCATTGTCAATACATTATTGAAATAGGTTCTCAAATGCGAATGACGATAATATTGTAGCTAAAACAACTGAAAATTTGACCAAAGCGGTGACTATACAAACATCGACAGCAACAAAAACAACAGTCAGTGCTGGTAGCATGTACCGAGGAAACCACATGGCTGGACAGCATCATTGCAACTGAGTAATGGCAGCTCGTACCAAAGTGCATTAGCAGGTTCTGAGATTAATAGAGATTTAGCCTCGTAGGCATCTAGAAACAAAAACAGTTTTGTTGTTATAACTACAGGGATATTTTTATTGAAAGTAATCAATTTCTATGCAAACACTACACAACAATGTTATAGCCAGCCATCCTGGTGTCACCCACACAAATATTGCTGCCTGATCAATCTGCATCCTCCGTCCTCCTCTAGTGCTGCCACTGGAAATGCCGAGCTCAACTCCTGGAACACAATTTACTCAAGAGCCTCTTGCCATTTCCTAAACCTGCCTTAGGCTGGCATCCCTGTAACCCCGTGCAATCTGTAGCATCTGTGGCCAGGAACCATTTCTTCCCTGTCTCTGCTGGCAAACTCGGTTACTTTCCATGTCACCTAACTTCAACGCATCCTTCCCTCTGAAGCCTCCCTTGGCTTCTTCTGAGCAATGAGTCACTCTCCTTCTACTCTTCGCCCCGTAACTGCTATCACCTCACTTGAGGGCATGGTGTTGTAATTACTTATTTATGAATCTTCTCTCTCACTAGATTTTATGAGTTTCCTCCATGGCTGGAGCCACATCTTATTTCCTCAGCATCTAACACAATGCCTGGCCCTCAAGAAATGTTGGTGATCAATAGAGGAACGATAATTGCAAGGCACTGATCTAAGTGCTTGATTTCTCTGTAGTATTAATTCACTGAATCTTCATGATAATACTATGAAGCATATCATTGTCTCTGTTTTCCAAATGAGAAAAAAAGATGCACAGATTATTTTCCACTTAGCTGCTAGTTGTAAAAACCAAAATTCCAATCTAAGTAGTTAGTGTCGGAGTCCAGCCTTTTAACCAATGCACTAACAACGTTTTCAGTAAACAAGGGCATAACCACAAGTCCACTTGTCTTTCCCAAAGGTCTCACTTCCTCGGGTTTTTGAATAGTTCATTCATACAGGCAATAAACATCTGCATAGTGATTTCTTTTATTTTTAAATGTTTTATATGTTGCTGTTGTTGCTTTTTATTGTGAATTGCTGGAAGTTTGCAGAGCAGGTCAGTTTTCCATTCAGTAATTCATACTCATTTTGTTTTGAATCATTGATTGTAATCCTCGAAATGTAACCTCACTTCCTTCCTGTATTTCCTGTTTCCTTCTTCTTCGCTAACTCTTCTGAATTTTTTCGTTGAGTAAATACTCTTTCTAAAGAGTGTGTGCCTCCCTAGTGTTATTGTAGACCTGTGTATTGTTTGGCTGAAATTTGGGCCATGGGCCAGTTGAGTTCCAGGTCTGAAGGGCGGCTAAGGGCTCATATAATCTCACATAGGGTTCACATAGTGCTTTCTAATCGCACATTATTGGACTAAACATTTAGCTAGCTAAATAGCTAACTGCTTCTTCCCTGATCCTAATCTCCTGACCCAAAACCAGACTCCCCCAAAGTAGACCTCTTGAATATGTTGGGCTCTCGGCTCTGGACACATAATCTCTCATGTTGCCTGGTTAACTCCTGTTTATGCCTATGTGCTCACTTTAAAGTATTTTCTTTAAACTCCCAGGTGTCCCTGCTCTGGACTCTCCATGGCACTTTGAATTTCTCTTATTACAGCATTTGTCATATTTACTATTCTTACCCATTTACTTGTCTTACCTTCTACATGAGGCTGTAAGCTCTGTCAGGGCAAGGATGGAAAGATCCAGATAATCACAGAATCTCAGCGCTTAGCATGATGTCTGACACATAAACCAAAGCCAAGCCCATTACCATTGAGTGGAAATCCTACTCTTAGTGACCCGACAAGGTGGAGTAGATCTTCCCCATAGGATTTCCGAGGCTGTAAAATTTTGCAGTAATTCATGTTCAGAGCAGCTGGTGAGGTCAAATCACTGACCTTTTGGATAGCAACTGGGTTTTAACAACCATCAGGGCACAGATTGTTGCTGCTGAAATGTAATCAAACTGCTGCAACTCTTGTTCAGCAGAAGAGAACTGTACCTGATCCTGGCCATCCTCACGATTGTTGTGTTCAAGCCCATTGCTGAAAGTACTGTCTGAATCCACGGTGTTGAGGGCCTTCCTCTTTTTCACTGACCCTTTACTTTACCAAATAAGATGTCCTTCTCCAGGGACTGGCTCACCATCTTCTGTTCTAAGGCGTGCTCTGGATGTCCTTCCTCTAAGGCACATTTGCTTGTTCTTCTTGCAGCCCATGGTCTCTTCAGTATTCTTTGCCAGCATCATAATTAAATGCATCAATTCTTCTGTGAACTTCCAAATTCATTGTACAGTCTTCACATGCATGTGAAGTCTTTTCAAATACCATGTCTGGAGTCAGGCATATCTCTGCCCTCAAGTAATGTCATTGCTTTTTAACCCTTTAAAAGGTCTTGTGTAGCACATTTACCCAATGCAAGATGCCCTTTGGTTTTTTTGACTGCTGCTTCCATGAGCATTGACTGTGGATCCAAGTAAAATATGACCCTTCACAAAGTCAATCTTGTCTCCATTTACAGTAATGTTCATTGTAGTCCAGTTCTGAGATTTTTTTTGGTTTCTTTATGTTGAGTTAAAATTAATACAGAAGGCTACAATCTTAAGTATTTCGAATCCTCGTCACTTTTCGTAAGCAAGGTTGTATTGTTTGCTCATTGCAAGTTGTTCATGAGCCGTCCTCCAAATGGGAGGCCATGCTCTTCTTCAAAGAGCCCAGTGTCTCGGATGATTTGGTCAGCACCCAGGGTAAATGAGCGTGCTGAAAGGTTACAACCCTGACACTCACCTTTCCTGATTTGAAACCAGGACATAGTCTTTCGTTCTGTACCGGTTCTCCCACTGGCTCAAACTCACTGCCATCGCGTCAATGCTGACTCGGAGCGACCCCCGGTGGGTTTCTAAGACTGTAGTCATTTACAGGGGCACAAAGCCATCTTTCTCCTGCCAAGATGCTAGAAGTTTTGAACTGCTGACCATTCATATCACAACCCAACTTATAAGCACTAAACCACCAGCACAATGATATATTCTGAATTTCTCATTCTTCACAATGTTATTCATAGTTAGTTATGGTCCATACCAGTTAATGACTTTACATCATCAATAGAACATAGATAAGCATCTCTCTGTCATTCTCTGCTTTCAGTCAAGATCCTTCTGCTGTCCGCAATGAGATCCCTCAGTGTCATAAACTCTACGGAATCTGACCCGGATTTTGACAATGGCCTGACAATGTACTGCTGCAGTGGGTTTTAAAGATCTTCAGCAAAAATTTACTTGTATGTTATATTAGTGATAGTGTGATAAAGTTTCCACATTCTAACTGGCCACCTTTCCTTGAAATGAGCACAAATATAGATCTTTTCTCATCAGGTGGCCAGGTAGCTAGTTATCTTCCAAATTTCTTGGCATAAACTAGATAGAAATTCCAGTGCTGCATCAGTTTTTTTCAAAACTGTTCAATAGGTATTCTGAACCTGACTCTTGAAATTAGAAGTGGAAGAAATAAAGCAGCTGAACAGAATTTCAAAAGGCAGCTCAAGAAGACAAAAGAAACTATTATAATAATGTGTACAAAGACCTGGCATTATTAAACCAAAAAGGAAGAACGTGCTGAGCATAGCTCAAGCTGAAAGAACTGAGGAAAGAGTTAAAGCCCAATTTACAATGTTGAAGGATTCTATAGGCAAATCATTGCATGATGGTGGAAGCATCAAAGGATGATGAGAGGAATAAACAGAGTCACTGTACCAACCACAATTGGTTAACATTGATTGTGGTAGCTACTGTACAACTTGACATAACTGAACTATTGAATGGTATGATGCTGGGTTATGTCCTAATTAAATTATTTGGGGAAAAACTCGGTTGACATTCAACCATTTCAGAAGGTTGCTTACGATCAAGAACCAGTGGTATTGAAGGAAGAAGTCCAAGCTGCATTGAAGGGATTAATGAAAAACAAGGCACTGAAGCTACAGCTCAGGGAGAGGAACACGTCTAATTAGAGCACACAGGAGCAAAGTGAAGAAGGAAGGAGAGAGTGTGGAGCACATCCTGACCCACCAAGCCCTGACGATGATATTCCTGCTCAGAGCAACCAGTGCACAGAGAGGACCAGAGGGCTGGCCCCAACACGAGACACGACATCCCTCACTGACCCATAGTGCTACAGGGGACAACACTGTAGACACAGTGCAGGAATTGACCCGATCTGACCTCACCACACCTGGGCAAAGCACTAAGGGTGTGCAACAGAGCAGCAAGGGGAGCAAAGCAATGAAGTCGTTGGGGAATGCCAAAAATAGACTTTGGGGCCAGGGTGTGACACCCCATCAGACTCAACTGGAAAACACTCTTAAAAGGCAACAAATAATTTATAGGTTTTTCTTTTTTGTCGTTGTTTTAGGGGGTTTTTTTTGTTTTGTTTTGTTTTCTTTTCTTTTATTGTTTTGTTTTGCTCCGTCTTGTTTGGGGGCTTATTATTGTCTCTGCATGTCTGACTAGATAAGCTAGGCAGGATAAACAATCCGGAGGCGAAAACAAGAGGACCCATGGTTCCGGTGGGGGGGTGGGGTTAGGGAGGGAGGAGAGGAGGAGGCGGGAGAAAGGAAGTGGGTGTTAACAAATTCAGGGAAAAGGGAACAATGAGTGATTTAAAATCGATGATGAGGAGGGCATAGGATGCCTAGTGAGGCTTGATCCAGGGCAGTGTAGCCAAGAGGAATTATAAAACCCGAATGAAGACCAAACATGATAGTGGGACAAGAGGAAAGTAAAAGGAAATAGAGGAAAGAACTAGGAGGCAAAGGGCATTTATAGAGGTCTAATACAGGCATGTATATATGTAAATATATTTATATATAACGATAGGGAAATAGATCTATGTACATATATTTATTAGCAGACAGACACATTGGGTCTCTACTCAAGTACTCCCACAATGCAAGAACACTTTGTTCTAATAACCTGGCATTCTATGATGCTCACCTTCCAACAAGATCACTGAAGACAAAATGGGTGCACAAGCAAATGTGGTGAAGAAAGCTGATAGTGTCGGACTATCAAAAGATATAACATCTGGGGTCTTAAAGGTTTGAAGATAAATAAGTGGCCATCTACGGAGAAGCAACAAAGCCCACATGTGTGATCATGAGGTGTCGTTGGGATCAGGTATCAGGCATCAAAGACCCAGAACAAAAAATCATATCAATGTGAATGAGGGGGAGTGCAGAGGAGAGACTCAAAGCCCATCTGTAGACAATTGGACATCCCCTTAACAGAAGAGTTTCAAAGAAGAGATGAGCCAGTCAGGGTACAGTGTAGCACCAGTGAAACATAACAACTTTACTCTAGTTCTTTAATGCTTCTTTCCCCCCACTATCATGATCCTAATTCTATCTTACAAATCTGGCTAGACCAGACTACGTACATTGATACAGATAAAGGCTCGCAGCCTAGGGAATCCAGCACAGATAAACTCCTCAGGACCAATAATGAGAGTAGTGAGGGGTGAGGGGAAGATGGGGGGAAAAGGAGACTCGATCACAGGATCTACATATAACCTCCTCCGAGGGGGACGGACAACAGAAAAGTGGGTGAAGGGAGACAGCAGTCAGTGTAAGACATGAAAAAAAATTTTTTTAATTATCAAGGGTTCCTGAGGGGGGAGGTTTGGAGAGGGATGAAAATGAGCTGATACCAAGGGCTCAAGTAGAAAGAAAATGATTTGAAAATGATGATGGCAACATATGTACGAATATGCTTGACACAATGGATGTATGCCTGGATTGTGATTAGAGCTATACAAGTCCCCAATAAAATGATATAAAAAAAGATGAAAGAAAAACAAGGCTCCAGAATAGATGGAATACCAATTGAAATAATGTAAAAAAAATTTTTTTAAGGCAGGAAGGTGGGTGGGGGGGCATGTAATAGTTGCTTAATAAATATATTTTGAATACCGATTTAAGGTTGATAAAGAAAACTCTCTATGCTTAAGAAGTCTCAGAGGGGACAGACAAATAAACAGTTATGCTCCATGTGAGGAAAACTTTAATGGAGATTATACCAGAGTCCTCTAGCAGAAGAGGGACAGCTCATCACAGTCATCCATGGGAAGTTATGAGAGAGAAAGGAAGATAGAGCTCAAAAGCACATTCTAGAAATTATTCTGTAATCTAAATGGAAAAATCCTTCTTCTGTCCAAAAATAAAATTAATCTAAACTTAGACCTACAATTGAGTGTTACGATAGGAATTTGGAAGCAACATGAAATAACTTTAAAAACAGTGTGATGAAACAATTTTCAGTGGCTTTCTGCGCATTCCCATGAAAACCTCTTCTTACCTCGATCATCATGTTCATTGTGCTGCACTGCCCTTGTCTAAGCTTCTTTATCCCACTTGATTGTGAGCTGCTTAAGGCCTGGAGCTTTAAGGTCTGGCTCCATTCTATGTATCTTTTACCATAACCAGCCCAGAGAAAGTATCTGAGAATATTCCAACATGACCACAAATTCCTGACTGAGCTGACCTCCTGTGGGTTCTCAGCTTTATCTCCTGTCCCACACAGCCTATTCAAGTAGTTTCCAACTTATGCAAGAGTTCCCGTTGGATGACCTAGTTGCAAGCCAGAGAACTCATTTTCTGCCTTACTTTTTATTATTATTGCTTCTTATTATCTGAGTCTTTATACATCTAATCTTTTTTTGTCTTTGGTAGTTGGCATGACAATGATAACATCAGCAAATGATATGCTGTGAAATTGTGGTGCTGTTAAGTGTCATCAAGTCAGTTCCAACCCATAGAAACCTTCTGCATAACAGAACAAAACGCTGCCTGGTCCTACACCATCCTCACAATTGGTCCTATGTTCGAGCCCATTGCTGCAGCCACGGGGTCAGTCCATCTCACTGAGGGCCTTCCTCTCCTTCCCTGTCCCGCTCCCTTAACAAACATGATGTCCTCTGGGGACTTTTTCCTCCTGACAACATGTCCAAAGTATGCGAAAAGAAATCTCACCATCCTTACCGCTAAGGAGCACTCTGGCCATACTTCTCAGAAGACAGATCAGTTTGGCCTTTTAGCGGTGCATGGTACTTTCAATATCCATCTGCAGTCCCACAATCCAAATGCATCTTTTTTTGGTTAGTGGTCTTTATTCCATGTCCAACTATTACATGAATCCGAGGCAATCGAAGATGTCATGGTTTGGGCCAGGTGCATCTTAGACCTCAAAGTAACATCCTTGCTCTTCAATACTCTTAAAGAAGTCTGTTCAAGTTTACCTAATGCAACCTGTCAATTAATCGCATGCCTGCTGCTTTCATAAACACTGATTGTGGATCCCAGCAAGATACAATCCTTGACAGCTTCAGCCTTTTCTCCGTTTATCATGATGTGACCTATTGGGCCTGTGGTGAGGATTTTGGTGTTCTTTACAATGAGTTGTGATCCATACCGACGGCTACAATCCTTGATCTTCTTCAAGTGTTTCAGGTACTCTTCACTTTCAACGAGCGAGGTTGTGCCATCTGCATGCTGCAGGTTATTAATCAGCTTCCTCTAATACTGATGCCGCCCTCTTCTTCAATAGTACAGATTTTTTTATTTGCCCTACATAGAGAGTGAGTAAGTGTGGGGAGAGGATACCACCCTGTTGCACACCTTCCCTGATTTTAAACCATGCAGTCTTCCCTTAGCACAGCTGTCTCCTCTTCCACGTACAAGATCCCTGTGCAAGTTGATGATCTGTTCTACAGACAGCACCTGGCCTGGTTTTAGCCGCTAATGCTGATAGATACATATGTAGTCTATTTTATTTTTGTGTGTTCAATCTGGGGTAGTCCATGTTTATAATCATCTTTTGTCTTGTTGAAAAAGGTATTTGCTATGAACAAGTATTGGTTTTGCAAAGTTCTATCATGCATCCTGCAACTTTCTTTCTATCCCCAAATCCATATTTTTCAACTACCGTTCCCTCCTCTTCTAACTTTGGCATTCCAATCACCAATAATTATCAATGCATTTTGATTGCATATTTCATCAATTTCAGATTGAAGCCATTGGTAAAAGTCTTTTAATTTCTTCATCACTAGCTTTTATGGTTGGTGTGTAAATCTGAACAATAATTGCATTTATTAGATTTCCTTGAAAGTGCATAGATATAATCCTATCCCAGTCAGTATTATACTTCATGATGGATTTTGCAATGTCCTTTCTGACAAGGAATGCCACCCCATTGCTCTTGATTGTGTTAGTGTAAGCATAGTAAATCATGAGGCTTTCAATTCAGAATGGCCAATACCAGTCCATTTCAGCTCACTAATGCCTTTATGTGTTCCACTTCGTTTTTGACAGCTTCCAGTTTTCCTAGATTCATCCTTCACACATCCAAGATCATTAGCAGATTTTTGCATCTGTTTCTCCTTACCTCCTGTCCCATCAGCAAATGAGCATCCTGAAGGCTTTCCTCCCAGACGCTTTACCAAACTCACATCACTATGGTGGGTTTCACTCCAAGAAATCCGGTCCTCCTTGGTCACTTTTCAAGTGCCCTCTAACCTAAAGGGTTCCATCATCAGGCACTATCTACGGCAATCTATTAATGCCTCCATTCATTCGGCCTTCAGTATCTGACAATGTCTCTAAGATATGCATAAGGTTCTCAGTGTCTCTTTCCTTCTAAATGAGGAGCCACTGAGACCTTTGTTGTCTGTTCTTAGTCTGGAAGCTCCGCTGAAAATGTGCTCACTTTCTTTGACCCTGCAGGCATTTGAAATACCAGTGACATATCTTCCAGCACCACAGCAACACCCACAGTACGACACACTGACAGCCAATGGCGGTGCAACATTGACTGCAGTAGATATCATTGCTGATAAGATGTAGAAACCAAAATAGACCAAAGAGATCAGTCATAAAAGCACAATCCCATGTATTCTCAATGTGTTTCAACCAAATATGTTGTAAGTCGGAGACTACCTACGTTTAAGATTTGGCTGCTGCAGTTTCTGGGTTTTTCCACAGTAACAATGCCTCTCTGCTTCCTCCTAGCTCTTCATCTAAGTCCTCACTCGGGATTTTAACGGAAACAATTACTTATGAAAGAAGTCTTCCCTGACTGCCAAGGTAAGTTTAGACCTTCCTAGTATATTATATGGCCCAAATGGAATACCCTATATTTTTCTTTTGTGCCATTGTTCATAAATCACTTTCTCTCCGTTAGATCACAAATTTCATAAGCCAGTACAGACCACATTCGGAACACAGCGTGTAAGAGAATGAGTGCCGAGCAGAAATGATTTTTCAAGAAGTTATGGACTAAATGAATCAAGTGCAATTGCTTGTTTTAAAGCATGATGTTACTGATTGAGTGTTCAAGAGGCTCTGTTTGGTATTAAAATAAGCTGGAACTAATTAAATCAAACTAGCAAATCACCATGTAGTATTAGAAACAGTGCCTATGCATCATTAAGAATCAAGTTTGCTGCTGTGCAGAGCAGAGAATTTAATCAAGGATGCTGTATCCAAGGGAAGTTACTAGGTCTCTGTGCATACCACCTCCTCCTCTGCTCTTGAACTATTTCTGGTAATCTTATCCCTGCTATCAAAATCTGCCTCTAAGTTTACTTTCTTTTCAATGGCTTTCAACTCATATCTTGCTCTAGATCCTCTTTCCTGTTCTCCAACAGGTCTGTCCCACCCAGACGAACTCAAGATTCAGCTTTCCCGGACAGCTTTGTCACAGCATTTGATTACTAAGATTCTTGCCGCCTGACCATCTTACTTAGCACCTGCTTCCCTCCTATTAGCCACCTGTGCAGTAAGCTTTGGCATAAGTCGGGGGCTGGGTGAGGGGTAGGAGCAAGAGAAGAGACAATTTACTTTTGAAGAACCCCTAGCCTATTAAGGAGACAAAGAATAAACATGACAAGCAAAATAACCATAATTCCAAGTGAAGGTGACCCTGTGTACAACAGAACAAAACATGGCTCAGTCCTGTGCCATCCTCAGACTTTGATATGTTTGCACCTATTGTTGCGGCCACTTCATTAATCCCTTTTCTGGAGGGTCCTCCTTTTTTTGGTTGATCTTCTACATTGCCAAGCACAAATATCTTTTTGCAGGAATGGTCTCTCCTGATAACATGTCCAAAGTATGTGAGAAGTCTTATCATCATCATTTCTCTTTTTTAAATCATTTTATTAGGGGCTCATACAACTCTTATCACAATCCATACCTACATCAATTGTGTAAAGCACATTTGTACATTCATTGCCCTCATCATTCTCAAAATATCTGCTCTCCACCTAAGCCCCTGGCATCAGCTCCTCATTTTCCCCTTCCCTCCCTACTTCCCCCTCCCTCATGAACCCTTGATAATTTATAAATTATTATTTTGTCATATCTTGCCCTGTCCGACATCTACCTTCACCCACTTTACTGTTGTCCGTCCCCCAGGCAGGAGGTCACATGTAGATCCTTGTAATCGATTCCCCCTTACCAACTCATCCTCCCTCTACCCTCCCAGTATCGCCCCTCACAACCCTTGTCCTGAGGGATCATCTGTCCTGGATTCCCTGCATTTCCAGTTCCTGTTTGTACCAGTGTACATCCTCTGGTCTAGCCGGATTTGTAAGGTAGAATTGGGATCATGATAGTGGGGAGGAGGAAGCATTTAGGAGCTAGAGGAAAGTGGTATCATCATCATCACTTATAAGGCGCATTTGGCTATCTTTGTTCCAAGGCAGAGCTTTCTTCTTCTGGAAGCCCATGACACACTCGCTATTCTTCACCAACGCCATCATTCAAAAGCATCAACTCTCCTGTGATCTTCGCTATTGATTGTCAGCTTTCACATTCATATGAAGCGATTGGGTCAAGTTCACCTTAGCCCACAAAGCGTTATCTTTGCTCTTTAAAGAGGTCTTGTGTCCATAGCCCTACAGGGGACAACACTGGAGACACAGTGTGGGAATTGTGCCCGATCTGATCCCACCACACCGAGGCAAAGCACAAGGACACACAACAAAACAGTAAAGGGAACAGAGTAACGAAGTCCCCAGGGAATACCATAAATAGACTTTGGCCAGGGCCTCACACCCCAGCAGATACAACCGGAAAACTCTCCTAAAGGCCAACAAATAGTCATTGAACTAACTACAAGCTTTTCTTTCTTGTTGTTGTTGTGTTGTTTTTGTCATTGGCTTTTTGCTGTTGCTGTTTTGTTTTCTTTTGTTGCTTGGTTTTGCTCTGTCTTCTTTTTGTGCATGTTGTTATCTCTGCAGGACTGTCTAAATAAGATGGCCTGGATGAACAATCTGGAAGAGAAAACAACGGGACCAACAGTTCCGGGTGCACATGGGAGAGGGGGAGGTGGGGGAAAGGAAGTAGTGTTAACAAACCCAGGGACAAGGAAACAACAAGTGATACACATTGGTGGTGAGGATGGTGTAAGAGGGTGATCAAGGGTAATGTAACCAAGAGGAATTACTGAAACCCAAATGAAGGCTGAGCATGATAGCGGGACAAGAGGAAAGTAAAAGGAAATAGAGGAAAAAGCTAGGAGACAAAGGGCATGTATAGAGGTCTAAATAAAGGCATGTCCATATGTAAATATATGAGGATGGGGAAATAGATTTATGTGTATATATTTATAGGTTTAATAATAAGGTAGCAGATGGACATTGGGCCTCCACTCAAGGTGTGCTTCTTACGTGTGGGTTTTGTTGTTAGATGGCCACAATTTCCATATTTTAATGAAATACTTCAGCTATACAAAAACATTATGGAAATTATATAATTAATACTGTGTTCTCACCAGTAAACATTATCAGTAAAATCAAAACCCCTATGCACCCCTTCTCCCTAAGCTGTCTTCTCTTGTCCTCCCCCTGCACCCAGAGGTAGCTTAAATTTGGTGCTCCTCATTCCCATGTACGTCTCTGGATTTTATGTGCATATATGCACTCCAAATAATATGTAGTATTGCGAAGGAGTATTGAACTTTTTATTTAAGAAGCATTAAAATGTTTACAAGTGTTACAAAAATAGTACAAAGAATTAGCATACACTCTTATCCCAACTCCCCCTAATACTAACATCCTGCACCATCATGGTACAATCATAGGTGGAAATTCACATTGATAGAACAATATGAATTACTCTACAGACTGTACCCACTACTGTCCTTTCTCTAGTCTAGGCTAGAATCCAGAATGCTGCTTTACACTTCGTCGTGGTGTCTCTTTAGCCCCTCCCATCTGTGACCATCCTGTTTTTCCTTTCTTCATGCCCTAGACACTTTTGAAGATAAGAATTGCTTGTGTATGTTGTAGAATGTTCCTCAGTTTGTGTTTTGCTCGTGTTTTCTAATGGTTCAGTTTTGAGTTTGGCGGGGAAATGCCACAGAAGCTTTATGCCTTTGTCAGTGACTCATATCAGGGGGTGCATAATATCGGAATGACTTATTGCTAGTTACATTAATTTTGATCACTTAGTTAAGGTAATGACTGTCAGGTTTCTCACTGTGTATTTATTCTCTTTCTTTTTGTAAGCATAATATTGTGAGGGAATAAAATTGGAAACTTTGCAACTATAGTCTTCTATTTCTCCTTAAACTTTCATCTACTGATTTTTTGGTATGCCTTGCCCGTTGCAATTTATACTGTGGTATTCTCATATGATTTTCTAAATTTCTAGTTCCTTCTATATCATTTGAAATTCTTTTGTAGCAAAGTTACAAAATGTGTCCCTTCTTTCTAAATTATTTATTCAATCATTTATTTATATCAGTAAGGACTCAGTGATGTTTATTTCATCCTCTGTATTGTAACCTAATATTATTGTCATTACTTTTTGCTCAAATTACTCCCCTGTTGACCACTGGAGCTCTGTTGGATTGGCTGCTATATTTTGGGGGCTTGTCCCCACCTTGACACTATATAATGTTCCAGGCTCAATCTTATCTTTTCCCGTCCGTATCCCTGGAACCAATCCCTTCTCCAAAGAGCCGTGGTTCTTTTTTCTGGAGAATGATGTTTAGAAATAAGCTGGACATACTAGACTGCATACAGAGCTAGGAAACATTTGTATGTATATTAGCTTACATCTATGAGGGTGCTTCAAAAAAGTTCATGGAAAGTACGATTGAAGGACAATGGAATTATTCCATGAATTTTTGAAGCAACCTTATTCATACATATAAAATTGTATTTCTATATATATGTGCATCTAAATTTAAAGCCGTGAATTCATACTTATACCTTCCTTCTTTTCTAACACGATTTCATGTTATACATATCTTTCAACAACTTTATTTTTTGTTTGACATTTAGACATGTTGATATCTGTAGTTCTTACTTGTTCATTTTAATTAATGTATTAAGAGTAGTCTTTTGTGTGACTCATTTTTCTTTTTCTAAGTACCAACTGTGAAGACTATTGCTAATTGCTTATAAGAGGTAGGCAGTTTCCTAAAGAAAAAGGAAAGAAAGTCCACTGCCCATCCTACACCTTGAAGACATTATAATGTTTGAGCTCATGTGGTGACTCTCTTTTGAGAAGGAAAGTCTGTATCCCACTCTGTTCCTCTGTGCACAGTTCTTTGTGAGTGATATTCATATCAAGCTAGTGAATCATCTTTTAGTTTCTTTTTTGTCCTAGTGTTTTTTTTCTTTTTTTATTACTTCATTTCTAATTGGCTTGACAATAGTTGTTCTTTGTGGTTACCTACTTTAGGGATCACTTCATAATCCCGTAATAGCCCATGATTTTTCCATTTAAACAGTCAGCTCTTTTTCAAATTAATTATGAATTACCTAAATTTAGACCTTGTTTAACAAATGAATTAAGTAAACCACTAAATCTAGTATACACTAGAAAATTAGGTGGTTGTGGTAGTTAAATAATTTCATGTCAACTTGATAAATAAGCATAGGGGTAGAGTCTAGCCTGTTAATCAGGTCACAGCCTGATGATGATGCCTTCTTGTGGGCGTAGCCTTCTCATGAGGATTCTGGAAACTTCCTCTCTTTCTCCTCGGAGGTGGATCACGCTCTCTACTTCACTTTCTTGCTGAGGAACCACACTCAGAGAGCTGGTGGAGCCAGCACTGAGATGCTCCTGCCAGCATTGGATCACAAGACTTTCCACCCACCATTTTCTGATCTTCCTGCATTAGGCATCATTACATATGCTGTGTAAATCCGAAGAGGAATTTATGGACTAGTACCTGGCATATGGGTTAATATCAGACTTATGGATTTGATATGGACTGGGCTGGGATGTTTTCTCAATATACAATTGCTCTTTGATATAAAGCTGTCTCTTACACACATATGAGTATCTCTAGACTTGTTTCTCTAGTCAATCTGGACTAACACAGTGCTATAGCTTCATGTTTCAAAACACCAATAATATAACAGCTTGTTTTATTTTAATTTACCACTTTATCTAAAAATTTACCACCTGATTCCAAGTAAAATCCATAGTCACCACAGCTGATGAGTGTAGATAAGAGACATTTCTAAATGGAAAATCAACCAGGCTTTTTTTCAGGTTTGGGAGTCCACTTGTCAACTGCATTTTAATCATCTTCATTCCTCAGTGGGAATGGCATGAGAGCGAAGACAAGACTGATTGGGTTCTGAGTTCCAAGCTAAGTCTTACACAAAGATGTTTAGTGGGTAGTTATTGGATGGATGGGTGGATCAGTGCATCAGTGGGTGGATGAATGGACAGTGCATCAGTGGGTGGATGAATGGATGGGTGGATGGGTGGATAGGTGAGTGGATGGATGGATGGGTGGATGGGTGAGTGGATGGATGGATGGGTGGATGGGTGAGTGGATGGATGGATGGGTGGATGGGTGAGTGGATGGATGGATGGATGGATGGATGGATGGATGGATGGATGGGTGAGTGGATGGATGGATGGATGGGTGGAGAAGGCAAAATTTCCTCACACTCTCAAATCAGAAAGGTTTCATAGAAGATATAAAATCTGGAAGGTCATTTAAAAGATAGCTAAGACTTGAAAGGATTAAATAGGAAGGCATTTGCCAATTTGATTTTCTTCCTCCCACCATCATTTGAAGTGCCCAGAGGCCCCATAGACATTAGTCTATAGTGACAAAGCAGTTTCCAGTTAATGAGTTCATCCTGGGACTAGATCTATGTTTTTAGTTGCATCAGACTATACTGCAGAGGAGAAAGTCTGGATTGAAAATGAAGAAATCTGAATTCCAGTCCTAGTTGTGCCATTAGTTGTAACCTTGGGCAAGTAACATCTCCTCTCTTAACAGGCAGCTGATAATGTATACCATGATAGCACTGGATTCGAGGAGCTCAGAGGGACACTCCTACTTTAAACCACCGTGGAACAGGAGATTCTAATCATTGGATACCTCATCACAGAAACATACCAAGCCACTTTCCCGATCTAACCTGGGAAAGGATCTGAAAGGTCATCATCATAGCCCAACCTTGCTCAAGAACTTGAAGTCCCGCTACAACCCCACAACAGGGGTTCAGATGAGGTTTATATAAATCTTCTTGGTGTATATATAGAAAGTAAAAATTGCCTGCTTCCTCATTCATAAATCCAATCAGAGCAGCATAACCCCAAAAACACAAACTAACTACCTTCAAGTCAATTCTGACTCAGAGTGAACCTATAGGTGGAGTAGAACTATCCCTTTGGGTTTGCAAAGCTGTAAATCTTTACAGTAACAGAAAGTCTAATGCTTCTCCTACAGAGCTGCTGGTGGATTCGAATGGCTGACCTTGTGGCTAAGAGCCCAACATGTAGGCCAATACGCCACCAGAGCTTCTCAGGGGAGAAAGGATTCATCGTCATCTCATTGCACAGTCTAGAAAATGAAACCCAGTGAACAGGTGAGCCTTACCTGAGGGCACTCAACAAATTACAGGCAAATCAAAAATTCGACAGCACCTGGTGATGCAGAGGGTTAAGCATTTGGGCTGCTAACTCTAAGGTTGGTGGTCAGATCCACCAGCTACTCCCAGGGGCAAAGGTCAAACTGTCTGCTCCTGTGAAGACTTAGAGCCTTAGAAACCCAGTGGGGCAGGTTCCACTTTGTATCATGGGACCACTCTGAACTGGAATCCACTCGATGGCAATAAGGTTTTTATTGTAATGCTATCAAGAGAGGTTCGTCCTGCTTCAATTACTGAAACAGAGATGAAGAAAGAATTCTTTCTTCAAATAGACAAAGCAAGTTATTCATAAGAAGAAAAACTAAATCAGATTGACGGAATTTTTCATAAAGTTTACGGAATCTGAAAGGCAAGTAAATTCATGCCTATCATACCCAGCTATGTTATATTTAGAAAAAATACAACAGGCAGAGATTATAAAAATCGAAAGACTTCAAGGACTCTATCTTTCTTCTTGGGGGAAAAAAAACCTACTCCACAATGAAACCCAGCTAATTAAGACATGAAATTAAATAAAGCAGCTGTTATAAAAGATTTGTAGTAAACGTTGAGTTTGTCTAAATCTAGTGCTAAGCCTTAACAAGTGACAGAATTATAGTTGCAAAAATAAATGTAAACATTATGAACCATGGTGAATGAAAAATAATGAATAACCAAAATTAGTAATTAAGAAAGAGGCGGTAGAAGTAATAAAAATACTGATTCTTCACCTTGGTAAGCAATAGTCACCAATGTTTTCTAAAATGTGTAGCTTTTAAAAATAATGATTCTACCTTATTATTTTCATATACTCTTATAGCTCTAGTATTCATCTATCTCTGGTTACTTTTATTTCTGTAAAATTCAATAATATTTTCATTAAGTATTTTAATTTAAAAGACATGATTCTATTAAAATTATTTCTATATATCTATAATGCTGTATAAATGTTTATAGAGATTTCCAGAATGATATTCACTATATGTGAAAGATGTTTTTTTCAAAGTTTGAATTAAGGGGGTATCCATTTACTTTTCTTTGTGTTTTCTCTATAAAATTTGAAATTTTTATGAACATATAATTTTTTAGTTTTTTTATTTATCAGCTTATTGGGGGCTCTTACAAATCTTATTAACAATCCATCATTCAATTGTATTAAGACACTTGTACATATGTTGCCATCAACATTTCCAAAACATTTTCTTTCTACTGAAGCCCTTGGTTTCTGCTCCTATTTTTTCTCTTCCCTCCTCCCCTCTCATACCCCCGTGAATCCTTGATAAGTTATATATTATTGTTATTTTGTATCTTACACTGTTCATTGTCTCCCTTGACCCACATTTCTGTTATTCATCCCCTTTGGGGAACATACAATTTTTTAAAGCACAATGAAGTTATTACTCTAAAGAGAGAGAATTGAAGTTTTATTGTGAGGAAATATTCCCTGACTTTTGAGAGGCAGACTTCATTAACAATCATGTTCCATTCAGTCAGGCCAAGCACTGTCTATACAGTAACTTTAAGACTGAGCACAACTCTAAAAGCTAGGCATGGTCATTCCCAATTTAAGGATGAGACTCAGTGTTCTTTGTTCAAAATCACATATCCTAAAAGGGTCCAAAACAAGAAATCAACTCAGACTTCTGAATTCTTTCTACTGAACCACTGGTATACCCACATAGTCAGAGAAGGCAATTAATGTCATTATAATTAAACTTCTACTTTGGAAATCTGTAATCTTGGCTTAGTCTCTGGATACTTGATGACACACAGGGAGACATACCCTGGAAATAATGTTGCCCTAAAAGAAAATCCATTGTCATCTAGCTCAGAAGCAACAAAGCCCACAGAGAAGAAGCACATGGCCTAAGCGAATACAAGGTGTTGAATGGACCAGGTAGCAGACATCAAGGAACAAAAACAATCATTGCGTGATCACCTTCCTCACATAAACGCTGAAGACAAATGTGTGCATAAGCAAGTGTGGTGAAGAAGGCTGATGGTGCCCGGCTACTGAGAGATATAGTGTCTGGGGACTTAAAGGCTTGAAAGTAAACAAGTGGCCATCTAGCTTAGAAGCAACAAAGCCCACACGGAAGCAGCACACCAACATGTGTGATTGTGAAGGGCAGAGGAGACCAGGTCTCAAACAACAAAGGCGGGGTGGTGGTGGGAATCACATCACCGTGAATGAGGGGGAGTGCGTGATGGGGACCCAATGCCCATCTGTAGACAGCTGGACATCCCTTCCAGAGGGGCAGTGGGGAGGAGATGAGTCACTCAGGGTTCAGTGCAGCAACAATGAGACTCAAAACCTTCCTGTAGTTCTTGAACACTTCCTCCCCTCCCAATTATCATGACCCCAATTCTACCTTGCGGACCTGGTCAGACCAGAGGATGTACAGCGGTGCAGTAGGGATCTGGAAACACAGGGAATCTAGGACGGATGAACCCCTCAGGACCAGCGGTGGGAGTGGTGACACTGGGAGGGAAGGGGGTGTAGAAAGGGAGACCCAATCTTGGAGATCTATGTGTAACCTCCTCTCTGGGAGATAGGCAATGGGAAGGTGGGTGAGGGGAGACGCCAGGCAGTGTAAGATAAGATAAAAGAATTATTTATAAACTATTAAGGGTGCAGGGAGAAGGGAAAAGAGGGGAGGGAGGGGGCGGGGAAAAAAAAAGGAAACCGAACTGATTCCAGGAACCCAAGTGGAAGGCGAATTTTGAGAATGATGAGGGCAACAAATGTATAAGGGTGCTTTGCTCAATTGATGTATGTATGGAGTGTGATAAGAGTTGTATGAGCCCCAATAAAAAATGTATTAATTAAAAAAAGAAAATCCATTGTTTCATAAATGAAATTAACCATCTGTACAATATGAAAATCCCATCTGTAAAATTATGTCGAAGGAGTTTAGGAACACTCAAAGTTCCAGCTAAGATGAGCTGGGAGTAGCCTCAACGCCATCGATCTGGAAACTGAAGGCAATTTAGTCAACAGAAATGGCATCCATTGTTGGCAGTTACCATTGGGTCGACGGTGACTCTTGGCAACACCAGAGGTGCAGGCGGAGTGGAAGTGTGGTCCACGGTGTTTTCAAGGTTGTGACTTTTCGGAATCCAAGCCAAGGAGTCTCTGAGTGGATTCTAGCAGCCAACCTTTTGAGTCCCGGTTTATATCACCCAGGGACTTCTACAATAATTGTAATATCGCCGATCTGGAAAAAGCTGTGTGAACAGAAGGGGCGGGACCTTGACCAACCATGAGCACTTAAGTCGGAATTATCACCAAGGCGTCTTTCCATACACTGTCCACAGGCAAGAAATCTTAACAAAACAATGCAAATATCACAATTTCCTTAGCTAGGTCTAGAGCGTTGCCCTTTGTTACATGTTAGAATAATTTCTCAGCAGCTTTTGAAAGAATATTCCTACCAAGACCTTGCTACCATTCTCCAAGTGAATCAGAATCCCAAGTGTGTTTGTCTGGGTACACTAGAGAAACAAATCCATGGACACACATATGTATATGAGGAAGAGGCTTATATACAAGAGCAATTGTACATTAAGAAAACATCCCAACTCAGTCCAGTCCATGGCCATAAGTCTGATATTAGCCCATATGTCCAATACCAATCACAAAACACATACAATGAAGCCAAATGCAGGATGATCACAAGCCAGTGAGTAGAAAGTCTGTGGATCCAGTGGCGTTGTAAACATCTCAGCGCTGGCAGGGGTCTCTCTGTGGCTTCTCCAGCTTCCTAGGTCTGGTTGCATCCATGTGACTTGTCCAGCTCAGGGCACTAGGGTAGTTCCATACGTCTTGTCAGCTGCAATGTCTCTCAGGGAATCGCAGAGATGGAGGTGTCTCCCACCTCCAAGGAGGAAGTACCGGATTTCCCAGAATTCTCCAGAGAAGGCCATGCCCACACAGAGGCCTCATTGGCTATGATCTGATTGACAGGCTAGACTCTGTCCCTCCACACTTACTCCTTAAATTGACAATTATATAACTACCATACCAGGGAATGAGACGTAGGCATAAGGACAATCTCCCTAGGGGATTCTAACGTACAACCAGGGTTGAGGCATACAGCTGCAGTCAGCAGAGGTCTTAACATCACTGCTAGAGAGAGGCTCCTTTTCAGACTGACTCACGAGTTACTGACGGAGCAGGTCACCTTCTGCTAGTGGGTTTCCCATGTGACTTGCTCACTGAGAGAGAGAGAGAGAGAGAGAGAGAGAGAGAGAGAGAGAATGAAAATCCACCAATCTTCTGTTGTGAGCTCTGGTTTGCTTTGAAAATTAAATTAGCTTTGCAAATAATACTTTCTTCTTGGAAATTAATAAATGGATTTCTGGCTTATGCAACAGTTGCAGGGAGCTTTTAAAACGTGAGTCTGAAGATATGTCTCATCTGAGAGATGTATTCATTATTTGTGTATACCACAAAAATCAGGTGACCACGTAACACCAGCCTGTGGCAATAGTACTAGTGCCAGGGGACCTTTGCCATGAGCCCTCCTTAAGGCCTTTAACTCCCACAGTCAGGTTGGAAACTCCTTAGGGCACAGTTACGGCTTCTCTTTTTTTAATCTCCTGCCCTTAGACTCTCACAAGGCAATGCCGTTCTAGAAACTTCCTAAGTGACTGGAAATAGAAATACAGAAATGAATGCTTTAGTTCATATGGCAGTAATGTTTCTGCCTTGTAGGGACTTTTGCCCAGTCCTTGTCAGATAAATCAGTAGGCTGGCTTACTTGGCCGGTAGTATCCACAACATTCTCAGACGGGTTTAGTGGTGATTTGGGTTGTAGGCTGGCTACTCACTGCGTAGCCTCTCTCATGTCTGCCTCCTTTCTAATCTTTCCTTGTGATTCTGGGGAAACCTCAGTGTCTTTTTAATGAATTCCTTTTCTGTTGAAACCAGCGAGGGTTGGTTTCTGTTGCTTACTACTGAGAGCCCTGACTGGATTCAGTGACTAAATCAATGGATGAATAAATTAAATCCTATTTGGTCACAAAACAGGCAAGACTACTATACGCATATTGAGCGAGACAAGAAGCGTAGAGATGTGAAGTCAAGCACGACCTTCAGGAAGGAATGGCCTTGGAGCTGCACAGCGGAAGGCAGGAAGGGAAGTCTGCAGGACTTCCCTAAGCCCAGTGTAACGTTTCTGTGGCCTTCAGAACTGAAGGTCAAGGTCTAGGCGCAGGCTACAACGCTTGCATTAGCAATAACGGAGTGATCAGGATTTAGGCAGCAAAGATCTAGATTCAATATCTCAACCCATCACTAGCCTGATATCTGACTCTGGGGAAATCACTTAAGTTTGAGTTTCAGTTTTCTCATCTATGAAATGAAGATGAAAACATTATATTCATGAATTTTTTAGGTTTCAATTAAGTAAGGTATCCTATCTGCTGCAAAAGACCTCTTTAAAATGTCAAATAACAAGCTGATATGAGGGGCTCAAGTGGAAAGAAAATGTTTTGAGAATGATGATGGCAACAAATGTACAGATGTGCTTGACACAATGGATGGATGTATGGATTGTGGTAAGAGTTGTACGAGACCCCAATGAAATTATTAAAAAAAGAAAATGATGACAATATATGTATAAATATTCTTGATACAATTGATGTATGGATTTTTATAAGAGCTGTAAGAGCCCCCGATAAAATTATTTTTTAATAAATAATAATTTTTTTAATTATCAAGGATTTGTGAGGATGGGAGGGTGGGAGAGGGAGGGAAAAAATCGGAGCGGATACCAAGGGCTCAAATAGAAAGAAACTGTTTTTGAAATGATGATGACAGCAGATGTATAAATGTGCTTGATACAATTGATGTATAGAATGTTATAAGAGCTGTAAGAGCCTCCAATAAAGTGATTTATTTAAATTTTAAAAAAAGTCAAAGAACAAATATGTCAATGTGAGGAACAAAGGTGAGCCTGATATGCATGTGAAAGCTGGATCGTGAAGAAGGAAGACCGTGGAAGAAGGGATAGTGAACTATGTGCTCCCAAAGAACATTGACACTCCCAAGGATGGCCAGAAGGACCAGCACATCTTCCTCGGAGGAAGCATGCTCCTCAGAAATGAGGTTGGCAAGACTTCATCTCACGGATTTTGGACATGTTGTCAGGAGGGACTAGTCCCCAGAAATGGGTATCATGCTTGGTAAAGTCAGGGTTCAGAGGAAAAAAGGAAACCCCTCTTTTTCCAGGAGATGGATCGAGATAGTGGCTACAGTAATGGGCTCCAACTGGGCTGTGTGTTGGTCTGATTCACTCTGAGTCAGAACCAGATCAAAGGCACCTAACAGATCAAGCACCTCATAAAATGGTGCTCCTCTTTCTCCTCTAGGACAGAGGAAGAGATAGTGGGGAACTGGCGAGGATTAACTGCTTCTTTTTAAAATTATTTTATTGGGGGCTCTTACAGCTCTTATAACAATCCCTATATCAATCGTATCAAGCACATTTGTACATATGTTGCCATTTCTGTGTGAGCCCTTAGTATTAGCTTCTGTTTCCCTCCCCCCCTCGCGAATCCTTGATAAATTATAAATTAGTATTTTCATATCTTACACCAACTGCTGTCTCTCTTCACCCACGTTTCTGTTGTTCTTCCTCTTTGGGAGGGGGGTGTACATCGATCAATGCGAGCGATTCCCCTTCTCCACCCCACCATTCCCCTACCCTCTTGGTATCACTACTCCCATTGCTGTTCCTGAAGGGTGTATCTGTCCTGCATTCTGTGTGTCACAAGCTCTTGTCTGTACCTGTATACATGCTCCAGTCTAGCTGGATTTATAAGGTAGAACTGCAGTCATGATAGAGGGAGCTGAGCAAACCTCAAGGAAGCAGAGGAATATTGTGCGTTGTCTTGGTACTATACTGCACCCTGGCTGACTCATCCCTTCCTTGTGACCCTTCTGTGAGGGGCTGTCTAATTGTCTACAGATGGGCTTTGGGTCTCCACTCCAACCTCCCTCATTCTCAACAATACGATTATTTGTTTTGGGTCTTCTAATACCTTTTACCTGAACCTTTTGACACCTCGTGATCACACAGGCTGGTATATTTCTTCCATGTGGGCCTTGTTGCTTACCTGCTAGATGTCTGCTTGTTTAACTTCAAGCCTTTAAGACCCCAAAACACTATATTTTTTAATAGCCAGGCACCATCAGCTTACTTCACCACATTTGCTTATGCACTCATTTTGTCTTCAGCAATCGTGTCAGGAGGGTGAGCTTCACAGAATGCCAAGTTGTTAGAACAAAGTGTTCTTGCGTTGAGGGGAGGCTGAGTAGAGGCCCAAAGTCCATCCACTTCCTCAATATATTGCCATATAAATATATGTACACAGGCCAATACCTCTATTTTTATTAATTAATATATTTACATATGTGCACAACTATGTTTCTACCTCTATCAGTGGTCTTGCTTCCTAGAGCCTTCCTCTGTTTCCTTTTACCTGCCTCCTGCCCCACTATCATGCTCACCCTTCATTTGCCTCTTCGAAATTACTCTAGGCTAGATTGCTGTTGCTCCAACACCATTAGGGTCCCTGTGCGCCCCCTCTCACGGTTGATTTTAATTCCCTAGTTGTTCCCTTGTCCATGGCATTGTTTGCTGACCACTCTTCCCCCTGCCTCCTCCTCCCTCCAAGTCCCCCTGGAACTGTTGCTTTCTCCTTGGGTTTGCTTCTCATGCCTGTCTTATGTAGGCAGACCAAACAGCAAGAATGAAGATTGACTTCTTGGTTCAATGCACAATGTTCTGGACTTGTGTTTTGGGTGGCAAGGAGCTCTGATTCAACAAGCAGACATGGCAGCCAGAGTTCAGTTGCAAGTGATCTGATAAGAGTCTGATAAGAAGAACATTTGTGGTTTGGGCTATCACAGCTGCATGTGAGCCGGTGACTGAAATAAAGAGCAAGATCTTCTACCCAGGTTAGGATCCGTAGGATTTAAGCAGATTGACAACCATAAGACATGTGTACTGGGTAGGAGACTTGCAGCTGAAGACCAGCTATATGAACAGAGCCAAGGTTCGTGCCTGGAGCATAGAAAACCAAGTCTCCTTCTCAGCCCCACGTGGTAGATGGTAAGGCAGCCTGCCCTCTGTTAGCTGGGGTGGGTTCGGCAACTGCTTGGAGCTAAGCATTTAGTTCATGGGTATAACGCTAATAGAGGCTACCATTTATGAGTAATTACTATGCGTCAGGACAGCAACCCTTAAAGGTGGGAACTGTTACTTAAAAAAAAAAATCAGAGGACCTGATGCAAAGGGCTTAAGTGGAGAGCAAATGCTTTGAAAATGATGAGGGCAAAGAATGTACAGATGTGCTTTATACAATTGATGTATGTATATTTATGGATTGTGGTAAGAGTTGTATGAGCCCCTAATAAAATGTAAATAAATAAATAAATAAAACAAAAAAAATCTTTTACAGAAAAAGAAACTTGAGTTCCAGAGAGGTGAAGTAACTTGTCCAAAACTATACAGTTAATTAAAGGAAAGGTTAGGTGCTTGACAAAGTGCAAAGCTTGCCTGCCGAAGAAGGGGTTTTAATTGTTGACAATGCCAAGAGATTGCTTAGAAGAAATCTTCTGATATTATAACAGACCCCTTTACGAGCACCTCAATATGGGGCCCCGGTTCAAGTCTGTGATGCTTCTACCAGGAACCCATATAAGAGAGGGCAGCTCTGTTGAGTCTTTTCCACAGGAAACAGCTGCCCAAAGATTTCAAGGGCTGCAGTGTCCCAAGAGGGAGGGAGAAACGGCGAGACCAATCACAAGCAGGGTGGTAAGTCCAGGTACCAGGTGGACAGAAACAGAGAAAACCCAGGCTTCCTGCTTGCCGCTCCCTCTGGAAGCGGGCTCTGGCAAAATAAACTCTTTCCAAGACTCGGGTTCCCAGGTTCGTGATCTGGTTTTCTTCTAATAGGAAGTGAGCTGTCACTCACTCAGGGACTGTGGGGGTGGGGGGGCGGGTTGCCAGTTCCACAAAGTGTAGACAAGCAGGTTCAGGCATATTTTTACCATCAAGAGACCCAGGCTTGATTCTTGGGTCGATCACAGTCTCACCACAGGACGGGCATTCTTTTGTTTGAGTGTTTATAAGATAACCCATTTTTTAAAATGAGTATTTTTTAAATCCCTTTGTTTCAAGAAACTGACATAATAGAAAGAAAACTTGAACTCCTGCCAAGAGAAGGTTTTCTGAGCCTTCCTTGCCTCAGATCAGCAGTACTTTAAGGTTTCTCAGTAAATGAAGGGACCGGCCCCAAAAAGAAAATTGCTACCAGGAAAGAAGGATTTTTATTAATGGGATCCCTCTGAGTGGAATTAGAGTCTGTAATCACCCTGAATGTTATTATGCAGACGCATTGTTCCTTACAGTTCTACTCCCCACGTCGTTACTGTGAACTACTCCTCATGTGCCAGGTACAGTGTTGGTGACTAGGAGGAGCCGGGGGACGAGGCCATCCTGATCCTTGTATCCCAGAGGAGAGAAACAGATGGTACAAAAGGAGGAAGATCTGAGAGGGACTGAGCATTGACCACTTGGCTGATGAGTTCCAAAATGGAATTTGAGGCCCCTGGGTGGGAGGGAAGCTCTTTTTTGTGTGTGGTGTCTGTGTGGGGGGAGGAGGGGCGGGGGTGCTCCTTCATCTAGGCTTCCAAGACAAGCATATTTCCCCCAGCGTTTCTCTCCTGTGTCTTCACTTCAGCCGCGGTCATACTGCTCACCCAACTGTCACTCAACTGAAATTTCCCAGGTGTCATGTAGGGTGCTAGGCACGTGTACTGATTGCACCCCTCCAGGCGATCCTGTTGGGGATGGGATTACTGTTCCACTTGACCACGTGGAGACTGAAGGCAAGAGATTGGTAATTTACTCTAGGTTGCATAGCGTGGTTCAACTGAGATGCGCCTTCGGTCTGTGAAAGCCTGAGCACTCGCTACTGTACTTAAAAGCTGTGATATTTCTTAGGTGAATTCGATAGGATCCTTCTCCTTACGCAAGTCATCGTTCAGTGGGGGAGAAGGATATGTCCGCAGTTGCTTCATTTAGTCCTTCAACCACATGTATTGTACACCTGTTATGTGCTAGCTGCTGTCACAAAGCGGAATCAGAATAGCTCTCTGCTTTTGTGGTCCTTTAGGGAGCAGACAAGTACACAGGATATTACAATCCAGATACATGAAAATATAATACGATAAAGCGTCTTAGAAAAACAGGAAAGGGAGGTCTCCATTTTTGAGCGGAGACTTAAATAGTTGAGTAGGTGGGAATTTACGTGGACGAGCTGCTTCCAGTTGGCCGGATGCATCCAGCTCCCGGCTGAGCCTTCTTTGCATGTGCTGCTCCTCTAACTGCATCCGTGGTCCTCTTCCCCCTCCCTGCCCTGGCGAACACCCCTGATCCTTCTGCTACCAATTTCCGAAAGTGGACACTTTGTCCTGGAAGCCTCCCTGAGCACGTCCTTGCTGCAGCCCCTGGGCAGACCTCGGACGTCTGGGCACCATCACGTTTTCCCATCGACATGTGTCCATGTGCAGAGGTTGACGGAGAAGGTCAGAGGGTTGGACCATCGTGTGCACAGCTCACAAGCAATGAAAGAAGTGTCATTTCACCCAGAAAACTAGGCTCTATCACAGTCCCTCTGTCTCTACTGGACTTTTCCTCAAAATCTCCCCTTGGCCTCTGAGTCAAATGACCACCGCTTCGTTGTGCCTTTCTGTGGTTAGTGAGTCAGCCAGAGAGTCTCTGGAGGTCCTGATATTGCTGTCTCAGTATCAGAGCCCAGCAATTGGAGCTCCAGATCCTGAACAGCAGATACCACGTTGGAGAGAACCTTCAAGGTCACCGCTTCCTCCAAGGGAGGTGGGTCTGTCCTCCAGTCTCCCAACATCCAGGCACAAGGTTGTTGCTGGAGCACCTAATTCCGTGAAGGCTTTGATGGGACGCATGGTGACATCAAGTACTATCCAGCTGAGACTTCGACACCTGGATGGGCCATGAGTAAGCCAGATTCAACTGGACCAGAAGCAAAACACTAGAAAGCGGTTTTGGAACCAGACAAACCTGTATTCGGCTCCGCATGCACTTCAGTTGCTACAGGACGAAGGTGGGGCAAGTTATTTGCCTTCTCTAAACCTGTTCCTTCAACGGAGAGCCCCTGAGGTTTTTGCAGCAGGGGAGGGCAGCAATCTGGTGCATATTTTAGCAAACTGTCTCCTGCAGCTGTGTGGGGGATGGGCTGGAGGGGAGAAACCAGAGGCAGCTCAGAGGCTGCTGAATAGAAGTGTTTCCAATTACCAGGCAGGCTAGTCTCTGCAGCACACTCTCCACCGTGACCCCTCAGCCAACCTCATGCTGTTGCCTAGCAACTCACCTGCATCACCCGGGGATCTGAAGCTGGGGCCCCACCGAGGATGGGGAAATGACCAGTTTAATCACAAAGTCCTAGGGGAATCCGGTATCGGTTCATTCCCCAAACACTCAATGGGTTCCCACCAAGGGCTAGGCCCCTGGCTCTGCTCAGTACTGGGGGGTGGGGGGTGGGGCTGCTCAGAGATGAAGCAAACACAGCTTCTTTTCTTAAAAAAAAACAAACAAACAACCTGACAATGTAGTAGGTTGGACAGATTTCCTTTCTCTCTCCCTATTTTATTGTGGTAAGAGGGTGGATGATGGTTTCACTCCTTCAAGGAGTGAAGTTCTTAAGCGCCCATCAACAGTAGACTGGACAAATAAGTTGTAGAATGCTCACCCAATTTAATAACAGACACGCAGCATGAGAATGAAAAAAATCAATGGGTACACGCAAAATGCAGACTACTGATGAACAAAAAATGATGAGTGGACCAAGTCAAACAGGAAGAAGTGGATTCTGTGCCTTTCCTTCACAAGTTTACAATAATGGACTAAACTGATCAATGCTGTCAGACATCAGGCTGAGAGTGTGAGAGGTAGAAACTACGAGAAAGAGGCACAGGGCTTCTGAGACTTGGCAATGCTTTTTATGGGTTGAGGGCAGGTTAGATGGTTGTGCTCAGTTTGCAAAAATGTTTCAAGTATACATGCTCATGATAGATTTACTGTGTGCATAAATTGCAGCAATAAAAACGTTTATTAAAAGAAATATTTCTTGACTACCTACCCTGTGTACAAAGCACGGTGTACAATGCAAACAGACCCTTGCGAAACTTATGACATAACAGGGTGACTGCACCGAAATCTGGGGAGCACAGGGAAAGGATTTCCCCACCTATGGCACCCCTCCTGTGGCAAAGGGAATGAAGCTAGAATCCCCCAGAGAAGAGGATTCGGAATGCAGGCAGAATCTACAAGGCAGAGGAGAGGAGGCAACAGAGCCAGGAAGGTTGGAGGGGTACATAGGACCCACATTATGCAGGCGGGGATAGCAATCCCCCAGGGAGGTGACAGCAGGAGCTGTGGGGGACAGGCCTGTTCTGCCCACTCTCACGGGGGTTCTTCCTTTGACAGGACCACTGTTCCATCATTCTCTGCTAGTGGGTCGTCTTAGTTTTCCCCATACACAGTTTGCTACCTACTCGTGCTTTACGTAATAACGAAATGGCCGTGTCAGACCATGTTGGAAATACTTCATAGGTTTTCGTTTATTTAATTTACCAATCACATAGTGAAGTAGGTGCTCTTGTCATTCCCATTCTACAGATGAGGAACTAGAAGCTCAAAAAGGCTCATTATCTTGCTTGAGACGCCACAGTACAGGGCAGACAGCTTCAGCGGCGGTGTGCTTGACTACTGTGCTACACAGCTGGGGCAGGGAGGGCAGTGAAATAAAAGATAAACATGATGAAATGTCTTGTTTAACACGGATTATTCTGGCAGCTCTGTGGACAAGGGATTGGTAAGGCAATGGCGAAGGCAGGTCTCCAAGTTGTTTCCAGGCATTAGGGAAGCAGTCTCGTCCCCAGTGAACCTGGTTCCTAATAAGAATTTGAAGGTCCAGTTCAGTTTTCCTCCGTTGAATCAAAACTCACCTATTAAGTCCCTGACCAAAATGTTCAGTAAAGCACCCAGGCACCACCCATTTCTTCTAGTCTCCTGGAGTCCACGGAGGCCATTGAAAATGCCCCCAGGGTCTTAAAGGCTTGAAGATAAACAAGCGGCCATCTAGCTCAGAAGCAACAAAGTCCACATGGAAGAACACACCAGCCTGTGTGATCGAGTGGTCCCAAAGGGATCAGTTACCAGGCATCAAAGAACAAAAAATCATATCATTGACTGCACACCTCCATGATAGGATCGCTGAAGACAAATGGGTGCATAAGCAAATGTGGTGAAGAAAGCTGATGGTGCCGGCTATCAAAAGCGATAGTGTCTGGGGTCTTAAAGGCTTGAAGATGAACAAGCGGCCATCTAGCTCAGAAGCAAAAAAGCCCACATGGAAGAAGCACACCGGCCAGCGCGATCACGAGGTGCCAAGGGACCAGGTATAAGGCATCATGCAAAAAAAAAAAAAAGATATAAGTGTGTGTATGTGTATATGTGTGTATATGTATATATGTATATATATACCATTTTAAATGAAGGGGGAAGTGCAGAGTGGAGACCCGAGGCCCAAGTGTCGGCCAATGGAGATCCCCTCATAGAGGGGTTTAGGAGAGGAGATGGGTTAATTAGGGTGCGAGGTAGTACCGATGAAGAACACAGCTTTCCCCCAGATCCTGGATGCTTCCTCCCCCCAACTACCATGATCCGAATTCTACCTTGCAGGGCTGGATAGGACAGAGGCTGTACACTGGTACATATGAGGGCTGGAGGTACAGGGAATCCAGGGTGGATGATACCTTCAGGACCAAGGGTGTGAGGGACGATGCTGGGAGAGTGGAGGGTGAGTGGGTTGGAAAGGGGGAACTGATTACAAGGATCCACATGTGACCTCTTCCCTGGGAGAGGGACAGCAGAGAAGGGGGGAAGGGAGACTCCGGATAGGGCAAGATATGACAAAATAACGATGTATAAATTACCAAGGGCACATGAGGGAGGGGGGAAAGGGGAGGGAGGGGGAAAAAAAAGAGGACCTGATGCAAGGGGCTTAAGTGGAGAGCAAATGCCTTGAGAATGATTGGGGCAGGGAATGTATGGATGTGCTTTATACAATTGATGTATGTATATGTATGGATGGCGATAAGAGTTGTATGAGTCCCTAATAAAATGTAAAAAAAGAAAAGAGGAGAAAAAAATGATTAGGGCAAAGACTGTACAGATGTGCTTTATACAACTGATGTATGTATATGTATGAACTGTGATAAGAATTGTATGAGCCCCAATAAATTGTTAAAAAAAAAAAAAAAAGAAAGAAAATGCCCCCAGGAAGTAAGTCACCTGGAAACTCACCAATAATTGAGCCCAAGAAAGAATGTTTGCCTTGAGCGTTGCACTTGTTAAAAGAATTCTTGATATAAGATAAAAATGACAACAGTAAGTCTAAGCACAGACAAGCATTAAAAGGGTTCGAGAGAGAGTCCAAGGTAACGTGGATGGAACAATTGGGGCAGAGAGAGCGAGTGGGTAACCCTGTTCACGTAGAAATTGTTGAACGAGGATCTCTCTTGTTGCGTCTATTCCACAATCACACACACAGAGTGAAGGTAAAGAAGCCAAGCAGAAAGCCAAAACAAGGTTGGAGGAAGAGGAGAGGGGGGCTGGATTTTCAGGAGTTCGTGAGAGAAGGCATCTGCTTTGCATTTTATATACACTGCTAGAATCAAATTCAGCCCGGGGAACACAACAGATTGTAGCATTTTATTTTTCAGCTTCAGGTACAGAGAGCCAAGTGAAACGCATTTTTCAATTCCTGGCATGCTGTCATCTTTGGCCTCACTCTTGTTTTATTTACTTATTCCTTTTCCTCCCTTTCCCCTCCCCACCCCTATAGGGAGCTTTTCACAGTGTATTGATTGTGCAACTGTATTGATCTTGCAAAAGGTACCTTTCAACTTTTGAATACACATCTTTTGCACGTATGCAAATGCCCTGACTTGATATCTCATGCTGTATCTTAACTTTGCACACTACCCTAGACTTACCTATCCCTGTTGCAATGTGTATCTTTGGTCTGTTGTTTCTGGTTCCTAGGAGTATAGGACTGAACTGGCAGTACAGTGCCGTAGAACCTGTTCTGCTCCAGCCTGGAATCAGAAGACTTCTCTCTGTCTCTCTACTGGCCTGTGCTGTGACTTGAGCGAGACCGTCACGCCTTAGGTACTTGGTTTATCCACTTGTAAAACAGTGGTGTCCCACTACTAACCTTCCAGGAAGCGCCCCATCTTTTACACATAGGAAACTGTCCAGAGAGTGGACGACGGGACTTGGTTAAGGTCACGTACAGCTATCAGCAGTTCCATTCAATGTAGCCCACCTTCCTGAGAGCCCACGTGCCCTGGTGGCCGCTCAGGTAGCTCATTGAGCTGCTGGGCACAAAGTCAGTCCTGGGAAGCCTCGAGCTGCTCCTAGGGAGGCAGCGGAGGCGGGCTGCTTCCATGAAGGGGATACGTTTGGAAACCATAGGAAGCAGTTCTAATCTGTCCCGTAGAGGCACTCTGAGTTACAAACTGGCTCTACGACAGTGGGCTTGCTTTTTGGTTCCTGAGAGTCGTGCCTATAAGAGACAAATTACTCAATAAGCAAGCACAGGTAAGCCCATACTTACCTTGCATAGTAGCTAATCCGACACTGATGGTGCTAAACACTTTGGAAACTTAAATAAGGAAGCCCTGCGCAGCCCTCCAAGCAGAGCTGGGCTAACTTTCAAAGAGCAGGTGCACCGATAGCGCGGCCCGGTCAGAGGCCCCACTGCTATTGATAGAATGGGGCCTCAGCTAGAATCCAAGGCCGGGCGCTCCACCACCCGAGTCCGGCCCCACAGCATTCCGGGCCTCGGGCAAAGGAAAGAAGGAGGTACGCTGCTTTCTATTTGCAAAAGATTATTTATTCCCATGTTGCTGTTCGGTGCTGTTGGTTCCAACTCTAGGCAACCCTATGTACCAGAGATAGAAACCCTGCCTGGTCCCGTGCCATCCTGGCAGCCGTTGCTCTGTGTGAGCCCCTCCTGGCAGCCGCTCCACCGACACAGCGCACCAAGGGTCCTTCTCTCGTCACTGACCTCCCACTTTAACAAGCGTAATGTCTTTTTCCAGGGCCTGGTCTCTCCTGGTAACATGTCCAAGTTGACTTGACTTCTTGACTTCTGAGAAACATTCTGGCTGTACTTCTTCCAGGAAAGAGCTGTTTGTTCTATTTATTGCCATAGATAAAGGCTATTTATCATACTATATCAAATCCGTTGTCACTGTTGGTACCAATAGCAACTACTGAATTAATATCGTAAGATAAATAGCCCTTATCTATCTGTATGCATAGCATTATACAGCAGTAACCTGAACACAAGTAAAATTTTATATGCGGCTTTGATAACAACATTCTTGCTGTTGCACAGTATTAACGGATACCGCTGAGTATTAGGGAGCCCTAGTGGCTATGTTTGGGCTACTACCCACAAGGTCACCAGTTCAAAACCACCAGCCTATCCACGGGGAAAGATGGGCTTCCTACTCCTGTCAAGGTTACCCTGTCCTATAGGATCTCTGTGAATCAGAATCAACTCAATGATAGTAAGAGTGAGTGAGCTGAGTATTACTCTGGTGCTAAACTCCAAGCACGTGGCATGTGTTCACTCACTGAATAAGTTTTAATCCCATGAGGTAGGAAGTACTAGTGTCATCCCAATTTTATGCTTGTTCTTTGTCAAAGGGCTGAAAGGTAATATATCATCCCACTTTTAAAGACAAGGAAACAGAGTACTGAAATTACCTTATAAATCCAACGTCAGTGGATTTCAACCACTTTTACTGCGACCCACAGTAAAAAAATATGCTGCAACCTGGACCATACACAAGTATTTCACAAGACTGCATTTCGTCCTCTGTACGGGACACACTTTTGATTTTTAAAATTAAATTCGTAAAAAAAAAACGTGGGGAGGTGGGAGGAGAAAAAAAAGTTCATCTAAACCACTAAATTGATTTCATATTATGAGTTATATCTCACCGTTTGAAAACTACCTTAGAGGACACATGTACCACGATCAGAACAACAATTATACAAAATCTGAGACAATCACACTCTTCACCGCTCATTTATGTGTCTTCTATTCGGCAGCTCTCATGGGATAGTGGATCAGCAGTTCAAAACCACCAGCCACTCCATGGAACAAAGATGAGGCTTTCTGTTCTCATAAAGAGTTGCAGTCTCAGACACCCACGGGGCAGTTCTACCCCGTCCTACAGGGTCCCTATGAGTCAGAATCAACTCGACGGCAGTGAGTTTGGTTTTGGGTTAATCAGGTCTGAGCAGCTTGTTAGAGACACACATTTGAATCAGACATGGTCTGTTCTCAACATGCTCACAGCCTGTTCCAGGAAACGCACGCAGGCAGACCATGGCAGCACGGTAATCATTCTCGGTGTGATTGCATATTCGAGTCCTCTACGGCTTGTTAGAAACAACTAATGGCCAAGGCCTACACCCAGACTTTTCATTCCATTGATCTAGGTTGGGGGGCTGGACATGCCCTTTTTCAAACTCCCAGGGGATCTCAATGGGCAGCCAGGATGGAAGATCACTACAATGAAGCATGGTTAGTACTCTATTAGGGCAAGCATAGACCGGGGGCACCGAACTATCTAAAGGAATTGAGAAAGCACAGCCAGAAGGTGATTTTTGAGTTGGGATTGTGGGCTAGATACCTTTCTGCTCTGTCCCCTAGATCCACTCTACTGTCTGCACAGTGAACATTGAACCTGGATGCCTTATATCAGTGGACTCCTTTCCTCCCACTGGGGCGTAGGCCGATGGGATATCCTAGCAGGTGATTGTTGGGACAGAGGGAAGTAATTATTTCCCTGGCTCAAAAACCTCCTCGTGGGTTTCTGAGAGTCTCTTTATGGGAGTAGAAAGCCCTGTCTTTCTCGCAAGGACCTGCTGTTAGTTTTGAACGGCTGACCTTGCGGTCAGAGGCCCAACACGTACCCACTATGCCACCAGGGCTCCTTCCATGACACAACACTCTTTAAGTTTTTGTCCTTATTCTGGCGACTCCTTTTCAGGCTCCATTCCTGATTCTTCATTTGCCCGAAGTCCTCGTCTTCCTGACACCCAAATGATGATCTCCCCCGGGCTGTCCTTGGTTCTGTCTACACTCACTCCCGCCTGCTGACGATTATCATGTAGCTAAAAAGACTCTTTGTGTGTCATCCACTCCCAAATTAATATTGCTGACCCAGCTCTGTGCCCCAGTTCCAGCCTCCTATCTCCGATCGCCTACTCATTATCTCTAGCTGGGGCCTAAGAGTGGCATCTGGAGTTAGTTACTTGAGCCAATTGTTTCATTTTCAGAACATTTCCAGCCTCACGTTAAGCACGTAGCCCTTTGCCTTGGTTCTTGGGGGGGGGGGGGGAGGCTTGAGAAACGTTTCCCTTAAACCTTTGCAGTAGTGTTCTGCCCTGGAGGGTTGGTTACTTTTGTCCAGTTTGATTGACGATTTCCTGAGCAAGCCGTACACAACTGATGATTTGATACTTTTTGCCCGGCCCTGGCCTGCAGTTTGCCCATCTGGGCCTGGACCTTGCAGAAATGGATCGGTATGCTACTGAGTTGCTCGTGGTTCACCAGAGGACGTGGTCAAGTTGGTGGCCAAGGTGGGAGGCTGGCCTTGAAGTTGACATTGTGTTTGGTTACAGATGCAGTTGTTCCCACAGAGCTTGGCAGATAGAAGCAGAAGAATAAGAATGAGAATCAGAGAGCGAGAGAGCAGGAGGTAGGGAGGGAGAGAGAGAAGATACAGAACCTCCTACCAAACTTGTCACAAGGTCAAAGGTTGTAACGCTGAAGACAGCGGGAGGCCCAGAAGGGGCCCAGGTGCTGAGCCAGTGGTGGATGACAGGCCCGGAAGAGGAGTGGTATGTCAGACGCGTGATGCAGGGAACGCAGCTCAGAGAACTGAGCCAAACTACGATGCTGATTCTGGGCTGGGTCTGCTAACGGTGGCGAATCTAACAGCAGAGGGGCCACAGGCAGAGACGAGCCAGTTCTCAGGGCACCAAGAAGTGGCCTGAACAACCAAGAGGAGCCGAGGGCTCCCCGGTACCCAAGAAAGAGGCGCCTTCCAGAACCTGCCTACGTTCTTCCTGATCCTGATCCTGAGTTATACCTTGTTCCTTCCTTCCTGAACCACACGCATGGCCTGTAAATTCTGGATGGCCACTGCAGCCAGTCATCAAACCCAAAGGGAGCAGAGTGCTGTGGGAGGGCAGCAGGGGTCTCGGCGGTAAACAGATTGGAGAAGGAAGGCACGTCTGATCGCGAACTCAGCTTCGGGCTGAGCTACTTGTCGTGTAGTTAAGACAGGTTCTGATAGTCCTACTATTATTTGACACCAGTGTTGTTAGCTGCCAGAGAGCCCGCTCCTAACGCATACAGCACGTTTCTCTATGCGTCTTTATAAGGAGCTCAGGTCCCATAAGGTTTTAAAGTCATTATGCTTTCAAAATCCACACGAGGACAAAGGTGGTCATGGTGGAAGGGCCCCCCCCCCCCGACCCAATCCTGCTAATCTCTCTAATCTGAAACAGTGTAAGTGTCCTCATGCATGGTCCCTTTCATTGTGTCTGCAGTCTCACCTACAACAGTGATGAATTGATCAGCTGTCGATCACGACATTGTGACACATTTCCTTTGTTTTCCATGTTCTTGGATTAGTAACATGACCGTGAACCCTTTGGACATCATTAAGGCTTCATGTTAATGGCCTCTCTCACCCACATGATTTGTTTTTGTCTCTGTAAATATGAGACCCTTTCATTATACCTGTCTTCAGCCTGTTTAAGACTTAATAAAAGGGTCTCTATTAGAAAAAAATACTTGGGAAAGTAAGTAAAACACAATGGCTACTAGGGTTCCCATTCTTACAAGCAGGAGCCTCTCCCAAAGAGAACATGTTTAAACGTGCCCCCGCAATCACGGAGTAGCTGCCGGTGGTTCTCTCGGGAACCATCTGTCTTAGTCTTCTTACAGGGACTCTTTAAAAACGTCTTGTCGGAACAGTAGTCTATAAGCCAGTGGTTCTCAACCTTCCAAGTGACGCAACCCTCTCCCACAGCTCCTCATGCTGTGGTGACCACCCCTTCCCCCAACCATAAAATTATTTTCGTTGCTACTTCATAACTGTCATTTTTCTCCTGTTATGAATTGGGCGACCCCTGTGAAAGGCTTGTTTGACCCCCAAAGGGGTCGTGACCCACAGATTGAGAATTGAGTCTAAGAGGATCTGCTGGGTCAGTTAAATTTAAGACAGAGGAATCAGCTCAAAAGGTGATGACAATTTTTTTAATCCAAAATTGGTAATCTTGATAAATATTTCTTAAAGGATATAGGACAATCACGGAAGCTTATATTCAGAAGACTCTTTATGAAAATGATCCAGGAAGGGCGCCCCTGGCATCAACCCCCATAGTTAGGGTCAACAGAGTCCAAGAGCATTGTATGGCAACGCCCCCTGGCTGCGCTCCAGCAGGCACTCTGTTCGCATAACCTCCTCAGGCAGCGTATCTGCAGTTCTGAGTCTTTGGGAAAGCTGATGGTAACAATGCAATCAACTGACACCCCAGGAGGGGGCTCGACAATGCTGCGCTTCTTTGTATGGGTTTTTGCTTAAAAAATGGTGTTTTCCCCCTTTACTTCTTTGGGTGTGAGTGTGTGTTCTGTTTGTTTGGTTGCGTTGGTCTTACAGGGTTTTGATTTTGTCACATTATGACCGCCAAAGTAAACCCCATGAACAAACAGAAGTCTGGACATGCAAACCCCAAGGACAAACAGATGGAGTCTGGGATCCTACTTACCTCTAGCCCCAATTCAAGAACAATTGGTTCCGAAAACCTGACCCTGCTCCATACTCACCTTAATGAAATGATCAGTGAAGATAAGGGTGCTACAGCAAAGGTTGGTGAAGAAAGTAGGTGGTGCCCCACTATCAATCAGAATAGTGTCTGGGGTCTTAAAGGCCTGTATTCAAACAAGCAGCCATCCAAGCGAGGAGTCAACTCAGTCCACGTGAAAGAAGCACACCAGCTGTGTGCTCCAAAGATGACAATTACAAAATTCCAATATGGCAAAGGGAAACATATCAGAGCTAAAATTAAGAACATTCCATTTATAGAAAGCAATGGAGGCCAGTGGGAGCCCCAAACCCATCTGCAGAGCATCTAGCCAGACCTAGCCCGCTGGCCGATCCCTTCTACCCATAGGCAAGCGTCTCAACCAGCCTTACTGTCAGGCAGAGACCATTGTAATCTTGCTGCTGCTGCACTGAACTCGACACTTGGCCAGTTGACCTCCCTATAGACCCAACCTGAATTTGTTCTGGGTACAAGTGTCTCTTACCTGTTCCATGACAGAAATTTCTTCCCTGGCTTTTTGAATGTTAGTGGGGGGTCTTTTCTCTCTTACTCATTATTTGTAATTGTTGTCTTTATATTATCATCATTTTACCCTTAACTTCTTATTTCGATGTTGTTTGTATTGTGTCTGATGGTTTTCCCAGTTGGTAAATAAAGGCATAGTGATAAGAACTGATGCAAGTGTTTACAGGGGATGTAGGGGTGGGGGGCGGGTGACAGGAAGAAAAGGGGATTGGGGAGTAAACAGTGAAGGTGGGAGGGGGAGGGAGCACTAGAACTGATTCTGATTGCACAACTAATTTTAAAGGGGATTTAACCGTGGTGTGGGAGGGGTTCTAAAATTGATGTGGTAATAATTCTTGATATGATTGAACTATTGAATAGTATGGTACGTAAATTATGTGCCAATAAAACTATTGGGAAAAAACAGTAGATGGTTCTGTCCATTTATTGAAAGGGAAAACGTTATTGATCATTGAAAACTGCATTGGTGAGAAAAGGGTCATGAAAATTGTACTGAGCAGGACAAAGCATCTGCCCTTTTTTTTAAGGTAACAAGAGTTGTCCCATGAGATTTTCCTTTCGGAAACTTTACCTCAGGCCCCTAAAACTCTGATCTTACCCATGTGGATTTAGGTACACAATCTGAGTCCTTGAATGACGCCAACACTGCTGTTTTGATGAAGTATAAACCAAAGTGTGCAGAATTCTTCAGAGAAAGGTCAGAAAGATGAAGAAAACCACTGCCCTCAGAAGTACAGAGATGTAGGCACAGGATGTGTCAAAAACAATAGCTTCACCAGCCTGTGTGATCCCAGGATTGTGAATACTAAAATTGAAGACCAGAGCAAGGAAAGATATTAGAGCCTAAATTCTGAGCACCTGATTTATGGATGATAGAGAGAGTGCGTAGTCCGTTTGCAGGGTCCTCAGACGTATTACACCACTGGCGAATCCCCTCTGGCCGCAGATGACGGTGTGAGTGGCCTCGCTCTCAGACAGAGTGCACTGGAAAATGGATTGTTGCAGATGTAGTCAGATAAAAATGGAATACCTTATCATTTGATTTCACCTTACCCATTTTTTATTTGTTCCAATTTTTAATATTTTCTGCTTTATTTTTTATAAAGATTTTTCTCTGCTTCATTTTGTTAGTTACTGGGCTTTTGTTTTTCTTTTTGTTTTATATGTTTTTCTGCATATGAAATTCAGGATAGATAATCCTATAAATACAGTAGCTGAATTCATAGTTTCTTAGGGATGTGGTAGGGGAGGTTGGGTGGCAAAGGGGGAGCTAATCACAATGAGTAAAAGAGAAGAAAACATTTTAACATTGAGTGTGGTGATGACGGCACAACTCTTTTTTAATATGATGAGACTATTGAATTGTATAATATGTGAATTTTATGTCAATATAAAACTGTTAATATAGAAGCAGTAGCTTCACATTCAGTTATTTTGTATAATGAATACTTTTGTAGCAATACTTTTTTTACTTATCACATGTATGCGTACTCATAATATGAATTTAGAATCAGAACTATGTCTACCTTAGTGAGGCTCTTATATCAACTATGTCATTAAAAATTGTAAGTCATTCTACAAACTCTTGGATAGAAGATGGATTTCTTCAGTAAACCACATAATTCACAATAAAACATTTTTTAAAAAAGATTAGGTGACTTAGAGAATTTCTGAATTTAAACATAGAAAAGTAGAAGTATGTGAAGGTTGTGGTAAAACAACTTTGAAGTTGACTTTGACTTAAACAACTGTTGTAATTAAGGACATAACCGTGAATCTTTGTCAGTTAGGCTTGAGACCTAAGTATCCCCTTTGCTGGCTAATCTCTAGTCCTAGAGGAAAGACATCACAGACTACTCATCTGTGACATCACATTGATTCCTGTCATGTGGAGCTCTAAGAGAAACTGCCCTGAGAGAAAACAGAGGCCAACATTGAGCCTGCTCCAACGCATTCCCCCACTGAAGATCCGAGACCCTACCAAAAAGGGATCTTAACCAACTCGAACCCTGGTTAAGCTTCCTCCCTAGATTTCTCGGTAAAATCAAAACGCGAGGCCTGAAGATTTGAACTCTAATAATTGAATTAACATTGTAATCGCTAATTCTGATTCTCAAGGATTTTACTTGCATGCCAGAGGGTACCTAAAAAACAAAACAGATTCCCTCCACCCCAAAACCTATGTATTTAAATTTTCTTAAAAACAACTTTATCACCTTCAAAGTACTCTCTATTACACTTAAAACATTTGTCAAATCTGTGATTCCATCCTTGGAAACATTTTTCAAACTCATCTGTTTGGATGGCTGACAGTACCTTCCCCGTTTTGTGGTCTTCACCTCTTCTATATCCTCAAATCACTGCCCTTGCATGTCCTCTTCATTCACAGAAGCAAAAAGAAGTCACCCGGAACACGGTCAGGTGAGTCCGGGGAGTGAGGCAAGAGAGGCATGCTGGTTTTTGCCAAAAGTTGACATACTGAGATGGCTGGGTGAGCAGGTACATTGTCATGGTGGCAAAACCAGTCCCCTGTGTCCACATATCAGGCCTTTTTTTGTCCCACACTGTTATCCAATCTTTTCAGAACCTCCAAATACAAAGTTTGATTAACAGTGTGACCTGGTAGAACGAGCTCCAGATGCACTAGGAGTCGACATTTTTGCTGTTCACGAAGTTGACGGACAGGGGCAGGAGGAGAGAGTGGAACACAGCCTGGCCCACCAGGCTGTGAGGATGATGTTCCTGATTAGAGCAGCCAGTCCACAGAGAGAACAACATGGCTGGCCCCACTATGAGACATGATGCCCCTCGGTGACTAAGGGCGATACAGGGGACAGCACCGGAGACACAGTGTGGGAATTGCACCTGACTTGATCCCACCACACCAAGGCAAAGCACTGGGGGAGTGCAGCGGAACAGCAAGGGAATGGAGTGGCAAGGTCCCCGGGGAATGCTGAAAGTGAACTTTGGGGCCAGGGCGTGGTACCCCAACAGACTGGACTGGAAAACACTCCTAAGGGTCAACAAACGATCCTTGAACGAACTACAAGCTTTTCTTTTGTGAAGTATTTTGTTTTGTTCTTTGTCAGTGGTTTGTTTTTGTTGTTTTGTTGTCTGGTTGTATACTGTTGCTTTGTTTTCCTCTGTCTTGTTTTCATGCATGTTAGTGTCTCCACAGGTCTGTCTGAATAGGACAGGCGGGATGAACTATCTGGAGGAAAAACAATGGTACCGACAGTTCCGGGGGAACTTGGGGTGGGGGAGATAGGGGGGTAAGGAAGTGGTGTTAACAAACACAGGGACAGGGGAACAATATGGGACCCAAAATGGTAGTGAGGGGGGAGTGGCAGGCCTGGTGGGAATGATCAAGGGTAAGGTTGCATAGAGAAGAGGTATAGCTGTAGCCCAGGTGGGGACGGAGCATGGTAGTAGGGCAGGAGGAAAGTCAAGGGAGATGGAGGAAAGAGTTAGGAGTCAAGGGGCATTTATGGAGGTCTAGACAAAGACATGTACATGCAAATATATATATGAGGATGGGGAAATATATCTATGTGTCTATCGTTATAGGTTTAGTATTAAGGTGGCTGAAGGACCTTGGGCCTCTACTCAAGCACTCCCTCAATGCATGAATACTTTCTTTTATTAAATTTGCACTCTATGATGCTCACTCTCCTGACACAACTGCTGAAGCCAAAGAGGGTGAATAAGTAAATGTGGTGAAGAAAGCTGATGGTGCCCGGCTATCAAAAGAGATAGTGACTGGGGTCTTAAAGGCTTGAAGATAAACAAGTGGCCATCTAGCTCAGAAGCAACAAAGCCCACATGGAAGAAAACACCAACCTGTGTGATCGCGTGGTCCCGAAGGGATCAGTTATCAGGCATCAAAGAACAAAAAATCATATCATTGGCTGCACACCTCCATGATATGATCGCCAAAGACAAACGGGTGCATAAGCAAATGTAGCGAAGAAAGCTGATGGTGCCGGCTATCGAAAGAGATAGTGTCTGGGGTCTTAAAGGCTTGAAGGTGAACAAGCGGCCATCTAGCTCAGAAGCAATAAAGCCCACATGGAAGAAGCACACCAGCTGGTGTGATCACGAGGTGCCAAAGGGACCAGGTATAAGGCATCATGAAAAAAAAAAAGAATATATATATACCATAGTGAATGAAGGGGGAAATGCAGAGTGGAGATCCGAGGCCCAAGTGCCGACCACTGGAGATCCCCTCAAAGAGGGGTTTAAGAGAGGAGATGGGTCAGGATGCGATGCAGTACCGGTGAAGAACACAGCTTTCCCCCAGACCCTGGATGCTTCCTCCCTCCAACTACCATGATCCGAATTCTACCTTGCAGGACTGGATAGGGCAGAGGTTGTACACTGGTGCATATGGGGGCTGGAGACACAGGGAATCCAGGGTGGGTGATACCTTCAGGACCAAGGGTGTGAGGGGCGATGCTGGGAGAGTGGAGGGTGAGTGGGTTGGAAAGGGGGAACTGATTACAAGGATCCACATGTGACCTCCTCCCTGGGAGATGGACAACAGAAAAGTGGGTGAAGGGAGACATCGGACAGGGCAAGATATGACAAAATAACAATGTATAAATTATCAAGGGCTCATGAGGGAGTGGGGAGCGGGGAGGGAGGGGGAAAAAAAGAGGCCCTGATGCAAAGGGCTTAAGTGGAGAGCAAATGCTTTGAGAATGATTGGGGCAAGGAATGTGTGGATGTGCTTTATACAATTGATGTATGTATATGTATGGATTGTGATAAGAGTTGTATGAGCCCCTAATAAAATGTAAAAAAAGAAAAGAAAAAAAAAAAAGAAGTTGACGGACATCCCAAACAAGTTTTGTCATCAATCAACATCATTTTACCTTTTTTTTTCATTTTACCTTTTTTTAAAAATGAGAAAACCACTCGTACATTTGATTTTTTTCCCCACAGCACTGTCCTTGAAAACTGTGTTCAACATCACAACAATTTCTGCTGCATTTTTCCCAAGCAGGAAACAAAATTTCACAGCCACATGCTGTTCTCTTAAATCAGCTATCACAAAAAATGAGGTTCGCATGAAACTGCTTTTTTTTTTTTTTAATGAAACTGCTTTTACGAAAAAATTCACTGTGACCAGAGAGATCCTTCCAGGCGACGCCACTGGGTGCACTAACTCAGAGTGAGTTGCTGGATGCTTACCTAGTGGGGAAAATGTCTACTATGAAAGTTTCCTCTTTTTCTTTGCCCTTCTACTAAGCATGATGTCTTTCTCCAGTGACAAGCCTCTTCTGACAACATGTCCAAAGTATGAGACAAAGTCCCACCATTCTTGCCTCTAAGAAGCATTCTGGCTGTACTTCTTCCAAGACAGATTTTTATTGTTCTTTTGGCAGTCCGTGGTACTTCCAATACTCTGCAACACCACATTGATTCCTCTTGCCTTCCTTATTCAATTTTCAACTTTCACATGCATAGGAGGCAAGTGAAAACACTGCGGCTTGGGTTAGGCGCACCTCGGTTATCAAAGAACGCCCTTGCTCTTCAACACGTTTAAGAGGCGACTGTGCAGCAGATTTACCCTGTGCAGCGCATCATTTCATCTCTTGACTGCTGCTTCCATGAGCACTGCTTGTGGATCCAAGCAAGACGAAATCCTGGACAACTTCAATCTTTCCCCCATTTATCATAATGTGACCTATTGGTCCAGCTGTGAGGATTTGGGTTTTCTTTATATTGAGATGTAATCCATACTGGAGGCTTCAATCCTTGGACTTCATCAGAAATTCTTTTCCCTTGTAATAAACTAATTGGTAGTCTGTTCCACAGTTGGTACCCAGCCTCGTTTTTGTTGATGATTTTGTCTCTTCTCACAGATGCTTTCAATTTGATTCCTGTGTATTAGATCTGATGAGGTTAATGTGTAGTGTCACCAACTATATGTTAGAAAAGGTATTTGCAATGAAGGAGTCATTGGTCTAGCAAAATTCTCCCTTGTCATTTCCAGCTTTGTTTCCATCAGCTATATTTTCCAACACTGTTCTTTCTTCTTTGTTTCCAACGTTCCTATTCCATTTGCTATCTTGATTGCCTGATTTTTTTGGATTGTCTTATTTTTTAATGTTAAAGTTACAGTTATTTTTAAAATGTTAACAGTTTTATTGACACGTGTCACCCAGTTCAATGGTTTAAACATATGCAATCATTACTACAATCAATTTCAGAATGCTTTCTTCATTCTTGTACTCATTATTCTTAGCTTCCCATTTCCCTCCAATCTCCTTTGCTGTAACAATAATACATTCTTAATCGAGTTGCTTCCTCTATAGATTTAAACTCTTACTCTAGTTACTATCTCTGTATACTGTCTCTGTACATATTTGATGCATCTTTGATCAAATTTCAGATTGAAGAAGTTGGTAGAATTCTTCAATTTTTTCATAAGTAGCTTACGTGCTTGGAAAGTAGATTTGTATAATAGTTGCAGTCCCTGAGCTCTGTTGTAGGCACGTAGATATTATCACAGAAGGCACTGTACTACACTATAGATCTTGAAATGTTCTTTTTGACAATACATTCTATATGCCGTTCTTCACACAGTAAACCATTACAGTTCGTGTCAGCTCACTAATGCTTGAGATACTAATCTTTAGGTGTTTCATTTCATAGTTGATGATTTTCAATTTTCAAGATTAATGCTTTGTACATTCCAAGTTCCACTGATATTTTCAGCTGTTTCTTCTAATTTTGAGTCCTGCCCCATCAGCAAATGGCTGCAAGCTTTGCCCCACCCACCGGATTAAGGTCAACTTTATCTTGAGGACAATATTCTGCTGCCTTCATTAGGTTTCCAGTGGCTAATCCCTAAGAAACGGACAGACTTTTCTTTCTTCGTAGTTGCCTCTTAGTCTGGAAGCTCTGCTGAAAGCTGTTCAACATGGGTGGCCCTGCCGCTATTTTAAATACTTATGTCATGTTGTTGCTGTTAGGTCCCATTGAGTTGGTTCCAATCCATAGCAGTCCCGTGCCCAACAAAATGAAGCACGGAGAGTCCAGCACCATCCTTACCACTGTTCCCACGTGTGAGCCCATTGTCACAGCCACGGTGTCAATTTTATCTTCTTGGGGGCCGTCCTCTTTCCTGCTGCCCACCACTTTACCAAAGACGATGTCCTTCTCCAGGGACTGCTCTCTCCTGACGACGCGTCCAAAGCATGTGAGACTACGTCTCACCATGCTCACCTCTCAGGAGCACTCGGGCCATACTTCTTCCAGGACAGTTCAGTTTGTCCTTTTAGCAGTCCATGCTAAACTTACGGTATTTTTTCCAGCCTCACAAATCAAATGCATTAAATCTTCTTTGGCCTTCCTTATTCGATGTCCAACTTTCACATGCATATGAGGCAATGGAAAAACACCATGACTTAGATGGGATGCACCTTAGTTCTCAAAGTAATCTCCTTGATTTTCAACACTCTAAAGAGATCTTGTGCAGCAGCTTTATCTAATGCAGCAGGTCTTTTGATCGCTTGACTCCTGTTTCCATGAGCATTAATTGTAGATCCAAGCAAGACAAAATTCTTAACAACTTCAAACTTTTCTCCATTTATCAGGATGTTTCCTTTTGGTCCGGTTGTGAGGTTTTGGGTCTTCTTTACATTGAGTTGTAATCCATACTGATGGCTGCAATCCTTGATCTTCATCATCAAGTACTTCAAGTCTTCCTTGTTTCCAGCAACCACGATTGTGTCATCAGCATATCAAAGGTTGTTAAAAAAAAACCTTCCTCCAATCATGATGCCACACTCTTTTTCATATAATCAAGGGTCTCTGATAATGTGCTCAGCATATAGATTGAACAAGTATGGCGAGAGGATATAACCCTGACACATGTTTCCTAATTTTAAATCAGGTGATATAGTCCCTTTTTCTCTTCATGTAACTGCCTCTTGATCCATGTACAGATTCCAAATGAGCACAGTGAAGTGTTCTGGAATTTCTATTCTTCTCAAGACTATCCATATTTACTACAGTCAACACAACTAAGTGCATTGGCATAATCAACAAAACACAAGTAAACATCTTTCTGGTATTCTCTTCTTTCTCCCAAGATCCATCTGACATGACGGATGTCGGGCCTCCACTCAAGTACTTCCTCAATGCAAGAACACATTGTTCTATTAAATTGGCATTCCATAATGCACACCTTCCTGACACTGTCACTGAAGACAATTGTGTGCACAAGCAAATGTGGTAAAGAAAGCAGATGGTGCCCAGCCATCAAAAGATATAGCGTCTGGGGTCTTGAAGGTTTGAAGGTAAACAAGCAGCCATCTGACTGAGAAGCAACAAAGCCCATATGGAAGAAGCACACCAGCCAGTGTGACCATGAGTTGTCAAAAGGATCAGGTATCAGGCATCATCGGAACAAAACTTCATATTGTAAATGAGGGGGAGTGTAGATTGGGGAACCAAGACCCATCTGTAGGTAATGGGACATCCCCTTACAGAAGGGTTGTGGGGAGGAGATGAGCCAGTCAGGGTGCAGTGTAGCAACAATGAAACATACAACTTTCCTCTAATTCTTAAATGCTTCCTCCCCCACCCCCCACTATCATGATCCTAATTCTACCTTACAAATCTAGCTAGACTAGAGGATGTACACTGGTACAGATAGGAACTGGAAACACAGGGAATCCAGGACAGATGATCCCTTCAGGACTAGTGGTGAGAGTGGTGATACTAGGAGGGTGAAGGGAAGGTGGGTAGAAAGGGGAACCGATTATAAGGATCTACATATAACCTCCTCCCTGGGGGATGGACAACAGAAAAGTGGGCGAAGGGAGGGAGACGTCGGACAGTGTAAGATATGACAAAATAATAATCATTTACAAAGTGTCAGGGGCTCATGAGGGAGGGGGAAGACGGGAAGGAGGGGAAAAATTAGGAGCTGATCAAGGGCTTAAGTAGAAAGCAAATGTTTTGAGAATGATGAGGGCAACAAATGTACAAATGTGCTTGACATATAAGGATGCATGTATGGATTGTGATAAGAGTTGTATGAGCCACCTCCCCAAAAATGATTTTTTTAAAAAAGGGTTAAAATGAAAACTTTCCAACTGTCACCTCCCCGCAAATTGGGTACATATCCCAAGAGAAAAAATAAGGTGATTTTTTTTCTTTTTAATTTTTTATCTCATTGAGTTCCATTTGTATTTGTGGTGATCTACACTCTTTGTATCATAAGCTCCTCATGTATCAGATCGAGAAAGTCATCTTTGTTCCCCCTGCTCCTGGTGTGCATTCAGAACTTAAGAAATGATTTTGAATGCAAAAGAAAGGAATTATATTTGAGTGTTGATGTTTACCACACTTTAAACAAAATCCATTTTCCTGGAAAGGGGGAACATGACATAGAACATTTTTGAAAGTAAGGAAATTAATGTCTAGGTTTATCCTTTTACAAATCAAAGAATCATTTGTAAGACTACATTCACTCTGAAAGTTGATATTTTGCAAGTTTGAAATTTGTATTAGAGGTTTACTTTTTAAGATTAAAGCTTCATTTAACAAAAAGTAAAGGCTTTTACAAGAGGGATAAAAAAAAAAAAAGGATCTCTCTGACATCAGCAATGACATCCCTTGCTCCGTGTCCTCTTCTGAGCCCAGCCTGGACCTCTGGCACTCCCTGTCAATATACGGCTGCAACCTATGTTGGATGATGTTCAGCAAAATTTTACTCGCATGCAATGCGATATCAATGATATCATTCTATAGTTTGAGCATCGTTTTGGATCACCTGTCTTTGAAGTGGGCACAAATATGGATCCAGTCAGTTCGCCAAGTAGCTGCCTTCCAAATTTCCTGGTATAGATGAGTGATTGCTTCCAGTGATTTATCAGTTTGTGGGAAATTTTTCATTGGTATTCCATCCGTCCCTGGAGTTTTTGAATAGTGCATTCAGTGCAGTTTGAACCTCTTTCTTCTGCGCCCATGGTTCTTGCTCATATGCTACCCCCTGAAATAGTGGAATGTTGGCTAGTTCTTTTTGGTATAGCAACTCTATACTCTTTCCATCTTCTCCTGTTGCTTCCATCATCATTCCACATTTTGCCTGCAGAGTCTTTCAAGATTGCAACTCGAGGTTTGAATTTTTTTAGTGAGTCTTGCAGGTTCAAATATGCTGAGCGTGTTCCTCCCATTTGGCTCTCTAATTCCAGCTCCTTGCACATTTCATAGCTCCTAGAGTCACAGCAACACACAAGCCTCCGCAATGGGGGTGATGGCTTTCCACACCCACGGTGACTTGTGCCCACGGCAGGTGCAGCGTGAGAATATCACGCACTGATGAACGGCGATGGCACAGCTTTCCCCACTCCATGTCCAGAGAGGCCGGCATCAACTATAGTGACAATATCACGTTATGAACACCCACAGATGCTAACAGCCAGCGTGTGATTTATTGTTTCTCCGATTGTCTAGACTTAAGGAGAAATTTGGCATTTGGGCAAATTGAATGCAAGAGACCTTTTAAAAGTTTCAAATGGTAAGGATGTCACTTTGATTAAGATGGAGGTGATCCGAGGCATGGTCTTTTCAGGCTCCTCATGTGCAAGCCAAACCTGGCAAAGAAAAAGGAGACGAACCCTTCTTCCTCTACCGAGAAATGCTGTGCAGAGGCATTCAAAGTGGCTCAGCACCTGACCTACCGACAGGGCAATGTGCCCCTAACACGCCCAGGTGGTCCTGAGCCCCAAATAATACAAGTGGTCACGTTGATACAAAGATGGTTGGTAAAGTCCACATGTGGCGTGTGCCCAGGCCTACGGGTCCGTGCGGTGAGACCCAAAGTTCCCAGGAGCTTGTCCAAACCAAGCAAGCCTGTGGGCAGGGCCCGTGGGGGTTCCACGGGTGCCCGTGTGTCCCAGACAGGGTCGAGCGGGGCGGGCTCTCCTTGCTGAGAAGCCGAACTCAGTGGTGGACGTGTGGACGACACAGCACAGAGGCAGAGAGCGAAGTCGATACAAAGGAAGCTTTTTTGAATAATAAACAAAGCAAGTGACAAAAGAGAAAGGAAAAGAAAGGTGCATTCCAGCTGTGGTGCTGGTGAGGCACAGAATACCGACCGCAGGGGGGGGGGGGGGGCGGGGAGGCTGCAGAAGGGCGAGCGAATCCATCTCAGAGAATACAGATGCTTCTTAGAAGGGAGGACAAGGGCTGCTGACAGGCTTTCTCTGGCCTCATCATTAAGGAAGATATTCACTAGGAAATGAAACCATGTTTGGTGAAGGGCCAGAGTAATGAGAGACCCTCCGTAAGACGGACTGACACAATGGACTGAAACAGACCCACAGCATAACGATGTAGCAGTCTGCTTCTGTAACGATTAGTGCCTTAGAAACTCTATGGGAATGTTCTCCTCTGTCTTCGAGGCTCCTCTGAAGTCCTCAAGGTTGCCAGAACAGACAGGAAGGTATGCTTATTTGTAGTGTGCTGGTAAATGTTTAACAACCAGCTTTCCAGGGCAAGGTGTGCCTATTTACATGTGTGTTTATGAATGTGTGTGTGCGCGCATGTGCGCGCATGCAAGCACGTGTATTAAAGTTTGGAATCCTTGTGTGGTGCAAATGGTTAAGTGTTGGATGACTATTAAAAGGTTGGTAATTTAAACTCATTCGGAGGTGCCTCGGAAGACAGGTCTGGCGATCTGCTACTAAAAGCCCTTTAGAACAGTTCTTTGCACACAGAGGACGACCATGAGTTGGAATTGACTAACCAGCACCTAACAGCACCAATTATGAAAGTTATTGATATGAATGCTCTGAAGCATTTAAACCACAAAGAAGAGTAAGTCTGATCTTGCTGTTAGTTGCCATCAAGTCAGTCCTGCCTCATGGTGACCTTAGGTATGATCCACACAAAAAGCGCTGCCAGGTCCTGTGCCATCCCAAAGGGCTACTTGCCACTCTGTTCTATGGGGTCTCTATGAGTCAGAAGCAACTTGATGGCAGTGGGTTTGATTTGTACCCTCAATTTGCTCACAATCTGGTAGGACGAATAGTCATGGAAACGTACAGCTACCCAACATGATCCTCCACCCACTGACAGAAAATTGTACTAAGTACAAAGGTAGCGGAGTGGAGGGAGTGATTAATCGGAGAGAATATCTGAACTGGGTACTGCAGCACCGTGGATAGGGGAGGAAGGATGGACTCCGGAGAGCAATTTAGAAGTGAGAAATAATTGGTTATTAACTCCGCTGCTTAGCCCACCTACCTAGATGTTAACAAACAGCTCAAACGTGCAGCGCTCTAAGTTGCATGGGACTGAGGCCGCCTGGTCACTGGAGTAGGTGAAGACAGACAGCACAAAGGGAGCAGAGCAGAAGGGGTTAATCTTCTCGGCTGGAGCTCACACCAAAGAGGAGGAAGGAAGAGGAGGAAGGGCAGGGCCACTGGGCCTTCCTTTATGTGCACTTTGCCCCTTTCCTAGAGCTCTCCTTGGCCTGTTCACTGCCTCCTGGGCGCCAAGAGGCTACTTGCTGATGCAGAAAAGCCCCAGGCTCTGGAAATGCGAGTCTGAACCTTATGAATAGTGTGATCTTGTGCCCCGAGAGAGTGAAGTTCAAGCTCCGTGGCTTGGCATCCAAGGCTTTTCCCTCGTGGACCCCGATGACTGCTCCAACTTCATCTGCCCCAAATCGTTTCTCTCTGGCATCTGTACCTTCACAGAGACGGCTCTCAAGCGGAAACACCTTTGCGCCCCCCACCCCAATGACTCAATTATCCAGAATGGCCATCCCAGAAATACCACAACTGAGTGACCTGAGCAGAAACCTGTTTCTCGCGGTGAGGCGGCTTTAGGAGCAGGTTCTCTCTCTCCCTCTGAGGGAAGGTCCTTGTCACTTCTCCGCTTCTATTCCTAGGCCCCTCGTGGCTCATGTGGCTTGCATCTTTTGTAGCTTCCCCATCTTTGCCCATTCTCCCCACCCATGCTTTTGTCACCTGCTTTCCTATCTCTCAAGAGACTGATTTAGGACTCATTCTACAGCAATACTGCCTCCTTAGCGCCACAAGGAAAACTCTGTCCCCAAGTGAGATGACAACCACAAGCAGGGTAAGGTTCACAACACATGCTTTGGAGGGACACGGTTCACTGTATAACACCAATCTAGAGCCTTCCTGTTCCCCCTTCAAGCAGAACTCCAGTGTCCTCACCAAGAGACCTTCCATGACTGCTTAGGTTAACAACTGCCTCTGGATCTCAAAACCTCTGAGCTTCCTCTCCCCTGGCATCAGGACCATAATGGCAACCCCAGGTAGTCTCTGCCGTTGTCACCTCCACCTCTGCTTCCCATCCACTCCTACAGAACAGCCCAAGGAACCTGACTACAAAATACATTGAACTCACTCTGTCCCTCTCTGTTTCATGTCTTGTGTCTACGGGCAATAACTGACCATGGCATGCCTGGCACTATGTGACTTCACCTCTGTCGGTCCATCTACCTTCACCTCTCGCCATACCTCCTCTTGCTCTTAAGCCTGAAGATGCTGCATGGCCTTGAGTCGAGTCCAACCCAATGACTCGATAAGACAGAGCAGAGCTGCCTGTCCAAGCTTCTTAGACTGTAATCTTTCCCAGAGCAGGTCTCCAGGTCTCTCTCCCAAGGAGTAACTGGTGGGTTCGAACCTCTGACCTTTTGAATAGCAGTCAAGCTCTTAGCCATTGTTACCAGGGCTCTTTCCAACTTAAATAACTCCCCCAAAGCCCCAAACCCATTGCCATTCAGTTGGCCCAGACTCAGGTTGCTGTCGTTGTCCGTGCTGCTGAGCAGCCATCACCTCATAGCCACCCCACGTCCAACAGACCGAAATGCTGCTCAGTTTGGGGCCATGCTCACAACGATTATGCATGAGGCCCTTGTTCCTTGTTGCAGTCACTGTAGCAATCTGTCCCCTTCAGGACCTTGCTCGGTTTTTCACAGCCCTTCACCGAGCAAGAAGCCATTCTCAGGACTGGTCCCTCCTGGTAATATGTCCAAAGTATGTGAGATGAAGGCTCACCATCCTTCCTTCTAAAGAGCATTCGAGCCGAACTTCTTCGGAGACAGATGTATTCTTCAGGCAGTCACAGCACTTTCCGATTTACAATGACTCGATACAGAAGCTGTAAATCTTTATGGCAGCACACAGCCTCATTTTTCTCTCAAAGAGTGGCAGGTGGTCTTGAAATGCTGACCTTGCAGTTAGAAGTTCAATGCTTACCAGACAGCCCACGCAGGCCTCTTTTTCCAGCCTAAAGGGAAAAAACCTCCGCCATCAAGTGGTTCCAACTCCTGGCTACCCTCCAGTACAGGGAAGAACTGCCCGTGCGGGTTTCTGAGACTGTGACCTTTTAAAAAATATAGTTTTACTGACAACAGGGTTCACATAGCATATGCTTCCATCGTTCAGTCATATTAAAAAAGAGTTGTACAATCATCCCCACAATCTCTCCCAGAACATTTTCTTTCCTCTTGTATTCATTGTTAGTTCCCGATTTTCCTCCAAGCCCCCTGCCCTCTATAAGCCACTGATCCATTTACTGTCTCTGGAGCTTCACCCATCCCAGTCCATATACTGGAGAAAACACACACACACACACACACACACACACAGCAATAACAAATCAGAGGGGGAAAACCCAATTGAGAAAAGTGCAGGGAGTATTAAAAGTGAACATATTTCAAATGGGTCAAGAGAAATAAAATCATATCAACCTAATTACACCTGGGATGCTGTGTTCAGGATATTGTGTCTGATTAACAAGGCTTTTGATATCCCTCAACTATGGTCGGAGAATTCATCAGAGGCTTAATCCATATAGAGACCCTGCAAATGAATTTGGGGTTCCCACTGTCACTCATTTCCTCCTGCAAATCCAGTGTTCACAATTGAAGCTCTGATATCATTATCTCCTTCGGACTTGGATTTGATTCTTTATCATCCTTGGATCGCATGAGACTATAACTCTTCACAGGAGTAGAAACCTTCATCATTCTCCTGCAGAGTGGCTGCTTGTTTTGAACCTGGGACCTTGAACTTAGAGCCCAATGCACCGCTATGCCACCAGGGCTTCTTCACCAGGCTACATAATCTTCTTTATTCTTCAATATTTGGGTAGAAAAAGGTATAATATTGAGAAACAGAAAGACCAACCTAAATATGCTTTTTTAATGATTAAAATTTCATGTTTTTCAGATGGAAATTGAGCGACCATACAACCCAGCAATCCCCCTACTGGGCATATACCCAGAAGAGGCAAGAAACAAACCACGGCCAGACATCTGTGCTCCAGTCTTCACCGCGGCACAGTTCACAATTGCAAGGAGTTGGGAAAAACCCAAATATCGATCAACAGAAGAATAGATGAAAAAACTGTGGTACATACATACAATGGAGTACTACACGTTCCTAAAATGCAGTGGTGAATACATGAAGCACATCGCCGCATGAGAAGAACTGGAGGAAATCATGCTAAGTGAAGTAAGACAAACACAAAAGGACAAGCACAACATGAGTCCACTGAGGTAAGCTTAGAAACAAAACAACAACAACAAAAAATGGGGCATAGAGAAAAGCTACTATATACATACATCCCCAGGGTGATGTCCAACAACTATGGCAGGGGCCAAACCCAATCCAGGGATACATATGGCAGCCAACTAAATAAGAGGAGGAAAAAAAGAGGGGAAAAAAAGAAATGGGTAGGGGGGTACAGGACACTAATCCACCCAAGGGGAAGGTATTGTTTATATTTCCACAGTAGAAGGAGAGAGAGACCAGGCTTCAACCCGATACGCCAAGATGTGAATACAACATACCAGCATGTACCAGGGAACAACAAGTGAACTAAAATCAATGGAAAGGTCGTAGGATGCCTATTGGGGCTCAATCAAGGTCAATGTAGCAGCAAGGAATTACTAAACCTGGATAGAGGCTGAACATGATGGTGGAACAAGGGGAAAGTAAAAAGGAATCAGAGGAAAGAACCAGGAGGCAAAGGACATTATCGAGGCCTAAATACAGGCATGTACAAATGTAAATATATATATATATATATATATAACGAGAGGGGAACAGAACTATGTACTCATTTCTAAATGTTAAGAATTAGGTTGCATATGACAAAATAACGATGTATAAATTACCAAGGGCATATGAGGGAGGGGGGAATGGGGAGGGAGGGGGGGGAAAAAGAGGACCTGATACAAGGGGCTTAAGTGGAGAGCAAATGCCTTGAGAATGATTGGGGCAGGGAATGTATGGATGTGCTTTATACAATTGATGTATGTATATGTATGGATTGTGGTAAGAGTTGTTTGAGTCCCTGATAAAATGTAAAAGAAGAAAAGAGAAAAAAAAAAAAGAATTAGGTTGCAGATGGACATTGGGCCTCAACTCAAGTACTCCCTTAACACAAAAACACTCTGTTATAACAAGCCGGCATTCTGTGATGATCATCTTCCCAACACTATCACTGAAGATAAAATGGATGCATGAGCAAATGTGAAGAAAGCTGATGGTGCTCCGCTATCAAAAGATATAGCATCTGGGGTCTTAAAAGCCTGAAGATAAACAAGTGGCAACCTAGCTGAGAAGCAACAAAGCCCACATGGAAGAAGCACACTAGCCTGTGTGATCATGAGGTGTCAATGGGATCGGGTATCAGGCATCTAAGACCCAGAACAGAACCATAACCAAGGTGAATGGGGGTGGGAGCATGGAGTAGAGATGCAATGCCCATCTGTAGACAATTGGACATCCCTCACAGAGGGGTTATAGGAAAGAGATGCGCTAGTCAGGGTGTAGTGTAGCACCGATGAAACACAACTTTCCACCAACTCCTTGGTGCTTACTTATCCCCACTATCATGACCTCAATTCTACCTTACAAATCAGATAACCCCCCTCAAGGCCAACAAGGAGAGTAGAGATGCCAGGAGGATTAGAGGAGGGTGGAGGTAGAAAAGGGGACTCCATCACAAGTTTCAACCTAGAACCCCCTCCCAGGGGGACGAATAATGGAAAAATGGGCGAGGGGCAACGGAGGAATGTAAGATATGAAAACAATAATCTATAACTTATCATGGGTTTGTGAGGGAGGGCGAGTAGGGGAAGGAGAGGGTAGAAATGGGGAGCTGACATCAGGGGCTCAAGTGGGAAGAGAATGCTTTGAAAATGATGATGGCGCCTATGTGCAAATGTGCTTGACACACTGGAGGAATGTATGGATTGTGATGAGATAAGACCTCCCAATAAAAGTATTTAATTTTTTTCGCGTTTTTTTCCCTCTCCCTTAGGACGTTTGCACTTACTTCCCTGCGTCAGACTGGCCAATATCAATGTGTGTGTGTGTGTGTGTGCAAAGCATTCGGCAGCCCCACAGGGTGCTAGGCAGCCCACTCAGTGGCATTGTGTTCCACCTCTAGTCCTTCCTGCGAGGTCAGCCCCATCCCCCTTCCCGGGGCACCCCGGGCGGGGCCCTCCAAAACAGCTCAGGCGCCCAGGACCTTGCTACGGCGCGAGCTCGTCGGGCGGCCAACGCTCCTACCGGACAGACGGGGAAACTGAGGCCCGCGCCGGCCCCTGCCCCGCCCGCCGGGCGCCTAGAAGACCCAGTGGGCGCGTCCAGCCTCCGCTGGGGCCGCCCCGCGCCCGCCCCGCAGCCGGTCCCCTGGTCCCGGGCGCGAGTCATGGCGGCGGCGGCGGCGGCGGCGTGGCTGCTCCTGTGCGCCGCGGCCTCGGCGCAGCGGGAGCAGGACTTCTACGGCTTCCAGGCGGTCAACATCCGCGGCAAGCTGGTGTCGCTGGAGAAGTACCGCGGCTCGGTGAGTGGCCCCGCGCCCCGCGCCCCCCGCCCCGCCCGGCGGCGACGTGGCACTGCCCGCGCCGGGAAACCCGAGACTGAAGTTGCTGGCGCCGACGCCCCCTCCCCGCTCCCTCCCTGCGCCCGGATCCACCCATTGGCTGGTTGACGAGGTTCGACCTTTACCCGCCCCCCCTCCCGGTGAGAAAGGTGACCCGCGTGTGCAGCTGCCGTCAGAGCGGGGGAGGGGGGGCTGCCCGCTTGCACCCCAAGGGAACATTGTGCCGTGGGCGTTAGCCATTTTGGAGGCACAGAGCCCCTGCCTGGATTACCCTAAGGGACACTCGGGCCCGGGCAGGGGAAGACCTTCCTTTGCATACGGCGACACCGCGCTCGAAAGGACCCTTTGGAAGCGAACGCGTTTCCACCCGTTGTCCACTCTAAGATGGCAGCGGGCAGCCAAGCGCTGCCTCTTCGCCGAGGGGGGCCTTAGCCCACACAGGACGTCAGAGAGGCAGTGTGGCCCGGGGAGGGGGTCCTTGCAAAGAGTGGCTTTGTCCCAAACTGAGAGGACCTCAGCTTAAAGGAACCCGCGGCCAGGCCAGGGCTCCGAGGCAAACCGCAGGAAGGTTGGGGGGACCTCAGCCTGTTGGGCTTGAAAAGTATGAAGGATGAGCCAAGTGGTGGGAGAAGAGGGGGAGGCGATGGGGAGGATGTGAGGGGCCTGGAACCTAGCTGCGTCCAGAGGCCTCGATGTTACGCTGAGCGGAGTGGAGAGCAATTCTACTTTTCAGGACAGGCCCGCGGGCTGTGGTGTGGGACAGCTGGGGAGGTCCTTAGAGGAGAGATGGGCACCACACAACAGACAGCAGGGCTGTCTAGTGGAAAAGGGCCTCTCATGAAATTCTCAGTGAGGCTGGGAGGGAGGGGTCTGCCAGTGCCCCAGGCTGTGAATTTCACATCACATAACACTGGGACCCCAAACAAACTCAGCTGGGACTATTGGACTGACAGGGCACAACTACCCCTCCTTGTGGGTTTCCAAACTGTAACTCTTTGTGGGAGTAAAAAGCCCCATTTTCTGCAAGTGGCTGGTGGTTTCAAACTGTTTACCTTGTGGCTAGCAGCCCACTGCACAACCCATTACCCTACCGGGGTTCCTGACAGGGCGGAAGCCCATGATCAACTGTAGTGTGCTGTGTACCTGTGTCTGGTGGGCTGTGCATGGGTGCAGGAACCTCATCCAGGACTCAGGCAGAGAGCCAAGAAGGGCAGGATCTATTCCCATTCAGACCTCCCTTGCCCTCAGTGGCTCTCCTGCTCATGGACCCATTAGTCATTCACTGTTCAGTGCCCAGGGGTCTCGTTGCACAATGGTTAAGCATCAGGCTGCTAACAGAAAGCCATGGGTCTGACCCCATGAGCTGCTCTACGAAAGAAAGATGCGGCAGACTGCTTCCAGTAAGACTGACAGCTAGGTAACCCTAGGGGACAGTCTTACTCTGTCCTAGCTGGTCTCTGTGAGTCAGAATCGATTCAACGGCAGTGGATTTGTTTGGTATTGAGCCCCTGCTGGATCTAAAATTCTGGGCCAGGCTCTGGGAATGCATTGGTGAACCAAACAGAAGATTGCTTAAAGCAATCTTCTATGGAATGGAAATCAGGAGGACAGGGATGGAGGAATGAACAAGGTCATTCCCAATAGTACTGAGTGCGAAAATAAAAGCAGACAGGACCACACAGCTACTAAGATGCAGAGTTGTGATTTGAACCCACGTAGCTCAACTGCAGAGGGCATACCCTTAATCACTGTACTTAGAAGAAAACCAGTTGGTCTGGGGAAGCTGCGGATGACGCTGCGGGATGTCCCATGTTGGGAGTGAGGGCTGGAATGATGCTCATTCACTCACCTGCAAGTAGTCACTGAAGTCTGCTACCTGCTTGGCACTAGCCCCAGCCCTGTAGATACAGCCCTGGGCAAGATTAACATCGGGCCCTCATGTAGAATGGACAGCCCCGTTGAGAAGCCAGTCATTTGACCTGGTCGAGTGTGGAGAAAGGGGCGACCATTTAGGAATGCACTTGCCTACAGTGTGATTGTGTATCTGCAGGAGGGTGTGTGTGAATGGTTTCATAGCTGTTTTCGTGCCCTGCAAGCATCTGGATTTGCACTTGGAGTGTAGATATGTAAACTAGCTGGTTGTAGCTGAGTGTGTCTGTTTCTAAACATAAGCCTATGGGTTTTAGAGATAAGCTAGAAGTAGGGTCTCCCCCTGCTCCAAGAGTGTAGCTGTCATAGACACAAAAAAAATACATGAAAAATAAGCGATATTTAAAGCTCTCTTTGCTCGGGGATCCAACAAGGAAAGAAAAGAGTCCCTAAGAATGGAGGAAGGGAGCCCAGAGTCCCAGTTTCTCACCACCCGAAGCAGAGTACGGCAGATACTGGCATGGAATGAGACGTTCAGTCAGCCTGGGGTCCCAGTGACGGGGCCCTTCATCTCTTGGTGGCGGGGAGGAAGTTACAGCATGGTGGGTCTTCACATCTGGTCTAGTACTTCTCCACTGGGGTGATTTTGCACACACACACACACACACACACACAATGTCTGTAGACACAACTGATGGTCAAGTTTGGGCAGTTAGTGGACAGAGGCCAGGGGTGGAGTTAGACATCCTACTGCAACCAGAGCAGGCCTCCCCAACCAAGAACGATTCAGTCCCAGATGTTGATAGCACTGACATTGAGAAACCCTGTCCAGCCTGAGCCCTTTGTATCCGTGAGGGCCAGTGTCCCGCCTGCCACTGGGAAGTGGTTTTTCATGGTGCCAGCTGGAGTGGTCTTGACTCTTCTCAAAGAGTGGTCAGGGAGATGGGGCTGGACTGCAGCAGTGCAAGGTGGGATTTCAGGGTCCTTTTAGGGTCCCTGAAAACCAACTCACTGCCATCAAGTGGATGCCCACTCACAGCGACCCTAAAGGACAGGGTAGAACTGCCCCTGCACGTTTCCGAGACTGGAACTCTTGAAGGGAGTTGGAAGCCCTGTCTTTCTCCTATAGAGCGGCTGATGGTTATGAACTTCGGACCTTGCGGTGAGCAGCCCAAGAGCAGCCACTATGCCACCAGCGCTCCCCACTTTCATAATCCATAGCCAAATCCACAGAAGCTCCCTGCCACCGAATCAGTTCCACCTTGCATCAAGCCCGGTGGCCAAGCTGGCTATGCACTGGGCTGCGAACCACAAGGCGTGTAGCCAGCGTCTGGGAGGGAGAGACGAGGCTTTCTACGCACGCCTTAGCGACTGACCACCTGCAGACCCTCAGGGCAGTTCTCCTGCGCCTACAGGGCTTCTGGGAGTTGGAACTGACTCCATGGCGGTGAGCTGTTCGCCTGCTTGTTTGTTTTAATAGCAGACAGCATCCGTGCCGTGAAACACATTGCAATCGTATGATCAGGAGCCATCAGCCAGCTTTATATTTGCCGCCTAAAGGCTTCAGTAAATGTAGTTATTAATTTTGTGACTCAGAAAGTTTTATTACAAAGTGATATTTATCAGAGGGGGAGGTTAAAAACGTATTTCCCTGGGGTCCTGATATAAAGAACACCATGTCTGTTGATGTACCCATGCAGGTGTTTGGCACATGTATGCCCTTGCTTGGTCATTCAGTGGCGCTTACTGAGATTTTTCCAAATGTAAGGCTCAGAGATGAAGCAGCCCAACTTCCGTATACAATGGGCAGATACCAGCACCCGCAGCATGGAGCGATGAGTGCGCGTGACTCCTAACGACTGAACTGTGTCTCCCAAACGTGTGGTGTAAACCCTAACCTCTACGTCTGTGGTTATGAGTCCGTTTGGGAATAAGTTATCATTCAGACACATTAATCCCTGCTGTGTCTTAAGTTGATTTCTTCTGAGATACAAAGAGACTCAACGAGCAAGCCAGCAAGCAGAGATGGGGGCAGATCCCCATGAAGATCAAGGATCCAAAGACAAGGGCCTTCCCCGAGAGCCAACCAAGAGACAGCCCTCCCCGAGCACAGGGCCCTGCCTCTGGACTTCTGGCCTCCTGAACCCACAAGAGAAATGGCTGTGTTCCAGCCAGGAACGAAGAGATGCTAACAGATTCGAGCTGACTGAGCAGGGAATTGAACTCTGGGCTACCTTGCCACTCCCTCATGTCACCTCCGGGGTGTGCACAACAGCCTGTGTACCTCTCTGGGTGAGGGGGATGTGTGTGGTTTGGGGCGCGTGTGACCTGTGCTTATGTTTCTGTCCATCACAGAGCATGTGCCTACCTATTTATGTGTAGTGTGTCTGTCTATGCTCCATTGTGTCCATTATAGGTGTGTGCTTCTGTCTGTCAGCCACTGCATTTGTCATTTCATGTGTGTGTATTTGTACGTGAGGTCATTGCACATACATTTACATAGGAGTTTACATATGTGTTCCTCCATGTGGGAGAGAGCCTAGGGAGTCGCCTGTGGGGTGGGAGAGGGTGTGGGTGAGCACAGGTGCCTGCCTTTCAGTGGGTTGTGTGACGGATTTGAGCTCCTGTTGCCGTTGTCGTCATCCAGGTCTCCCTGGTGGTGAATGTGGCCAGCGAGTGTGGCTTCACAGACCAGAACTATCGGGCCCTGCAGGGGCTGCAGCGGGACCTGGGCCCCCACCACTTCAACGTGCTGGCCTTCCCCTGCAACCAGTTTGGCCAGCAGGAGCCTGACAGCAACAAGGAGATTGAGAACTTCGCCCGCCGAACCTACAGCGTCTCTTTCCCCATGTTCAGCAAGGTCGCGGTCACAGGGACCGGTGCCCACCCCGCCTTCAAGTACCTGACCCGTGAGTCCTCACCCCTTCTTCCCCATGCCTTCCCTCGGCTGCCGACCCCGTGGGCAGCGGAGACCCCCGGAGTGACCTGGCGCCTCTTCCTGGTCCTCTGGTGGGCTGGCGTTCTAATGCAGCAGTAAGTTTTGGGGAGACTGGGGCAGGTGTGGAGATGAGGTATCCAGGTATTTTTTCCTCAGAATCTCTCTTTCTCTGCTGCCTTGCAGTTCTCCCTCCGCCACTCTTTTTTCCCCTTAAACATTTGACTGTGCTTTAGATGACCGTTTACACAGCCTTTTCGTTTCCCTTTCAACGATTCATCGCCAGCTCGCCCCGTGCCATTAGTTGCTCTCCAGTCAGTGTGCCAGTCCTCCCCCCGTTCTTCCCTGTTGCCCTGCCCCGGGTGGCCTGCCCCTCTGTGCCTTCTCATCTTTGCTCTCGGACAGGTGCTGTGCCTTGGTCTCCGCTAGTTGACAGCACATTCCGCTCAGGTGTTATGTTTATTGTATAAGCCAATCTACTAGTTGGGAGCCCTGTTGACACAATGGCTCCACCTATTATTTGGCTGAAAGGTGACCTCAGGATTTGCTTTGGTTCCAAGTTAAAAAGACAATAGGTTTGGAAGTTTCTCCGTCCTCTATCTGTCCCACAAGTCTGGTCTGTCCTATGAATTTGGAGAGTGTTCTATTAATTTTCTCCCATTTTAGCCAGGACTTCTGTCATGGTCCTGCTCAGAGTAGTCAGTAGTAGCGGTAGCTGAGCACCATCTACTGTGTCTAGGTCTCAGGCCAGAAGAGGCAATGGTCCGGCGGGACCACTAGTCCCGTGGGCTAGCTGGAGTCTTGGGTTTCTTCACCCTTCTGTGCTCCAGACAGGAAGAGGCCAATAGTTGTAGCTTAGATGACTCCTTGCAAGCTTGGAAGACCACAGTTGCTCCTCATATCACGGAACTAGGATGCAGAACAATTTCCTTATGAATTATGCTCCCCAGCACTGTGGTCCTTCGCCTTCAAGGCCAGTAACTCAGTCCTGTGAGGTGTTTGGATAGATCTGAGATGTTTCCGTAACTGTGTGTCTCACGTGTGCTCTGTTGAATGAGTCTATATGAAGATTTATGCAGTACACATATACATATGCCCACCACTATACCGCTGCGTGCCCATGCATGGATGCCCATTTGCCCTGCCCACACCTATAGAGCATATATATCTGCCTGTGTAGCCCCTCCCACCCTGTTGGTGGTTCTCACTGTTGTTGCAAGGAGCTCTGGGGTCACTATGGGTTAGGCTTTAGACTGTTGGCAGTAAAACTGGCAGTTCGAACCCATCAGCCACTCTGAGGGAGAAAGAGGAGGCTGTCTGCTCCTGTACAGCTTTACAGTTTCAGAAACTCTATATAGGTTCGCGATGAGTTAGAGTCAACTCGATGGCAGTAGGTTGGTTTTTATTACTGCTGTTTCAGAATTGCATGTTATAGCCCAACACATAGCCCACTGTGCCACCAGGGCCCCTAGCCTTTGCCATCCTCACTGCTGTCAAGTCAGTGCCAACATATAGCCACCCTATAGGGCATGGTAGGACTGTGCCTGAGTTTCCAAGACTAACTCTTTACAGGAGCAGAAAGCCCCATCCCTAAGACTGCAACTCTTTATGGGAGCAGAAAGCCCAGTCTTTCCCCTTGGGGTGACTGGTGGTTTTGAACTGCCGACCTTGCAGATAGCAGCCTAAAGCATACCCACGATGCTACCAGAGCTCCATAGTTGCATCCCTCTCTCTCTCACTGGCTTCATTTACGTTGGTCCTGTCGTGCTGAGCTCCACTCGATCGTGTGTCAGCTTTCCCTTCACCTGCAGTAACATATGTCTGCTATTAGGAGTGCGCCTTCCTCCTCCTATCCTTCCACCCGTACCCGGTCACCAGCAAAGAAAGTTGCTTTCTGTGTGGACCCATTCTTGACTTTTTGTAATAGTGACCTCATGCATTACTTTTCCTTTTATGATTGATTTCATTCACTCAGCATGTCTTTCCAGATTTATCCACGTTATGATGGTTTTTAGATCCATCATTATTCTTTATGGCTGTGTGACATTCCATTGTATGTATGTACCACATTTTGTTTATCCATTTGTCCATTGTTGTCTGTTTTCGCTCTTGTGAATATTGCTACAGTGGACATGGGTGTGGGTATCGCTATTCATTCATGTTACTGGCCTAATTTCTCTAGTATATATGCCTTAGAGTGGGCATTACAGGATCATATGGTATTTCTAGTTCTGATTTTTTGGGTTCACACCATAACATTCCCATAATGATTGTACCATTTTACACACCGACCAGCAATGCACACGACTTCTAATCTCCACAGAAGCTTGCCAGCATTGGTTTTTCCTTTTTTTGCAAGAGTGAGATGGTCTCTCGGTTTAGTTTTGATTTGTAGTTTCCTGGCTAGTGATCGCGAATTTCTCTTCACGGTTTTGTTAGTTGCCGATTGTCTTCTTCGGTGAGGTGTCTTTGTGTCATTTGCCCATTTGTTTTAACGATGAGTACCAGCCAGTAAGGAGCCTGGGCTGCGAACCTCAAGGTCAGCAGTTTGGATCTACCAGCCAAACTTTGGGAGAAAAATAAGGCTTTTTCTGCTCCCAGAAACATGTACAGTCTCAGAAACCCAAAGGGACAGTTCTACTCTGCCTTTTTCTATTCCTTTTTTATTTTAACCCCCCCAGTGTTTTAACACTGCTACCCTGCAGCTTTTGCAAGGAAGCAAACTCAAACAACCGTCGTTCTTCACAAAAGTTAAACTTCTTTAAAAAAAAAGCTTTTTATTATGATCTGGGTGAAAGTTTACCTAGAAAATCCGTTTCCATTTAACAATTCACACACCTTTTGCTTCATGCCATTGATTGCAATCCTGACCATCTTAGGAGAATTCGTGTCACTTCCTCCGTGTGTTTCTGATTATCCTCGGGAGTGTGTCCCCTCCTGGTGTTACTGTTCTCCTGACAGTAGGAATTTTCTTATGTTTGTGATGAAAGTTGAGCCCTGGGTGAGCTCAGTTCCAGACATGAAGGATAACCGAGAGCAAAGTCTCGAGGGGGCCCCCAGTCTCTATCTGATCAATGAGCCTGAGCTTTTTCATTATCTTGAGTTTTGTTTAATATTTTTCTCCCACTCTATCACACTCTTCTACTGTGGTCCCATTTAGAGCAGTCAATGGTTGTAACTGGGCATCATCTAGTTGTTTGTTTTTTAAGTTTTATTGGCATATGATTTACATATCATGCAATTCAGTAGTTCAGTGACTGTGTTAATCTGGGTAAGCTAGAGAAACAAATTCATAGACACTCATATGTATATAAGAAAGAGGTACAAGAGTAGTTGAATATTGAGAAAACATCTCAGCCCAGTCCAGATCGAGTCCATAAGTCCAATATTAGCCCATATGTCCGATACCAATCTATAAAGCCCTCCTCATGAAATACATGCAGTGATGCTGAATGCAGGAGGATCACAGGCCAATGGGTTGGAAGTCTTGTGGATCAAGTGGTGTTGTTAGCATCTCAGTACTGGCAGGGGTCTCTATGTGGCTTTTCCGGCTCCAGAGGTCTCTGGTGGCATCAAGGTAGGTCCATGTGGCTTCTCCAGCTCCCAGGGCATAGTGCCATGTGTCTTGTCAGTAGAGGGTCTCCCAGGAAGTGAACAGAGAGAAGCTATCTCCCACCTCCAAGGAGGAAAAATAGGAGTTCCCGGAATTCTCAGGAGAAAGCCATGCCCACACAGAGTTCTCATTGGCTATGATCCGATTGACAGACTAGACTCCACCCTTTCACTCTTAATCCTCTAATTCCCAAATTGACACCACTTTATAATACTACCACAGTTCACATCAAGAAGAGGTGCACAGTTATTTCCACAATCATTTTTAGAACAATGTACTCATTCAAATTCCCTGCCACCTTAAGAAACCATTAATCCAGTTACTGTCTCTATCGATTTACCTAACCTGGAGTTCAGATACAGAAAAATCTGTTTTTAAAAACGAACAGCAACAACAACAAAACAACAGTAAATTCAGATCTCAATAAAACAGAAATATTAAAAAGTAGAACAAATTTAAAATGCATCAGAAGGGAGAACAAACAATAAGGTGCTAAGTTTTAACCTAACGGCATCTGCAATAATCCACTTTCCATGGCACTCTGCATGATAGACAGCAAGGCTCCTCACACCCCTGGTCTGTGGTCGTAGGGAATTCAGCAGGGGCTCAATCCACGTGTATTTCGCCTCCACTTTTTAATTTTTGGGATTTTTTAAACTGAAGCAAGTTTAAAATGGGTCAAAGGGGAGATCAAGTGACAAGATATCACATTTAACCTAATTTTACAATGCTCTGTCTGATAACAGGCTATTTATGTCCCTCAGCTATGACCACATGAGATGCACAGAGGCTTAATCCAGGTGGGGGCCCTGCAAATGGATGTGGGGCTTGCACTGTCACTCTAGCCTTCCGCAAACCAGATGTTGACAACGTAAACGCTGATAAAATCCCCGCCTTTGGATCTGGATCTTACTGTTTCCAATCCTTGGATCACGGACTGGTGTGCCTCTTCCATGTGGCCTGAGGTGATGCTTCATTGAGGTGGCTGCTGCACCCTCTAGGTTATCTCAGGCTCATGGAGGCTGAGATCCATGTGTTACATGACTTCTTTGGACTCTTTATTTCCATGTGTCTTTGATTTGCTTTGCTCCAGACAATGAGAGAACAAATAACCGCACCTTATATGGCCTCTTAAGCTTTTAAGACACCAGTTGCTATTCACCAACGTAGATGCAACCATTGGCTTTGTGGACAATGCTCTACCAATAAGCCTTTATGCCCGTGCCTCCTGAGATAAGGAGGTGGTATTCCACCCCCCCCACCCCCACCCCCAAAAAATGGGGAAAAGCTACGCTGAGCAGAGCTTTCATAGTATGCCGTTTTCCCGCTAGGCAGGCATCAAGCAACTTGCTCTAGTTACTGCACCCAGTGGCATCGCCTGGGAAGGTTCTCTTTGGTCACAGTGAAATTTTTTGTAAAAGCAGTTTTGCCTAAATCTCATGTTTTGTGATGGCTGATTTAAGAGAACAGCCTGAGGCTATGAAATTTTGTTTCCTGCTCGGGAAAAATGCCACAGAAACTGTTGCGATGTTGAACAAAGCTTACAAGGACAGCACTATGGGGAAAACTCATGTGTATGAGTGGTTTTCTCATTTCAAAAAAGGTGACATGTCAGTTCATGACAAACCTAATCTGAACGCCCATCAACCTCCGGAACAGCATAAATGTCAACTCATAGTGCACTTGGAGTTCATTCCAGCAGATCGGACTGTTAGTCAAGCTTTCTATTTAGAGGTTCTGGAAAGATCGCATAACCATGTGCAATAAAAGGAGCCTGTTTTGTGGCAGACGGGTGACTGGTTTTGCCCTTCAGGACAGTGAACAGCATCCCTCTCCTGCCCCACACGCCTGGCTCACCTGCCCTTGCTCTGCGTGACTTCTTGTTGTTTCCACAAATGAAGAGGGACATGAAAGGACAGTGATTTGAAGATGTAGAAGAGGTGAAGAAAAAAAGCAAGGGAGGTGCTGTCAGCCATCCAAACAGCTGAGTTTGAAAAGTGTTTCCTATCATGGAATTGCACATTTGATGTATGAAGTGTAATGGAGCATAATTTGAAGATAAGGTTGTTTTGTTAAAAAAAATTACATCCATACACAGCTTTGAAAAAAAATTCTGGGTTTTTTTGGGTACCCCCTTGCAGTCCTGACCCCAGGCTCAGCAACGCATTCTCTCAAGATGTTTGGTTATGGCGAAGAAGTTCTTACCACCTTGCCCCATATGATATCCACGGATATTGTATTTATAGCCTATTTGAATACTACCATAAAAAATCCTCCATGAACCTCTATATATTTGTGTGTGGTTCCACTTATCCTCCCCCATCTGTTCGGCTCGTGGGCATACCTCTGTTCAGCTCGTGAGCATACCGCTGTTCAGCTCGTGGGCATACCTCTGTTCAGCTCGTGGGCATAACTCTGTTCACCTCGTGGCCATACCTCTGTTCAGCTCGTGGGCATACCTATGAATGCACTCAGGTTGTTGGTAGTACTGCTTCTGCAGGATTGTGGGGACGTGTTTAATGGTGTTTCCCTCTGTTGCCTTGAATGCTTGTATTTCCCCCGGTGCTTTCCTTTGCCTTGATCACTTTGTGCTGACCTCCCCCTTATTGTAGATCACCTTCCCCTTGACCCAGGTTAGTGATTTACTTTCCCTTCCCTTCCCACTCCTACTAACCATCAAAGACTGTGTCTTTCTGCCTGAGAACCTTTTCTTGACTTTTTAACAGTAGTGGTCTCAACCCATATTCGTCCATTTGTGGCCAGAATGCTCCTCCGAGGTAGGGCTGGTGAAACTTCATCTCGCACCCTTGGGCATGTTATCAGGAGAAACCAGCTCCTGGGAAAGGACAACAGGCATGGTTGAGTGGGGTGGGGGGGCGGCGAAGAAGAGGAAGGCCTTTGGCAAGATGGACTGACGTGCTCAGTGGCCACAACAGTGGGCTCAGACGTAGCAGCAGTTGTCAGGATGGGGCCGGCCTGGGTGATGTTTCGTTCTGTTGCACAGAGGGTTGCTACAAATTGGAACCCACTTGACGGCACCCAACAACAACAACATGTCTTGCAGGTTCATCCGTGTTATAAAGTGTCTCCTGGATTCATTGCTGTTCTTGCACTGTGCATAGCATGGCATTGTGTGCATGAACCATAGTTTCTTCCCCTCCCCCAAAACCACTGTATTAGGTGCTAATCCAGACACACTGTTCCATAATTCAGTCACATCAAGTGGTGTTGTACAATTGCTACCACAATCAGTTTCCAAACATTCTCCTCCTTTTTGAACTCTTGTTCCCTCACCTCCCCCCTCCCCCAACCCATATTCTAGTTGTTGTTTCTATAGGTTCAGCAATCCTGGGCTTCATAATGTGGCATCGTTTCTAGCCATTCATTGCGTGGTGGACACTTAGTTTGTGTCCATCTTTTTGGCATTGTGAATAATGGTGTGATGTACATTGTGGGGGAACCAGCCTCCCCACTACTAATCGTGGGTTCGGTAACCGCAATTGTACAGTTAAAATATATAAAGGTTAGAGTAAAGTCATAAAGAATAATAGAGATAGGAGAGTAAAATGATGGAGTCAGACACATTTCATGGTAGCATGCTCACCTCCTGGATGGCCATGATCTCACCAGCCAGTTCCGCATACAGCAAGGGCAGGAGGGGACTGTTTATTTCTGGCCAAGGCCATGTATACTTGGGGGCGTGATTACAGGTAACCACACGTCACAGGAAGGGGCTGCACAATAGGCGTACACATTACAGGAAGGGGCTGTATGATAGGCATAAGTGTGACAGGAAGGGGATGAGCTAGGCGCGTACACTTAATAGGAAGGGGAGGGACTAGGGGTAGACATGTGACAAGATGGGTGGACCCTAGACTCAATATGGCAGCCTAACTTGGGTCACCCTTGAGTGGGCTTGACCTCCCTGGGCTCTCCTCAGGGAAACAATCTACTACTATCCTCATCAGAAGGCAGTGGGCCCTGCTTAGGGTGGGACAGACTATACAGTCTGATTGCTCTAGATGGCTGATAACCCTCAGGGAGAATGACCTCTGACCTACTTTCATTGACCTCCTAGTCTACAGTCTTTTACCATGTGTAGCAAACAGCCTTAGGTTTGGCATATATTTGGGGGCGACCACTAGGGAGAACTTTCTCTGTGCCCCACAGTACATGGATATGCATATATTTATCTGTATCACAGCTCTTGTTTTCGTAGGACACAGAATTGCTGGATCACCTTGTATTTCTGCTCTCAGCTCTTAAAGGAAACTTCATATCACTTCCCACAGCGGCTGTACCGTTTTAGAGTCCAGGCAACATTATATGGCGGTTCCAGCCTTTCCCCACCCTTGCCAGCCAGCATTTGTTGTCTTCTGGTTTTGGTTTTGGTTTTAACTTTGTTCCAGTAAGATGATAGCTCGTTATTGTGTTGATTCACATCTGTCTGACAGCTAATGGTTGCAAGCATTCCTTCATCTGTCTGTTGGCCACCTGACTGTCTCCTTTGGTGAAGTATTGGCTCATCTCCTGCCCATTTTTTAATTGGACCATTTGCTTTTTAGTGTTTGAGGTATTGCCAGTTTCTGAGGTATTGCCAAATCTAGATCTACATTAGTCCCTTTTCCGACATGCTTTTGCCAATTAAAAAGCACTCCATGGATTCTCCTTATTCTTGTGGTTCAGTCTTCTGATGAGCACACACATTTCATTTTTGTGGTTATCTGGTTTCTGCCTCGTTGCGTGGGCATTTTCAGTTCTGTTGCTCCGCCCTCTTGCTGACTTCACTGGCATTCTGTTTCCACATGCAGCCGCTCCCAGAATTCTGGGCTTTCCCATTTTTGTCCTGGTGCATTCGTTCCGCTTTCTAATTTAGGAGAAACATGGGTGCTGACAGGAGATACCATCTGCCTAAAGAAGGCTGCCCAAGGCAGCTGACAGTCCTCCCCTGCCCTGAGTCGGAGGCAACATCTGTAGACCCTGGCAGGAATCCCCCAGAAATGGAAACACCGCATTTCAATGTCTCAGAAATGGGTGCCTCGGAGTCACAAAATGGGGTCACAGGTCAAGGTTCATGGTCCTAGTCCCTGCCTCCAGCCCTGCTCTTTGGGACCTGGCAGAGCAAACGAGAAGCAAGAGGGTAGTGAGGCCCCTGACTGAGGCTGATTTGAAGTTTCCTTTTTCTTCCCAGTGTGTTTCTGTTAGTTGCTCCCCAGCTCCCATCACTGTTGGTCCAGCTTCACCGTGCTTCCGAAGCACCTGGTCCACTCAGAAAAACACATAAGCCAGACGGAAGCAGGGCCCAAGAAGCTGTTTATTTTCAGCCCTTCTCCCTCTCCATTAGGGAGCCTCATGCAGCCAGTCCATGGACTACATCTACCCACGGTTATCAACTCAATAGTGACCTTGTAGGACTGTCCCTTTGGGTTTCCAAGACTTTCAATAATTATAGAAGTCGACAGCCTCATCTTGCTCCCACAGAGCAGCTGGTAGGTTTGAACCACTGACCTGGTGGTTAGCGCCTCAGTGCTTAATTTGATACTAATTTGGGGAACCTATTAAATGTCGGTCAAAGTAGGTATAGGATGTTGAGGGTCATTAATGAAGGAAGATCTGATACAGCATCATGCACCAGCAGTTCTCAATCATGGAATCTCGTGGAGAGCTTATTTTATAATGCTTACCCGAGTCTTAGCCTCAGAGATTCTAAATTAAGTGACCTGGGGGGGAGGGTTGGTAGCTTAGCAGGAGCCCGCTGGTGCGTTGGTTAAAGCAGTGGGCTGCTAACCGAAAGATGTGGCACACTTCTGGAAAGTTTTACATCCCTGGAAACCCTCCGGGTTGCTCTGAGTCAGAATCGACTTGACGGGCAGCAGGTTTGGTTGTTATGGAGTGAGCGGCCTGGGCAACAGGATTATAAAAACCTCCCCAAAGTTAACTGAAAGTCACTGCCTCAAAAGGATGAACGCTCCGAGTGGAATCCCAGGTGAGGAGACACAGGAAGCGCACTGTGGTGATCTTCTTCCTCTTTCTTTCTCTAGAGACTTCTGGAAAGGAGCCTACCTGGAACTTCTGGAAGTACCTAGTAGCCCCCGATGGGAAGGTGGCAGGGGCTTGGGATCCAACCGTGCCGGTGGAGGAGATCAGGCCCCAGATCAATGCACTTGTGAGGAAGCTCATCGTGCAGAACCATGAAGAGCTATAGCCACTTCCTGTCTTTTCCCATGATCCCCACCCTGCCCCACCTGTGCATAGGCCACCAAAGTAAATCCAAATGGTGCTTCAAGGGGAGAGCTCCTAACTCTCTCCCTTCCTCCACTAATAGCCCATCCCATCACTGGGGGAGGGGGATTCTAGTACTTTTTATTATTTAAATCTTAGGGCAACAAGGAGGAACACCTAGCCAATGAGAGCTCTTGCCCGATGATTCTTCAGCCAATAAGAAGTTCCAGCCAATGAAAATATGTGGCCAATAGAAGTGCAGCAAGCAGTAATCTCTAGGCAATGAGTACTCTCAAAAAAACGGAGCCAGTTCCTACCTCACAAGGCTGTTTGTTGTGAGGGCTCAAGTGAAACATGCGTGCAGGTGCCGAGGCAGGGCCAGCTAAGGAGCCACTCAATAAACGTGTTTGCATATAAACCAAACAATGACTTGTGGTTAATTAAAAAAAAATCACAAACAATGACACTTAGCGGTGGATCACTCGGCTCATGCGTCGTTGAAGAGGAAAAAATCACAGCCAACGTGAATTTCTAGAAACTGTAAATGCAGGCCACGCACTTAGTTGTTTGGTTGTCCCGTGGCCTGAGTAAGGAGCACCAGGGGCTTACTATTGTTTTAATATAAAAGTAACACAGACCCGGGGGGGGGGGGGGAAGGAAGTGGTGCTAACTAACCCAGGGACAAGGGAACAACACGGGGTCCAAATTGCTGGTGAGGGGGAGTGGCAGGCCTGGTGGGGAATAATCAAGGGTAAGGTTGCGTAGAGAAGAGGTATAGCTGTAGCCCAGGTGGGGACGGAGCATGGTAGTAGGGCAGGAGGAAAGTCAAGGGTGATGGAGGAAAGAGCTAGGAGTCAAGGGGAATGTATGGAGGTCTAGACAAAGACATGTACATGCAAATATATATATGAGGATGGGGAAATAGATCTATGTGACTATATTTATAGGTTTACTATTAAGGTGGCGGAAGGACCTTGGGCCTCTACTCAAGCACTCCCTCAATGCATGAATACTTTCTTCTATTAAATTGGCATTCTATGATGCTCACCCTCCTGGCACAACTGCTGAAGCCAAAGCGGGTGAACAAGTAAATGGGGTAAAGAAAGCTGATGGTGCCCGGCTATCAAAAGATATAGCGTCTGGGGTCTTAAAGGCTTGAAGATAAACAAGCGGCCATCTAGCTGAGAAGCAACAAAGCCCACATGGAGGAAGCACACCAGCCTGTGCGACCACGAGGTGTCAAAGGGTCAGGTATAAGGCATCATCCAAAAAAAAAATCTTACCATAGTGAATGAAGTGGGAAGTGCAGAGTGGAGACCCAAAGCCCATTTGTTGGCCACTGGAGATCCCCTCACAGAAGGGTCTAGGGGAGGAGATGAGTCAGTCAGGGTGCGATGTAGCACCGATGAAGAATACAGCTTTCCTCCAGTTCCAAAATGCTTCTCCCCCTCCCCCCCCACTACCATGATCCGAATTCTACCTTGCAAGTCTGGATAGAGCAGAGGTTGTACACTGGTGCACATAGGAGCTGGAGGCACAGGGAATTCAGGGTGGATACCTTCAGGACCAGGAGTGTGAGGGGCAATGCTGGGAGAGTGGAGGGGGAGTGGGTTGGAAGGGGGGAGCCTATTATAAAGATCTACATGTGACCTCCTCCCTGGGAGACAGACAACAGAAAAGGGGGTGAAGGTAGACGCCGGATAGGTTAAGATATGACAAAATAATAATTTGTAAATTATCCGGGGCTCATGAGGGAGGGGGGAGCGGGGAGGGAGGGGAAGAAGGAGGACCTGATGCAAAGGGCTTGGGTGGAGAGCAAATGCTTTGAAAATGATTAGGGCAGGGAATGTACAGATGTGCTATATACAATTGATGTATGTATATGTATGGATTGTGATAAGAGTTGTATGCGCCCCTAATAAAACGTTAAAATTTTTTAAAGTAATACAAACTCATCATAAAAATCCAAATGATGCAGGAGGACAAAGTGAAAGTCTCCCCATATTTCTCACACTCTCCACCTCTGGAAAGGGAATCATTAGCAATTTGAGGACATAAGCCAACAGTTAATGCCCAATAGGAATTCACTGACTAAAAGCACATTACAGTGACAAATAGGTGCACAACGAAAAAATCGTTTAAAATTAAAAGAACAAAACTAACTTTATAAATAACAAATAGGCAAAGAATATGAGTACATACTTCACAGACGAATACAGATGTACCATCTGCCTATGAAAATATATTTGACTTCAATGAAATTAGAAATGTTTCCAATGAGAATTGGAAATGTTGGTAAAGTTGGCAAAAAATGCCCACTGTTGGTGAACATGGGGGAGAAGGGCATTTTTATAGAAAATATATTTCACTTTTATGCAAATTGGAAATAAAAGTTAAAAACTAGACTGGGAGCAAAGCTCATTGACCAATTAGTATTAGTATTAGAATTCGAATTTGGTAACTTCTGACTTCTGAGGTCATTCTTCGAGACGGCCAGAGATCAGCCTCAAATGCTGGTTTGGGCCCTTACTCAACTAAGCAAACAACGCCATCTCAACAGTCTCCCAAGGCTCCCTGGTGGCAACTGGACTGCTGACCAACACACTGCGCCTTGGGGAGAGACAGGCCGCGTGCTGCCATGCACAGCTCCCTTGCTGGAAGCTCTGGGACGGGCGTGAGTCGGAGTTGGCTCTGTGCCAGTGGGTTTTGCTGTCTTGTAGTTTCCCACTGATAATAAAAGAGTTCAGCTGTGTGTATCATTCCGTCTCTCCTAGTGGCCCCTCTAATAAGTTATCGGGAATACAATGAAGGCTGGCTGTGGGCTGACCACCACTCCCACTATAGTGGCCAAAGCTGGCTCTGACACACTCCAGGAGAGGCGCATGGGAGCAAACCGAGCTGTCAGAATGTTTGTTTCAGATATCTGGGACCCCGCATTCCCCTGCAGCTCGTGTGGCCACCTTCTCACCCACCCATCTGTGCTCTCATCTAATCCCATTAACCAAGACTGCCCTTGATTTCTGTACTGTGAACTCCAATGGCTAGTTTTCTGAACATCATCCACACGCCTCAGTCGCGTCGCTATTGCGCCTGTGCTCTTCCTCGCCTCCCCTGTCACCGTGTTCTCTTTGCATTCCTACTCTGGGGCGAAGGAGCGGGTGGCACCATGGCGAAGTGCTTGACTGCTATCGGAAAAGGTCATAAGTGTCTCTGTGGCTGGTGAGAAGGTGGAGACGTGAGTATAGCGGGAGGGAGGGAGCGCGGATGGAGATGACAGCCTAGGACACGCTCCGGTGCAGGTCCGCTCTGTCTTACGGGGGCATTATGGGTCCGAATAGCCTTGCCAGCGACACTAATAGCGACACTAATAGCGACTGCTAGCGACACTAATAGCCCTCGACAAGTGCCCCTTCCTTCACACTTGCTGTCCGCCCATTCGCTGCTGGTCTCCCCTGGAGTTCTTACCGCGCCGGGCAGTCTTCCTCGGCTCCCTCACTCGCTCCCAGGCTGGACAACCATCTACCCTTGGACGACACGTCTGTACCTTGTCTGTGCAAGCCTCACTGGCTGATCGTCTGCCGACTGGACATCATTGCAGACAGCTGAACCTCCACATGTGCACCACGGACCTCTCTCTCACAACTGCTCTCCCCCTTCCACTCGTCCTTCAAGAAGGCCCCACCTTTCCCTTTCACGCCCTCTCACTCACTCACTCTGGTCCCACGGTATCCGCAACTGTCCCCACGTCTCTCCACACCGTGCCTTGATCTTTAGAGGCCAAGTTGAATTGTGTAAGAATCCACTTTGAGCACGAGACTGAAAGTGAAAGTAAACAGGCACAGAAGCTTAGCGTCCAGCTCAGGACCTGAGACTCCCCATTAGGCCTGCAGTCCCATGTTTGAGGTGCTGTCAAGCTGGCCTGACTCATAGCAACCGCATATACTAGGATAGTAAAAATAAAAAAATAGTGTTGCTGGTATACCAGTTCATATATGCACAGATTTATCCCAAACAAGCTATGCTTTGTGTTCGGTGTTTAACTGCAGACAGGTTATTTCAGTAATGTCAGGTGCCAACAAATTGGTTCTGACCCATAATGGCCCGATGCACAACAGAATGGAACACCCGGTTCTCACGAGGGCGCCTCTGCCTGAATCCTGTTGCAGCACGGTGTCCCTCCATCCCACAAGGCCTCCCTCCTTCCCACTGCCCGTCCACCTGACCCAGCATGATGTCCTTCTCCAGAAACTGGTCTCTCCTGGTCATATGTCCAAAGTATGTAAGACAAAGGCTTGCCATCCTTGCCTCTCAGGAGCCCGCTGGCCTTACTTCTTCCAAGACAGATTGGTTTGTCCTTGCAATAGCCCGTGCTACTTCACTATTCTTCTCCAGCACCACAATTCAAATAGATTCCTCTCTATTCTTCCTTATTAACTGTCCAACTTTCACTCGCCTAAGAGGCGGTTGAAAATACTCTGGCCTGGGCCTGACTTGGGTCCTCAAAGTAACAACCTGGCTCTGCCGTACTTCCACGAGGCTTTGCCCAGCGGATTTACCCACGATAGTGGATAGGTTGAGCTCTCAACTGATGCTTCTGTGAGCATGAATTGTGGACTCAACCAAGAAGAAAGCCTTAACAACTTCAATCTTCTCTGCTTATCATATTACCCACTGGTCCAGGTGTGAGGATGCTGATTTTCTTTACATTGAGTTGTCATCCAGACTGAAGGCTGACCTTGATCTTCATTAGTGAGTGCTTCAAGTCTTCAATTTCAGCAAACCAGGTTGTGTCATCTGCATATCGCAGGTTGTTAATAAGCCTTCCTCCGATTCTGATGCCATAATCTTCATATAATCCACTTTCTCTGATGATTTGCTCAGCATGCCGATTGAACGTGTATTGTGAAAGGACACAACCCTGTTGTCCCCCTTTGCTGATTTTAAATCATGCAGTCTGCCTTTGTCCTGTTCACACAACAGCCTCTTGATCCATGTACTGGTTCCACACGAGCACAATGAAGTGTTCTAGAATTCCCATTTTTCTCCAGGTTACAGACAAATGCCTTCCATAATCAAAACACAAGTAAACATCTTCCTGGCATTCTCTGCTTTCAGCCAGGATCCACCTGACATCAGCAAGGATACCCCTCATTCTATGTCCTCTTCTGAATCTGGCCTGGACTTCCGGCAGTTCCCTGTCAATGTATAGCCACACCACAGTTGGATGATTTTCAGCAGCATTTCTCTTGACTGTGACATATATGATTTGAGCGTGGTCTGTAACTTGAGCGTTCTGTTGGGTCACCTGTCTGTTAAGTGGGCACACACGGATCTCCTCCAGTAATTGTCTTCCAAACTCCCTAGCTAGATGCGTGAGGGCTTCACCGGCTCCTGAAACATTCCGATTGGTCGGCCATCCATTCCCGGAGCCTTGTGCTGACTGATCGTCCAGTGCAGTTTGACCTTCCTCCTTCAGCACCGCTGGTTCTTTCTCATAAGCTCATGTTTCAGTACATACTCCATTGCTCATATTACAGAAATATGGCTCCTATCTCAGTAATACACTTGTCTTAATCTTATTAGGGTGTCTTCAAATAGAAAGGATTCTTTTTGTGCCATGGGAAAGAAACAATCTTGGGGTCAGAGCTAATATCAAAGTTTTACCAAAATATGAGTGGATACTTCCTCAACTCATTGAGATTTTACAAGTTTCTAAGAATGCTGCTCTACATAAAACAACACATTTTAAATGGATCCAGCATTTTGAGCAGGGTTGGAACGACCTCAAAGATAAACAGGAAAAGCTGTCACCTTGAAGAATGACTCACCTGTGGCTGAAGTCCAGAAATTGCTGAAGAAGACTGTCGAATTAGCCACCAAGAAGCTAGCGACTGAAATTGGGATCTCATATTGTTTAGCATATATACTCTTAGAATTTCACTTTATTTCTTTGTAAACAGTTTTGTTGGCATACAATCCGTATATCATGCAATTCAATGGTTCAAGCATATCAAGAGCGCAGTAAATTTGAGGACATTTTCTTCTTTCTTGTACTCATTGTTGTTAGCTCCCCATTTCCCCCCAGCCTGTCCTGTCACACCCCCAAGAAACCATTAATCCAGTTACTGTCTCTATAGATTTAACTAGCCTGGATTTCATGTACAGAAAACATTAAAATAAATAAATAGCAACAATAACAAAGTAAAACAGAAAAACCTCCATTAAAAGGAGCAGAAAATATTAAAAACTAGAATAAATTTTAAATGAGTCAAAAGGGAAATCAAATGATGAGGTGTTGAAATTTAACCTAACTACATGTACAAGAATCCGCTTTTCAATGCGCTATGCAAAGCACGGCTGTTCACATCCCCGGTCTGTGGTAATAAGGAATTCACCAGAGGCTTAATCTACACATATTTCTCCTTCACTTTCTTTTTAGCTGAAACAAGTGGGTCAAAAGGGATATCAAACAGTATTACATTTTAACCTAACTATATCTGCCATAATCAACTTTACAATGCTCTCTGCATGATAACAAAGCTCTTCACATCCCTCGACTGATCAGAGGAGAGTCAGCGGAGATTTAATCTATGTGTGGAACCTGCAAACTAGTTCTAGGCTTCCCCTGTCATTCATAGCCTTTCAAAAATCAAGTGTTTTTAATTTAAGCTGATACCATTCCCTCCTTTGGATTTGAGTTTTATTATTTACATTCCATGGATCGCACAGTCTGGTGTGCTTCTTCCATGTGGACTTAGTTGACACTACAATTTTATGTGAACATATTGGTTCCAGTGAACTTTTTGCTCAACGGCTTCTAAAAGAGTTGCATGAAGATCAGTTAGCTCAAAGATCTGATAATTTGATCAATCTTTAAAGCAAGATGAAATCCTATGAAGACGATTTTATACAACATATCTTAACCTAGGACTAGTTTTGGATTTACCAATGGTATCCTAAAAGCAGGGTCCAATCACCACAGTGGCTTCTAAGGGAATCTACTGGGCCACTTAAATCCAAGGCGGAGTGGTCAGCTCAGGTGATGGCAATTTGGGGGGGATACCAGAGGGACGATCTTGATAGATTTTCTTAAAGGACACAGGATGATCACAGAGGAGTATTAGACATTTTAGGAACTGGAGAACTGCATTGGAGAGAAAAAGGCCGCTAAAGTTGCAGAACTGCTTTTCCCGTTATGACAATGCACCAACTCCTTCTTTGAGGGGGTAAGGGCTGCCCTATGGGAATGTCGCACCGGCTCCTTCTTTGAGGGGGATAAGGGCTGCCCTATGGGAATGTCGCACCGGCTCCTTCTTTGAGAGGGTAAGGGCTGCCCTATGAGAATGTCACTGGAAACCTTACCCCTTCCACCGTAGAGCCCTGACCATGCCCCTTCAGATGGGGTTTTTAGGGGGGCTCAAACTCAACCTTTAAAAGGAACTTGACTTGAATCCCTCACAGATGCGAGCCCTGCTTTTTTTGACATGGTATGAATTGAAGAGCCCAGGATTCTTTGGCAAACGATTATCGGAATAGAAACACTGCTTTCAGAAATGTATAGATCTTGCTAGAGGATATATTGAGGAAATAGTTCCACATCTGGGTATGTTTGGTAAGAAAGGTTTCTATGATTTTGTAACAATACTTGTTTGACTCACGCCCCTACATGAACATGCAACGCTGCCCAGTTGGCACCATCCTCACCACCACTAGCTACTAGGCTGAGCCAGACAGGCCTTCATCAGGTCCACTTGGTGGGTTTCCCTCTTTGTGATTGACCCTCGGCTTCACCAGGAACCCCGGGGCAGAGTGGGCTAACCGCAAAGTGAGCGGTTTGAAACCAGCCACTCTGCAGAAGAAAGCTGGCACCATCTACTCCTGTAGAGTGACAGCCTGGGACGCACACAGGATCCTGCAGGATCGCTGAGGGGCCATGAGTCGGAATCGACTTGAGGGCAGCCAGTTGGGGTCTCCTCGACCACTGGTGGCTCGGAACTGGTCATGTCAGCTAGCATGTCTAAAGTACATGAGACGGAGTCATGATCCGGGCTTCGGCTATACTTCTTTCAAGACAGATTGTTTTCATTCTTCTGGGAGTTCGTCGAAATACAATATTCTTTGCCCACTCCTATTGAACTCCTCAACTCTCTTCCATCCCAAACAACAAACAACAACAACACAACTCTCCGCCAGGGAGTGGATTCCAACTCACAGCAATCCCAAGCCCCTTCTTAAGTGCAGAGGTTCCTAGGGAGAAAAGCAAATAAAAACAACACCCTTGAAACCTTTATCGTCACTTCAGCTATTGGCTAACCTGTATCTGCTGACATCCTAGTTTTAAATTAACACCCTGGCTATCAGCTAACAGTTGACTAGTTGACATTTGGTCATCTACTAACACCTTAATTATCTTCAGATATATAACTTATGAGTACCACATTTTGTTTAATAGGTTATATCTCAGCGCTTAATAGTTAAGATATTTGCAGAGCCTTCATTAGGAATCAAAGGCATCTAGTGGTGCACTGGCTGACAGTTTGGCTGTTGACTCTCATGTCGGTGTTCCAAGCCCACCAGCTGATCCCCAGAGTGAAGACCTGGAAGTCTGTTCCATAAAGTTTTCAGCCCAAGCAACAGAGGCAACTGCTGTTATATCCACGATACTGTAAAGACCCGTGACCCATGACTAAATGAATTCACTGCCACAGACAAATGCTGACTCCTCATGGATTCTGTGGCAAGATTCAATGATGCAGAGCACATCAAAGGATGATGGGAGGAACACACAGTGCCCGTACCAATGGTCACATCCCACCATTTCAAGAGGGAACGTATGCTCCAGAACCAGTGATGCTGGAGAAAGGAGTCAAAGCCGCACTGAAGGCTCTAGCAAACCCCGAGGCCTCGGGGTGAATGGAATAGCCACGGAAATGGCCCAACAAGCCCTAGAAGCATCACTAACTCATGCCAAGAAGTTCTGAAGACAGCTACCTGACCAGCTAACTGGAAGAGATCCGTATTTGTGCCCCTTTCAAAGAAAGGTGACTCAACAGAATGTAGAAACTGTTACATAATATCATATGCAAGTAATTTTTTTTTGCGGAAGATCATTCAACAACGGTTGAAGTAGTACATTCACAGGGAGCTACCAGAAATTCAAGCTAGCCACCGAAGAGAATGTGGCAGGAGGGATCTCTTTGCTGACATCAGATGGATCTTGGATGAAAGCAGAGAATACCGGAAAGGTGTTTACTTATGTTTTATTGACTGTGCACAGGCATTTGACTGTGTGGATCTAACAAACTACGTAGAACCTTGAGAAAATGGGAATTCCAGAGCACGTCAGTGTGCTCATGATGGTTAACGTGATGTGCGAGAGGGGAGTGCAACCTCTTAACCAAGGCCCAAGCCTATGAGCTCTCCTTGGGGATGTGCCTTTCCTGTAAGAGAGACACTGGGGACAACTGGTCTCTCTCTCTCTCTCTCTCTCTCTCTCTCTCTCTCTCTCTCTCTCTCTCTCTCTCTCTCCCCACCCCTGCCCTTCACCTTTCTTCTTCCCTGGATGGTGGTCTGCTTCTGGGTTTGGTGGCCCATGCAGCCTGCCAACCCTGTGAGCTGTGGTCCCTTGCCATGTTCCTGCAGACTGTGGAGTCACATGGATCTGCACCCACTGACCTGTGATGTCCCAGCTTCCCATCTCACCTGCCTGCTTCATTTGCTAGCATCTGTGTGAGTCGGAGGGCCTCCAGCTAGCCCCGTGAACTTGAGTTGGACCAGGATGGGCCACTTTCTTGATATAAAATTCTTTCTTATACATATATGAATTAGTTTCTGTAGACATTTCAGCTTAACATAGTGCTTCTGGGAAATGAGTACATGAATCGAACAGAACAAGGGGATACTGTGTGGTTTTAACTCAGGAAAAGTGCATGTCAGGATGGCATCCTCTCACTCTACTTATTCAATCCGCATGTTAAGCAGATAACCAGAGAAGCTGGATTATATGAAGAAGAACACAGTATCAGGATTGAAGAAAGGCTTATTCACAACCTATGGAATTCAGATGGCACACCTTGCTTGCGACAGTGAGGACTCGAAGCACTTACTGATGAAGATCAAAGATTGTAGCCTTCAGTCTGGATGACAACTCAATGCAAAGAAGCCCAAGCTCCTCACACCTGGATCAATAAGCATCATCATGATAGATGGAGAAAAGATTGACGTTGTTAAGGATTTCTTTTTACTTGGATCTATAATCAATGTGGCCATCAATAAACCAAAGGCCATATTGCATTTGGTAAATCTGCTGCACAAGATCTCTTTTAAGTATTGAAGAACAAGAGCAGCACTTTAAAGACCCAAACCAAGGTGTGTCAAACTCCTCAGAGGCGTGGGAAAGCTGCAGGAAAGACAGTAAGTTGAAGCGGAACTGCTGCGGGAGAATGACAGTGCTGGTGAATACCATGGGAGTCCCTGGCCCAGGGGAACGAACACATCTGCTTTGCAGGAAGGACGGCCGAACTGCTCCTTGAACCAAGTCCAGTGGGACTTCATCTCCTACACTTGGACATGTGATCGGGAAAACTTGGACAAGGACAGCCTGCTTGGTCCAGTGTGGGAAACAGAAGGATTGCTCCCAAGCTGTCTCCCCTAAATATATGCCAGACTTAGCTGCTTGCAAATGACTGTACACTTGGAGGTCATCAGGAGTAGATCAGGGGTTATTCTCCCTAAGGATTATCAGCCATCTAGACCAAGCAGACACAACTGTTTATCCCACAACAAATAGGGCCCACTCCCTTCTGATCTGTTTCCTTGTAGGAGACCCCAGAGAGGTCAAACCTGCCCTAGGATGACCAAGGTTAGGCTGCCATCATGAATCTAGGATCCGCCCATCTCGTCACATGTATACCCCTAGACCTTCCCATTGCTGTGGGCACACCCCTAGCTCATCCCCTTCCTGTCACGCTTATGCCTATCAGACATCCCCTTCCTATGATGTGTTTGCCTATTGTACTGCCCCTTCCTGTGACGTGTGGTTACCTGTCATCATGCCCCCATAAGGAGATTAACCCTGGGTTAGCAATAAAGTTGAGGCTCACTCCTGCTTTCGGGGCTGGGCTCCCCCCATGAGGACCACCAAGCGGGGCTGAAGTGAGCATCCTGCCATGAAATGTGTCTGACTCCATTATTCCAATCTCTCCTCTACCTCTCATGCTCTCTGTGACTTTCCTGTTGGGAGCCGATAGCCATTAAGACCCTGGCTTCAGACACGTAGCAGAAACTTGGCCGCTTTCTAACAGCAAGGCTTTGTTTCCTGCCCAACTTCGCTACTGTAGCACGGGCAGTTGCGATAACTGAACTTGTTGCCATTAGTCACAGTACTGAGCACCCATTGAACTGCAGATATACCATATTAGGAACATCGTGAGAAGCTCACCCGGTAAGCCTTGATTTGCATGCGGATGTCACCACAGACGTCTTTGAGTACTGTTGCGCACCCTTTGGACCTTATTGGGAACATGTGGCTAATTGGTTGTTGTACGGTGTGTGGTAGTTACACAGGGTGCTTCATTGGAATATGTGCCTCCCACTTCCTTCTCTGTTGTGAATATATACCCAGAGTTTTGGCAAAATAAACGGACTTGATCAGCACTTGTCTTGCCCCATGTCTCTGTTTCTTTTTCCCATCCAGGTTCGTTGCCCCTCCGGTCACCGTGTGAGGGTCTTGCTGGACGAGACCCTAACACTTTCCTATAATCTTTACTTATTATCGCTGTACAATTGCACCTACCGGACCTGTGATGATGTGTTGAGGGCCCCCTCTCCCCACAGTCCAGCAGGTCAGGGGAGAGAGGAAGACCAGCAAGGAGGTGTCGGCCCACCGGGACTGCAGCAATGGGCGCACAGGATGGGGCGCCACGCAAGACTGGCTAGTAGGTTGCTTTATTGTGCGTAGTGACTGTCGCTATGAGTTGGAACTGACCGATGACAACTAACAAGGACAACATGAGTAGACACGTGATTGGGCCCCAGGCTGAGTGGGTGCGGGAGGGAGACTAGGAGCAGACCCACAGTGTTTATATCTTTAGCAGCGGATCCTGGGCATGGGTATTTATCTCCCTTTGCTGCAGGCATCTATCCATGAACAGGAAAAGCATACAGAGGCGTGGTTATAAAGATGTCCAAGACATGACCAAGCACCTTGAAGGAATGTGTCGCTGGGCCTGGAGGCTCAGGGTCCTAGTCTCAGGGGACACTCAGGTCGATCAGCATAGGCCAGTCCACAGTGTCTATATGCGACTTCTGTTCACAGACTCTGGCGGCTTACAGGCTCATGAGTAGCCGTGTAATGTGTAACTGTTGACCCCTCCCTCTTCAGAGGAAAGCAGAGTGGTGGAAATCAAGAGCACGTGGAAACAATTAGTCCCCAGGAGGCGCACACATCTTAGAAATATCAACCACCAGGGTCGGTAGCAGTTGGAACCAACTTGATGGTACTGAGCTTGGGGGAGGGCAGCGTTTACCAAGGACAACGCTCCGAGGGTGAGGACAGAGCGAGGGACGGAACAGGAAGCACAGAGTGGACGTGGGACAAATGCTGTTACGTTGTCGGGATTGCAACCCACCACATGAAACAAATATGTATGAACTGTGTGAAACACTGATTTGTTTGTTAGCCCTCACCCAATTCATGATAAAAAATTTCCTAATTAAAAAAAAAAGATTTCAGCCTAGGATACCCTATGGGGCAGTTATATGCTGTTTTATAGAGTCATTATGAGCTGAAATGAACTGATAGTATTAAAAGTTTAGTTATTTGCTTAAATCTTATTACTGGTCCTTACTTATCTGATCATAGTTGAAAAGATTATCAGACCACAAACCTCCAGGAAGGAGTTGGGCCTGGATCAGTTCTTTGTCTTTTTCTGAATTCTCCTTTTTCCCCAATCTTTGAACATCAAGTAGTCCCAGCTCCTCAAAGAAAGGGAAGCCCCACCCTCAGTCTGAATTCGCTCCCTGAGCTGGGTTGGAAAGCAGAGAGAGGAAAGTGGGCCGATAAGGGGATTTCCTGGGAAGACAAGATTGGAAAGAATACTCCTTCCTCAACAGATCCTTCTTGAGCAGTCCATCGCAATGGGTCCCAAAAAGGACTGGACCACAGTTAATGGCAATCCATGGGCCAGCTCCTGTGCTAGGTGCTAGGGGTACATCAGTGAACCAAACACGCACTCATTGTGCCATTGTGGCCCTTGAGAATAGTGGGAAAGACAACCAGCAAACAAATAATCATGCTTATCACCGTATCGCTGCAGTTATGATAAGCACTAGAAGTACAGGAAACTATGATAATAAACACCACCTATTCCTGGAGGAAATGGCATTTACACTGAGAGCTGGAATTTTAGGATGAATTAATCAGGGAAAGAGGTCTCAACCAATAAAATCATTCAGGAAAAGGCCCTCAAGAAGAAGGATGCTTGCCAGCATGGAGCCAATGTGGCTGGCTGTCACCCAGGAAGAAAGCCAAGGGTAGAGAGGTAGCTAGCGGCCTTGTGGGATCCAGGTGAGAAAGGATAGAAGCCTGACTTGGCGTGACAGCCAGGCTTTAGGAGGGGCACAGAAACCTCCATTAGCATCTCAAATAAGGCCAGAGAAAACCACAGGGGCAGAGACAGACATGAAAGTGCTGTAGGAAAAATAGGCTGTTGTGGTGAAGTCCCAAAGTGAGTCACCATAGAAACATTCACGGAAGGCAGGCCAAGCTGAAACCTCTGAGCTCTAGCTAGGGGCCAGAACCAGCCCTGAGGTTGCTGGAAGGAAGTGAAGAGGGAATCAGACTGGAGACAAACATTGGATTCCCTACAAATAACCAAACTATTTGTATAGATTTGGGAGGGCCCCCAAGCTGAATGAATTAGATCAGGGGTGCTCACACTTTGTCAGCATGCGAGCTACTTAGAAAATGATCCAGTCAAAACCATCTACCAACTACAGAAATGCAAAACATGTTTTTATTTCTTTATTACATGTATTCATAAATGCATGGAGAATTCTTTATATGTACACTGTATGTTTATGAACCTGGCGTAACCGCATGAGTCCAGATTGCACCACACAACACAATTAACTATGTACATTTCTTATCATGACCTGATTTTACTCTGATGACTTGCGCTGGATGGAATGAGCCAGGGATGCATAGTCCAGACAGGAGCTGCTGACAGCCAGCCTCAAGCACACTTCCAAAGGATCATCAGTCATGGTGGAACGGTCCTTAGACTTAATGATCTTTATGTGGGAAAAGGCTGACTCACATAAACAAGTTAGAGCCGAATAATGCAGTCAAGGCGGTAGCACATTGTCTCATGTTTGGGTCCTTTCCCTCTGCGAGTAAGTTCCAGAACTGTTCATGCACTCTGGACTTCAGCTGAGTGTCGGCTTGAAGTGCCAAAACCTCCCATTCCGTATGAAAGTGATACGTTTTTATCTTCTTACTTGGTCCAGCTCCCCCACTCATTTTAATAGTCCTTCTTACGTTTAAGAGGGGAAAAAAACAAGGTCTAAAAACTGCCGATAACTTGTTGGTTTTGCTGCACTTAGAGCAGTTGTTTGCGCATGCGTCTGACACCTAAGATTGCATCTGATCGGCTGCGCTGTACATCAGTGAAGTGACGGGATTGATGGTAGGCTTACGTCTATTTTTTTTAATGCCATGCGATCTACCCACATTACATTTGGGATCCACTAGTAGATTGCGATCAACGTATTAAGCAACCCTGGATTAGATTATAGGCAACATTTTTTTAAAGAAACATTTGAGTTTATTTTTAAAACAAACTCAACAGCTTCCTCTCTTCCCCACATTACCTTTAGCCACTGCATCTTGGCTCTTCTCCCCCTCTGTGGCTTTGTGTGAATTAGGGTAGGAACCCAACGTGAACACAGGCTCTACAGCCCCAAGTAAGGCAGACTTCCACCGTGAGCCAGGACTTTGTCAGGTGAGCTTGTAGTTCTGCCAGCCCTAAGATGTGGCTGCCATCTGCGTGATCCCCAAGAAAGCTGACAACTTTAAACACATCCCTTTAATGACACAGCATCATATCTTCATCAAATAAAAAACGTAGTTGCATGGCTCTCCCCAGACAGAAGGATCACTGAGAAATCGTTTTCATAAGGCTTCAAAAATTGTGGGAAAGTGAAATGAAACAATAATGAAATGTCCCCATGAACTTTGTGAAGCTTCTTCATCTTGTGTGTGGTTATGTGCCCAGATGAACATTGGGGTTTCCACTGACACAGAAGGGGAGAACAGATGTTTGGGAGTAGGGACACCCAGCCATCGCTGCGCCACACTGAACATCTTCAAGTCTCTTATCTTTCTCTCTTGCTGCCAGGATCCTAACTCAAGCTTCAAGATCATTCCAGCTCATCTTCATGGATGGTCCCAGCCCCCTCCTCGAGTCAATTCCTCACGTTGCAAGCTGAATGACGCTCTGAAAAGCAGATCTGAGCACACCACCTCTGCGCCTCAGAGGTGTGCCCTTACCTTTACAATACACGCGCATTGCCTTAGTCCAGGCGTGCTCAATACGTCGATCGCGATCTACTAGTGGATCCCAAAAGGAATGTGGGTAGATCGCATGGCATTAAAAAATAGACGTAAGCCTATCATCAATCCCATCACTTCACTGATATACAGCGCAGCCGATCAGATGCAATCTTAGGTGTCAAACGCATGCGCAAACAACTGCGCTAAGTGCAGCAAAACCGACAAGTTATCGGCAATTTTTATGAGGAACTGTATTAAAGGGTCGAGACATTAGGAAGGTTGAGAACCACTGATCTATAGGATTAGGGTGTATTTTGAGTTAATCTCCTTTGACACATAAAAAGGATTAAGCAAACAACTAAATATCAGAGGGAATTAATTATCACCAAAAAAGAAGAACTGGAATAGAATGTATCCTTTGGACCTGAGGTCTCTGCACTGAGAGAAGCTCCTTACCCGAGGGAAGGATCAATCCCAAGACACACAGAGATCTCCAGGAATGCTAGGTTCACAGGTGTTGAAAAGAGACAGGGACCTTCCCCCAAAGCTGATAGGCAGAAAGCCTTTCCCTGGAAACAGCTCCCTGGTTTGGGTCTTTCAGCTTCTTAAATTGTGAGAGAACAGAGTGCTGCTGGTCAACGCCTTCCACTCTGGCATTTCCTTTACAGCAGCACTAGATAACGAACAGATACAGGGAGCGAGTGAGATCAGGCGGCATGGACAAAAACCTGAGCTACTGGAGGTCAGACAGGCTGAGTGACAGCTGCTTCTAGGAAAGAAACAGGTGTAGGTGGAGAAGTGCGGTTCCAATTGTAGAGGTCAGGTTGGAATCAGTGGGGCTGCTTCAACAGCCTTCAAGGATCTCTGTTGATAGCACGTGGGAGGGAAGAAGCACAATATTATTCAGAGAAAAAAGAATTGTACCATTTTGCCTCGAAACTCAAACTAATTTTATGTACCATTATACTGGAGATCCTATATATAATGTAATAAATCAAGAAACCAAGAGATCCTATATAATGTAATAAACCAAACAAATGGTATCAGAAATAAGGGAAGAAGTAAAATTAACTTCATTCACAGACAATAGGATCACATATATAGAAAATCCTAAGTAATCTATAAAACAGATATTAGAACTAATTAATAAGCAAGTTCACAGGATACAAGGTGAATGAAATACAAAAATCCATCGCAATTATCTAGTCTAGTAGCAAACAACTGAAAACAAATCACATTTAAAAATACTGTTTACAGCAGCATAAAATAAAAATAAATGCTTAGGGATAAATTTAACAAAATACGTTCAAGACCTGTATACTAAATGCTATAAAATCATGCCAAGAAAAATTAAGGAAATAAATAAATCAAGAGATATACCATGTCCATGGATTGAAAAACTCATTATTACTATCTTGATTCTCCACAAATTGATCTCCAGACTCATGAAAAACTAACAAAATCCCAGCAGTATGTTTTTTTTTGTTTAAAATAGAAATTAACAAGCTTATTCTAAACTTTATCCGTAAATGATAAAGACCTAGGATCACTAAAACAATTTTGAAAAAGGAAAAGCACTCTAGAGGACATACACTGATTTCAAGACTTGTTTGTAAACAAAAAACAAAAAAATTTGAACCAGTTGCCCCTGAGTCAATGCTGACTCCTGGAGACACCAGTGCTCCATAGGTTTCCCTCGGCTCTTGTCTTTGCCAAAGCAGACCAGGAGGACTTTCCTCCACAGCATTGCTAGGTGGTTCAAACTGCCCACATTCAGGTCTCAGTGAAATGCAAACTGTACCATGTAGAAGCCTTTGACTTTTAAAGCTACAGTATTAAGATGGAGTGTTACTAGCTTAAAGATAGATACAGATCAATGAAATAAAATAGGTAATCAAGAAATAAATCCAAATATTTATTATTCATTGATCTTTAACAAAGGTGTCAAGTTAATTCAATGGTGAAAGAATATACTGCCAAGAATGATTCTGAAACAAGGGTATATCCATATGTACAGGATACACTTTGATCTTATTTTATATCTTCCACAAAAGTTAGACATCAATGTAAAAGTAAACTCCATAAAGACAGTCCCTGGATCGTGCACATTGTTTGCACACAGCTGATCACCAAAAGACTGGCAGCTGGCACTCAGTTAGTGGTCCCGGTGCTCTGCTCCATCAGATAGCAAAGCCAAGAAAATCCTCCGGAATTGTTTTACTTGGTAACACCCGGGGTAGCCCTGAGCCAGAAACAATGCAACAGGATGAGACAATCACAACAAACTATAAAGTTCCTAGTCCAAAACAGTTGTGACCTTGGGGTAGGCAAAGATTTTTTTTTTTTAGGTAGAAGACAAAAAGCACTAACCAAAATAGAAAAATAAAAGTGATAAATTGGCATGAGTGATAAAGTGCTTTGAATTACTTGATATAATTCCTTTGGGTGGGGCCATGCAAATAAGGTATGTGGGAATCTAATGAGGGAACCGGTCAGTTTGTCACACCACTAGGTTTAAAATGAGCCATCTCGAAAGCAAGAATGTTGTTGTTAGGTACCATCGAGTCAGTTCCAACCCATAGTGACCCACGCACAACAGAGGGAAACACTATTTGGTCCTGCAGCCTCACAATTGTTTCCATGTCTGAGCCCATTGTTGCAGCCACTGTGTCCACCCATCTTGTTGCGGCCTTACTCTGTTTTGTTGACCCTCTACTTTACCAAACATGATGTTCTACTCCAGGGACTGGTCTCTCCTGACAACTTATCCTAAGTATGTGAGATGAAGTCTTGCCAACCTTGCCCCTAAAGAGCACTCTGGCCTGACTTCTTCCAGGGCAGGTTGGTTTGTTCTTTGTGCAGTCCAGGATACTTTCGACATTCTTCTCCAGCCCCATCATTCAAATGCATCGATTTTTCTACGGTCTTCCTTATTCAATGTCCAATTTTCACGTGCATACGAGACAACTAAAAATACCCTGGCTTGGGTCAGGCACACCTGAGTCTTCAAAGTTCTTAATAACTTGCCTGCTTTTCAACACCACGTGTCTTGTCAGTATATCACACTGTGGTGGCTTGTGTGTTGCTATGATGCTGGAAGCTGCGGTATCACTGGTCTTTCAAATGTTAGTAGGGCACCCAGAGTGAACAGGTTTCAGCAAAGTTTCCAGACTAAGAACAGACTGCAAAGAAGGAATAGGCGATCCACTTCAGAAGAAGTAGCCACAGAATATCTTATGCATAGAAGCAAGAATGAGGACTCTACATCATAGAGAAAGAAGAGCGAAGAGGGAGAGAGCACTTTTGGACCCTGAGATCCCTGCCCGCCGGATCGCCCATCCAGGAGGCAACACTGCCAAGAGCCTAGGATAGAGCAATACGCTTCCTGGCTGGAGGATGAAAACAGCCCAGTGCCTAGGGCAGGAGGACAGCTTATAGAGTAGGTTGCCTCTAGATACTTCATCAGGGAGTGAGGTTTGCTGAAAGAGGAGGCTGGCTACTCTCACAAGGATTTAAAATTTAGGAAACACAAAGGGGCAGTTCTATTTCACTTCTAAGGAGGATGCGGGTTGTATTTCTTCCAAAATAGGTTTATTTATTCTTTTGTAGCCCACTGTACTTTCCATCTTTTTGACGACACAACAATTCATTCCAATACATCAGTTCTTCTCAGGTCTTAGTTACTGTCCGGCTTTTACATGCATGAGCCATTGAAACACCACAGCTTGGGTCAGGCTCACCTGGGTTCTCAAACTGACGTCCCTTGCCCTTAAACATTTTAAAGAGGTCTTCTTGCACAGCAGATTTACCCATGCAATATGTGTTTGTAATAACAATTTTTAAAAATAAGGGACTTAGATGCTCAAGAAAATGGATAAATGACTTGTTATATATTTACAAGATGGAAAGTATATAGTGGCAAAAGAAATGCACTCAGTAAAATATAGGCATCAAGTCAGAGCACAGGGGAGCGTAAAACACTCCTAAAGGTCAACAAACATGCCTTGAACTATTTACAGGCTTTTCTCTTTTGTTGTCACTGTTTATTTGTTGTTTTATTTTCTTTTGTTGCTTTGTTTTACTCTGTCTTGTTTATGTGCATATTATATCTCTGCAGGTCTATCTAGATAAGATAGGCAGGATAAACAATCTGGAGGAGAAAACAATGGAACTGAGGGCTCCAGGGGGCCATGGGAGGGGGGAGGTGGGAGAAAGGAAGTGGTGTTAAGAAACCCAGGGACAAGGGAAAAAGAAGTGATCCAAAATCAATGGCGAGGAGGGTGTAGGAGTCCTGGTAGGGCTTGATCAAGGGCAATGTAACAGAGAGGAATTACTGAAATCTGAATGAAAGCCAAACATAATAGTGGGACAAGAGGAAAGTAAATGGAAATAGAGTAAAGAACTAGAAGGCAAAGGGCATTTATAGAGTATAAATACAGGCATGTACATATGTAAATAAGTTTACATATGATTATGGGGAAATAGATCTATGTGCATATATTTATAGGTTTAGTATTAAGGTAGCAGATGGACATTGGGCCTCCACTCAAGTACTCCCTCAATGTAAGAACTCCTTGTTCTATTAAACTGGCATTCCATGATGCTCACCTTCCCAACACAATCACTGAGGACAAAGCATAAGCAACTGTGGTGAAGAAAGCTGATGGTGCCTGGCTATCAAAAGATACAGCGTCTGGGGTCTTAAAGGCTTGAAGATAAACAAGTAGCCATCTAGCTGAGAAGCAACAAAGCCCACATGGTAAAAACACACCAGCCTGTGTGATCACGAGGTGTCGATGGGATCAGGTATCAGGTATCAAAGAACAAAAATATCATATCATTGGGAATAAGGGGGAATTCGGAGTGGGGACCCAAAGCCCATCTGTAGGTAACGGGACATCCCTTTATATAATGGTCTCAGGGTGGAGATGAGCCAGTCAGGGTGCAGTGTAGCAAGGATAAAACATATAACTTTCCTCTAGTTCTTAAATGCTTCCTCCCCTCCATTATCATGGTCCCAATTCTACCTTACAAATCTGGCTAGGCCAGAGGATATACACTGGTACAGATAGGAACTGGAAACACAGGGAATCCAGGAAAGATGAACCCCTCAGGACCAGTGGTGAGAGTGGTGTTACCGGGAGGGTGGTGGGAAAGTGGGGTAGAAAGGGGGAATCGATTATAAGGATCTACATATAACCTCCTCCCTGGAGGGCGGACAATAGAAAAGTGAGTGAAGGGAGACGTTGAGCAGTGTAAGACATGACAAGATAGAAATGATAAATTATCAAGGGTTCATGGGGCGGGGAGTGCAGGGAGGGAGGGAAGAAAATGAGGAGCTGATACTAAGGGCTCAAGTAGAAAGCAAATGTTTTGAGAATGATGATGGCAACATATGTACAAATGTGCTTGACACAATGGATGGATGGAGTGTGGTAAGAGTTGTATGAGCCCAAATAAAATGATTTTACACACACACACACACACACACACACGCGCATCAAGGTAGACCAACACTCCCAAGTGTTTATAAGACTGAAAAAAACCAGGTTCCAGAACACACGTATGGGATCATTTATTTCAAGAGGATGGTGCCATTTATTGAAAAGCACACCGCCTGTAAAACAATCCCCCCCCCCCTTGCTGGAAGATCCACTCATTCAGAACAGTATTCAGAACAGCAAGGGAAAGGTAAACAACAAATCCCCAGAGCGAGGTGACCTCTTAGCAGAAGGAGGGAGGCTCCAGGCTGAATGCATGTGTTTTCTTTCTTAACCGGAGCAGAGAGCCCACAAGGCAGCCCTTTGTGTCTTAAAGGTAGTGTGATAAAACCCCGCAAACGGATGAAGCCCTCAACCAAAAGCGGGGGCTACGAAGGGTGGCCGCAAATGATGGCGGACGGCCGCCTCGGGGTCGGAGTGGGCTCGTGGGCGCCTTAACAGAGGGGTGAGGGAGGGAAGCCTGGCTGGCGCTTTGTTTGTTTTTGAGTTCTGGGCTTGGTCCCAATTTGTGCACGGATTTGAGGTGCCCCTTTGGCCACGGGCGCTCCGTCCTGGAAGAGAAAGAAAAGAATCCGGCTGGAATACCAGAGGGGCCGAAGAGGTGCTGGCACCCAGGGGAAACCTGCACGTCCACGCTTTCCTTTTGTTTCTCCACGGGGGTGGGGGGAGGGGCTGCAGCTGGCCACGAGCCAGCCCGGGCGGGGCAGCCGGGTGGGGGGAGGGGCTCGGCAGGAGGCGTGGGGAGGGGCCGCGGGGGCTCGCGCTCGGCGTCCAGGGCCCCGCCCCTCCGCTAACGGGACCGGAGGCCCCGCCCCGCCCCGCCCCGCGAGCGGAAGGCCACTCGCGTCCCGCCGGCAGCCTCGGTTACGTGACGTCACTGCACGGGGCGGCCAACCACGGTGCGTGGGCGTGTCTTTCTCCGCCCCTCGGGAAGCCACGGGGTTGGGAGTTGAGGGCCAGTGCGGGCTCCCAGGGCCAAGGCCGCCGAGGTCCCGCCGCTCTGGCGATTCGCAGATCCTTCGCGTCAGGCTTACCACGTGCCAGGCGTCCCCGCCCCCGCGACACCCCGAGCTTCCGCCCTCATCCGCAGAGAGGGAAAGGGAGCTGGCCAGAGTGACCAGTGCCCGGGCCGGCGGGTGACTGGAGGGACTACTGTGTGACCTCGGGCCGGCTAACTAAGCTCCCTGGGTGTCAGCTCTCCTGTCCGCCAAGTGAATTCATAATTGTGTGTGCATGTTTCTATGTAGAAGACGCCATACTAAAGTGTTAATTGACTTTTCTGCATGCTAAGATTGAGTTCTTTTCTTAACTTAAAATTTAGTTGCAATTTCTAGTGAGTTGTATTGCAATGAGTATGTGTATGCTTTGTCACTTAGAAACTTTTCAAAATGCAAAGTGTACTACTACTGACCGGGGTGGCGTGAGAATTAAAGCAGATCACGTAAAGCACCTCAGAGTTCCTAGTTCATATTGTGAGTGAGTTTTGCACACACACACACACACACACACACACACACATTGGGAAGAAAGGAGAACAAGGTAAATCACTTGACCACTCTGAGCCTCAGTGACTATCTGAAGATGGGAATAACAGCACCTATCCTCATCAGGAACAGTGATGAGAGTAGCGATACCATGAGGGTAGGAGGAAGGCGGTAGGGATGGGGGGGGGTAAGAACAACAGAAACGGGTGAAGGGAGACAGCGGACAGTATAAGATATGGAAATAACAATAATTTATAAATTGTCAAGGGTTCACGAGGATGGGTGGGGGAGGGAGGAAAAAAAGAGCTGATACCAAGGGCTCAAGTAGAAAGAAAATGCTTTGAAAATGAAGATGGCAACATGTACAAATGTGCTTGACACAATTGATGTATGGATTGTTACAAGAGCTGTAAGAGTCCCAATACAATGATAGAACCAAAAAAAGAAAGTAGATAGTAATAGGTAAGAGAAGAAATCAATGATATTTAAAAACCAATAAAAAATTGAGGCTCACTCCCTGGGAGACATTGCAGCTGACAAGACACATGGAGCTATGCTAGAACCCTGGAGCTGGAGGAGCCCGTGGAGACCCCTGTCAGTGTTGAGATGCTTGTACTGCCACTGGATCCACAGGACTTTCCACTCACTGGCCTGTATGTCATTGCATATGGTGTGTGAGTCTGAAGAGGAATTTATAGATTGGTATTAGACATATGGGCTATATCAGACTTATATATTTGATCTGGACTGGGCTGGGATGTTTTTTCAACATTTTAACTGCTTTCATCTATAAAGCTCTTTCTTATAAAAATTTTTGAGAAAACCTATAATTTCCTTTTCTCAACAGTGTTTTCAATTCTATACTAATGATACCTAAACTAATGAAAACATTAATAGAATGACCGTATGGCCCATGGGGATGTTTAATAATGGTCCTCAATAAAAGAATAATTCTGTCTCTAAAGGGAAAAAAAATAGCAGCTACCCTCAAAGGGCATTTTCGAGAACTGCATGAGGAACAGGATAGGAACTGCCCCTCGTCAGGTGATCTGCAGGGGACACAATGAAGGAACATAACGTGCGTCCTGAAAGAACAAGCACTGGAGAAGGCCTTGGCCAGGGGAGTTAGAGCCCAGTGGGGCCGTGGTTAGAATTCAGGGCGCCCAGGAATCTGAGTTGACAAAAAAATGACATACTTGTTTGCAACAACCTCTAGCAGAAATGCAGCATTTTCTTCGTCAGTGTACATAGCAACAAACCATAGTAGTATCAATAGTATCTGTAACTTTGTCATCAATACACATCAGAGGTACTTTCGTAATATATTACAGTAGAGATGTGTCAAAACAGCACCTCAAAATCAAAGTACTAGTAGACTCTTCTCTAGATCTTGTTATTTAATGCATTGAAAGGTAGAACAAGGGCACACTGGTTTAAAATCAGGAAAGGTGTGTGTCCGGGTTGTATCTTTTCGCCATAAAACAAAACCCTTTGGACCAACGTCATGAGAGACAGAAAGACTGGCGTTGTGAAGGATTTCAGTTTACTTGGATTCACAATCAATCACAGTCCATGGAAGCAGCAAACAAGAAAGCAAAAGACATATTACACTGGGCAAATCTATTGTAGAAGACCTCTGTGAAATGGTAAACCGTAAAGACGTCACTTTGAGGACTTAAGGTCCATCTGGCTTAACCCACGGTGTTTTCAATCACTTTTGCAGGTGAGAGCTGGATGTGTTAGTCTGGGTACTTTAGAGAAACAAATCCACAGAAACGCATGTATAAGAGAGAGTTTATATAAAAGTTAAATGAGCATCAAGGAAACATCCCAACCCAGTGCTGCCCAAACCAACAAATCCAACATTAACCCATATGTCCAACACCAATCCACAAAGTCCTCCTCCAACTCACAAAACAGACACAATGATGCCGACTGCAGGAGAAAAGCCCAATCAGTGAATGTGTAAGCATCTCAGCGCTGACAGGGGTCTCCAGCACCCAGGGCTGCATCTGCGTAGGTCCATGCGGCTTCTCCTCAGGGATGTTTTGCAGAAGTAAGCCTTGCCAGCTAAAGCAGGAAACTGGCTAAAGCAGCTGCACCCTGGTCCGACCATCAGAAAGCAAGAGACCTGAGAAAACTAGAAAGGCGAGGCTCACCAAGCCATTTATCCCTCTGCCCTTCAATTAACCCCACATGCGTTTATCGGCCAGGTTGGCACAATCAACTAACTACCTACCTCACTGGACAATGAGTAAGGAAGATCCAAGTCCAAGGAGAACTGATGTCTTTGAATGGTTGTGTTGGTAAAGAATATTGCATGTACCGTGGACTGCCAAACGAACAGACATCTGTCTTAGAAGAAGTACAGTCAGAATGCTCCTTAGACGCAAGAATAGCGAGACTCTGTCTTGCTTACTTTGGACACATCCTCAGTAGGGACCTGGGGAAGGACATTGTGCTTGGTAAAGTTGAGGGTCAGTGAAAAAGAGGAGGAGCCTCAGCCAGATGGACTGCCACAGTGGCTGCCACAGGGACTGAAACACACCTACTACTGGGAGAAAGACCCAGGACTGGGCAACGTTTTGTGCTATTACAGATGGGGCATTCTGAGTAGCAACGAGCAACAACTTGATGGCACCTAACAACACACTCAATTAATATTCTGATAATGAATCAATATAATCAGTACCTTTGTTATCCTAATTAATTCATGTTTTACATTTATAAACATCATTGTGAATAGGAAGTCCACAGGCCACATCAGACTGCCAAGGGGGGCCTCTCACTAGACAGTGTCTGTGCCACTGACCACTGTGACTGCAGACTGATGACTCATCTCAGGAATATGGTAAGGGAGTGAATCACGTCTCCAAAAAAAAAAAGAAAAGAAAAAGGTGCAAATCCTCAATCCTATCCCTGTGAATAGAATCCCATGTGGGAAGAGGGCTGCTTTGTCATACTGAGTGTCATTTCAGTTGTAGGATGTTTTCAAAATGATTGATTTTGCGATTAAACACAGACACAAGGAAGCACAAATGGAGATGGATCAATGCCCTAGGAAGATCACCAAGGAACAGAGGAAAAAGTTGAAAGAGACAAGCCTTTCTCCCCAGAGCGGACAAAAACGGCATTACCCAGAGCCAGCATTCTGAATTTGGCCTTCTAGCTTCCTACGCTGTGAAAAAAAACAAACACAAATTTGATCACAATGATTGACATATAACCACCCCCCACAGGGGAACAAACAACAGAAAAGTGGGTGAAGGGAGACTGCGGTAGGTTTAAGACGTGAAAAAAAAAATTATCAAGGGTTCATGAGGGAGTAAATGAGCTGGTACCAAGGGCTCAAGTAGAAAGAAAATATTTTGAAAATGATAATGGCAACTTATGTACAAATGTGCTTGACACAACAGATGGATATATGAACTGTGGTAAGCGGTAAGAGCCCCCAATACAATGATTTTTTTAATCTAAAGGAAATGCTGCTGTTGTTTGTTGTTGCTGCCACCCCGTCAGCTCCACATCAGAGCGATCCTGTGTACACCAGGAGGGAACACCACGGGCCCTGCACCATCCTCACAGGGGTCTTCTATTTGAGCCCTTGTTGCAATCAGAGTCTGCCCATCTCATTGAAGGCCTTCCACTCTTTCTCTGCCCCTCCACTTTGCCAAGCATGGTTTCTCCTGACAACATCTCCGAAGTGCGAGACCAAGAAACACTTGTGGCATTTCGTTCTAGCCCCACTATGAAACTCAGAAGCACAATGATCCCTGCTCGGCCCAGGAAGTGATAAGACTTTCAGCTGGAAGGTGCCTTGGAAAACCGCCTGCAGCTGCCCAAGGCCTCTTTCCTTCCCACAGTATTTGTCCCCTGTTCCCTTTACGTTCCACATGATAAAATTAGCTGCCGGACAGTCTGCCCACAACACATGAGGGCACCATGCACAATAGACAAAAACAATGCCCGCCTGAGTCCCGTGTTGGGTTGTGGAACAGACCGTGGCGATCCTTCAGGTTTCCATCCACTGATTTGGGAAGTAGATTACCAGTCCTTTCTTCCAGGCCCTCTTAGTCTGGAAGCTCTGCTGACAATATTATGCAATGAAGCAACACACAAACCACCACCGACAGAAGCGGGGGCTGGGCACGAGGTACGACTGGCCAGGAGCTGAATCTGAGTCTCCTACATAGAAGCTGAGAATTCTGCTACCCACTGACCCACCAATAGCCACCTGATAAAATGAACATGCCGAGTGCACCTTCCTTAGCATATGCAGTCCAGCCCCTGGTTTGCCAGGATGCACAGTGCTGGGGAAGGGTTTTCTGGAGGATAATAACAATTCTCTCCAGCTTTATAATTTTTGACTCCCCAAGGATCCATGGGGCAAATTGGACCCCACCCTTTCACAACTCTTCCCTGCTCCCTCAGACAGAGTAGCCAGAGGCCCCTCTGTGTCCAGAGCTCCTGTTGCCCTCCTGTGCCCATCTGTCTGTGGGTCTGATTCCCCACCACACTGTTTCTCAGGGGAAGACCCAGATCTGACCGCTTGTAAGGGCCCCAGTGCCCAACTGTGAGGGTCACAAACAGGACAAGCTGGGCCCTGCCTGCATAGGACTCTGGAAGGAAACCAGAACACCTTACTGAGCAAGTGACCTGGGCCAAGGAAACCACTCCAAAGACCCTCCTTGCAAGTAATAGTAGTTGGAACCCAGGAACTAATGCAAGCCAACCGTCATCGGACAGGCATGTGCTTACTGGTTGCGACCCTGTGCTCAAATGAACCGAACACTGCCCGGTCGGTCCTGCGCCATCCTCAGAATGGTTCCGATGCCCGGGCCCACTGATGCAGCCACTGAGGGCCTTCTGTCTTCCCGCCCCTCGACGTTACCCAGCGTGAGGTCCTCGGGACTGGCCTCCCCTGATGACACGTCCACAGGGCAGGAGACTAACGGGGACGGTGCCCGGGAAGTGGGCAGCGCGAGGTGACTGCGACCCCCATCCAACTGCGTGTGAGTGGAAGAGAAAGATGCGCTGTCGAATCCGTTCGCACCCTCGGCGCGCACCCAGACCGCCGCGCTAAGTTACCACGAGAAAGGAACCCACCGAGCGCACGGCGGCAGGGCGCGCGAGGGCTTCCGAACTCAGGATCGGGGTGAAGAGCCCACTCGCGGGGGGAGGGGGAGCCCCCTTAGCCCGCGGCTTTCAGCTTGAAAGCGGTGGTGGAGGGGGTCAAAGAGGGGCCGCGCGGTCCCCGAGCACAGCGGGCGGGGCGGTGGCGGTCGTCGCGTGCCTCTCTCCCGCACCCCCGCGCACCCCCCCAGATTCCCGGCGTCCAGGACCCCGCGCTCCCTGGGGCGCGTAGTGGGGCGCCGGGCGCTCGGGCCGCCTCTCCCCTCCCCCCTTCCCGGGAGCCCGGGCTCCAGGACCCGCCCCGCGGGCTCTCCGCGCCCTCTCGCCCCTCTTCCTCGGCTCGGCGCTCTCTACCTGGCGGGTTCCGGCGGCTCGGTCCCTGGCGCCTGCCCGCCGTCGGGGCCCCGGGCGGCGATGAGCGGCGCCTGCACGAGCTACGTGAGCGCCGAGCAGGTGGAGGTTCGCGGCTTCAGCTGCCCGCGGCCGGGGGGCGAGGCGGCCGCCGTCTTCTGCTGCGGCTTCCGCGACCACAAGTACTGCTGCGACGACCCGCACAGCTTCTTCCCCTACGAGCACAGCTACATGTGGTGGCTCAGGTACCAGCCCCGCCTTCACCACCCTGCCCTTGAACCCCCTCCAAACCCTGGCCTCCTCCCGCTGGCTTCAGCCCAGCCCATTGCTAACCCCAAGCCACACTGCAGCCCCAGCACGGGACCAGGGCAACATTCGCATCAACTCACCGCTGGTACCCAAGCCCCTCATCCTCAACAGCCCAACCGGCCTCATCTCACCCCATTCCTCCATCCTAGCCCTGGCTTGAACCGTACCCCAACAGCCCTCGCTCCATTCACAGGACCACAACCCCAGACAAAATGACCATCTTCCAAACGTCACAGGAGACCCATGTTCGACGCGACCATCATGTAACCGCCCATCAGAGTCCTCGTTCAAATATCATCACCCACCTCATTCCTACTCATCCCCAACCCCCCAATGCTGGCTCCAGCCCTCATAACCCTAACCTCCTCACCCCTCTCTGTGATCTCACCTCAACCCCATTCACCCATCCTCATTCAGTATCCAGACCTCCACCAAACGCTAACGACAATGCTGCACCCACCCAACCCCAGCCTCCACCCCACCCTCCGCCCTAGCCTTTCCTCTCATAGTCTGTCATTCGTTCAGCCACCCTACTGAACACTGGCCATCCTGCCAGGCTTTGTGGTGCCTACTGAGGTCGAAGTTCATCCTTACTCCAAGGCTAGTGACCTGGGGGTAAAAGCGGACTCCAAGTTCACCAGAAGTGGAGTGTAGATGGATCCCTACCCACAGGACCTCAGTTTCCCCATTTGATCCCGGTAGGAGTTGGCAAGATCAGCCCAAACTTCCTGAATCCTAAGTATGAGGGTGGGAAGGCAAAAGGTCTCATTATTATTGGGTCTGCAACAATTTCATAGCCTGGCCCCCATTCCCCCCACCCCCCCACCCCCCCCACCCCCACCCCCGCCAAAAAAAAGGCCTGGTGCTGAGCCTGCTGTGGGAAGCCAAGTACAGAAGAGCTGGAGTGGACCATCTCAGTAGCCGATGGGCTTCCTGTTCCAGAAGGGGAGTGAGCAGGAGCCGCAGAAGCTAAGGGTGGGAAAGGACAACTTTGTGTGCTACCAAACCCCTAGTGTCTCTCTTTGCATCTTATCCAAAGGGATTGTGATTTGATTCCCAAACAAGGCAGTGGTGAGGGTCAAATAAGGAAACAGGTGAAGTCAACCTGGCATATACCACCAGTGACAGTTCAAGGTGGTAAAGCCTTTCTAGGCTCTATGAGCCAGCATTCTGAAGGCTTGTGTGTGTGTGTGTGTTATGTGTTGGATGCACATGTAACAACTATTTGTAACTCAGAGAATCGTATTAACTTACTCTCTTGTCATTAGTATATGAATTCGTGCTCTCGTTATAGCCTGTGCTTTGTGCCAGAACACAGAAATCAGTTGTCTTCTACCCTGGAGTTCACAGTCCACTGAGAGGAAAAGGGCATGCCCTTACAGTCGAGCAATGGAGTGTTTGTTGGAAGATGCACTGGGTGCTTAGCACTGAGCTGGGTGCTAGAAGATGACGGGTCTGACCTCTTGTTGAGGCCCAGAGACACTGCACAGCTTTTTGGCTTGTCAGAAGCTGGTCCAAACCTTGGCTCTATCAAGCTCGGTGGATATGAGCAAATTAGTTAATCTCAGAGCCTTTTCATTAGTCACTGTTTTCATCCTTAACATGGAGGTAGTAATACCTGCTTGTGGAGTTGTGAGGATTGGGTAAAATAATACGTCTGACAGTGATTGCTGCATGTAACGAAGGCACCGATTCCAACTCATAGTCACCCTCTGTAGGGTTTCCAACTCGGCACTGGGCTGGCCCATGGTGCTACAGAGATGTGCCACCCCTGCAGTGCCTAAGCGAGACCCGATCCCTCTTCCACCACTCCTGTTCCTACCTAGAGCTCTGCCTCTTTGGGGGTTTCTGTGGCCTTAGAGACCCTCTGGATACATGGAGTGCTTTCGTGGCTCAGACACTTTGATAGAGGGTTGGATGGGTGACTTCCGTGCTGTGACACCACTCCTCCCAAGGGCAGCTGGAGAGTCCAAGCATGCAGGGTTGGCTCCTCCTGGGCACAGGGGCGATGTCACGTGGTTCATGAACAAAGTGGAGGAGGGGAATCGAGTGCCCTCAGACAGCTGGGTGTTTGTTCAGTGTGCTCCAAACCCTGAAAAGATTCTTTCAGTCTATGCCTGACAGCCTTACCCTTGGAAGGTGAAGACCTGACTCTGTCCTAGACTCTTCTTTGGCTTGATTCACAAGAACTGGCTTTAAAAAAATCAATCAATCAATCAAAATCACCATTTCCTTGGGGAGAGAGTGCTCAGGGAGAGTAGCTGTCTTTAAAGCATGCCTCAGGCAATCTGTCCTCCCCTTCAAGAAGCAGCTGGTGCTATTACACCGATGGCCCAGTTTCCCAACAACCCAGTTCTGCTTTTGACCAGGGCAAGAGCCTTAAGGCAGCAGCAGCCTTGCTGGAGAGTAGAGTTGGTGGTCAGGTATGGTTAGCTCCTTGCTCTCTTTACCAATGAAGGAAACAAAGTTCAGAGAGCTCAGAGAATATTGCAGCAGATATATAAGTTGCAGACCCAAAATTCACACTTAGGACTGACTCCAGTGTCTTTGTTTGGTAGGCTGCTCCGGCCAGTTTTCCTTAGAGGGTCACAGTGAATTTTCAAAGGTTGGTAATCATTACAAAACTCAGTTCAGACTCATGGTGACTTCATGTGTGTCAAAGTGTTACAACTGCTCTGATGTGTCCAGGGGCTCTTGATCTTGAGATCCGAAAAATGGACTCACGGACCACAAAACAGCCAGCAGCCAGCAGAGTTTATTTGGAAAGTACCTGCACAGCAGGCGGGAATTCAAGTGAGCTGCTCCTGAATGAACTGTGTCTAGGGGCTTTTGTCTGATGCGGGGTACTTGGCCTGTCTGTGGGAAGTAAGCATGCAATGGGTCAGCAAAAGAGTCTGGGGTTTGCTGAGTTTGGTGTTTAGAATTAGCCTAGGAGTCTGATGGCAGTGATTGAATTGCTCTGGGATGTGGAAATCACCCTTCCAGACAGGCTGCCACTCCCAATACTTGCTGCTGCTGGGCCTCTCCTCCCTCTCTGCCTGCAGGCTAGCTCCTGTCTCTCAAAAGCAGACTGTACTGTATGGGTTTCAAAGGCTGCCTTTTTAGAAGACTGTCTTCAGGTCTTCTGCCTCTGGGAGGACTCAAAACTCCACCCATCTGGTGCAGCCAAGCCCATAAACGACTTGCATTGCCCAGAGCTTCCTTCCTAATCATAGATCATTGCAAGCCTAGAAGGCTGACAGCTAGCTCTCTAATCTGATGTCCCACCCAGGGCAGGCATGCCTAACTTCACTGACACATGCACTCCGCCGGGTGTTTTGCCAAAACCTCTCCAGGGACGGGGACAAGCCACCTCTTGAGACTGTGCATTCACTACGAGACCATGATCGTTTAAAGTTCTCCTTACACCAAGCCCAGATGCGTGCCTTTGGAATGTCTACTGTTGTTCCCAGCTCTGTCCGCAGGGGCTGGTTCCCCGGCCCCTAGACAGACCAGTGGAGACTGTGGAGAGAGATATCCTTCAGTCTGGGGCATATCCTCCAAGCTCGCTTACCCATACCTTCCAAGACTTGTTTTTTTTAAAAAAAAATCATTTTATTGGGGGCTCGTACAACTCTTATCACAATCCATACATCCATCCATTGTGTCAAGCACATCTGTACATATGTTGCCTTCATCATTTTCAAAATATTTTCTTTCTACTTGAGCCCTTGGTATCAGCTTCTCATTTTCCCCTCCCTCTCCCACCCTCCCTCCCTCCCTCATGAATCCTTAATTATATGTAAATTAATATTTTTTCATGTCTTAAACGACCTTGGTCTCCCTTCACCCACTTTTCTCTTGTTCATCCCCCCAGGGGGGAGGGGGAGAGTTATATGTTGATCATTGTTATCAGTTCCCCATATCTTCCCCCACCCCACCCCTACCCTCCTGATATGGCTAATCTCATTATTGTTCCTGAGGGGTTTATCTGTCCTGGATTCCCTGTGTTTTGAGCTCTTATTTATACCTGTGTACATGCTCTGGTCTAGTCAGATTTGTAAGGTAGAATTGGGGCAATGACCCTATTTTGAGGCCCCTTTATATCCAGGTGCCCAGAGATTTCTTTTTTAAAGGGTAGGTTCTCAACCGGTGCACAGGTCTCCCCTGTGAACAGTCAGTATATCTCAGAAGAGCAGGCCATGTTTCATTACATGTGAAAGACCTCGGAAGTACGACATGCTCCAATCGCAGTTTCCCCGATACAGGTAACGATACGAGACTGGGGTAGACACCAGGCAAGGACTCACCAACAGTGGCCTTACAACCCCTAGCGAGGCCTCAGACTAACTCAACGATAGGCACAGGGCTGGTGATTCCCTGGGAACTTGAGCGAGACGAGGGGCAAATGCAGAATCAACACCAAGGTGCCGAAAGGGGCGGGCGGGGGAGTTCCAAAGTTGATTGTAAAGAAGATGGCACAGCCCTTCTTGGTATGATCGGGTCAGTCAAGTGCGTGATAAGTTCCTGTGAAAAGAACAGGACCAACAAAAGGTGGGCAAAGTCATGGGGAATCCAAGGTCTTGGTTTCGGTTCTCCCCAAAGGAAGATCCTGAAAGCGACCCCAAGAAACACTGGGAGGTGGGAGAAAGGGAAACCGGGAAGAGGAGGTGTATCAATCAAGGGCATACTACCAAGCAAGTCACCATGGAGAGGTCACCACAGCTTCTGCTAGCTGACCCCTGCCATCCAGTGTAGACTGTGTCCTCAGTTAGCCCCCTGGAGTGAGGAGACGAGTGTTTCCAGGCCAGTCATTGGTTCGAATTGCTGGAGGAAGGGCGGCGTGGGCTTTCCTGCAGTCTGACCTCTCCAGTGGGTACACGCAGCCTGCGTTGGCCTGAAGGAAGGCCTCAGGCACAGAGATGCAGATGCCAGCAATTAAAACCAGGCCAGAAGGCTCTACAGCGATAAGGCTCAACAGACATGGACAGAATGTACACATCCTGTGCTACATCCAGAGACAGCCAGTTCATGATTCAGTGTATTCCTTCCATCTTTTTATACACATGCGCACACACACAAATCAAAAAAGAATTGCTACAAAGTCATAGAAACCTTTACTAAGCAAAAATATCATAATGTGAAACTATTGTTTCTGAACATAGCCTCCATTGACTCTTCTGAAGGCAACAGTCCCATCTCACTAAACTTGACTCCAAGAATTTTGCCTGCTTCAATTAGCATAGCAGCCCCATAGAACAGGGTAGAACTGCCACTGTGGGTTTCTGAGATTGTAACTCTCTTATTTAGTTATTTAATTATTTATTATTAGTTTATTGTTAATTGGGAGTTAGTACATATATCATTCCATAGTTCAATCATGTCCAGCAGTACCCGTACAATTGCTACCACAATCAGTTTCCAAACTTTTCTTTTTGGACTCCTTGACATCGCCTCCCTTTTACTACCCCACCGCCCCCCCCAACCCCCACTGTACCCTGGCCTCCGGAAACCCTTGCTGTACTTGCTGTCCCTCTCGGCTCATCATTCCTGAGTTGTTGCATCTACCGAAAAACAGAACAGCGCATCACACAACTTCAAGAGTGTGATCTCCAGTGACATAACACCTCTGAGCTACTCCCTACAGCCCCAAACAGAACAGCCCCAAACAGAACAAAACAAAAAGACAGACAGTGTTGAAAACCAGGTCAGATCCGGCATGCATCAGAGGGGGGAATCAACTGACAAAGTTGTAGCTGTTCAAGTCAGATTTATGCCGCTGATCTTCTATCCTCATCTCTCCAATGCCCTCTGTTTAGTAACCCTTTACCCTCCCACCTCCATCCCTCAATTATGGATAGAGTCTAATGATTCCTCTTGATCACCCTGTGTCCTTGGAGAAGATCTATCAGGATCCCCTCTGGATCCAGTGGCGTTGTAAGCATCTCAGCGCTGGTAGGGTCTCCACGTGGCTTCTCCAGCTCAGGGCACTAGCGTAGTTCCATGTGTCTTGTCAGCTGCAGTGTCTCCCAGGGAGTGAGCCTTGTCAGTAGAGTCTCCAAAGGAGTGAGCAGAGAGAGTGTGTGTCTCCCGCCTCCACGGAAGAAATACCACAGTTCCCAGAAACCTCAGGAGAAAGTCATGCCCACCCAGAGCCCTCAATGGCTATATCCGAATTGATGGCTAGACTCCACCCCTACCCTCGTAACCCCCAAACTGGCACCAGATTATGTAACTACCACAGTGCCAAAGGTCTTTGCGTACAGTGTCCTGGACTACCACCAACTGCACTGAAAAGGATATATTAGAAGATCCTGAATAGAATGGGAGAAAATTGTGGAACAAAACACAAATCATAAAAGAGACTGAGCTTACTGGTTGCAGAGAGACAGGTGGAACCTCCGCGCCTGTGACCCTCAGTCCTCCCCTGGTCAGGACCAAAGCTTTTCCCCTGTGCTGGCAAAACCAGCCACTTAAGGTCAGAGGTGCAGCGGCTACCCAAGGTCAGAGTCCCATGGGGAAGGGGAAGGAGGAATGGGAAGAGAAACTACAAGGGGGGAGTAGAATCGAGGATGGTGCATTGAGGGGATTGTGATGGATGAATTGCAACACCGTGTGTATGAGTTGTTGCATGTAAAACTGATGATCTGCTCTGGAAGTAAAAACCATACAACACCCAACACACAATTAAAAGCAAGTTTAAAAGTCAAGTGCCCTTTACCGATAAAGTTCCTTGGATTAATAAGGAAGGATGGCCGAGGAATCAGGCTCAAGGAAAGGACATTTGAGCTGGGAACAGGAAAGCGTACCACCTATGAAGGGGCTTCCAACAGTTCATCGGGGGCCCTTTCTCCTCCTCGGGAAAAGAGAGCCTGTTCAAGGTGGGTAAAAACGAGCTGCTGTCCACTCACTGGGACCCCCGGTGTGTCAACCCACCCCCACCCCCGCCCGGTGTGTGCTGGCTGGGTTTGCAAAGCTGATGTTTCAGAAGTAGGTCTTCAACCTGCCTTCTGAGGAGCCTTTGAGTGGATTCTGATTCACAGTGCCATCTAAGGCAGAGTAAAACGGAGCTGTTCTTTAGGATCTCTGAGATGAAATCTTTATGGGAACACACAACCTCCTTTTTCTCCTTCAGGGTAGCTGGTGGGTTGGAACCGCCAGCTCTGCAGTTAACAGCTCACGCCTTAACTCAGTGCACCACCAGGGCTTCTTGAGGAGCCCATAAGGGGGCTCAAACCTCTAACCTTTCAGTTAGTGGGTCAACTATGATTTTCCAAGACCAACAAGGACATAAGTACAGTCAAAATGGGCTCATTTCTATAGCACTTCCACCAGGTCTGCTACCTCACACTGCCTCTCAAGTCTGCGTCCTGACACTCAGCTCCTGCACATCTTCTCTCTCCAGCGTTGGCGCTCTCGTGGGCCTGTCCATAGCAGCGGTGGTCCTCCTGGCCTTCATTGTGACCGCCTGTGTGCTTTGTTACCTGTTCATCAGCTCCAAACCCCACACAAGGCTGCATCCAGGATTAAACTTACAGGCTACAGGTAAGAGAGCGGTCAGTTGTTTTCTTCTATAGATTCGGCAGACTAAAATAAAAGCTTTACAGAAGGAAGAGATTTGGAAATAACATGCAGGGCTTTTGCCAGACAAGTGTTGGTGGGATCTTCAGAAGTAGTAGCACATTTCTCCAAGAGGCTCATGGTCTGAACATTTCCATCCCCAGCTCTTCCTGTACCCCGTGTTTATCGAAAGAATTTGATAAAGTCAGCTCTCCATCTGTCACACAAGGATTAATCTGTGTTGTGCATTTTCAAAAACAATATTTTAATTCTAGCCGGGTGAGTAAACACTGGAAGCACTCACTAGTCCCTGCCAGGAAATTGGGAAGCTCATCACTTGGCCGACTGGAAGAGATTCATCTTTGAACCCGTTCCAAAGAAAGGTGACCCAAGAGAATGCTAAAATTATAGACAGGACCACAAATACCACATGCCATCAAAGTTTCTCTGAAGATTACCCCCCAATGATTGTAGTAGCACATTGACAGGAAGCTGCCAGGAGTACCAGGTCAGGTTCAGACAAGGACATGGAACAAGGGACAGCGTCACTGAAATCAGATGGAGCCTGGCTCAAAGCAGAGAATACCAGAAAGATGTTTGCTTGTGTTTTATTGATTGTGCCAAGGCATTCAACTCTGTGGATCATAACATAAATTATGGATAGCTTTTAGAAGAATGGAAATTCCAGAACACCTCATTGTTCTCATGTGGAACAGAACAAGGGACTACTGCAAGGTTTTAAGTGAAGACAGGTGTGCATCAGGGCTGTAGCCCCTCACCATACCTAGTCTGTATGCTGAGCATATCCTCAGAGCATCTGGATTCTATGAAGAACGCAGTATCAGGATTGGAGGAAGGCTTATTCACAACCTGCAGTATGCAGATGAGACAGCCTTGCTTGCTGAAAGTGAGGAGACTTGAAGCACTTGCTGATGAACATCAAGGATTGCAGTCTTCAGTATGGATTACAACTCAATACACAGAAGACCCAAATCATCACAACTGGACCAAAAGGAAACATCATGATAAATGGAGAAAAGTTTGAAGTTGTCAAGAATTTCGTCTTGCTTAAATCCACAATCAATGTTCACGGGAACTGCAGTATAGAACTCAATGCATTGTTTTGGGTAAATGGGCTGTCCAAACCTCTTTCAAGTATTGAAAAGCAAGGAAATTGTTTTGAGGACTAAGGTTTGCCTGAATCAAGCCATGGTATTTTCAGTTGCCTCCTAAGCATGTGAAAGCTGGACACTGAGTAAGGAAGACCGAAGAAGAATCGATGCATGTGAATTATGGTGCTGGTAAAGAATATAGAAAATACCATGGCCTACCAAAAAAGCATCAAATTTGTCTTGGAAGAAGTACAGCCAGAATGCTCCTTAGAGGCAAGGATGGCAAGACTTCATCTCATGTACTTTGGACACGTTGTCAGGGAGAGACTGGTCCCTGGCGAAGGTGAAGTGGAGGGTCAGCAAAAATCAGGAAAGCCTGCAACAAGATAGATTGACACAGTGTCTGCAGCAATGGGCTCAAGCATGAGAACAATTGTGAAGATGGCCTCAGACCAGGAGGTGTTTTATTCTGTTGTACATGAGATGAGCAACATGAGTTCATCTGCTCTGAGTCTGAGACAACAGCCATCTCCATTTACATGAAGTAGGAAGATGAGCTGGCATAGACAGCTGACGAATGCACAGAGCCAAGACATTCCTGAGGAAGAAGAGACACTGGAATTACCAGAAAAGGCATTTCAAAGAATGACATTCAGGTACTTTCAACAGATAGAGAAAAAGATTGAGAGCGCTCCAGAAAAAACAGGGAGATGGACAACAGAAAAGTGGGTGAAGGGGGACATCAGTCAGTGTAAGACATAAAATAATAATAATAATCTATAAATCATCAAAGGTTTATGGCAGAGGGAGGGTGTGGGAAGGAAGGGAAAAAATGAAAAACTGATACCAAGGGCTCAAGTAAAAAGAAAATGTTTGAGAATGATGAAGACAACAAATGTACAAATGTGCTTGACACAATGGATGGATGGATTGTGATGAGAGTTGTACGAGCCCCCAATAAAATGATTTTTTTTAAAGAAGAAATTCAAGGACATATTACATTGGGAATAACAGCTGTAAACTGTTAAAAATCAATTATATCAATTTGAAGAAGAGGAGCCTGAGCCAACCATGGTGTTTCAATTGGCCCCTCCCTATGTGAGAAAAATGGACAATGAATAAGAAAGACAGAATACTGGCTCCCATGGACTGACAAAAGAACAAACGTCTGTCTTGGAGGCGGACCGTCAGAGCGTTCCTTGGAAATGAGGATGGTGAGACTTCATCTCCTGTACTTGGACGTGCGCTCCAGAAGGAGTGTTCTCTGGGGAAGGACCTCATTCTTGGTAAAGTAGAAGGTCAGTGAGAGATAGGGAGACCCTCAAGGAAATTGACACAGGCTGGCAACCCTGGTGGCAACCAAAGCAGTGGTTGTCAGGATGGCACAGGACTGGGCAGTTTTGTTCTCATGTACACAGGGGTGCTGTGTAACAAGCAGGCAACATCTAAGGACGAGAACAACCTATGGGTTTACATCTGTTTCATTGATCTTTGTCATTTCACTAATGGCAGGATTACTATGCATATAAAAAGCATGCTTGAAATTAGTTAGTGATTTTATGCTTGATTTTCAAAGTTAATTTAGCTTTTCCAGTTCATTTGCCACCTTTGTTTCCAATTTTTGCATTCCAATTGTCAAAAATTTATCAGTGCGTCTTAATTACATTTGATCAATTTCACACTGAAAATGACGGTAGAATTCTTCAATTTCTGTATCAATAGCTTTAGTGGCTTATGCATAAATTTTAATAATAGTTGCATTGAATAGACTTCCTTCTATGTGGATAGACATCATCCTATCACAAACAGCATCTGGAAATGTCCTTTTTGATGAGGAGCGGATCCCAAGGGCTCCAGTTGAAAGAAAATGTTTTGAGAATGATGATGGCAACAAATGTACAAATGTGCTTGACACAATGGATGGATGTACGGATTGTGGTGAGAGTTGTACGAGCCCCTAATAAAATGATTTTAAAAAGAAAAAAATGTCCTTTTTGATGATAAGTGTGACACCATTCCTCTTGATTCTGTCATTTCCAGCGTAATAAGCCATATGATTTTCTAATTCAAAATGACCAATACTAGTCTATTTCAGCTCACTGATGCCTACAATATTAATCTTATGTGTTTCATTTCATTTTTTACAACTTAAAATTTTTCTAGATTCATACTTCATACAAGAGGGTACCCCCCCCAAAACAGAAACTTTTTTCAAAGCTATGTATTTAAATTTTTTATACCAAACAACCTTATCACCTTCAAAGTACTCTCCATTACATTTAACACATTTGTCAAATCTGCGATTCCATTCTTAGAAACATTTTTGAAACTCACCTGTTTGGATGACTGACAGCACCTCCCTTGTTTTTTTCTTCACTATTTCTATGCCCTAAATCATTGTTTTTTCATGTCCCTCTTCATTTGGGGAAACAAAAATAAGTTGCATGGAGTGAGGTCCGGTGAGTCAGGTGTGTGGAGCAAAGGAGGCATGCTGTGTTTTGCCAAAAACTGGCGCACTGAGATGGCTTTGTGAGCAGGTGCATTGTCATGGTGGCAAACCCAGTTTCCTGTCTGCCACAAATCAGGCCTTTTTTTGTGGCACACTGTTACACAATCTTTTCAGACCCTCTAAATAGAAGGCTTGAGCTCCAAATGCACTACAGGTTGACATTTTCATTGTTCGGGAAGTTGATGGACATCCAGAATGAGGTTTGTCATCAATCGACATTTCACCTTTTTTGGAAATGAGAAAACTACTCCTACAGTTGAGTTTTTCCCATAGTGCTGTCCTTATAAGCTGTGTTCAACATCCCAACTGTTTCTGCAACCTTTCCCCCCCTGAGCAGGAAACAGAATTTCACAGCTGCAGGCTGTTCTCTTAAATCAGCCATCACAAAAAATAAGGTTCAAGCGAAACTGCTTTCACGCAAACATTCACTGTAGCCAGAGAGAACTTTCCCAGACAATGCCACTGGGTGCACTAACTCAGAGCACGCTACTCAAAGCAGTCCTAGCAGGAAAAATGCTTACTGCTAGGAAAGCGCCATCCAATGAAGCTTTTTCCCCCATGTTTGGGGGGCATCCCCTCATACTCTTTAACTTCGAGTCACTAATTGATGTTCGCAGATGCTTCTTCTCATTTCGAGTTGTGCCCCATTAGAAATTAAGGACCTGAAGGCTTTCCTCCTGAAGGCTTTCCTCAACCCACGTCAATATGATCAGCTCTACTTTGAGAAGGCAATTCTCAGGCATATTTTGAGTGCTTTTCTCGCTAAAGGACTCATCTTCTGGCCCTATCTCTGACAAGGATCCATCTGCTGTTCGTTAGGTTTTCCATATCTGATGATGTTTCAGTGACGTCCATAAGGATTTCAGTGGCTAGTTCTTCAGAAGTGGACAGCCTCTTCCTTCTTCATCGTCTGTCCTTAGTCCGGAAACTCTGCCCAAACCTGCTCACTTTGGATGATCCTGCTGCATTTGAAATATCAGTGACAAGTTCCAGAGACTGTAACTTGACGGGAGTGGAAAGCCCAGTCTTTCTGCCGCGGACCTGCCGGTGGTTTCAAACTGCCAACCATGAGGACCGCCGTCCAACGCTTCATCACTACACCAGCAGGGCTCCAAGACATGCGTGCCATTGAGGGAACTTGTCCAAAGACATCCATTGATGGCAGAGACATGTTGAACATGTTTCATTTGGTAAACACATGGATATATGAACTGGAACCCTAAAAACAAAGCCTTTGACTTACCTTCATATTAATGTGGATATCCTGGTTGTGATCTTATACTATAATTTTGAAAGATGTTTCTTCCCTTTGAAGAAACTGGGTAAAGGATGCATGAATCTATTATTTCTTACATGTGTATTAACAATTATTTCAAAAGAAGAAGCTTCATTTTAAAGAGAAAAAATTGGCAAATCTGCCTATTTATAATGCAAATCTTACTTATATCTCTAATGCAAATGACATCATACATAAAATTAAAAGGCAAATGAACAGAAAATACAGATATACTCATTATTTGCCTTTATATAATTTTATCCATGTCTAAATTGTACATGGACAAGTGGCAGTCATTTGAACAAACCATGGGGAAACTAAACACATAGCAAACAAAGTCACCGAGGAGACATTTCTGACTCATGGTAAGCCTTTAGGCCAGGGTAGATCTGCCTCTGTGGATTTCCAAGACTGTACATCTTTGTGGGAGTAGAAAGCCTCATCTTTCTACAGGGTTTAACATTAGGAAAGGTGTGCATCAGGGTTGCATACTTTCACTATACGTACTCACTCTGGACTGCATGAAGAAGAACTGGCATCAGGATTACAGAAGGCTCATTAACCAGCTCCAAGATTCAGATAACACAGCCTTGGTTGTTGAAAATGAAGAGGACTTTCAGCCCTCACTGACGAAGACCAAAGACTTCAAGAGGCTTCAGTATGGACTCTACCTCAACACAAAGGGAAACCATCCTCACAGCTGGACCAATAAGCAACACCGTGATCAATGGAGGAAAGATTCGAATTACCAATTATTTCATCCTCTTTGGATCCACAATCAATGTCCTGGAAGCTGCACAGCAAGAAAGCAAAGCATACAGTACATTGGGTAAATCTATTGCAGAAGGCCACTTAAAAGTTTAAAACCAAAGATCCCATTTTGAGAACTAAGATGTGCCTGACCCAAGCTATAGTATTTTCAATCACTTCCTATGATTGGGGGAAATGGACATGGAATAAGGAAAGCTAAAGAAGAAATTCTGCTTTGCCTTCTGGTGTGGGTGCATATTGACTATGCCGTGGACTGCCTGTCTTGGAAGAAGTACAGTCAGAATGCAGTGTAGAAGAGAGGATGGTGAGCCTGCATCTCGTGTACACTGAACCTTTATCAGAAGTAAACATTCTCTGAGAAAGGACATAATGCTCAGTCAGTGAAAAAGGGGAAGGCTCTCCAGGAGAGTAGTGGACACAGCCTCGCTTGTACGACGGTGCAAGAGCAGACAGAGTTTTGTTCTGCTGTATATAGAGTTGGAGCGGACTCAACAAGGCCTGTCTCAGGCTAGGTTTTCTAAGAAAGCAGAACCAGTGGAGCTATGGAGATAGAAATTTGTATCGAGAAAATATCTCCCATAGTCGTAGAACTGGGAAGGGCCAAGTCTGTGGATGTAGGCTCCCCCTGATTCACTTATCTGAGAGGGTTGAACCCCCAGTCAGCAGTAGAGACACATGAATCCGCGCTCGGCATCAGGCTCATGGTTGCGGAGGGGAATGAATCGTAACTTCGGCAGATCAGGTGGCACTGCTCCTGGTTCTCAGGATCGGCAGGCAACATAGCAGGCCATGGTTCAAGGTCAAAGAATAGGAAGTTGATGAGCGAGGTGCAGAATCCAGATCCAGCTAAAAGCAAAAAGCTTTTACATCATGTCCACTTATATTGAAAACAGACCACATCTCCATGGAAACATCCTTTCAGTTAATTGCATCAAGGCTGTGATCTAAGGTTGTCACTCAAATCGTGTCCCATTATGAAAGCTTATAACTGATTGTGATTTCATTGTGTTAGGTCATGTCATGGGGGTTTAGCTCAAAAAGCAAAGCAAACTCACAGCCACCGAGTCAATTTAGAGGCGCTAACTGCCAAACCACTGAGAATCCTGGCCCCGCCAAGTGGACACAAAGCCTCAATTATCACAGTGCCTAACAATATCCATATATCTAGATGTGTGTGTGTTGGAATCTGAATTGATACCTGTGAGTAACAAGTACACATTTAAGCAAATGGGAGGTGGAGGGTGGGCGAAGATAGGTAAATAGCCAGTGCACAATAAAAGATACTCGAGGTCCCTGCTGCCCCAGCAGAGTCCAGAGCCACCCCACCCCCCCCGCCCTCTCCTTGGCCATCAGGCGCCCGCAGAAATGGTTTTCCATTTCGCCGATTACTGGAGGACGCTGAGAACGAGAATTCCCAGGCGTAGCTGCTGCCGCCTCTCCGCGTGAATGCTGCGTTGGGCATGATCGCCAGCTTGCTGAAGTCGGACAGAGAGATGGTGCCGGGCGGCGAACACATGTTGATTTTCACGCGGAGCACTTTTAGGAACCACGTCATGGACTTCCATGAGGAGGTTGGGAAGGATCTGACCCGCATGGAACGTGGTGAACTGGGAAGGGGAGGCACTTGAGTGTGTGCAGAAGGGAGAGAAGGAGGGGCGCGGCCGGACCCAATCGAGGGCGACGAGCTGCATCTGGAGGTGAGAGCGCAGGGTGCGGTCAGCACGCACGTGTTCCAGAAGGTGCAGTGAGACCCACGGCCGGCGGCCAGGCCACGGCCCCGGGAAGCTCGGGCCAGGACCCGCGGCACGAAGCACAAAGGTCCCCCACCCCCACCCTGCTGCCTAAGCGCCTGCGTGAGCCTGGCTCATGACTCTCCCTCTTTCCTTTTCTTAAAACGAAGCCATCCCAATAAAATTTATCTCAGCAAGAAAGAGAGAGAGAGAGAGAAAGGAAAGAAAGAAAAGATACTCAACCTCGTGGATAATCAGAGAATGAAATTTAACAGTGACATGCCTTATACACACTGGCAAAAATCAGGAATAAAACATACTACAGAAGTATGAATTGGCACAGCCAGTTTATGGAGCATTTGCGCATATCTATTTTGGCTTCAAAGGTGTGTGTTTGTACGTGTAATGTATCTGTACATACTTACATGTGTGTGTATGTATACATACAGATACACACACTATGCCTCAATTATTCCACTTCTAAGTGGCACTACGTATCCCATGGGAAAGAAACGAAATGTCCATCAGTAGAAGAATGGATAAATAAAATCTGGCACGATGTAATAATGAGATAGCGTATCACCGTGGTGGCATAGTGGTTACAAGTTGGGCTGCTAACTGAAAGGTCGGCAGTTTGAAACCACCAGCCCCATCCATAGGAGAAAGACAAGGCTTTCTACTCCCATAAAATCTTACAGTCTTAGAAACCTACAAGGTCAGTTACGTTACACCCTGCCTTGCAGGCTTGCAGGCTGCTGCGCGTCAGAATCAACTGGACGGCAGTGAGTTTTATTCAGCAATGAAAGTGAACTGGGCTCCTGATGGATGCTCACCCCTGCTTGTCACGGGTAAATCTTATTACCCCCCTGTTTTACAGATGGGGAAACCCATGTCCCCAAATCGTCTAGTGCAGTGGTTCTCAACCTGTGAGTCAAATGACCCTTTCACAGGGGTTAACATCGGAAAACACATGTTTCCGATGGTCTTAGGAACCGAGACGCCGCTCCTCTATCCGTCTCCAGGCGGGTCCGCCCACAGGCACATACGCTCACATACCAGTACCCGGCGTGAAGACTGTTACCCATGCTGCACCATGCTTCAAGACAAAATGTATTTGTCATTAGAAATAAATACTTCTTGAGAACGATGATGGCAACAATTGTACAGATGTGCTTGACACAATGGATGCATGTATGGTTTGTGATGAGAGTCGTATGAGCCCCCAATACAATGATTTTTAAAAAAAGAAAGAAAAATATTTCACAATCTATAATTACATATTGTTTTTGTGATTAATCACTATGCTTTAATTACATTCAATTTGTAACAAGGAAAATACATCCTGTATATCAGATATTTACATGATGATTCATAATAGTAGCAAAAATACACTTATGAAGTAGCAACGAAAATAATGTTATGGTTGGGGGTCATCACAACAGGGGAAGTTTATCAAACATTAAGAAGGTTGAGCACCACTGCTCTAGTGTATAAGTAAGCACAGGGCCAACACCCTCTCCTCACCTCATCCTCCTTAGAGCTACTGCTGTGACAGGGAGTCCCTACGTGTGACTGGAAAACACCTAGTGGTATAGTGTTATTCTGACCCATTTTACAGTTACAACAATGGAAAGGTTATGTGGCTTACTCCAAAGGTCACGGCTAGTAGAAACGGAATTCAAACCAGTCTGTGGGATGGATACTCCAGCTTGTGCCCTGCCCTCCTGTCTCTGCCCCCACCACCATCCAGTCTTTTTTGGCTCCAAGGGGAGGCCCATTGCATCTCCTGACCCTGGGAATGACAACCAACCACCTCCTGCTATTCACTGCGAAGCCATTACAGAGCATTTCATTGCCAGGGTTGGAGACAGCTTGTACTCTTGCTCTTTGCTTATTTTAAGATGGAAAATGCATTTCCTGGCCTTTCACTAAATGATGTTTTTCAGCTTTCTCTGCTCTTTGCTCAAACTCAGCTCTATAGTCCCCTCTCTCCGTTTTTGTCAAGTACTGCTTTCTTCTCAGCTGAACCCACAGGCTCATCCCAGGAGCCTCTTGTTCCTTCCCTTGCATCTGAGACAATTTATAGACTCATTGTGTTACCTTTATCAGAACTTTATCCTTTAATCAGACTTCCATTTCTATTTGCGCTTAATTGGACACTCCTGGGCTGCATGAAAAGAGAGGTGACCATCACCCCCATTTTACAGCAGAAGAAACCAAGGCCCAGCCAGGGAAAGTGCACTGGCCAAGGTTTTGTGGCTAATGAGTCTCGAAAGTCTAAGGGCCCTTCAGTCAGAGGTCATATCTGAGTTGGTGCAGAGCGTGGGGAGTACACTCTTCCTCTATACCAGTAGGATGCTTTACAATAAGTTTAAATAACAAAGGATCCAAAATTAAAAAACCCTCCACTGCCGCAGAGTTGATTCTAACTCATATTGACCTGATAAGGCAGAGCAGAACTACTCCTAAGGTTGACATCTGTACTGAACTCTACAGAAACTGAGCAGCTGGGGGGGTTCAAATTCGTGGCCTTGCACTTAGCAGCCAAGTTTGTAACCAGCTGTGCCACCAGGGATCCTTGAGGATCTTATGGAAGCTATAAAACCCGCCAACAAAAAACCTTCTAGAACTACTGAGTTTAGCAAGGTCACAGTGCATAAGAACAGAACCAAACATCAATTATATTTATACATACAAGTAATAAACAGTTGGAAAACATCATATTATCTTTTTGATCCTCAGAAAAGAAAGTAGAATAGATACTTAGGTAGAAATCTATCAAAACATGTAGATCTATACATTGAAAACTACCAATGAAAGAAGTTATCAGAAATTGCTTCCTGGTAAGGGACGTTTTAATAAGACTTGACTAAATGAAGAGATCCACCATGTTCATGGATTGGGAGACTCAAAGAGTAAAGATTCTAATTTGATCTGTAGGTGTAAGATAATTGTTATCAAAAAGCTCAGCAGCCTTTTTATGTATATAGACAAGTTGATCCTAAAATTTCTATGGAAAAAAACTAAGTAATTGGGATAGCTAACATAATACTGAAAAATAAAACTGGGAAGAAAGCATACCATTTCACTTGAAACGTACTATTAAATAGCCAGACGGACGGTGCTGATATAGATGGGTCTACGTGGCACCGCTGTCCCCAAGGTCCGCAGAGGTTATGCTTCTGTTGCTGGTGCCATTGAGCTGATTCCAATTCATAACGGCCCCATGCACAGCAGAACAAAGCACCCCCCACTCCTGCGCCTGCCTCACAATTGCCGTTTAGTTCGAGCCCATTGTTGAAGCCACCGGGTCAGTTCATCTTGTTGAGGGTCTTCTTTTCCGTGCCCCTCTACTGTACCAAGCATGGTGTCCTTTGCCAGGAACTGGACTCTCCTAATCACATGTGCAAAGTGCATGGAACTAAGTCTCGCCATATTCGCTTCTAAGGAGCATCTGGCTATTCCTCTTCCAAGACCGATTAGCTTGTCCACAGTCCGTGGTACTTTCCGTATTCTTTGCCAGCGCCTTCACGCAAATGCAACATTCTCCTTTGCTCTTCCTTCCTCACTGGTCAACGTTCCCACGCATATGAGGCCATTGAAAAGGACATGCTTGAGGCAGGCGCACTGAGTGTCCAAAGTAGCATCCTTGCTCTTCAGCACTTCAACGAGGTCGCATGCAGCGCGTACTCATAGACCCAGTACAACATGTCTTTTTATCTCTTGACTGCAGCTTCGATGAGCACTGATGGTGGATCCAAGCAAGATGAAATCCTTCATAACTTTAACCTTTTCTCTATTCATCGTGAAGTTTCCTCTTGGTCCAGCTGTGAGGATCTTGGTCTCTGTATATTGAGTTGTAATCCAGACTGAAGGTTGCAGTCCTTGATCTTCATCAGCAGGTGCTTCACGTCCTCACCACGAGTTAGCCTGGCCTGCATGCCAATAGAACTACGTGCTTTCGTGTTCCCATCCAGCCAGGAAGAGAAAGAGGGTTCTGTCTATACCTCCAGCCACAAATGGGGAGGGGTGAGGCCTGAGCTCTACTTCTAACTGGACCGCTTTAAATCAGGTGCCCACTCCTAAACCACTAGTGTGTCCAGAGAATGTTGTACACTGCACATTGCCCAGCAATGTGGCAAAGGAATGGTATTACCTGATGGACTCAGCTCATTCCCACTCCAGAGCTGGGATGTGGCCAATCTCAACTATCAAGACAAGGGATGGGATGAAATGTTGGGATGAGGCAAACCCCAAAGCTCTATACAGCTTCCTCCTTGAAATTCATTATTCTCTTGGTTTCAGGGCCACCACTGCATTCTTCCTGAATACACTCAATCAGTGTGTCTAAAAGCACAGGAGCTTGCTCTGTACAGAGAAAGTGTAAAATGTCATTTCAAGATGAAGAAAGATTGTGAGGAAAGGCCCGGGGAGATGAAGGAATGGACTTATTTGGGGAACAGTGAAAATTTTCATATGGAAAAGCACAATTCTTGAGGGAAGAATAATAGTGAGGAGCTGAGGAGAAGGGATAGGGCCAGTTCATGAAGAGTCTTGAATGCCACATGAAGGGTCATAGGCAATGCGAAGCCGCTGAAGGTCTTTGAGCGAGAACAGAGGTCAGCCTGTGGACTGACCACAGCACCAAGGAGGGGCTGGAGGAGGTCTGGAAAGGAGATGATGAAGGGCAGACCTAGATGGGCGCCACGAGGCCGGAGGGAAAGGGGCAGATTTTGTGCATGAGGGTGAGGTAGGCCTCAGCCCTACTCTGATTGGCCACCTTAGGGCTTGTGCCCATCCCTAACCCAAGGCCCTTGAGAGCAGTGGGCTTGGTGAAAGTGTGACGGAACATGTGAGCGAAGACTTAAACTTCTGGATTGAGCACTTGATTTACGTTTTCATCCAGTAAGGCAAGAACGTTCCACTGGGCCGTATGCTCCTGAGAGGGCTAGTGCGGTGAGGACTTCGAGTCCCTGGGGTGTAGTGGCAAATGGTTTATAGTGCAGCAGGGCAGAAACCAAGGAAGCTGAATCTGCATGAGTCATGAATGCACGATGTAAGTGCTCTGTGAAATCAGCCTGATGGGGGAACCTGCCGCGGGAGGAAGGGGCTGCAGGGGGCAAGGCCGGGCCTTTAGCTTGCTGTTTTCCAGGTTCGGAGGAGCCCCAACCTGACGGTCAAGATGGGAACACAGGAGTTGTCATGCAGGCGACAGAAGCGAGTCCCCTTGGACAAAATGACCCTTTCCTGAGCCACCCACTGGAACACAATGAGAGGCAGCCTCCAGACCCCAGGCGCCGTCTTCCCCACTGCTTCATGCCAACCGTGACCGCCAGTGACATTCCAGGCAGTCCTGAGGAGGCCCCTCTCCCCAGTCCAGACCCACGTGGACCAGGGCCATAAGCACTCAATAAAAACCACCAAACCACACACTTTTGGAGTCTCTCTGGTGAAGGTGTGTGTGTGTGTGTGCACATGTGTGTGTGTGCACATGTGTGTGTAGCAGGAAGAGCAGGAGAAAAGGTATCATCAAAAGGGCTATGGAGCCTGCTATAGTACTCTTCCCCACCTAAGCAAGGCTGTCGTGGTGAGAAACCCAGAGCCTCTGTGGGTCTCACAAGAGCCTTACCACGCCTGTCACAAAGACCGCTCCTTGGTTCCCTTGACTCAGAACAGGTATACGTCTGAGCCCCTACGAGGATCATGGGAGTCCCTGGATGGTTAAATGGCTCAGCCCTCAACTACTAGCCAAAAGGCTGGGGGTTGGAATTTACCCGAAGGCCTGGCCATCTGCTTCAGAAAGACCCTAGCCTGGAAATCCCTGGGGATCAGGTGCACTCTGCACACAGAGGGCCGACAGGAGTTGGAATTGAGGCCGTGGGTTTGGGTGTCTGAGGCTTCCTGGGATGAGATCCCCCCGCAGCGGCATGGCATGAGAGGGAGTGTGACATGCACAGGACCCCATATGTCTGTACCCCTCGGTTTCTTACAGGGATGGAAGAGTGAGTGGCGGGACGAGCGTCCGTGTAGTCGCTGCTCCGAGCACAACCTCCAGTGTGTGATTGGGTCGGTCAAGTTCGGATGCTGTGTGGCCTTCGGGCAGCCTGTCCCTGAACCTCCCTCGCTGGGTTATCCCAACCGTTCAATGGACTCTCTCCATAAACATGAAAGTGATACAGAGACTTGATTATTTTTTTAAATTCCAGGTGGGTGTGTTGAATACAGGGGGGTGCGGCTTTCTCATTCCTACAGGCCGGGATCATGGTCACGCCACCTCATCGCCTCTGGGAGAGCATTCTTGACTTAAGTGCATGCGTTGGCAAATGGAAAACACGATGTGCTCGCTGGCGTGGTTATTATTTTTTTTATTAAGCTGATAACAAAGGAATCGTAGGGCAGCATGCTGGCGGAGCCACTCTTCCCTGCCAGCTGCTCCCTCATCCAGACTCTGGCAGGCCGTGCCTGGGGGAAAGGCAAGGCAGCGATCAGAAAAGACTGCCTTGTCCCAGAAAATTAGCTCTTGACATTTCTGACAATGACATGACCTTCTGCTGGAGCTGGCACAGTGAAGTGGTCACTCAACGATATTGGTGCACAGAGCCTGCCCCGGCGAAGGACACGCGACAAGCCTGGGTGAGTCCACCACAGAAGCGCCCTCGAGAGACCGTGGTTTGTGGTTCTGGTTTCACTTCCCTTGCTTTGAGTGTGTCAGGGAGGGCAAGGAGCCTCTTTTTATTTTTTTTTAACCACTGAACTCAGCACCTTCATCAACTAACGACATTCAGTGGGTGTCTGTTCTGTGCCAGGACCTGTGTCGATGGCCAGAAACAAGTGAATCAGACCCGACATGGCACCGGGCCTCCGAGAGCTCACATGGAGGGAGCGAGGGTGGATAAGGACAAAGGGCCTCCTGCTAGCCCTGCACAAAGCTCCAGGGAGGACGAAGTGGTGTCAGAACAGACTCATCTGAGATGAGTCAGTGTTTGCAGGTGAGGCAGGGCTGGAAGATATTCATGTCAGTACAGCCTGTTTGCACAGGGACAGAGTCCAGAGGAACCAGACACTTCCAGCTCATTGTTGTGGAGAGGGCTTAGGGCCCTTGTTGGGGGTGGACAGAGGCAGGGAGTGGCAAGGTAGGTGGGAGGTTTAATCAAGGATGCTCAGTGTGACTGTTCAGGGGACAGGTCCCTTCTCTGTCCTTGGTGTCCCCTTTAATGAAATTGGATTTTTCTCTGAGCATCTGCTGTGCCAGGCCCTCCGGTGGTGGTGGTCAGGGGGGGTGTGTGGGCAGGGGCAGGGGTACTGGAAGGCTTACAGGGAAGAGTCCGATAATGCCCTTGCCTTAGCTACAGTATGACAGGAGGCGAAGAGCTGCAGATTCTAAAAAGCCAAGGGCCATCAGTAGCAAAAGCAGGGGCTCCAAACCTCAGCAGGCATTGGAACCACCTTGTTAAAACTTCCATTGCTGAGAAAGCTCCTCCCCAGCCCCCCCAGCCGCCACCCCCCTGATGGTGCAGGTTCAGAGTGAGTCCTGGGAAGTTGCATTTCCAACCGGTTCCAAGGGCCGCAAGCGTTTGCGCTTGGCCGGGAAGAACAAAGACAGTGCTTGGAGGCTAGGGTGGAAGAGGGCAGGAACTGGTAGGATTTCCCAGGAAGGACCTGGGTGGATTGGGTAGGCAGAGATGGAGACGAGAGTGTATGCACGGCCTTCACTGACCAACACAAACAAGGCCCCCAAAAGTTCCTCAATAGCCCCCTTTGAATTCAATCAGTCCTCAGAGCTGGTTTTCAGCTGCGCTGGGTTTGTCTGGAGTCTTGGATTAGAAACAAACTGCCCCCCCCCCGCTGCCCCCAGGGTGGCCAAGGAGCAAAGAAGCTCGGTGGCTGACGCACAGACAGAAATAGTCTGAGCTCTAAAGCACACATCGACCAGCAATTATGTCTTGCAAATTGCTTTCCCGGCAATGTTCAGAACATGTGTACGTGCCTGCCTGAGAACAAACACTCAGGGCACTGGGTGGGCTGGGTGGCAGCCTTGAGGATGCAGGGGTAGACTAGATGGAGGGGAGCCTGAGTCTAATTCTGCAGCCAAATATTAGAGGAATTTGGAAATAATAGAGCCTTCCCATCCTCTATACAGCATTCTGAATGGAGACCCAGTGCTCTCAAGGGTTTCATAATCATAGCTACCATCAGTTCAGCCAAGCTGCATCAAATCTGACTCATCGCAATCCTGGAGGACAGGGCAGACCTGCCTTGTGGGTTTCCAAGCCTGTCATTCTTTGTGGGAGTAGAACTCTTCCGCGGAGCAGCTGGTGATTTCCAACCCTGTCTTTGCAGTGAGCAGTGTGATATGTAACACTACACCACAAGGAAGGCTTCCTTGGGGAAAGGACTCTGGCATTCAACCTGAAGGACCATAGTTGGTGGTGGAAGATGCAGAACTGCCGTCAAAGCAGAGGGAGCAGCATACCTCACGGCCAAACAGGTAAGAGAGAGCACTTGATCATTTATACCTCACAGCCGAAGAGAGAGCATCTGATCATTTATACCTCACGGTCAAATAGGTAAGAGAGAGCACCTGATCATTTATACCTCACAGCCGAAGAGAGAGCATCTGATCATTTATACCTCACGGTCAAATAGGTAAGAGAGAGCACCTGATCATTTATACCTCACGGCCAAACAGGTAAGAGAGAGCACCTGATCATTTATACCTCACGGCCAAAGAGGTAAGAGAGAGCACCTGATCATTTATACCTCACGGCCAAACAGGTAAGAGAGAGCACCTGATCATTTATACCTCACGGCCAAAGAGGTAAGAGAGAGCACCTGATCATTTATACCTCACGGCCAAACAGGTAAGAGAGAGCACCTGATCATTTATACCTCACGGCCAAAGAGGTAAGAGAGAGCACCTGATCATTTATACCTCACGGCCGAAGAGGTAAGAGAGAGCACCTGATCATTTATACCTCACGGCCAAAGAGGTAAGAGAGAGCACCTGATCATTTATACCTCACGGCCAAAGAGGTAAGAGAGAGCACCTGATCATTTATACCTCACGGCCAAACAGGTAAGAGAGAGCACCTGATCATTTATACCTCACGGCCAAAGAGGTAAGAGAGAGCACCTGATCATTTATACCTCACGGCCAAAGAGGTAAGAGAGAGCACTTGATCATTTATACCTCATGGTCGAATAGGTAAGAGAGAGCACCTGATCATTTATACCTCATGGTCGAATAGGTAAGAGAGAGCACCTGATCATTTATACCTCATGGTCGAATAGGTAAGAGAGAGCACCTGATCATTTATACCTCACGGCCAAAGAGGTAAGAGAGAGCACCTGATCATTTATACCTCATGGTCGAATAGGTAAGAGAGAGCACCTGATCATTTATACCTCATGGTCGAATAGGTAAGAGAGAGCACCTGATCATTTATACCTCACGGCCAAAGAGGTAAGAGAGAGCACCTGATCATTTATACCTCACGGCCAAACAGGTAAGAGAGAGCACCTGATCATTTATACCTCATGGTCGAATAGGTAAGAGAGAGCACCTGATCATTTATACCTCATGGTCGAATAGGTAAGAGAGAGCACCTGATCATTTATACCTCATGGTCGAATAGGTAAGAGAGAGCACCTGATCATTTATACCTCACGGCCAAAGAGGTAAGAGAGAGCACCTGATCATTTATACCTCATGGTCGAATAGGTAAGAGAGAGCACCTGATCATTTATACCTCATGGTCGAATAGGTAAGAGAGCACCTGATCATTTATACCTCACGGCCGAAGAGAGAGCACCTGATCATTTATACCTCACGGCCAAACAGGTAAGAGAGAGCACCTGATCATTTATACCTCACGGCCAAAGAGGTAAGAGAGAGCACCTGATCATTTATACCTCACGGCCGAAGAGGTAAGAGAGAGCACCTGATCATTTATACCTCACGGCCGAAGAGGTAAGAGAGAGCACCTGATCATTTATACCTCACGGCCAAAGAGGTAAGAGAGAGCACCTGATCATTTATACCTCACGGCCAAACAGGTAAGAGAGAGCACCTGATCATTTATACCTCACGGCCAAAGAGGTAAGAGAGAGCACCTGATCATTTATACCTCACGGCCGAAGAGGTAAGAGAGAGCACCTGATCATTTATACCTCACGGCCAAAGAGGTAAGAGAGAGCACCTGATCATTTATACCTCACGGCCAAACAGGTAAGAGAGAGCACCTGATCATTTATACCTCACGGCCAAACAGGTAAGAGAGAGCACCTGATCATTTATACCTCACGGCCGAATAGGTAAGAGAGAGCACCTGATCATTTATACCTCACGGCCAAACAGGTAAGAGAGAGCACCTGATCATTTATACCTCACGGCCGAATAGGTAAGAGAGAGCACCTGATCATTTATACCTCACGGCCAAAGAGGTAAGAGAGAGCACTTGATCATTTATACCTCATGGTCGAATAGGTAAGAGAGAGCACCTGATCATTTATACCTCACGGCCGAATAGGTAAGAGAGAGCACCTGATCATTTATACCTCACGGCCGAATAGGTAAGAGAGAGCACCTGATCATTTATACCTCACGGCCAAAGAGGTAAGAGAGAGCACTTGATCATTTATACCTCATGGTCGAATAGGTAAGAGAGAGCACCTGATCATTTATACCTCACGGCCAAAGAGGTAAGAGAGAGCACTTGATCATTTATACCTCATGGTCGAATAGGTAAGAGAGAGCACCTGATCATTTATACCTCATGGTCGAATAGGTAAGAGAGAGCACCTGATCATTTATACCTCACGGCCGAATAGGTAAGAGAGAGCACCTGATCATTTATACCTCACGGCCAAACAGGTAAGAGAGAGCACCTGATCATTTATACCTCACGGCCAAAGAGGTAAGAGAGAGCACCTGATCATTTATACCTCACGGCCGAATAGGTAAGAGAGAGCACCTGATCATTTATACCTCACGGCCAAAGAGGTAAGAGAGAGCACTTGATCATTTATACCTCATGGTCGAATAGGTAAGAGAGAGCACCTGATCATTTATACCTCATGGTCGAATAGGTAAGAGAGAGCACCTGATCATTTATACCTCATGGTCGAATAGGTAAGAGAGAGCACCTGATCATTTATACCTCACGGCCAAAGAGGTAAGAGAGAGCACCTGATCATTTATACCTCATGGTCGAATAGGTAAGAGAGAGCACCTGATCATTTATACCTCATGGTCGAATAGGTAAGAGAGAGCACCTGATCATTTATACCTCACGGCCAAAGAGGTAAGAGAGAGCACCTGATCATTTATACCTCACGGCCAAACAGGTAAGAGAGAGCACCTGATCATTTATACCTCATGGTCGAATAGGTAAGAGAGAGCACCTGATCATTTATACCTCACGGCCAAACAGGTAAGAGAGAGCACCTGATCATTTATACCTCACGGCCAAAGAGGTAAGAGAGAGCACTTGATCATTTATACCTCATGGTCGAATAGGTAAGAGAGAGCACCTGATCATTTATACCTCATGGTCGAATAGGTAAGAGAGAGCACCTGATCATTTATACCTCACGGCCAAACAGGTAAGAGAGAGCACCTGATCATTTATACCTCACGGCCAAACAGGTAAGAGAGAGCACCTGATCATTTATACCTCACGGCCAAAGAGGTAAGAGAGAGCACTTGATCATTTATACCTCATGGTCGAATAGGTAAGAGAGAGCACCTGATCATTTATACCTCACGGCCTAATAGGTAAGAGAGAGCACCTGATCATTTATACCTCATGGTCCAATAGGTAAGAGAGCATCTGACCATTTATACCTCACGGCCGAAGAGAGAGCATCTGATCATTTCGAGGAAAAGTGCATCATCAGCGTGACAGCCAAGGTAGGTCCTGGTGAGCGATGGAGCATGTAGGTAGAGGAGCTAAGTCTGAAAACCTTGCTGCATGCAGGGGCTTGCATTTCATCCTGACAGCACAGGAACCACGGGAAAGGCTTTGAAGCATGGAAGGGAACTTGGCACCTCGTGTGATGATTTGCTCTCACGGTCTTCATGCCACTGAACAGGAATCTACAATCCCCCCCTGCCCCCCAGGAGCTCAGTCTCTGAGGCCAATTGAACACCTGACCTGTTGGGTCCGGGATCAGAGCCACCAGAGTGGACAGTCCATTTAGGGAGTGTCAGCTGAGGATCTGTGTAGGGCCAGCCCTGGGACAAGCCTGTTGGAAGATCTGAGAAAGGTAGCAGATGTGGCCCTGCCTTTGTGGCACTTATTCAAGAGAGATGAAGAGGAGATTTGACTTGTGAAACACCTAGAGAGCAGCCAGAGAGAGTTTGCACGTAAAAGTCAAGCTGTGAGCCACCGGAACTAAGGGGACCTAAGGAAGAGGAAGCGAGAAAGTCAGGAAGCCTTGGTGGAAGAAGTGAGTTTCATTGGACTTCGATGCACCATGGATTACAATGGAGGGGAAGTATTCTATCCGAATGTTAACTTTACATACTAGTTGCTCCAAGCCCCTTGAACAAATCTCTCGGTTGTCAGTCAGCTCTGCCCTTGGCTACCGTCATTGAAGCAGTCAGCAAACATTCACTGGGTGCCTTTTGTGTGTCAGACTCACCCTGGGCTCTAGGGACAAAGACATAAATCAGCCATAATTGCTGCCTCAAGGAGCTCCCTGGCTATGAGAGGAAGACGGCATGATACAGTGTGTATACGCGACAGTGTGGAAAGTACGGTGATTCATTCATTCATCCATTCAAAGAGGTCTTACTGCTAAGTTAGGCTGTGCTAGCCTCTTAGGTGGCAAGGGCTGTCAGAACTTGAGGCAGGAGAGGCTGTCCCTGGGCTTGCAGCCCTCACACCTGTTCTCCGGCCCATTGTAGTGATGCTAGCTAACCTCAAGTCAGTCCCAGCTCCTGGGAGTTGGAACCGCATGCACAATGGAAGTAAATCACCAGGTCTTTTTGCCTAGCCCACCTTAGTTTAACTCTCTTCAGTGTCTTAACAAGATATAAGCTTACATTAAGAGGCAGGTGAAGGCTGCATAGGACATACCCTGGCCGGGAACTGAATCTAGATATCCCACGTGGAAAGCAAGAACTCTACCCCGAACCACCACTCCACCCCACTGTGGCAGATCATAAGAATGATCCCGCCCTTCACTCCTCTCCAACCCCCCTTCTTTGAAATGAGGCTTTGCAACTCCCCCCATCAAACTGTGGACTCTGTATCCCCACCTTCAATCTGCACTGGCCTATGACTTACATTGCCCAATAGGATGTGGCATCGTGACAATGTGCCAGTTCCAAGATGAGGCCTCAAGAGACTGCACGCTCTGCCCTTTGGAACCTTGGCATGTGTCAAACCCGAGCTAACTTGCTGGGAGATGAAATCATGTGGAATGGAGATGGGACTTCCCAGTGGAGGCCGTAGGACCCTAGCCAGCCCCTGGCTGACCTGCAGTTGGCACGGAGTCAATTTGAACTCCTAAGACTCTTATTAAGACCGAGGAAGAATGCCCTCTAGGGTTCCCTAGGCTGTAATCCTGATGGGAGGATGTTGCCGGGTCTCTTCTCCTGCTGAGTGACTGGTAGGTTTGAACTGCTGTGTGCTTGCCCATGGTCCCAGCAGCTGACCACACATAGCTGAGATCAGCCAAGAGCAGAAAACATCTAGCCGACTCATCTCAAACTGCAAGTCCAGTAAAGGATACTGGGTTTAAGTCACTACTGTTTGCGACAGTTTGTTCTGCAGCGAAGGGGGGGCACCAGGGCCTCCCCTGTGAGAAGTCAAGCATGGCCGTGGAAGAGGACACCTGGCCAGGGTTGAGACTGTTCCTGCTTAGAAACCATCCACAGTCTCTCTGTCTCCTCCCAAATGGACCCCACAGATTGCGTCCCACATAGGTCTGCCTCATGGTTGCCTTCCCAACACAGGGTAGGTCCTCAATAACTATTTCCTCAAGAGTTGAATCTCCTCATGGTTAAGAGCCAGATTTCCCAATGGAATATTAATGACCCTTCCTGACTGGCCCCCGCCTCTCAGGATCCTCCCATCCTGCCTACTTCCACCTCTTCCCTAAGGTCAATTGCATGTGTACCCACAAATCCTCGACCGTTGGTGGCCTCCAGCCACTGGCCGTGTTATCCCTCTCCCTGGCGTCCCTTCCCTCACATCCCTCATGTCCACATTTCCCTATTCAGAGGATGCCCTTGGCTCTCAAGACCAAGGGCCAGCAACACCTCCTCTGACCTGAGTCACAAGCCGCGTGAGACTCTCCTTGCTCTGGGCTCAGAAACACCTCTTTTTAAGGTGGATTCACTCAACTGCGGAACTTCTATTCCTTGAGGCCCTCTCCTGGAACAGATCCTGATGGCTCGGCGTAGATTGTTTGCCAACACCGCTACGGCAGTTCCTCTCCTGGCCCTGAAGGCAGGGGGTGAAGGGGTCGGCTGAGAAGCAGAATGTCGGCAATGCACACACCACCCACCACCAGCTGCTCCACCAGAGAAAGATGTGGCGTCTGCTTCTGAAACGAGTGCCGTCTTGGGAACCCGGCCGGGCGTCTGCTCTGTCCTCCAGGCTTGCTGTGAGTTAGACTCAACTCCAAGGTGTGTAGGTGCAATGTAACTTTTCCACCCTTCCCTTCCAGAGATAGAATTTATGTTCCCATCCTTTACTGGTGCGTTGATTTTGTGACTTGATTTGGTAAATAGTATTTGAGAGAAATGTCATGAGTTGCTCTCAGGCTGATTCCAACGCATGTAGACCCCATGTGCAAAATGCCTTTTTGTTGGTAGGCGGCATCCCCTTGGGGTATCTCAGGCACAACCCAACGAAACCCTGCCCACCCTGTGCCGCCCTCACAAGCAGGGTGTGCTAGAGCCCGCTGCACAGTCACGGGGCCAGTCGCTTCCTGGAGGACTTCCTCTTTCCCACTGACCTCCGATTTTTCCAAGAGATGTCCTCTTCCCCTGGTGGCTCACTGGGTTCGGGTTAGACTGTTCATGGGAGAAGGATGAGGCTTTCGGTTCCTGTAAAGAGCTGCCATCTTGGAAACCCCCAGGGGGACTTCTAGTCTGTCTTATGGGGTCATTATGAGTCAGAATTGATGCAGTGGTGGTGAGTTTGGGGTGATTTTTAGTCTTTCTTAGTGACATGTCCAAAGCCCCCAAGGCAAAGTTTGGCCATCTGCACTTCTAAAGCACACGAGGGTTGTGCTTGTTCCAAACTAGATCCACTGTATTTTCAATAGTTGTCACCAACATTGTAATTCAAAACCAGAAATTCTTCAGTCTTCCTTATGCAGAACCTAGACCCAAGAGCCTTGCTGCTTCCTCCTTTACGCCCCTGGAATGAGGAAGTCTGTGTGAGACGGCCTTGGCTAGCTTGCTGGAAGAGGAGAGAATGGAGCGCATACAAGAGCTACCCTCTAGACCAGTGGTTCTCAACCTTCCTAATGACACGTTGTGGTGACAGCCCCCCCAACCATAACATTCTTTTCTTTTTTTTCACCATAACATTATTTTTGTTGCTATTTCATAACTATAATTTTGCTACTGTTATGAATCGGAATGTAAATATCTGATATACAGGATGTATTAGGCGACGTCTGTGAAAGGGTCGTTCAACCCCAAAGGGGTCTCGACCCACAGGTTGAGAACAGCTGCTCTAGACCAATCAAGCCCTAGTTGAACTACTAGATGACTGAGCTCCATGAGTGAGACCAGAGGAGACCAGCAGAAGAGGCAGCCAGGTCAAACCAGCCCTGAGTGCCAACTCACAGACTCAGGAGTGATTCAATGGTACTTGTTTTAGCCACTAACCCATGAGTAGTTTGTTAAATAGCAATAGATTATTGCTATCGTTTTTTATCACATATCTTGTTATACTTTTGAAAGTGTCTGCCTTCTCCATTTATGGGTTAGCGCGTCCTCACAATAAAGAAGCCGTGCCTTTGTACTTAGAGTCTTCAGGTTGCCACTTCAACCGCTCTCCCGTCCCTTCACCAGAGGCACCCTCGTCTCTTCCCAGCCTTCCTCCATACCCTGGCAGGATGAGCTGTCTTGGCTACCTCAAGGGGCAACTTTGCCCTCTGGATTTGGGTAGTTTGACCAACTGGAGTGCCAGCCAAATATAGATTCTCCTAATTCCGTCCCTGAAAGATTAGTACCAGCCAGCTCCATCTCTCCGTCAAGGGACCTAGCTCTCATCAGAAAACCTTCTCCCCAGCTCTTCTTGTCTCCAAATACATCGCCATCAAATCAATTCTGACTCAGCGATCTAAGTGGACAGCGTAGAACTTCTCCCGGACGGTTCCAAGACTCATCCTGAGGGGGAAGCCCTTTTGTGTGGTGGCTATGCCTTGAGCTGCGGACGCTGGCTTTCTGGTCAGCAGCTGACCACTTATTCACCATGGGCCCTAGGCTCCCGTGAGATCTTCGCTGGATCTTGTGGGCTTAAGGCCTCCGGTTACTTGCATTGGAGTATTCCTTCATTTCCTGTCCCTGTATAAAGTTGCGTTTTGATTAATCTCTTCTCCATTCTTGGTAAAATTCTTACACAATTTGACAATATCATCTGTCTTCTCCGGAAACTCTGATTGATAGTCTTATCCTTTCATCTAGTCCAGCTGCCAACTAACACATGGTGTATGCTCAATAAATATTTGACAAAAGAATGAAGGTTTTAAGGAGATCTGTTATTAAGAGTTAAACTTTGGTCTGAGAGACCTGAGTCAGAATTTGGGCTCTATGTCCTCCGAGCTGTGTAACTCCTGGCAAATGTCTTCATTTCTCAAAGCCTTAATTTCTTCATCTGTTTAATTGGGATATTCAAATACCTCTGCTGTAGGATTGTCGCTCAGATTGCAGATAATGTTTGCAATACCTTAAGAATGTTTATAAGATAACGTTTGGTTCATAGAGAATGGTAAATATTAATTTGATAAGGAGGCAGAGAGGAGTTCATATCCATTTTCCCATCTGAGCCTCGATACAGCACTATGATAATTAATGATTAAAAAAACAACAACAAAATCAAACCAAACTCACTGCCATCAAGTCAATGCTAACCCATAGCTGTGGGGTATTGAACAGGTCCAAGGGGCAATTGTGTAATTGAAGGATAGACTTCAGGAGACATCAGACAAGATAAGGCATGGGAGTGCTCCCCTCCCGGGCAGCCAGGACTTCAGCAGCCAGGTGCACACAGTGAGAAAGAGAATGTATTTCCAACCAAGGCTTTTATACCTTCAGGGGCGTGCAAGCCCTCCTCCTAATTACAGGTAACCACATGTGTAACAGAAAGGAGTTGTATAGTAGGCACACGTGTAACAGGAGGGGAGGAGGGGGTAGACACGCAGCAGGAAGGGAAATCACTAGAGGCACACATGTAACGGGAAGGCATGCACGGAACAAGATGGGCCGACTCCAGAGTCAAGCTGGCAGCCTAACCTTGGTCCAACCTGAGCAAGCTTGACCTTAGTGCCGGGTTCTCCTTCAGGTGAACCATCCATTCTCCTTGTCAGAAGGGAGTGGGATCCACTAGGGTGGGACAGACTATGCAGTCTGATTGCTCTAGATGGCTGGTAACTTCAGGCAAGTAACTTTAAGCAGTTGACCTCCAAGTGCCTCAGGTTTGGCATATATTATGGGGGACCACCTGGGAAATAACTTTTCTGTTTCCCACAGGACTAGGTAGAACTGCCCCCGTGGGTTTCCAAGACTCGTAACTCTGTATGGGAGTAGAAAGCCCAATCTTTCTCCCACGGGGCTGTTGGTGGTTTCTGAAATGATGATCTTGCAGTTAGTTAGGGTTGCCCAACGAGTAATCACTAGTGTTCAATACTTTCTGTATTCTATTGGGTCACCTTTCTTTGGAATGGGCACACATGTGGATCTTTTCCAGACTGTAGGCCAGGTAAGCTGTCTTTCAAATTTCTTGGCATGGATGAGTGAGTGCTTTCAATAAGTCATCACTTGATGAAACACTTCAATTGGTACTCTTGTCAATACTAACAAACAATAGCAACAACACACCACTGGGAACATTACTAGCTTCATATTTTTGTTTGCTTGTTGGGGAGGAGACATGCAAATAAGGCCAGAAAGAAAACCACCTACTCCCTGAGCTGGAGGGGAAGTCAGCATTTGATTGCAGTGCCCTTTCTGCCATACCAGGCACGGTCATGACTTCAACCCACCTTCTCCTCCAACAACAGCTGGAAAAGAACCAAGCAGGCCGTCCGGCCTGGGAGAAGCTGGCAGGGCTACCTGCCACCATCCTCTTCTTCAACAGCACTTTTTTTTAGTTTTCCCAAGACAAGTTTCCTGGCCAAGGAAGCCCAAGAATGAAATCATCCTTCCTGAGACTGGGGAGGAGCAAGGGGAGAGTATGCTTTGCTGGGAAGCCAGGGACACAGGGAAGGACATTTGGTGGGGCAGTCAAGGCTTTCGGCCCATCTCCTTCACCTGTGCCCTCCGGGGCTTCTCTGTCCCTAGCTAGCCTGGGCTCCTAGCAAGACTTCTGGCACCCCCTCCGCCCCCTTGCACTCAGTGAGTACGACATTCTCCCAGCTATCACCATACCTGGCACATAGAAGGTGCACAAGGTCCACCTTCAAACCTATGAAACGAAAGAATGAATGGTCTATTTGCCTACATATACCACAAGGACCAAATACACCGCACTCCATGCCTGCTGGCTGTGCTGGAGATGGAGGACCCAGCGACAAATCAGACAATGCCCATCTCTCACCGACGGGCTGGTGTGTGTGCCCTGATTCTCCTCTCGGCACTCACCAGCTTGCGTGTCTGCTAAGCCATGCCTACAGCACTGCCAGTGCTGGGGAGACCTTGGTAGACCCACCAATTCCTCTCAGGTTTCTCTGATGCGTGGGAACCAGGCTTCCCACAGACACACAGCCTCCTGGCCCAGCGAAGAGCATCAATTAGGGAAACTGAGTTCAAATCCTGACTGCTGGCAATGACCATCCTTTCTCCGGGCCTTGTCCCCATGTGTAACATGGGACTGAGGAGCCCTGGGGCCCTAGTGGTTGTTATGCAGTAGGCTGCTAACCAGAAGGTGAGCAACTCAAAACCACGAGCCTCTCCTTGGGAGAAAAACGAGGCTTTCTACTCCTGTGACTAGTCTCTGAAACCCACGGGGGCAGTTCTACTCTGTCCTACAAGGTCGCTATGAACTGAAATCAACTCGCTGGCAGTGAGTTCGGTTTCTTTGAACATGGGACTGTAAGTGGGCCTGACACCACAGCCCCAATAACACGGGCCGTAGTCCCTGCCCCCCAGCCCCCACTTTGCACGGAGGGCTGTGCCAGCGCAGAGCTGTTACCGCGAGGAGGGACCTTCCTCTGGGAGAGGGAAGCCTTTTCTTTGTGAAACCTGCTTCTAAAGCTCCAGCTCTGGGCTCGCAAGCCCCGCCTCCTCTCCCAGCTGCGGTGCGTTACCATGGAGACTACCAGCCCCTCGCAGCTCCCTGCTGCTGGGCACCCCTCCCCCTCCACTGCCTGTCTGGGGGGCTTCTCGGCTGTGCTGTGTGCCCGCGAGTCCATTCCAGCGCCAGCCACCCTGCAGGACCCAGGGCAGATGGTGGGCTCCATTCACCCATGGTCAGTGAGAGCCCAGCGCTCAATTGTTGCCCGCCAAAGCCCCTTCCCCTCATCCCCAGGCTGATAAATCCGGGAACTACCCCAGGGCAGAAATGATCAACTCCATTTGAAACGGGAAGGCAGGCCCCACGCAGGCCGCCCTGACGCTTCCTCTGCAGACGGCCTCCGCGTGACCTTCTTCCTGTGCAGAGAGGCCTGTCGCCCCTCCTTTCTTCCTTCTGGCTCCTCGGGAGTTTAACTTTGTCTTTGAATAAAATCAGGACATGCTCTGACGAAACCAACAGTACTTGAAGTTCAATCTTTAGTGACTTGAAATCTATTCTTGGATATGTTGTTTGAGTCTTTTGTGAACTGAAAATAGTGCAAGGTGATAAAACCTGCCAATAAGCCACCATCGCAGGAACGTGCCCGCCCTGATGATGCCCAGGCGCCCACGATGAGCCCCTTTATGGCACTGCACCATGCCAGGCTGCCTGATGAGAAACCAGCACGTCACCACTCCGTTTACACAGCAAACACGGGATGCGCAGGCATCCAGACCTTGGATTATGGAGAATGGAATGTACCGCATCGACAAGGCTGGGTTCCTTTCTCAACTGGTCCATGCCGATCTTTCTGCACATGACTGAACCTGAAAGCACAACCCACTCACCTCCGATGACGGTGGTACGGCGATGAAAGGGCTGACTTTGGAGGTTGTGTTGTGAGCGATGGATGCCATTGATCATTACCAAATGCTGATTGAAGAAGCATCCCCTGAGTTTTTTCTTAAGAGCCTGTAATCATCAGGTTGTTAGATTCTGGTTAGATTCCATCATGAACACATCTGATGCTAAAGGGCCGTGACTTGATTGTAATCCCAGAAACACCAATTCTGATGCTTTCGGAGTCCATGCAGGTGGAAAGGAAAGGGTTGAACGCCAGGACAGAACCAGGGCCCAGGCAAGCAGGTGGGCCCTGGGGAGGAGACTGTCCCTGCTGCCTGCCCATGGCCTGGGCTCACTCCTGGACCTGCCAGCAGCTCCCCAGTCAGGCTCCCTGGAGCCTCCTCCCCCAGTTTATCCATATTCATCACACATTTTCTTCCATTTAGTCCAATTAGGCCACTTTGTCACCCCGGCAGGAACCCAAATCTCCCTTGATTAGTGGCCCAGCATGGCAGCAGAGGAGTCCGCCATTTAGGGCAGCCCCATGTGCCCCTGCACTCCATCCCAAGCCTCCCACAGCACACCGAGGTCAGCCAGGTGGCTGCAGGACTTCCTTCTCTGCAGGTTGTAGTACATGGTGTTCCTGCCCTGATGGGCTCACAGGCAGCTGCTGATTCACAGCCCAGGCTGCTAATGTCCCAGCTAGACCGGCACTCGCTCGGACGAGGCTGCTCATGTGAGTTCAAGTCTGGACACACCACCAAAGCCTCGCAACCAGCCCCAGCCCTGGACTGCAGATGTAACACCTCGGTTCTCCTCTCAAAGGCGACTCCCACCAAAAAGATATGCTGACACCCTAACCCCTATGAGAGCAACTTGGTTTGGACATAAGTCTTTGGGGAAATTAGCTCTTTGGATGTTATCCGTTGGGATAAACTGAGGTCATGCCAGAGTAGGGTGGGTCCTAATCCCTTCTAAGTGCTGTCTCAGAAATGAGGACAGACACAGACACGCAGGGAGCAGATCTGATGTGAAGACGCGGCTGTAAGCCAAAGTGCCCCAACAATTGGTGGGAGCCCCCACAAGCTAGGAGAGGGGCATGTCCACAGCTGCCCACCCGGGACCTCAGAAGGGTCAGCACTGTGCTGGGGATCCCTATGCTCCATCCCAGTGGTCCTCAACCTTCCTCAGGCTGCAACCCTTTCACACAGCTCCTCATGCTGTGGTGACCCAACCATAAATTTATTTTCATTGCCACTTCACCTCTGTCGTTTTGTTACTATTATGAATCAGATGACCCTGTGAAAGGGTCGTGACCCACAGGTTGAGAACCACTGCTCTAGACTGTGAGACTACCTTTCCGTTCTTTGTGGTTGGTGGTTGGTGCTGCTGACAGTGACCCTGTGTAGAAAAACATGAAAGCTTGCCTGGTCCTGCATGGTCCTCACAACCACTATTCTGCTGGAGCCCCTCATTGCCACCACTGCCAATTCATCTCGTGCAGCAGCTTCCTGGTTTGTACTGCCCCTCTCCTTGACCAAGCATGATGTCCTCCAGGGACTGGTACCTCCTGATAATATGTTAGGCTGGGTTCTCCAGAAACAAAACCAGTGACCCTGGTATGGATTGCATATGGGAAGAGATTTATATCAAGAAATGGCTCACACAGCTATAGAAATAGGTTAAGTTCTGCCTGGTTCAAATCAAGGTAGTCTGCTGATAGCTCCTAGGATCTGGGATCCACAAGAGACACAATAGGAGATGGAAGAACCAGACCAGGATGATGAGGCAGAGACAGCAGGGAGCACAGGCTGGTGGATGCAGAGGTCTGAGTCAGCTGAATGAATCCACCATCAATCATTCTCTGACAGCTCCTGGGATCAGCAGACAATGCAACAGATTGAGGAACCAGACATAAGAACCAACTCTGGCAGAAGGCTAAGGCCCAAAGAAGATTCCACCCTCTTAGGTCTCTTTGTCTTATACAAAAAGGCTTATGACACCAAAGAACTGGCATCAGGCTGCGAAACAATTGACAGGTTGAATTCTGCCTCTACCTTTACCCAGGTGTGTCTAGTTGACATAATCCCTCACCATCACACATGTCCAAAATACATGAGACTCGTTCACATACACTCTGACTCTGGGACTGGCCCCTAGGTCCCTGGCAATAACCAAGATGGTAGCTTCTCTCAGGAGATTGCAGACGGGACGGACAGCACGACCATAGTCATCGCACTGTTTGTCATTCACCGGGGCTTCATAAACCTCTGTAAGGAAAGGATTACCTCCGTTTGCCATATGAGAACACCGGGCTCAGGGAGGGTTAGTGATGTCCTAAATTTGTCAAGCAAGTTAGAGCAGAACTAGAATGACACAGACAGATTTCCTGTTTCCAGAATCTACTCTAGCACATGTCTCTGTTTCAGAAACCCACTCCAAAGACAAGGCATCGAGGTTTCATCAGTACAGAAGATCCAAGCAGGAGTCCACCTTCTCCCTTTTCACAGAAGAGTAAATGCCAACTTACAGCGCCAAGGGTAAAACCTCCATGCACATAGAAAGGCCAGCCACTGAATCCAGTTCTCTTGTCTCCCAGTCTAGTGAGCATCTCCCATACTATCATGGGGCTCATCTTAAATTTGAAATACAACTACATGGGTATGCCCTCAACCCCGAAGAATTCATTTCAGAGGGCAGCACTGAAGCTACAGCTCAGGGAGAGGGACATGTCTGATCAGAGCACACAGGAGCAAACGAAGAGGGAAGGAGAGAGTGGAGCACATCCTGGTCCACCGAGCCCCAAGGATGATATGCCTGCTCAGAGCAGCCAATGCACAGAGAGAACCATAGGGCCAACCCCACCACGAGACACGACGCCCCTCACTGACCCATAGTGCTATGAGGAACAACACTGGAGGCACAGTGCAGGAACAGTGCCCCATCTGATCCACACCAGGGCAAAACACTAAGGGCGTGCAACAGAGCTGCCAGGGAAGCAAAACAATGAAGTCCCTGGGGAATACCAAAAATAGACTTTGGGACCAGGACATGGCACCCCATCACACTCAACGGTAAAACGCTCCTAAAGGGTAACAAACAGACCTGAAACTATTTATAGGCTTTTCTTTTTTCATCATTGGTTTGTTGTTATGTTGTTTTGTGGTTTTGTTTTATTTTGTGGTTTTGTTTGCTTTGTCTTGTTTTTGTGCTTATTATTGTCTCTGAATGTCTATCTAGATAAGATAGGCAGGATAAAAAATTCAGAGAAGAAAACAACAGAACCAAACTTTCCAGGAGTACACGGGGAAAGGGGGAAGTGGGGAAAGGAAATGATGTTAACAAACCCAGGAATAAGGGAACATCAAGTGATCTAAAATCGGTGGCGAGGAGGTTCGTAGGATGCCTGATAGGGCTTAATCAAGGGCAGTGTAGCAGAGAGGAATTACGGAAATCCAAATGAAGGCTGAACATGATAGTGGGACGAGAGGAAAGTAAAAGGAAACAGAGGAAAGAACTAGGAGGCAAAGGACATTTATAGAGCTCTAAATACAGGCAGGCACATATGTAAATATATTTATATATGATAGGGAAATATATCTATCTACATATATTTATATGCTAAGTATTAAGGTAGCAGATGCACATTAGGCCTCTATTCAAGTACTCCCTCAATGCAAGAACACTTTGTTTTAATAACCTGGCATTCTGTGCATAAGCAAATGTGGTGAAGCTTGCTGAAGACAAAATGGGTGAATAAGCAAATGGGGTGAAGAAAACTGATGGTGCCCGATTATCAAAAGATATAGCGTCTGGGGTCTTAAAGGATTGAAGATAAATAAACCACCATTTGGCTGAGAAGTAACAAAGCCCACATGTAAGAAGCACACCAGCCTGCATGAACATGAGATGTTGATGGGATCAGGTATGAGGCATCAGAGACTCAGAACAAAAAATTATACCAATGGGAATGAGGACGGAGGCAGAGTGGAGACCTAAAGTCTGTCTTTATACAATTGGACATCTCCTTACAGAAGTGTCACCAGGAAGAGACAAGTCAGTCAGGGTGCAGTTTAGCACCCAATGAAACATACAACTTTCCTATAGTTCTTTAATGCTTCTTCCCCCACCCACTATCATAACCCCAATTCTACCTTACAAATCCAGGTAGACCAGAGCATCTGGTACAGATAAGAGCTGGAAACACAGGGAATCCAGGACAGATAAACAACCTCTCAGGACCAATAATGAGAATAGCGATATGAGGAGGGGAAAGGGAGGGTGGGAGGGAGAAAGGGAGAATCAATCACAATTATCTACATATAACCCCTTCCCAGGGGGACAGACAACAGAAAAGTGGGTGAAGTGAGACAGCAGTCATTATAAGACATGAAAAAATTGTATAATTATTGAGTTCATGAGGGAGGGAGGGTGGGAAAGGGGGAAAATGAGGAGCTGCTATCAAGGGCTCAAGTAGAAAAAATATTTTGAAAATGATGATGGGGACATATGTACAAATGTTCTGGACACATGGATGGACGTATGGATTGTGATAAGAGCTGTATGAGCCCCAATAAAGTGATTTTTTAAAAGTTGAAGTAAGTGAGATGGGCAACTGGAGAAGAAATGCCCATTCTAGTTGATGAGGAAGGGCTGACCAATGATGCGGACCTGGAGAAAAAGGAGAGGGCAGGAGAGAGACTAGGAAGCAGGCAGCTTTGCATCCCCTGAAAATCCTGTTCCCTTATAATCAGAAAATGTCTCCACATGGTGAGAGTCAATGATCTTCTCTGGCTGGAATTGATTGCCGCAGAAGTAAAGTGGTGGATTAGTCGAACAGCCGTGGAGACAGTCTAAAGCAGAGTTACTGAAGTAGCAATACCCACCCCTGGGGCACTGAAACCAACCAGGAGGATGCAAAACAGACTTCTGTACTACATCCTGGATTATGGGCTGTCGCACAAAAGTGTTTAATTACCTGGGGGATGCTGAGAATTTTTTTTTCTTTTCTGAAAATGGGGTGGTAGACCAAATAAGTTTGGAAACCTAGTGTCTAAAAGCAAGACAATTTTCTTTTTTTTTAAACATTTTATTAGGGGCTCATACAATTCTTATCACAATCCATACATACATCAAAGCACATCTGTACATTCTTTGCCCTCATTTTCAAAGCATTTTTTCTCACTTAAGCCCTTTGCATCAGGTCCTCTTTTTCCCCCTCCCTCCCCACTACCCTCTCCCCCCTCCCTGATGAGCCCTTGATAATTTATAAGTTATTAGTTTGTCATATCTTGCCCTGTCCGTCTCCCTTCACCCACTTTTCTGTTGTCTGTCCCCCAGGGAGGAGGTCACATGTAGATCCTTGTAATCGGTTCCCTCTTTCCAACTCACTCTCCCTCTACCCTCCCAGTATCGCCCCTCACACCCCTGGTCCTGAAGGGATCATCTGCCCTGGATTCCCTGTGCCTCCAGCTCCTATCTGCACCAGTGTACAACCTCTGCTCTATCCAGACTTGCAAGGTAGAATTCGGATCATGATAGTTGGTTGGCGGGGAGGGGAAGGAAGCATTTAGGAACTGGAGGAAAGCTGTATTCTTCATCGGTGCTACATCGCACCCTGGCTGACTTATCTCCTCCCCTAGACCCTTCTGTAAGGGGATCTCCAGTGGCCGACAAATGGGCTTTGGGTCTCCACTCTGTACTTCCCCCTTCATTCACTATGGTAAGATTTTTTTGTTGTTGTTCTAATGATGCCTTATACCTGATCCCTTCGACACCTCGTGATCGCACAGGCTGGTGTGCTTCTTCCATGTGGGCTTTGTTGCTTCTGAGCTAGATGGCCGCTTGTTTACCTTCAAGCCTTTAAGACCCCAGACACTATTTCTTTTGATAGCCGGGCGCCATCAGCTTTCTTTGCCACATTTGCTTATGCACCCGTTTGTCTTCAGTGATCGTGATAAGATTTTTTTTGTTCTTTGATGCCTGATATCTGATCCCTTCTGAACCACATGATCACACAGGCTGGTGTGTTCTTCCATATGGGCTTTGTTGCTTCTGAGCTAGATGGCCGCTTGTTTATCTTCAAGCCCTTAAGACCCCAGACGCTATATCTTTTGATACCCGGCCACCATCAACTTTCTTCACCACATTTGCTTGTTCACCGCTTTGTCTTCAGTGGTTGTGTCAAGAGGGTGAGCATCATAGAATGTCAATTTAATAGAAGAAAGTATTCTTGCATTGAGAGAGTACTTGAGTGGAGGCCCAATGGGTAAGACGATTTTCATTGAACAGTCATGCATGTCTGTTCCAAAGAACTGGGCAGTTTATGATCCTCAGCTCCTTGCCCTGAAGCCTGTATTTCAGATAAACCAACCAACACTCAATCAAACTCGCTGTCATTGAGTCCATGCCGACTTACTGTGATCCCACAGGATGGAGTAGAACCGTCCCTGTGAGATTCTGAGACTGAAGCTCCTTACCCAAGGAGTGGCTGGTGGTTTCGAACTGCTGACCTTGCAGTAGCAGCCCAGTCTGTAACCACTATGTCACCCATGGGCTCTACCTCTTGAAGAAGACTTACTACACAGATATGCCTACTCCTGAGCCCCTTCCAGAGTTCCCTGGAGCAGCAACACCTTCAGGAAACTTGTCTTGACTCCCAAGCTGGTGGGGACCTCTTCTGGCTCCCAGAGACCCCCCAGCTTCCCTATGTCACAGCCCAAACCCCACACAGGGTTGCCATTATCATTGTCGATGTGCCTGTAACCCCTACTAGACTGTCAAGTCTGGAGCATGGATAGGCCTGTATGTTAATGAATATTAATGAATGAGTGGATGGAGAAAGTAGGTGAAAACTCAGCCCTCACCCCGCTCCTGCTTTTCCTGGGTCGGGGACATCTGTCCTCCCATGAAGCTAGACTTGGTCTTTGAACCAGACTCCTCCGGTAGTGAACCCTCCACGATCCTCAACTGATTCTGACCTGGCTTCCCCTCCTCCTGACCAACCCTAAGGATCATGGTTTGCTTTCTTTCTTTTTGTTTTAATTAAATACTTTTATTGGGGGCTCTTAACTCTCTTATCACAATCCATACTTTCATCCATTGTGTCAAACACATCTGTACATATGTTGCCATTGTCATTTTCAAAGCATTTTTCTGCTTAAGTCCTTGATATCAGCTCCTCAATTTTCCCTCCTTCCCCCACCCTCCCTCATGAACCCTTGATAAATTATAAATTATTATTTTTATATCTTACATCATTTGCTGTCTCCCTTCGCTCTCTTTTCTGTTGTTCATCCCCCTGGGAGGGGGTTATATGTTGATCCTTGTGATCGATTTCCCCTTTCTTCCTCCCACCTTACCCTTGCCCTCCTGGTACTTCATGGTATCTCTCATTATTGGTCCTGAGGGGTTTACCTATCCTGGATTCCCTGTGTTTGGGAGCTCTTATCTGTAGCAGTGTATATGCTCTGATCTAGCTGGATTTGTAAGGTAGAATTGGGGTCATGATTGTTGGGGGGGGGAGCATTAAAGAACTAGAGAAAAGTTGTATGTTTCATCGATGCTATACTGCACTCTGACTGGCTCTTCTCTTCTTTGTGATTCTTCTGTAAGGGCATGTTCAATTGTCTACAGATGGGCTTTGGGTCTCCACTCCATGTGTCCCCCCTACACCCCCACCCTATTCACATTGCTATGATTTCGTTCTGGGTTTTTTTTTCTCACCTCCAACCAGCACCAGAGACTCAAAACCCCTCAACCGTACACCTTGCCGGCTCCCCAAGCCCAAAGGTCCACTTCCAGATCCCCAGCAGTCCACAGCAGCCCCTCCGCAGCCGCCCCCGACTGTCCACCCCAAAGTCCTTCCCCTACCCCAGCCTCGCCCCTTTTCCAGCCCCCCAACAGCTTTTCCTCTACCGTGACCTCCGGAATCACATCCCCTCCTCCAGGTTCCTGCTCCCTCTGGCCACGGCTGGGCCCCCTCAGCCACCCAGAGCGCCCCCCCGGTGGGCGCCGCCCTCCTCACCATGAAAAGTCGCAGGACACCAGAGTCTCCACACCTGGACTCTCATTCTGGGTCTTAGATGCCTGGTACCTGATCCCATCGACACCTCATGATCACACAGGCTGGTGTTCTTCTTCAAGGTGGACTTTGTTGCTTCTCAGCTAGACGGTGCCTTGTTTATCTTCAAACTTTTAAGACCCCAGACGCTATATTTTTTGATAGCCGGGCACCATCAGCTTTCTTCACCACATTTGCTTATGCACCCACTTTGTCTTCAGCGATCTTGTCAGGAAGGTGAGCATCACAGGATGCCAGATTATTAGAACAAAATGTGTTTGCATTGAGGGAGTACTCGAGTGTGGCTCAATGTCCATGGGCTACCTTGATACTTAGCATATAAATATATGTAGATAGATCTATTTCCCTATCACTATATATAAATATATTTACATATGTACATGCCAGTATTTAGACCTCTATAAATGTCCTTTGCCTCTTTGCTCTTTCCTCGATTTCCTTTTACTTTCCTCTTGTCCCACTATCATGTTTGACCTTCATTTGGGTTTCAGTAATTCCTCTCTGCTATATTGCCCTTGATTAAGCCCCACTAGGCATCCTACACCCTTCTCTCCATTGATTTTAGATGACTATTGTTCCCTTTTCCCTGGGTTGGTTGGCAACCCCCCTTCCTTTCTCTCATCCCCCCTTCTCCTGTGTCCTCCCCAGAATCATCGGTCCCATTGTTTTCTTTCTTCTCTGAATTGTTTATCTTGCCTATCTTATCTAGATAGACATGTAGAGACATTAATAAGGGTAAAAACAAGGCAAAGTCAAGCAAAACAACAAAGGAAGACAAAACCAACAAAATAATAACAACAACAAAGAAAACCAATGACAAAAAAGGAAAAGCCTATAAATAGTTCCAGGTCTGTTTTTTGACCTTTAAGAGTGTTTTCCAGTTGAGTCTGATGGGGTGCCACACTCTGTCCCCAAAGTCTATTTCTGGTATTCCCTGGAGACTTCATTGCTTTGTTTCCTTTGCTGCTCTGTTGTATGCCCTTTCTATTTCACCCAGTGTGATGGGGTCAGATAGGGTATAATTCCCTCCACTGTGTCTCCATTGTTGCCCCCCGTAGCACTATGGTTTAGTGAGGGACATCAGCAGTGTCTCGTGGTGAGGCAGGCCCTATGGTCATCTCTGCATTGTCTGCTCTGAGCAGAAATATTGTCCTTGGGGCTTGGTGGTCTAGGATGTGTTCCCCTCCCTCTCCATCCCTCTTCATAGCTCCTGTGTGCTCTAATCAGACGTGCCTCTCTCCCCAAGCTGTAGCTTCAGTGCTGTCCTCAGAAGTGCATTCTTCTGGGGGTGGGGTTCCACATAGTTGGAATTGGGGCAGGCCCTGAGTTACTTTCAACTTAATTCCTTCAGCAGCTGAACTGTAAGCAGCCTTTTAGGCAGTGGCTCAGGTAGACTGTCCCTAGAGTAGCCATAGGATTGGCACGCACTCTGAGCAGGCCTGAACAAGGCACTGAGGACACAGAAATGGATATGGTAGTCTATTGCAAGGTATTTGAGACAAATCTCAAAAGAAAATGGGTACAGTCAGAAAATAATGTGTCTCTGTGTGAAATTGATAGAGGGCCCTGATGATTAGTCGTGTCTCTGTGTGAAATTGATAGAGGGCCCTGATGATTAGTCTAGTGCCCATTAACTAGAAGCTCTAGCAGCCAACTGGGTCTTCATTGGGCACTTACAGGACATGGGGAAAACTTATAAGCTGAATCAGATAGAGGCCAGAACATCTAGAAGGAGGAGTTCTAAGCGAGCCTTAGTATATCAACATTCCAGAACATACCATCCATGGCCAAGGAGCACATGAAAAGATGCTCCACCATTAATCACTGTTGTCAGGTGTCATAGAATCAATTTTGACTCAGGTTGCCACCGTGTGAGGGTAGAACTGGCTCAGAGAATTTCCTTGGCTCTCATCTTCAAAGAAGCCAATTTTCAGGGCTTTCTCCTGTGGAGCTGCTGGGCGAATCTGAACCACTAACCTTTTGATTAATAGTTAGGCAGCAGAACACGTGACTACCATGCCACCCAACAACACATTTGATTACTTGGCCATTCCAGTGCAGGGAACTTTTCACACACACACACACACACACACACACACACACACACACACACACACACACACACACCATTCCTCTCTCTGTCATTCCCAAGGTCCCTACCAATGTTCCCCCATACCATCATTACAACAGTGAAAACACCAGCCCGGCTTTTGGTTCATGGACTTTCTTGCTTCATGGACTGTGATGGCTCTTAACATGTTAGAGGATGCAGATTCCTTCAGGAAAGCTCTAAAAGCTATGGATGCTTCTCCCTATGGAAAAAATTGTGCAAACACAAGAAATTTTGCATAGTATTTCTGACAATTTGAACTCAGCACGGTTCTTAACTCCAAAATTAAGAACTGTTTAGTTTTACCCTGCCTGGTTCCAGAATAACATTTTAAATAAAACAAGATCCTTACGTTTAAAGGGGGGCAAGGAAAGACTGAAAACAAAACCATGCGACAAAGTGGAGCCTGGACTGATATAAATATGTGGAACAGAGTGACCTACACTGCTAAGTTTGTGGCCCACAATTTAGCTCTAAGATTTCCAGGAGTCCAGGGAAACCTATTCACTTCCATAGTTCACAGTGTTCATGAGATAAAAACAAACACTGCTCCTTAGGAGATATACCACTATTCCTGGAGTGAAGACAAGAACAAGAGTTTCTCCTAAGAAACCCGGGATAGGTAACTCTATTGAGACAGCGACTGAATAATAATTACTGAGGGGCAGGGCAGGGGAGGGTGGCGGAACTAGGGAGCTCACAGCAATGAGTAGGAGAAGAAAATGTTCTGAAATTGATGATTGCTCAACTCTTATTAGTATGACTGAAGGGTGACATACATCTGTGAATTATATGCCAGGAAAACTATTTTCTTAATAATAACTTCTTGTGCGATGCTCATAAAAGAGTGATATACCGAATCATGATATCCACAAAGTCCTCATAGGAGACCCAAGATGTGTTTTGTGGAAGTGACCAATTCATCTCAGTTTCCCCCGGGCTTTCCCTATCTTCGCAGGATAGTCCGTTGTCCCAGGAAACCCTGTGGTTTCACATGGTTTGTGAGTTACAAGTCAGTCCAAATTTGCCCAGAAGGAAGTTCTGAAAAATCATGTACAATAAAAAAAAATTAATGCACCATCAAGATTGAAAGAAGTTTTACTAACAACCTGCAATATGCAGATGACACAACCTTGCTTGCTAAAAATTAAGAGGACTGAGGCCCTTGCTGATGAAGATCAAAGATTATAGCCTTCAGTCTGGATTACAGTTTAATGTAAAGAAAACCCAAATCTTCACAACTGGATTGATAGGTAACATCATGATCAATGGGGAAAACACTAATCTTGTCAAGGATTGTGTCTTGCTTGGATCCATGATCAATGCTCATGGAAACAGCAGTCAAGAAATCAAAATACACATTGCATTGGGTAAATGTGCCGTACAAGAGCGCTTTAAAGTTGTGAAAAGCAAAGAGGTTACTTTGAAGACTAAGTTGTGCCTGGTTCAACTCAAGGTATTTTCAATCGCCCTCATACATATGAAAGTTGGACATTGAACAAGGAAGACTAAAAAAAACTCATGAATTTGAATTACGATGCTGGAGAAGAATACTGAAAGTACCGTGGACTGCTGAAAGAACAAACACATCTGTCTTGAAGAAGTACAGCCAGAGTGCTCGTGAGAGGCCAGGATAGGCTCATGTACTTTGGACATGTTGTCAGGAAAGACCAGTCCCTGAAGAAGGACATGACCCTCGGCAAAGCAGAGGGACAGCAGAAAAGAGAGGGAAGCCCTTGACAAGCTAGATTGACACCTGGCTGACCCGATGAGCTCAAACATAAGAACAATTGCGGGGGTGGCACAGGTGAGACTGGGCAGAGTCTCACTCCATTGTACAGAGGGTTGCTGTGAGGTAGAAGCAGCTCGGTGACACCTAACAACAATCACAGTTATCCTTGAGAAGCCTTGAAATCACCCACAATGCAAAGTGTAGAACCAGCTTTCAACAACACAGCCAAATTTCCCTCCGGCAATGGAACAAGTTCCTTTTGTAGAATAACTGATGTAAAATCGCCCTCAGTATGCTGAGATATGCACACAATGAGGATTTTATGAGGCACACAGGAAGTGATACTAATAGAGGAAGTAGCAGATTTACACCTTCTGTAGCTGATGATCTCTCCTCTCTCTCTGTCTCTCTCATCTCTGTCCAACCCTGGCCTTTAAACAGATTGGGTTAGGTGGGTGGCAGTATTTAAGGGGTAGAATAATCAGAATTTGGCAGATTTATTCCTACATTCTCTTTACAGCCAGGTTACAATCCCTTAAAGATTTGTAGGCAGGCCAGGATTGTCTGATGGGGTTTGGCCTGGCTTCTCCCCTCCCGGTTGGTGCCTCAGCCATTGGCTCACAGGATCCAAAAGATACTAGCAAGTTCCAAGACCATGGAAAGTTGGGAGCTGCTGCCTCCTACCCCAGAGCACAGCACCTGGATCAGCTACATGATTTGTGATACATCAGGGGTCCAGTGCAATATGAAAATGCAGGACCCTTTTCCTAGAAAGTATTAAGACAGCATGGCATTAACCCAAGCATGTGGCTCTGTACAAACATACCAGTCACACATCCATGAAGCCAGCTCTGCACAGCACCCCGCATCTCTCAGACTCCTGGTCATTTCCTCAGCCAGCCCATCATATGCTGATTCTGAGCCTAGGAAATTCTTGGCCTACCTAAGAAACACAAGAACCGAAGCACCAAGAGACTTGAAGCCCACTCAGTCGTTCAAAACTCTCACTGCTGAGCCAAATCTGACTCAGAGTGAACCTGTAGGACAGAGTGGAATTGTACCTGTGGGTTTCCAAGACTTTAAGACTCAATGGGAGTAGAAAGCCTATCTTCTCCCAGGGAGCGGCTTGTGATTTTGAACTGCTTATCTCTCAGTTAACAGCCCCATGTGTAACCCACTATACCAGCAGGTCTCCCGTCTTGGTTTTTGGAGTCTGCTAATTGGCTATAAGTCTACCTTGAACCTCACTGGCTTTAAAAAAAAAAAATCATGTTACTGGGAGCTCGTACAGCTCTTATCACAATCCATCCACCCATCCATTGTCATGCACATTTGTACATAAGTTGCCATCATCATTTTCAAAACATTTTCTTTCAACTTGAGCCCTTGATATCAGCTCCTCATTTTACCCCCTCCCTACTTCCTCCTTCCCTCATGAACCCTTACCTCACTGGTTTTAAGATCCAGTCTGCTCACCTACCTAAAGGCCCCCTTTGTCAAAGACAGCTTTCTGGGTTGGAATGTTATTGAGAGGCTAGCAGGGTTACAGAGTGATTGGGGCCTTGCCAGGGCTGTTTCCTTGTCTGTTAAATAAGATGGCTGAATTTGATATGCGTTTAAATTAAACGCTCTTTCACTGAGCATCAACCAAGCAAAATCATTAAACTGAGGCCTGAGTATTTTCTAGACACCACTGGATATGTGTACATTCTGCCAGTTAAGTTTCACACCCATCCCTTGAGGTATTTTCAGACTTTGAGAAGTTTAACTCCAAGGGGTATGGACTTTCGTCCACTCTGTTGACTGCTGTCTCTCCACCTGCTAGAATCACACCTGGGACACTGTTGCTGTTGTTAGGGGCCATCAGGTTGGCGACCCTGTGCACAGCAGAAGAAAACACTCTGCTGTCCTGCGCCATCCTCACAATTGTTCCTGTACCTGAGCCCAGAGTTGCAGCCACTGTGTCCTTCCAGCTCACCGAGGGCCTTCCTCTCTTTTGCTGCCCCTCCACTTTACCAAGCATCATGTCCTTCTCCAGGGTCTGGTCTCTCCTGACAACGTGTTCTAAGTACGTCAAGCAGTCTTGCCATCCTTGCCTCACTCCGGCCGTAGTAGGTACTCCTATTTGTGGAATGAGTAAATGAAGAGACCAGCTGAGGTGACAGAGATGGGACTAGTCCAAGGCCTTGTACTCAAGAATGGCCAGAGCCAAAATTCTAATCCAGACGTGCACGGCTGGCTCCAAAGTCTACGCTTATTCATCGGTCAGCTGGGCGTGATTCTCATTTGACAGGAGACAGGCCTGTGTGCAGGAGACTGCTCTCCAGCATCTTTACTGGCGCTCATGGTTTGTATGTCTACATCCCACTCTGCTTGGGTAACATCGTTTTGGAAGTCAGCAGAGGTTTTTCTCCACTGCCCAGGATTCTTCTCTCCTCACAGAGGCAAAGCAGTCCAGGCTTGAGCCCTGGCTCTGCCGCTGTTTTCCCTGAGTGCCAATTGCTTGTCCACACAATGGGCTCTGTACTACCTAAACCTCTTTCACCGTCTAGCTCTAGCCGCTCCTCCAGAAGGTGCCCGGCACATCAAATCCATTGCTGCAAAGTCCAGCACAACTCACAGACTTAACAGGACAGAGTAGAACTAACCCATGAGCTTTCCAAGACTGTAATCTTGTCTTTTTTAAAAAAATATTTTTATTGTAAATTGAATAGTTTGAAGAGTAAATCCATTTTCCATTGAACAATTCCTTTTATTTCCGGTCATTGATTGCACTCCTTCCTGTTTCCATGCCTCCTTTCCTAACTCCTCTGACCTGTTCTTTAGTAAAGGCTGCCCTTTTGATCACAAACGGCAGATTAGTCTAAGGAGTGTGGACCTCCCCGGTGATCCTGGGTTACCACGAAGCACTAAGCACTTCCACTGACTGCCAGACAGTCAAAGGCAAGTTACAGAGCTCTTGTTTGCTTGGGGGAAATGTGCGTGAACTTCTAGGCCTGCAGGCGTGTAAGAGCCACAGTCTCGGGGCTCCACCAGCTTCTATCCAACCGGTGAGCATGGCCCAGTCTGTGATCTTTAGGGAAGCAGATCACTACACCTTTCTCTCTTGGAATATGGGTTCAAATTGCCCACTCTCGTCTCGGTTAAGCAGGAGCCCTGCTGATGTCGTGGTTACCTGTGGAGCTGCTAACCACAAAGTCAGCAGTTTGAAACCACTAGTCGCTGCAGCGGAGAAAGGCAAAGCTTTCCACTCCCGTTAGTTTCCGTGTCAATTACCCACAGAAGCAGTTCTACCCTATCAGGTTGTCATGTGTGTGACTCAACTCAGTGATAGAGAGGTGGGTTTTTTGTGTGTGTTTTGGGGTATTTAGGTGAACAGCCAACTGCCTAACCACTGGGCCACCATGAGCCTTTAATAAGCACAGCTGACTTCTGCCATCGCAGAGTAACTTCATGTTAAAACTTGCTGCTCCCAATGCCTGAAGCCCGCTGGGGCCGCCTGGAACCTGATCGGCGTCCTGGGGCTTGGGGGTGAGGGTGGTCAGCTGCTATTCTTGGAGTTGATGGAACTCAGCTGGGTTTCAACTTCCTTGGGAGGACTGGCCAGGCAGCTCGATGGGTCATGTGAGCAGGAAGGTCTGACCTCGGCAGCTTCTGGGCCCACTATGGGCCCAGGTTGGAGAGCTGTGGGGCACAGAGTGGTGTGGAGACCACTTCCTCCTGTAGCCAAACCTGCAGCCTTTTAACTCATGACCAGAAGGGGTCCTGAGGGCTGTTTGGAAATCTTGAGACTGCAGAGTATTTTCACTATCTGGGTTTGGGTCAGGCTTCTCAACCTGTGGGTCTCAACCTCTTTGGGGGTCGAACAACCCTTTCACAGGGATCGCCTGATTCATAACAGTAGCAAAAGGACAGTGATGAAGTAGCAACGAAAATCATGTTATGGTTGGGGGTCACCACAACATGAGGAACTGTATGAAAGGGTCGCGGCATGAGGAAGGTGGAGGACCACTGGTTTAGGTTGATAATGGTGAGTTTAGCAATCAAGCTGAATTTGAATCCCAGCTGCACAAGGCTGTGTATCCTGCAAACCATGTTCTCTAAGCCTCACTGAATGTCTGAAACGGAAAGCCAAATGGTGAGAGGAAAACCGTCCGTATAGGGTTGTTGAGAGGGTTAGTATCTGGCACACGTAGTAGGTGATCAGTAGATCACTATTCAGACTGTAAGCTTCTAGATACCACGGCACCTATCAAACCAGTCCTGGGTCCCCAGCCTGGGACCCCGCTAAAAGAAGGCTGTATTGGTTGAGTGACAAACGAATGAAGGAGAGCACTAAAATCCCTACCTGCTCCATCGCTCAGCTCTCCCACACTCTCCCCACCCCAAGCCACATACAGAATCAGTCCCTTGGCATCACCTATGACAGGCAAGGCTCTTTCCTGGGCTCATACATACCCCCTGTGAAGGAAGTTCACCTCTTCCCAAGGATACGGAGTAAGGGAGACTAAAGAAGAACCAATGCATCTGAATTATGGAGCTGGGAAGGAGTACTGGAAGCCGGAAGAACAAACAGCTCTGTCTTGAAAAGGACAGCCAGAATGCTCCTTAGAAGTGAGGCTGGTGAGATTTCGCCTCCTGTACTGTGGACATGCTATCAGGAGAGATCAATCCCTGGAAAGGGACATCATACTTTGATGAAGGTAGAAGGGGAGCAAAAAAAGAAAGAACTTGGATGAGATGGACGGACACAGTGGCTGCAAAAATGTGCTCACACATAGGAACAATTGTGAAGATGGTGCAGGACCTGACCGAGCAACAACAAAGGGTGCCCCCTCTGCCCACCCCAGCCAGGCCCACACCAGTACACGAACAAACAAACAAACAGAAGGAGTAGCAGCATGGGCTGCTGGAGTGCCACCGACCTTAGGGGGCTTGGAGGGCTTCCTAGAGCAAGTGGCGGCAGGGCCGAGTTTTGAAGAACTCTTAGTAGCTGACCAGACTTGTGTCTGGGGGTTAAGACTTTACACGGGTATTCTGGTGGGATTGCTGTGCAGAGTGCTAAAGCAGTGGTACGGAAACTGCAGACACGTTACACACTTTAGTACATGTGAGGCAGGGTGTGTTCATTTAAAATCCAGAATGTTCATGTCATAGATGAAGGGTAGCTCCAAATCTATTTGAAGCAGGTCCCCAAGAGATCAAGGAATGGAGGGGGTAGGTCCAAGGTCGACACTATTGCTATAGGGAACAAGAAGTTTTCAAAGAATTTCAAGGAGTAGTGTAGCAACGATGAAACATACAACTTTCCTCTAGTTCCTAATTGCTTCCTCCTCCCCCACTATCATGATCCCAATTCTACCTTGCAAGTCTGGCTGGACCAGAGGATGTACACTGGTGCAGATATGAACTGGAAACACAGGGAATCCAGGGCAGATGGTCACTTCAGGACCAGTGGTGAGAGAGGCGATACCGGGAAGGTGGAGGGAGGGTGGAGTAGAGAGGGGGAACCGATTACAAGGATCTACATATAACCTCTTCCCTGGGGTCGGACGACAGAAAAGTGGGTGAAGGGAGACATCGGACAGGGCAAGATATAACAAAATAATAATTTATAAATTATCAAGGGTTCATGAGGGAGGGGGAAGCTGGGAGGGAAGGGGGAAAATGAGGAGCTGATGCCAGGGGCTTATGTGGAGAGCAAATGTTTTCAGGATAATGAGGGTAACGGATGAACAAATATGCTTTACACAATTGATGTATGTGTGGATTGTGATAAGAGTTCTGTGAGTACCCAATAAAATGATTTTTCAAAAATTTCAAGGAGTAAAGAACACGACGGAGTCATACCAGAAAAGCTTCCTGGTTTTTCCTCATAGACTACTCATGGGCACAAACATAAGTAATTAGAGCATGAGGGAAGCAAAAGAACCTTAGTGGCGGAGTAAGTTACGCCTTGGGCTACTAACTACAAAGTCAGCGGTTCAAAACCACCAGATGCTCCTTGAGAGACAGATGAGGAGTTCTACTTCCATAAAGAGTTAGTCTCAGAACCCCCCCGGAGCAGTTCTACCCTGTCCTGTAGTGTCATTCTGGGTCCAAGTTGACTCGGTGGCAGTGAGATGATAGGCGCAAACCATTAATTCTGAGTAGTCCAAGGAAACTGGCATGCCGCCTCGTGATTCTTTAACCAGGAGGAGATTAACTCAGACTAGTGAGTGAAGGCTGATAGTGTTGAGAGCTGACTGTAGGTCACCAGGGCAGCAGTGTTCTGGGTCCTTTTCAAACATTTTCTTTAAATATATAGATATATATCTGTGTGTGTTTTAGTCACTCATTCAGTCATTTATAAACAAAACCCAAGAAGAGCAGTGATCAACCATATATTTAAGCCGCAGTCGTTCTGGTTTAGAAAAGGCATTTTGAACACAGAACAACTGGTGGATTACAGGCCTAGGCTGTCAAGAGCCATGACCTGGTGTGTCTCAGGGGGAAAGGTCCATAGGAGGCTAGTAAGGTGTCCTCTGTGTGGCTCCACTCAGCAAGCAGCCCCTGTAGGCCTCGTATGTGCCCAGCCTTACACTGGACACTGAGCAGAAATGAAGCCAGCCCAGGCCCTGCACTTCGGGAACTCCCCTTCATCCCAAGGGGAGAGGAGCCCGTAGGAACAGATGACAATGGAGTGATTAGTGCTGTGACAGATGGCTACTCAGGGTGTAGATAGGCATAGAGAAAGCCTCCACATCCACCTGGGGGATGGAGAGGTGTCCTGGAGTCTTACAGGAATGGTGGGCAAGCGCATTCCAGAACCAGGATCCCAACATACAGGGCAGTAAGAAAGAGCCTGGATGTGTTGCCGTTGCTGTTTTTACTGTTTGCTCTGGTGGGGGTGCAGAGCCTTCCTGCACCGCCAAAGCCCAACCCAGGGGCTAAAATTGGAGACAGAGGTAGGGAGACTTGTATATTGGGCAAAGAATTTTGGCCTTTTCCCCTTTAGGCAGTGGGAGGCCTGATTTATATGCTGTAATATAATCACCATGCCCCAAGCCTGGGGAGGGGCACGAGCTGGGAATACTTTCCACTCCGGGCCCCCAGCAGGTGCAAGCATCTGCAGGGACTTTCTCCTGGGAGGAGGGAGAGACCCTCTGTCCCCACCAGTCCTGCCTCCTGCAGCTGTTCTGTGGCGGGAGTGCCCTAGCAAGCCCCACCATCAGCCTTAAATAGTAAAAGGATGCAGCAAAGGCAGCCACTTTAAAAAGCTAGACTCCCTCACAAGTTGACAATGCCACTGGAGAGAAAACAAGCATCCAAGGAAACATTGTACGAGCTACTCTGTAGTCTTCCTAACAACCTTTAGAAGACATTGTTACCCCCTGACTCAGGTTAGGCAACCTGTCCAAGGGGATTAAGAGGCCAAATCTAGCAGGAGGGAACCTTGAAATTAAGCCTGAGTGAAATCAGTCACGAAAGGGAAAATATAATGAGCCCACTTATATGGACTATCGATAATGGGCAAGGGTATTGAGACCAAAGTTGGTTATTAAAAAAAATTTTAGATCAGAACCCCGGCTTGATCTGTCTAATGCCCCCTACCAGTTACTAATGTAGAATGCAAAGTAAGATCTGGATTAAAGCTGAAGTTCTGCGTGCCAGGTTTCAGAAGGCTCTGGATAACAGTGAGGCCCAAACTCATTTGTGGAATCCCCATATGGATTAAGCCCCCATTTAATTCCTTCTGATCATTAACCAGGGATGTGTAATTTTACCCTCAAGCAAAGTACATTGAATAGATGCCTGGGTGTGACCTAGAAGGATTGCCATATTGGGGTCACAAAGTCCTGACTGGTGTGGTCAAAAGATCTTGGATCAATCTTGGACGTTCTTCGAACATAATGTACATGTCCCACTGATGGCCCCGTTCCTGCTTCTGTGATGTAATGACTTGCTACCAACCACGCGGTTGTTTCCTTTGCCCGCCCATATCCTTTCTAAGTCTCTGAATCTTACCAAGGAGCCCTGGTTGCATAGTGGATTATGCTGTGGGCTAAACACAAGGCCAACAGTTCAAAACTACCAGTCGCTCCAAGGGGAAAAAAACAAGACCATCTACTCCCATGAAGACGGTCTCTGAAACCCACAAGGGCAGTTTTACCCGCCCTACAGGGTCACTAGGAGTTGTAATGAACTTGATGGCTGTGGATCACAGCAAAAACTCTGTGCTAATGGTCTCCTTTATCCAGATGATATCTCTTTGTCTTTTGTCCTGTTTCTGACCTAATGAATGATCTCCTTAACTTGTATTTCAGATTTGGGGTCTCTTTTGAACCCTAAAACATATTTCAACTGTAAAATGTGTTAGGAGGGAAAAGATGTTTCAGGGCATTTTTTTTCCTCCGTGAGCATTTGATGCTTTAAAAAAGATTCCTGTTTCTTTCACTTCGTTAGGGGCCCTAAGCACACACGCTTAGTCTCTCTTTTGACTGATTCAGAATTATTCTCAATGACAGGATTCAGTCTCCCTCTGGCCCACTGACTGTCACAAAAATCATTCAATTTCATAAGAAAATTTAAAAAATTTTTTTACTCTAGTAAACAATCCAAGTTTAAAAAACTAAAATGCAAGCTATTCATAAATTAAAAAACAAAAAGAACCACCAAACATGTTTGGCTCTTCCCATGCCGGAGGCTCCATTGTCTGCCCTGTTAACCAAGCTACAAACTTATTTTTGTATGCTTGACTCCATGCTAGCTTTGGTGGTCGAGTAAGTTATATATTAGACTGCTACCTACAAGTTCAAAACCACCTCAGGAGAAAGATGAAGCTTTTTACGACTGTTAAGAGGTAAGTCTCAGAGATCCACCAGGACAATTCTACTGTTCCATGGGATCACTGTATCAGAACTAACTCGGTGGTGGTGAGTACATATACTTGACTCCACATGGCTAAGTTTTGCGCATGTTGCTGCTTCAGCACCCCTTGTTGGGTCGGCCTTCCTTCCCCTGCCTCTCAGGAACTCCTGCCTCCCTCCCTCCCACCACTAATCAGTGGGAAATAAAACTAGAGAGAGCATGGATAAGAACACAAACCACTAGCCAGTTAAGAATCTTCCGTGTTAAGACTACCCAGGCCATCTCAGAATTTCCTGCCTCCAGTCCAAGGCTAGCCTGGAGGGGAAACGCTGGAAATAACTCTGAAAGATCACTTAAAGGCCAGCTGGCAAGATGCTGTGACCAGTCTGAGAGCCTCATTTCAAACCTTGCCTCAAAAGCTGTACAAATGTGCGCACTTCGTCTGTACTGGCTCTTATCTCTGTTGCCATTGCCTCCCAGTGGCCTGGCTCCGAAATGGCCTTGGATCCCACTGGACCACAGTAAACGACTATGTTCTAATCATTTCTGTGCAATGTAACATCTTAAGGCTGATGACAGTCAAGCCACTGTTCCCAGCACCACCTCAACGTGCGATCCCAAGAAGGGAGGCACCGGGTGCTGTGTGGGAACTGGGCTGTGAGAAGTCTTCAGTGTGATTAAATATGTAACACTACTGGTAACAATTGTATGAATGTTGCTATTCCTATCTAAAACCTTCAGGGGATGAAGGTCACTTTCTCCTTCTACATTCTGGAGTGCAGATAAGGAGAACCTATTACTTCTACAATCCCAAACCTCAACCCTTTCCCTTAGTTTCTGAGCACACCAAGAAACTACTTCACATTCTTGAAATACCATTCGCTGTCTTATAAAGCCCTGTTCTGGGGGAAAAGCCCCTTCCCTCTATCAACTTGAGAAGCTGGCTGGTCACACAAGCCTCCTTCCTTCAGGAGCTGCAAACCTGGAAGCCACAAGCAGGAAGTGGTGGCAGCAGAACAGTAATCAGCAGGCAAACCACCATCTCGCCCCCTAGTGACCAGGGAGATACAAGACAATCATTCTTTTTTTTTGACATTCTTAAAAGGCACAGCCTGCCATGGCCTCGGAAGTGGACACCACAGAACACAAGGTACTAATAAATCAAAATAATTTATTCAGGAGACAAAACGTGTCACAAGGTCCATTCTTATGAATTTCCAGCTGAAGCTGCCTGGAATAATCCGCTGCCCCAGCATGATGAACAGGGACAGGTGAATTGCTGAGGTCGCTAATCACTCACCATGAAGGTCTCCTCTACCAGAGGGCAGGCTTGTGTTTCACGCACTTGGGCAACCCTGAAGCAAGACAACCTTTAACCTTCATGTTACACACACCTCCTGACTGCTCTGAGTTTATTTAGAGACCTCATTCTAAAGGCAAAAGAGAAGGTTCAAGGCAGAGCGGGGCGGTCCTAACTACTGACTGTTTCGGGCTCTGGAGGTTCTCCGTTACGTAAACCAAGGCACTTTCTGATTTCCACGCCCTCCGCAGTGATGGAGTGGTAGCAATAAAAATGTCATGTCTGATTTGTTCAGGTTCTATGGTTTCTGATTTCTCCAACTTGATTTTTTTTCCTTCCACCAAGTGTCTATGGCTCCCAAACGTGCTTCTCTTTTTCAAAGAGCTGCAGAAGTTTGAGGGCCAAGACCCCCTAGACTTGGGTGTCTTCACAGAACACACCCAGATAAAGGACTACTGAATGAAACCAGGTGACATCAAGTTCAACAAAGTCTTCATGCTCCAGAAGGTTGATCTCAAAGGATGATACTAATTCTCAGAAACAGGAGGTACTAGCCTCAGGCTGTCCGTTGCCCCGGAGGGCTGGCCCTGCTACCCAAACGTTAAGGGAGTGACACTTTTCTGCTGCTCTTTATGCAACTGCTGGGCGCGGTTCTTGAGCATCTCGGCCTTGGCCTCATCCTTACCCACACCGTCCCCCAGCTTGTACATGCGGCTGGCATTGGCGCAGGCCCACACATGGCCCAGGTCACACGCTCTCACTGAGTACGCGCATGCCAGACTCATGTCCTTGGGGAAACCCGGTGCGCCCTGGAGGAACATGGTACTGAGGTTGAAGCAGCTGGCTGCATAGTTGCCGTCACAGGCCCTTGTGTAGTAGTCCCTGGCCTTCCCCAGGTCAGGCTGGCCATCCTCATTGACCTGTCCATCATGTGCCAGGAGGCCAACATTGTGACATGCCTCCACAGACTTCTTTCCTGGCTTCTCACAGGCCATCAGAAAGCAGTTAGAGGCAGCTGTCAGGTCCTGAGTCAGTCCGCCTGGGAGAAAAAAACGAGAAAGAGAAAGTAAATTCAAGCTAGGTGCACTCTGAATGTCTCCAGCCAAAATGCAGGATGGCTTCAGGAATGAAATTCATGTACTGTGAGGATGGCAGGAGGAGAGGCAGGAGCCCTGCAGTAATCAACCCATAAGGCAGAGGAAACTGTCACTGTGGCTATGGAGACCTTCCTTCCATCTGGACTAGAGTAGAAAGTCTTTCTCCCCAGAGCAGCTGGTAGTTTCAAACTGACGGTTACCAGCCACATGTACAAAGCACTATGCCACCGCGATTGTTACTGCATGCCTATTTTTGGTCAATTCCTATGCCAGGTCCTAGGAACCCTTGTGGCAGTGGTTACAAATTGGGCTATGATCCATAAGGTCTGCAGTTCAAAAGATGGGACTTTCTACTCCTGTAAAGAGTTACGGTCTCAGAAACTTAAAAAGGGCACTTCTACCCTGTCCTATCTGGTCACTATGAGTCAGCATCAACTTAAAGACAATGAGTTTAGCTGTTAGGTCCTGGGGAACAGGACCACGCACAGTAGCTCAGTGAAACAAACGTTAAAACGACCACATACAGATACTTACATATAAAGATAACTGAAGAAAGTGCCCAGGGTATCATGACAACTCTATCTGGGCTGTTGCGAGCAGCAGGAATAGTTTACGAAGAAAGGACCGTGAGGCGTCAGCCCGCCACCTTCTGCTTTTGTCCCTTCTGTTCTTATCATAGTACTTTTGTTAGCGTTTCTTCCATCCTTGAATTATATCCTTAGATCCATTCTTTTTAAAATCATTTTATTGGGGGCTCGTACAACTCATCACAATCCATACGTACACCCACTGTACGTCAAGCACATTTGTTGCCCTCATCATTCTCAAAGCATTTGCTTTCTACTTGAGCCCTTGGTCTCAGCGCCTCACTTTTCCCCTCCCTCCCTGTTCTCCCTCCCTCATGAACCCTTGAGAATTTATAAACTATTATTACTTTGTCATATCTTACACTGTCCGATGTCTCCCTTCACCCACTTTTCTGTTGTCCATCCCCCAGGGAGGAGATTATATGTAGATCCTTATAATCGGTTCCTCCTTTCTACCCCACCTTCCAGTATCGACACTCACACACTGGTCCTGAAGAGATCATCTGTCCTGGATTCCCTTTTCTGGTTCCTATCTGTACCAGTGTACATCCTCTGGTCTAACCGGATTTGTAAGGTAGAACTGGGATCATGATGGGGTGGGGAGGAAGCATTTAGGAACTAGAGGAAAGTTGTATGTTCCATCATTGCTACACTGCCCCCTGACTGGCTGGTCTCCTCCCTAGGAACCATTCTTTATTGGTTAACAGACAGGATTTTTTGAGAAAGATTTATTATACTTATATGCCCTGAGTCCTTTGAGTTTTAAAAATTTACTCGGGCTACTTTTAAACAGCATATAGTTGGGTCTGGCTTTTTAAAAATCTTGTCTGGCAAACTCTGCCTTTTATTGGACTGTTTATTATTCTACTTACATTTAGTGTAATTATATAATTGGGATTGGGTCTATAATCTTGTTTCCCATATGTTCTTTTGATACCCCACCACCCCCTCTTCTTTGAACTGAACATTCTATTTTATTTCTATAATTGACTTTCTCAGCTACCCCTTTTTATTCTTAATGGTCTATCCAGCCTTAACTTATCATAATTGACCATGAATTATATACTACTTCATATATAAGAATCCTGAATTGTTACACTACAACAAAGTGTCAAAAAAAACCACAATGTGTTTATTTACTATACTGTCATCCTCTGTGCTATTGCTGCCATATATTTTCTATCTATTCTATAAGAATCACAATGCTTTGCTATTAATCACTCTTTAATGTCTTTTGTCAAGATTTTGGGTGAAGATATGCACATACCATTCACACATTCTTTTCTACACGTACAACTCAATTGTGCATTGTATCACCATTTTTAGCACTCTCCCATGTTGTTTCACCACCACTGCCTGTTCAGCTACTTATCTGTCTTCAGAATTACTGTTGTCAATCTCATTTGGCCTCAGAATAAGAGAGCAGTGCTCAGGTGAATACTCATCATTAATCTAGCCAAACTGTTTCGTTTCAGGGATAGTTTCAATACAAGGTTCAAATTTATTCTCAGAGCAACAGACTCAAGGGTTCCTCCAGCCTCAATAGATCCAGCTAATTCTAAATTCTATATGAAAATTGAAACTCCCTTTAGAGTCTTTAAATGACATTAAGAAATGAGGAGGCAATGTCTCCATTTGTGTCTAAACTAACTATATTATACAGTAAGGTATTTAACCTTGCCCCAAAACAAGTCTAATTCACCCTGAGTTTCTGGGAAATAAGCCCTAACTCCTTAGACTCCCATGCCTAATGAAGGGCTTTGGGCTGCTCCGGGCCTACGGTCGCAGAGCACTCTGCCATGTGACTCAGCGGGGGCTTTGGGGCGGCTCAGCCTCTTACCTCGAGTGTGGAGCAGTGTGGAAAATCAACGAGGCCCACGTGATGGGGCCACAGTAAGAAGTTTGGACACCGAGGCTGGCATGAGCTTCTCTGGCTGGCATAGGCTATGCACGCTGTTACACGTATTACCAGGAGAGCGGTGCTGTCCATGATTCCACTGGGAAAGGATTTCTTGGAGACTGGGGCTTGGAAGTTCCCTAGACTCTGACCAACGCTTTTCCCATGGCAGGGTTTAGTCTGTATCTTTTGACTATAATATGCTGTAACCATGAGGATAACGTTTTTAGTGATTTCAGTGGAGTGGTTCCAGAGCTCGATTGCTAACCAAAGGACTGGTGTCCAGAGAGGCCATGGACGCTGTTTCCAGGCAGCGCCTTCAGAGAAGGCACATGGACAAAGCTCATCACCTGAGTTGGAAAATTTTATGGACGAGAAGTTATCATTGAAATTAAATGATGGCAGACACGTCCAAGGATACTTCAGGGAATTGATCCCTTTATGAATCTTGTCATGGAAGAATGTGTGGAGATGACAACTGTGGACGACAGAACATACTGGAATGCTGGTGTTAAAGGCAATGGTACGGTAACGTTAGAAGCTTTGGAGCAAGGGTAAGTAACGGCTCTGTTCAACAGACATCAGTTGCTTCCACACACCACACTATCAAAAGGACCTGTTTTACTATAGTGTAAAAATGAGGCTATATACATTGTTCATGTTAATGTTTTTGTTAAATAAACTTTGTGAACAGTCAAAATTATATTTATATATACATATATATATAACACTCGAGTATAAACCAAGTTTTTCCCAGCACATTAAAAAAATCACTTTATTCAGGGTTCACACAACTCTATCACAATCCATATATACATCCATTGTGGGTCAGCTTTAGCTCTAGCAGTTACTTCGCGACACTTGAACTAATCACTTCATACATCGTGTCAAGCACATCTTTCTTCCACAGAGCAGTTAGACTACCAACTTTCTGGTCTGAGACCGAGTGCTTTAACCATTGGGCCACCAGATGCTAGAGACCTAATAGAGCAATGCTACTCTGTCCTATAGGGCTGCTACGAATTGAAATCAACATAATGGCCATGAAATTAATTTGGTTTTTTGATGAACTCTTCCAGCAAATTATTAAACCTCAGGACACTCCTGTGAAGTCCTGAACTTGCAACTGGTATGAGAAGAGAGGCTGCCTGTGGGCTGTACCCCACCTCACACACATCTCCAGTGCTCTTCATTCCTGGTGGCGACCGGAACTTCCATTTGCCACCCTGCCACTATCGGAAACATCGTAGTACAAATCATTCATCTCAGCTTTTGCTATCTGAAAGGGAATTTCTTTCTCTTCGTTTTTAAGGTGATTGTTGTGGAGTAGAATTAAAGGTTGAACCTGCTTTTCATTCAGCATTTGAAAGATGTGACGGTTTATCTTCTAGTGTACAATACTTCTAATGAGACATGCGAATGCTCACCATTGTTCCCTGAATGTAAGTCCCTTTCTCTCTAATTGCTTCCAAAATTTTGTTTGGTTTTCATCAAATTGCCTACTTGTGTCCTTTTGTTTATCCTGTTTAGGAGTGCTGAATTTTGTGGAACTAAAAGAAGATGTTTTTCCTCAAATTTGGGGTTTTTAGCCACTATTTCAGTGAATATTTTTTTCTATAGTAATTTCTCACTCCTTCTTCAGACTCTAAGATGTACACATTAGATTGATGGGTAGTGTCCCACAGGTCTTTTTTGAAGTGGAACAGCTTTTTTCTCTTTGATTCAATTTAAATAGTGTCTATTGTACCTTCTTCAATCAGCTGCCATTAAATTTTCACTTTAAATATTGTTTTAATTCTAGAATTTCATTTTTGGGTTTTTTAAATTTAATCATTTGGGGAGGGCTCATACAACTCTTATCACAATCCATACATACATACATACATCGTGTCAAGCACATTTGTACATTTGTTATCATCATCATTCTCAAAATATTTGCTTTCTACTTGAGCCCTTGGTATCAGCTCATTTTTCCCCTCTCACCGCTACCCCCACCCTTATGAAATCTTGATCATTTATAAATTATTTTGTCTTATCTTATACTGTCCAAATGTCTCCCTTCACCCACTTTTCTGTTGTCAATCCCCCAGATAGGAGGTTATATGCAGATCCTTGTAATCGGTTCCCCCTCTCTACCTCACCCTCTCTCTACCCTCCTGGCATCACCACTCTCACCACTGGTCCTGAAGGGATCATCTGTCCTGGATTCCCTGTGTTTCCAGTTGCTATCTGTACCAGTGTACATCCGCTGGTCTAGCCAGATTTGTAAGGTAGAATTGGGATCGTGAGAGTGACGGGTGGGGGTGGGGTTGGTGGAGACAGGAGAGGAAGCATTTAGGAACTAGAGAAATGTTGTATGTTTCATCATTGTGACGCTGCAACCTGACTGGCTCATCTCCTCCCTGTAACCCTTCTGTAAGGGGAAGTCCAATTACCTACAGATGGGTCTTGGTTCCCCAATCTGCACTCTCCCTCAGCCACAATGATTTGATTTTTTGTTCTTTGATGCCTGACACCTGGTCCCTTTTACACCTCGTGATCACACAGGCTGGTGTGCTTTTGGTTCTTTTTGTGTAGTTTGAAATTTTCTACTGAGAAATCCCCATTTGTTCACTCATGTTCATCATCTATTAATAAAACCTTAAACCTTTTACAGCTGTTTTAAAGTCTTTGTAAATGCCCACATATCCGTCATTGCTAGATCTGTTTCTATTGATTGTTTTTTGTTTCCCTGCCCCACCTGTTTAATAATTTCTTACTTTATGCTGGACATTAGAAATGATACTTTATTCTGGCTGGATGAAAATCAAGCTACTCAGCACTGTTTATCTTCTGAAATATGTCAACACACAGTTCCATAGTAGTTTCTCATTACAGGTCTCTGGGTCCTAAACCTAGACATGTGCAGCTTCCCAATACTTACAGGGACCTGTATGTGGATTCCTGAAGCTCTTTCTATGTGCAGGTCCTGTCTCTAGTATCCTGCCCAAAGAACTCAGTGACTCAGTGGCCACAATCTCTTACCTGCTTCCTCACTTCAGCAAGTCAGACATGCTCTGCTTGGCTTCCTCTTTAAGCCTAGCCTAGAAATCACCTCCAGGCAAAAAGCCAAAGTGATTGTGGGTGGGGTTCGCCTTGTGCTATTTCCCTTTTCTCAGGGATTACAGGCCTATATTGCCTATTATCCAATGTTTAAAAATTGGTGTTTCTTATCTTTTGTCCAATTTTTGTTTTAGTCTTAAAAGTTCATTTTAGCTACCTGCGAAAAAAAAAAAGACAAGAGACCTAAATGAGCTAACCCAAGCAGCAGAAGAGAATGTTTTGGATAAAAATTTAGCCAAGGGAAGGGGGAAATTCTCTGTTAAAGATCATGAACTGTCTGGGTGACAAGGTTGGCAGTTTGCACATTTGCAGCCATGTCTCAGAAGACAGGCCTTCAACATCTTGAAAACCCTAAGGAGTTCTACTGGCACAAAAGAAGTTGCCCTAAGTCAAACATCATCCTGGCCTAAATTAAGAACATTAAAGATCACATTCCCTATTCGTCTATACATTCTTTAGCAGTCCTCCCTTTCAAGGGTAGCACTTAATTTCTCTCCTTTGTGTGGGCCTATAACAGAAATGGGGGGGAAATGTATGTGTTTAGGGCCAGTCTTACAAGATGGTGCACATTCCCTCTTGCTCTCCCCTTGGATCGCTTGCTCTAGGGGAGCCCAGCTGACACGTCCTGAGGACATTCAAGCAGTCCTCTGGAGGAGCCCCGCTGGAAAACGGAGGCCTCTGCTAACAGCCGTGTGAGTAAGCCACCTTAGAACTAGTTTGTCCAGCCCTTGCCAAGCCTCCAAATATCCAGAATCACTCAGCTAAGCTGCTCCAGCCAAATTCCTGACCCACAGAAACTGTAAGATAATCAATATTTGTTGAGGTAATTTGGTATACAGAAATAAATAACAAATTTACTCTGCAGACAGGTGAAAGAGCGTTAAGAGCCCTTACTCTGTGCTAGTCACTGTACTGCCGCCTTTACCTCCTCCGTTATCCAACACGACTCCTCACCAACAGCTCCAGGGGGCAAGTACCATTTCACCCATTTGAGAAGCAATCAAACTAAGGCACAGCATAACAGCGACTGGCTCAGAGGTCTCACCACTTGCAAACAGCATTCTCTCGAGTCTAATGAGAAAGACTGCACTTTCCCCATCACTGTGTTGAGCTCTTCTCTATGAATCTTCCTCCGTTCACTTCCCTAATGCCTGTGAGGGCCCCTTGTCAGGAGGGCTCAGCAAGAGGCCTCAGATGTGACACCGACTGTAGTGTCAACAAGTCCGCAGAAAGCAGGCTTCTCCTTACCTTTCCCGGTCACATAATAGGCCCCCAGTTTATAGCAGCTGTCGCTGTGCTGGTTCTCCTCACAATTGAACTTCAAAACCTTGGCGGCCTCATCAAAATTCTTCTGGATCCCTTCCAAATAGTCCACCAGTCGATAGCAACCTGTGAAGAGGACAAGGGCTGCTGCTAGGTGGTGGGAAGAAGGGGTGTCATGCTTGATGGTACTACAAAGGGCACAAAAGAGTTCAGTCACTCCGACGGACACCCCATCTCCCCTTTGCCAGACTGAGCACTGTTGGGACTGGAAGACCTTGGCCTCACCACTCAGCAGGCCAGCTGTTTCTTGTCAGGCCCAAAGCCCTACCAACCTCCAGGACAGAAACTTTGCCAGCTTTGGCACTTCCTATCAGGCAACAGTTGGATGGGAAAACCAAAGAGAGGCCCCTAGGCTGGTTGCAAGAAGGGGCTGTAACTAATTACTCTATCAGAGGGGAACTTGAAGCATCAAGAACAGGGAGCAGCTACTCCTTCCCCCGGCCCCCACCTGAGTCTCTGAGCCCTTTATCATCTCTCCCCTCTGCTCACTCCTCTTCAGACCCACTGACACCGCACATCATATTCCCCATTTACTTTTATGCTACAAATACTTGAACATCTATGTAACAAACGTCATTCTAGATGCTGGGAATTCAATCACTTAGCGTCTTAAAACTTATTATTCTTGAAAAAGAAGCAGACAATAAGTAAATAAGTAAACATGATGTTTCAAACAGTAATAAATACTAAAAATGAAGTAACAGGAGGGTGAGTTTGTAGCAGATGGTAGGGCAATGGTGGTCGGGAGGGCTCACTGAGGACGTGTCTGCGCGGATACTGAATAAACAGAAACCACTAGCTATTTACACACACCGAAGTGGGACAGCAACGAAAGCTCCAGGCACAGGGAGCCGCAAACACAAGGAGAGAGGACTTAGGTCTGCATGGTACGGAATGATGAGAAAGAAAGGAGCAGGTCACAGAGCCTCATAGAGGAAAGGAACTGGGATTTTGTTCTGAGTGCTTTAGGAGTGGAGTGATAAAATCTTTGGAAGGCTTGATCTGCTTCTTAGGCTCCAGTTCATGCATGCATGGATTTGTTCCAAAGGAAGTATGTTCAAACACGTCTACAACCAGTGGAAGGCTGCAGATAAGGTTTCATAAGGTTGTCTTCAAAACAAGGATACTTTTTGTGCTGTGGAAAAAAGTGTGGTTTTTTTTTTTTTTTTTTTTAGATGAGAGCTAGTATCAAATTTTAAACAAAACTCACATGGACACCTTCCCAAACTATTGAAGTGTGGCAAGTTTACAGCAATGCAGCCCCACATAAGGGAAATGTTTAGATTTAGATGGATCAAGGAAAGTTGGTAAGACCTCAGAGATGATTCAAGAAAGGCTGTCAACCGCAACAAATGAAGAAATTATGCATGAAGTCCAGAAAATGCTGAGAGAAGACCACAGAATTACCAATGGTTGCAACAGCTACTCAAATTGGGATCTCATGTGGTTTGCCATTTCCAATTTAAAAAAATGTTTTTGCCATTTTCAATTTTAAGTGAACATCTTGGCTTCAGCAAGATTTCAGCATGATGGGTGTTAAAAAAGTATTATATGAAGACCAGCTAGGTTGAGCCAGCCAGAATGCAGTATAGCACCCATGAAACAAACAACATCCCTCTGCTTCCTCCACCTCCCACCCCCACCACCAACATGACCCCAGTTCTACCTTACAAACCCGGCTAGAGCAGAGAATGTACACTGGTACAGATAAGAACTCTCAACACATGGAATCTAGGACAGAAAAATCCCTCAGGAACAGTAATGGGAGTAGCAAAACCATGAGGGTAGGAGCAAGGTGGGGGAGACAGGGGCAACCAAGCACAATGATCAACGTATAACCTCCCCATGCCCCCAGGTGATGAACAGCAGAAACCTGTGAAGGGAGAGACAGTGGACAGTGTAAGATATGAAAATAATAATAATTTATAATTTATCAAGGATTCATGTGGAAGGAAGGATAGGGAAAGGGGGAAATGAGCTGATATCAAGGGCTCAAGTAGAAAGTGTTTTTAAAATGATGATGGCAACATATGTACAAATGTGCTTGACACAATGGATGTATGCATGGATTAGGTAAGAGCTGTAAATAAAATGATTAAAAAAAAAGAAAACTTTTCCCCCCATCATAACAATGTACCTGCTCATTCATCCAGGGTAAAAAGGGGATGCTCTATGAGAATTTTATTGAGAAACTATCCTCCCTGCAGTTCCTCTCCAGGCCCTGCAGATTTCTTTTTTTTTTTTTCTTTTCGTGTCAGATGGGTAATGTGCCCACGTCGTAACAAGTATTATGGGAGGCACATGTCACACAGACGCGTGAGGACCCGATCATCATGTTTATGAACCGGAAAAGGATCCCTGCAGACTTCTTTTTGTTTCCAAAACCCCAAGAACATTTTAAGGGAATAGAATTTGATTCTTTTGACAATGTCCAAACAGCTGTTCGACATGGTGTAAACCAGGGGTGTCAAACACAATTAAAACACGGGCCATTTGGTTCAACAGGCAAGATTCATGCGGGCCACATCGCATTTACAAATTTTATTAAATTTATATTCGAAGTGAGGACTCAGGAATATGGATAGGATAATTACAATACTATATAATTGCTTTTATTTAAATATTTATTTTATGTATTTATAAAATTAAAATTATTCTTTTTTACCAGAAACTTGCCAGCGCTTTCCTACTAGTTTTTACTTACCTCTTCTGTTGTGACCAGAAAATATAACAAAGTAACTAATAAAAAAAACACAAAATGTTGGGCAGCTGACACATGATACACATCGTAATGGCTTCCCTCTAAACATGTTAACTAGCGCTGTTGCTAGGTATGATTCTTAACAGCACAACCAAGAGCGCTCTTTTTAACTTTTTCACTATTGGGATGTTTATATTACGTGACACTGAGAGTGGCAGACACATCGCTTCTAAACATCGCCGGAACTCAGCGCGTTTATACACGTCCACAGCCAGGAAAGGCACTGGGCCACGTGTATACTCGTCTTCAGTAGTGAAAGAGTTGACAAGGGAATTGTGTGTACGGCATTGCCTTGATCTCCCCTACGTGCTACTTCCTTCATAACAATTTTTTCTATTTCATTTTATTTCAGAGCATCATGGGCCACAAAAAATTACGTTGAGGGCCGCATGCGGTCTGCAGGCCGCCAGTTTGTAAACCAGAGTGCAGAATTCTTCAGGGAACGGTTAGGAAGACGGAACTCCTGTCATCAGATGAGCACAGACCTAGATGGTGGGTATGTTGAGAAAGTTCTTCACCTTGATATTTTATTTAATAAAGGTTTCTATGATTCAGTAACAATACTTCCTAACATCCACTCATATATGAGGAGCCTTCAAAAAGTCTGTGGGAGGGAAGGAAAAATGAGAAGTGGATACCAGGGGCTCAAGTGGAAAGCAAATGATTTGAGAATAAGGGAAACAAATGTATAGGAGTGCTTGACACAAGGGATGTATGTGTGGATTGTGATAAGAGTTGTATGAGCCCCCAATAAAATGATTTAATAAAGAAAAAATGAGAAAAAAAGTCTGTGGGAAAACTCCATTATGTTTTCATTTTTAAGCCCCCTCAGATGTTCGTATAAGTCTGGATGAGTATAGAGAAAGTTAGGTAGGAATACATTTTGGCCCTGATACTAACAAATACATTATTTCTGTTATTTTAAAATCTAACCAATATTTAGCATAATTAAGATATTATCTTTAAGTAGAAAATAGATTATAGGTGAGAAATTAGAGAGGCTTTCAAGGAAACTATCAAAAGCTAAGTGGTCAAGGTCTCCTAAGTGGCCCCTAGCCAATCTCTGTTATAACTCCATCTTCTTCCCTCTATTGCTCTGTATCCGCTCCCAGTACACTACCAGGACCTCTCTTCACCAACGACCCAAGCAGCTCACTGTGGCCTCCGGAATAAAGCCTGCTTTCCGTTCCTAGCATTCACAGGGTGGCCTGTTGCGGAGCTCCAGGCTCCCTCTCCAAACTTTACTTCAACTGCAGCTGTCTTCAAATGCTCCAAAAGAAGATGAATTTTCTTCCGCCCCCCTCATCTCCTCCATTTACCTGTCCCTTCCGACTTTCCCCAAAAGTCTTCTCCTCAGTTGCTGTCTCCTACAAATTTCTTCTACCCAACACAGCCCACCTCTCCAAAGGCAAATCCTGATTCTGTTTAAGCCAATGGACGGCAGAGCAACTCTGTGGAGTGAGTTAACGCTGAATATTGCTATGCCTTATTCTGGAAACTAGACTGTGAGGTACTGGAAGGTAGAACCAAATTAATTAGTTTTATAATTGTTATTTTAAATGAAGTAGGAAGGAAACCACCCTAAGGCATTGGTCTGACTACACAAATAAGTAGGTTAAGCATGGGCTTACCTTGCTTTTGGATAATCCTTGCTGGCTCTGAACCAGCTCTTTAGGCACCACCAACCCACTCATACATTCAAAGTTCAATCCCAAGTTCACGAACCCGCACTGCGGTTCCCAGCCTGGGGCCTTCCCACCCGCTGTGCCGCCTGCCAGGCAGCCATCCCTAGGTGCCCGCTGACATCCTCCGGCTTTGTTCGAAGGGTACTTTCCGGGCGCTTTCCCAACCAGGGGGTTTAGGACGGGGCCGCAACTCCCGATTCGCCCAGCCCTGCGCTTACATCGACGGTCGGACGGCTCAGCCCGGAAAGGACGCTCCACGAAGACAGGGCATTCCGCGTTCTCCAGCTCCAACACTGCCAGCGCCTCTGCCCGTCCCGCCCGCCCGCCTGCAGGCCGAGGTCCCCGGGGGTCCCGACGGGCATTGCCCTGCCCCTGCCCCCGCCACCGGACCTAGAGCGTCCCACAGACCACACCCCGAGGGCCACCCGCAACCCCGCCGCCGGCCACGTGACCGTCCCTCCCGCGCAGAGGTCGCCCACGTGCCGCCCCGCCCCTCCCCCACGCGTGTCCACGCGGCCCGCGGGCCCCTCAGGTCGCGGCGGCGGCGCTCACCGTCTGGGTCCTTCTCGCGGTAGCACTGGTAGTTGCACTCCACCTTCATGTTCTCCAGGAAGGAGTTCACCTGCTCCTCGTCCTGGAAGTCCACCAAGCCGGCCATGGCTGTGGCTCGCCGCCTCGCCCCGCCCCCGGGTCACGTGAGCGAGCGGAGGGCGTGGCCTGAGCCCCGCTCCGCCCCGGGTCACGTGAGCGAGCTGGGCGGGGCCTGGGCCGCGCTCGCCCCGCCCTCCGGATGACTGGGCCCCGCCGAGGGACCTGCGCACGGGCGCCGCGTCGCTTCGCTTGCTGACCTCGTCACCAGGACGGCGGCGTTGTTTCCACAGCACTTCAGGGGCCCTCCTCTGGCCATCATGATTTCCTGCCCGCCGCCATTAGCCATCCATTCCTTCATTACTTAAGCAGTCCCAAAGGGACCACTGTTCGCCCAGGTAGGTGCTCGGTCCTATAGGAAGGATGGTCCCCGCCCTCAAAGACTACTGTTTCATAGGAATGTCTTCATCCATTCGTTTACTCAGCAAACAGGCGCCGCCGGACAAAGCAATATTATACGCTCACACAAGTGTAGTGGTCAGTCTGGTCCCTCTGTTCCCAGACCCACCCTGGCCCCCAGCTGACTTAGCTAAGGAATGAATGGTTGTGGGAGATGACTGACCACAGCACTGAACTTTACGCCAGACTATTCTAAGAGTTTCATGCACATTAATTTTCAGTGACACTATGGGACATGTGTTATTACTGTCTCCATTCGGCTGGTGAGGAGCAGGACGCAGAGAGGGCTGAAGTAATTGCCCAAAGGTTAGGTCACAGAGTAAGTGATGTAATTGGTGTGCAACATTTTTTTTCTTGAAACAAAATTTTTTCCACTTATTTATTGCTTTGTTCTCTCGTTCAAGAAAGCCTAAGCTGAATCTCTCCAAAAGCAGTCAGCCCTATTCATCTTTCAATTGCATCCAAGCCTATAGTTTTTAATCTCCTGTAGCAATGCTTCCCAAAAGAGTTCCAGCAGTAAACTATCCCCCCAGTTACTACTTACAACCAGTTCCCTCATTGGGAAGCAGCTTACTACAGCTGGGACATTTCTTTGGGATTGGTGTTTTCTAAATTCATATGATTTGACATTCAATTCTACAATACATCTTTGAAAGGATAACATAAAATTGCTTTTGTAAGTAAAATAGACATTCCAAGTGATGCGCCACATGTTCCCAAGTTTCTTATATCCCTGATCACCTTGAGAAAAACTCTGCCCACTTGCTCTTTTGTAAGCCCTCACCTGGAGGTTGGAGTCCACCTTCCTTAGCCTGGGCTATGAGGCCCTGCACAATCAGACTCCACTCTCATGTCTTGCCTCTCTCTCTTCCTCCCACACTGATTCAACTTGCTGTTTTCAGAAGAGGTCCAAGCCTCGTGTCCCCGTTTACTGATGCTCTTGGTACCCAGACCACCCTTCTCTGCTCTGTGAAATCTTCCCAGCCACACACATTCAAAGCACAACTAGATGTTCCCTTTTCAGTGGTCTGTATCATTTGGTTCAGTATGATAGACTCTAGTAGGAAAGGACTGACTTTGGGGTACAGATAGATCTTTGTCAGATCCTGTGCCATTGTTTACTAAATTGTGATTTTTGAACCAATCAGATTTTTTAGCCTAAATTCTCTTCTATAACCCTTTTATAGGGTTATAGCTCTGGCGATATAGTGGTTACATGTTGGGCTACTAACCTGAAACCACCAATGGCTGCATAGGAGAAAGATGAGGCTCTCTACGCCCCTACAGAGTTACTGTCTCAGAAATCCAAAGGGACAGGTCTATCCTGTCCTACAGCATTGCTGAGTCAGAAGCTCCTCACGGACAGTGAGAACCCTTATATGACTTTTGGTAAGACTACAAATTCATGTAAGTAATGTACTCAACCTGGCTCAAAGTCATTCCCGCCCATATTTGCATGAGTCCATCTCCTCCATGAGACTGTGAACTCTCTGTCCGCTGAGCTGGTTATGGGGCCAAGAATAGAGCACAGCTCAGTGAGGAGACATTACCTGGATACAAAAAATCTGTCCCCTTATCATATTTACTGTGTTGAACTGCATCTCTAAATGAGACCACCTGACCGGTAGAGGGAGCTATACAATTGGTGAAAAGATGGACTAGCAGCTCTATCAAGTATGATGTCACACATTTTAAAAGGAAATTTAAGGTTACCAGAAGGGCAGTCAGCTTCTTTTTCAATCTATATCTCCTTAGGATTATTTTCCCTTTCTTCTTATACATGTTCACATTTACTTTTTAAAACTTACTTGTTTTAGTTACTGAAGAAGCATATGACTGACTATCTGCTTATTATAAATCGATCTCATTTTTCTCCTAAGTGACTGTTTAATAAACCTGAAGCTGCTTCAGATATTATTCAGACTGTGAAACTGAGGTCTAGGAGAAGTCAGACATTGTAGAGTTCATAGCAACCAGCTATCACAGATGGTCCTGGAGGGAAGAGATCCAGGGCACTCCTGCCCCATCCATCTCTCCCCACTGGGCTCCAGACTTAGACTCAGCTAATGTTTACTGAGTACTAACGATAGGTTGGTACTTTGGATACATTCTCTCTCTCTCTTTTTATTCACAGTATTCTTTTGCCAGTGTTGTTTAGATGCTTAGTAATGAAGAGGGAAAATATTGACCAATAAACAAATAAAAGTCCTGCTCATGATTGCTCATGATTACTCATTGCCAGAGAGTCACTGCTGACTCCTGATGATCCCTGTATTAACTGTTCTCCAGAGTTTTCTTGACTGTAATCTTTACAGAAGCCGATCACCAGACCTTTTCTCCTGGTTTGAATCATTAACCTTTAGGTGAATAGTCCGGGGCAAATGATTTGCACCACCCAGAAACTTTCTGATGATTAAAGGAAGGTAAACAGATAACAATCTGATGTCATTTTTCAGCTAGATACTGTTGTTGCTGTAGTTAGGGGCCATCGAGTCTGTTCCAACTCAGAGGGACACAGGCCCAAGAGAATGGCACAGCCCTGCCTGGTCCTGCACCATCCCCATCGTGGTGGTGACGCTCGCGCCCATTGCTGCCACCATGACTTTGGTTCATCTCATCGAAGGGCTTGCTCATTTGGGCTGTCCCTCTACTTTACCAAGCATGATGCCCTTTTCCAGGGGCTGGGCTTTCCAGCTAATGCGTCCAAAGTGTAGGAGACAAAGTTCTGTCATCCCTGCTTCTAAGGAGCACGCTGGCTTATCCTTCCAAGAGAGTTTTTGTTGTTCTTCTGGCAGTCCACCTCAAAAATTCTCCACCCACACCTTAATTCAAATGCACTAATTCTTCTGTCGTCTTCCTCATTCACTTGTCCAATCTTCAGGGGCAGAAGATGATTTAATGTGGCTCTTTTAGCCACGTCTCTAATGCCCACCAAATGGCCTTTCCCTGAACGGGTCTGATTAGAAGGTGGGGGAAGATACTGATTTACCTGTGAGTAATTGTGAACAGGAGTCCCTGCAATGCCATCCTGCTGTGTATAAAATGAGCCATCCAAGAAGCAGGAAGAGCGATCTCATCACCTGCCAAGAGTCAGGAGTAGAGTACATCTTCTGTACTTGTGATCCCTACATAGGAAACCCCCGGGTCCAGGCGACAGCTATAATATCAGAGAAGCAGTAGCAGTAGCAGAACCAGGAGCCAGAGCATGGGACAGAGCGATGGACTGCCCGACGGCATGGAACAAATACTGCTAAGTGCTTTTGTGCAGAAGGCTGGCTTTGGGCGGTTAGAATGCCTCTGGATCTTAATGCAGGAAGTTGTGCTTGCTGATCCATGGAGCTTGAGCCTATGCCTCGAGTTGAGGCTTACAGGGGAGTGGTATGCCCCTTTGGGCATTTACTAGCAGACCTGAAAGAGTTTTGTGACATGTCCTGAAAAACAAGTCTATCCTGAGCATTCCTCACTGGCATTGCAACTTGTTAACTCCCTTAATAAATCCTTTAATCGTGAATTTTTTCTGAGAGTTCTGTTTCTTTTAAACAACAAAAACTCACTGCCATTGAACCCGTGCAACAGGGTAGAAATGCCTCTGTTTCTGAGAAGTTAACTCTGCACTGGAGTAGAAAGCCTCATTATTCGCCCAAAGAGAGACTAGTTTTAAACTGGTGAGCTTGCATCTAGCAGACCAACACGTAAACACTACACCACAAGGGCTCCTCAGGGGAGTAAGACAGAGGACACTAAGCTAACACCGATATATTAAAGAAGTAGAAGTCCCTCCTATGCTTGTGTAGGTGCTAGGAAGTCAATATTTGTATTTACTGTTGGTGGGAATATGGATTGATGTCTTTTAAGAACACATTGGTAAGAGGTAGTTCTGCTCTGTCTTTTAGGGTCACGATGAGTCTGAACTGACTCACAACAATAACAACATTTAAAATGAACCTACACTTCTCACACAGCAACTCAACTTCCAAAAGTATGTCCTACAGAAATGCTTCCACAAGTATTTGTTGCAGTTTTTGTTGTGCTGTTGCTACAACACAAACAACAAATGTCCAATAAGGGATTTGAATGTAATACAACTATTAGAAAAGATGAAGCTGATTTTGGTAGCAATTGTACAATACTGTTTGATGTGATTGAACTATAGGATGATAGGATATCTGTATCAGCTCCCAATAAAATGGTTTTGGGGGAAAAAAGACAAATAGGTCTAGTCATGGCAACATGTTCAAAATTCATTAAGTGGGGAAAAGTTGTGTGACAGTTTTTTGTTTAAAATAACATTTGATACAGTCAAAAATATAAAGAAAATACAATGAACTGCCAATAGTTGTTAAAGCTGGACTGTTAGGAGAAAGCAAATAGTGCAAAAGCTGTTTCTACTATTCCGTGTAAATGTTTTTGTACTCATACTACCGTAACCAGGAAAACCGAACGTGTTTGCTCCTCCTCCTTGTTTAAAAGCATGCTAGCTGTCCTCGGACGTGTTCACTATTTCCGGATCGCTTCAGGACCGGTATTAATAGATGCATCTTATAAATGCGGCTCAGAGAAGGAAAGTGCGTTCCTCAAGGTCACACAACTAGCCGAGCCCCGCCCCCGGGGGCGTACACGTGGGCGAGGGGACCGCCCCCGCGGCGAGGGCGGAGGCGCGCGGCCAATCCCGTTGGCGTGAGGTCACCTCGAAGGCCCGGGATTGGTGTGCGTGCCTGCGCTGGGGCACGCCCCCTCGGTGCGTGCGCGCGGGGGCGGTGCGCGAGGCGGGAGGCCGCCGGGAAGGGTCTCCCCGGAGGGACCCGTGCGCGCGCCGCCGCCGGGGTCTGCGCAAAGGTGCTGGCACCGCGGGGTCCCCACGCCGCCTGCCTGGCTGCGGACCGCAGTCCGAAACCGGACCGACGCACCCTCTAGGCCTCGGCCTGCTCGGAGGCCCCGCGTTTGACAGGCCCAGAGGGGGGTGGCCCTCAGTGACAAAGCCACCGACCCCTCGCTCTGAGCAGCAAGTCGCGGGGCCACCTTTCTGGCTTTATCTCCGCTCGCTCCTGACAAACAGCCTCCTCCCTGCCCACCCCTGTGCCCTGTTCTGGGCGATAACTTTCTAATCTCAGTGACCTCGACCACGGCTTGCTGTGGAACGCTGGGCAAGTTGTGTGACCCGTCTGGACTCCTTTTCTTCCTAACCCCATTCCTATTCACTTTCTACGAAGCCATGGTGGAATGGTGGAGTGCATGTTGGGCTGCTCACCTCAAGGTCAGAAGTCCCAAACTACCAGCCTCTGCTTGGGAGGAGGCGGCTTTCTGCTCATTAAACTGTGTAGACTATCCCCAGGAGCAGTTCTGCACTGTCTTAAAGAGACACTATGAGTTGGAATTGACTGAGCGCAGGGAGGCCCTTTGTTTTGGATTCGTTTAACAGGAATACGGGAAATGGAGAGGTCGTTTGATACAGACCACTGGTCTCAAAGTGTGGTCCCTGAGCCAACAGCATCCGCATCACCTGGAATCAGATAGAAATGATTATTCTTGGACTCTAATCCAGACCCTCTGAATTGAAAACACTCTCCACGTGGGGCCTGGCAATCTGTATTTTGACAAGCCCTCTAGGTGAACCTGATGTAAAGTGTGAGCTTCGCTTGTCTCTAAAACAATGTTGGATTTAGAAGTCCTGAGTACTTCCCAAGTGTTCCAGTTCTTCCTTTTACGATTGGGGTGGTCTTAAGAAAATCCGTGATTTCACAGCTCCTTTGTTTGCTCATCGGTGAACTGGGAGTGATAGTTTATCTATTTATTGTCAGGGTGGTCTATTCATTCATTCAACAATTTTTTGAGTGTCTATTATGTGCCAGAGGAGGCCTGGTAGCATCATGGCGTGATGCATTGGGCTGCTAACCCTGCCAGGTCATAATTGGAGCACACCAGCCATTCCACAGGAGAAAGAGAAGGCTGTCGGCTCTTATGAAGATCGATAGCCTCTGGGGTAGTTCACCGTGGGTCGCTTGTCATGAGATGGATCAACATGATGGCAGCGAGTGACTATGTGCTGGAGTCCTGGTGGTGGCACAGTGGGTTACCAGTTTGAACCCACTACAGTTTATTGCGCCTGTGAGGATTTGTAGCCTCAGAAACCCAAAGGGGCAGTTCTCTGCCCACAGGGTTGCTTGCATTGGAATCCACTCCATGGAAGTGAGTATCATCTTCTAGGCTCTCAGGATCCATTAATGAACAAAGCAGACAACATCCTTGCCCTCCTGTACTGAACATCCAAATGAAATTTTTGAGAATTAAAATAATTAGATTAATAATGTGTACAGCTTAGCAGAACACCGGCACAAATAAGTACTTAGCAAATGTCAGCTATTATTAATAATGGCGAAAGGGCTTATAAATAGTAAGATGCTACATTAGATTAAGCAGTGAACTCCCCAGAACTGTCTGATTCACATCTGTGTCATCAGAATCTAACTTAAGGCCTGGCCAGAGTAGGGTTCTGTAAATATGTGATGGATGTATGTGCAAAAGTCAAAGATTAATGCTGATACCTGTTTTCTTAATGGGCTTCTTCTACAATCCATCTTTAGAGTTGACAGCTTAGCAATAAGTCACACCCTCCAATAAGCTTTCTATCACCTATTTCCACCTGTACTAGACAGACCAATCACTCTGACCTGCCTCTGGGTTCTAGACCTTCTCCGAGTGCCCATAGCCCTGCCCTTCCTTCTAAAGAGTACTGGTCAAATTCTTTTGCTGTTACTTATCTTGACCTCCACTAGACATGAGTACTTTGAGAAAAGGGACTGAGCCTCATTCCTTGCTGTGTCCTCGATGTGTAGGCTATAGCACGACACAAAGGAGAGTTATTGGGCACAGGATCCAGTGAGAAAAGAAGAAGAAGAAATCAGAGAATTTGCTAACCAGAGAATTTCGGTTTAGGAAGGGTTTTGCAAAACCTCAATTAATATATGTTGGAGAATACATGGTTTATATACATGTGACCCTGGAAAGGAGCTAGAACAGTAAGTAGGGGGTAATCAGTGAGAATACTTGGGGAAGTTGAATTCTTCACCCCTCTCCAACAGTCACTGGTAACTACATATTCCTCTGTAGAAGGATATGCTATGGTCAAAGTCCTAAGAATTTAATTAGGGTGGCTGGTTCAACCTAGCTGCTACTACTTCTTGTCCCCAACCCTGCCCTGACAGAGAATGAGGAAGGATTAAAGAGAATGTGTGGGACAGATTTTATAGATTGTGTACCCTCAAAATATATGTTCCAAGTCCTAGCCTCTTATAGCTGTGAATGTGGCCTTACTTGAAAATAGCACCTAATGAGGGCAGGGAATGGACAAATGTGCTTGACACAATGGATGGATGGATTGTGATGAGTTGTATGGGCCACCAATAAAATTATTTTTTTAAAAGAAAGAAAATAGCACCTTTGCAGATGTCACTAGTTAAATTAATATGAAGTCCTAGTGGGATGCAGAGGGCTCAAATCCAATCTCAGTGATGTCTTTGTGAAAAGAGACAGAGACAGACAGATTCAAAGGGAAGGCAGCCATGTGAAGACAGAGGCAGAGATTGGAGTTCTGGGGCCACGAGCCAAAGACTATCTGGGACTACTATAAAATCAAAGAGAAAAAGAAAGTTCCAGAGAAAATATGACCCTACCAATACACCGAATTCCAGCTTTTAGCCTCGGTACACCTGTGCCTCACTTATCAACTCTCTCCTTATCCATGCAACATTTTGCATTTATAATGAGTAAAAATTCCACTATCTGACTCCATTCTATATACGATCTATGCATGTCTGCTAGTAACCAATGATAAGGTGTGCGGTCCGAGTAGCACTGGCTGTGGTGCTTAAAGTTTGTGTCAACTTGGCTGGGCCATGAATCTCAGTGCTTTGCCAGTTATGCATGGATGGAATTTGGCAGTTACATAATGATGTAGTCATCCTCCATTTTTTCATAACGCCGATTTCACCTATCAACCGTGGTCTTTGGAATCTAGCCATGTCTATAGTGAAGAGTAGATGTACTCCGGAGCAAGTCATTCCTCCATTTAAGCTTCCGGTTCCTCTATTATAAAATGAGGACAATACCTTGTCACTTGCAAGATTAGTAGGAGAAGTTTATAGTAATAGCTAAAGCTTATCTAACACATCAAGTCCTATTCTAAGAGCTTTATGTACATTACATTTTTATTAGACTATGGGTATGATCATCCTACCAATTTTATAGAAGAAACAGAGACACAGAAGTCATTAGTTCTTCACAAATTCGCACGCACCAACTTCATAAAAATCACATAACTTTTCAAGGCTGTGCAGTTGGTTAATGGTGGAGCTGGGAGTGAAACTGAGGCAGACTGGCTTGCTCCAGAGTCTGTGCTCTTAGGCTCTGTGTCCTGTCTCTTCCATGAGTTCACTGTGTGGACATGAAAGTGGCTGGCCCATAGTGAAGCATACCAAAGAGTGACACTCAGAAATGTTGCCCGGTGCCTGTAGTTGAAGCTGGTGCTATCAAAGGGATTAATATAAAGGGGACTATTTACACTACCACCCCTTTTAAAAGATGTCTTATCTTTTAAGGATTACATGCTCCCACAATTGGAAAGAGGTTTTCTGTGGCGTAATCTGGGCTATTTTAAGATACCCGAAGATAACCTGGCTCTGCTTTCTCCTGGGGAACGGTAACGGGCTCATAGCCCTTGAGCCCGAGGTGTTGATGGACACCAGGATCCTAGGCAATTAGTTCATTTCAGTCAGGCCTTGAGGACAAGATAGTCAAACCCAGCCCATGCTCTCCGGGAGTTCACAGCTTAATTGGGCTTGGGGGGAGGCAAACTAGAGGACCAGCCCCAATATAGTACAGCTACAGAGGGAAACGCAGAGATCCAACTTAATCATGATGGGGCTGATCAGAAAACATGCTCTACAAAAAACCATATCAACATGAAGGAGGGGGAGTGCGGAATGGAGACTCAAAACCCGAAGCCCATCTGTAAACAACTGGATATCCCCTTATAGAAGGGCCTCGGGGAAGAGATGATCGAGTCAGGGTGCAGTGTAGCAACGATGAAACATACAGCTTTTCTTTAGTTCCTAAATGCTTCTTCCCCCAACTATCATGATCTCAATTCTACCTTACAAATCCGGCTACACCAGAGGATGTATACTGGTACAGGTAATAACTGGAAACATAGGGAATCCAAGACAGATAAACTCTTCAGGACCAATAATGAGAGTAGCATTAGCAGAAAGGCAAGGGGAAGGTGGGGGGAGAAAGGGAGAACCAATTACAATGATCTATATATAACCCCTTCCCTGGGGGATGGACAACAGAAAAAGTGGGTGAAAGAGACATCGTTCAGTGTAAGACATGGGAAAAAATGATAAATTATCAAGGGTGAGGGAGGGATGGAGGGTGGGGGAGGGAGGGGAAAATGAGCTGATATCAAGGGTTCAAGTAGAAAGAAAATGTTTTGAAAATGATGATGGCAACATATATAAAAATGTGCTTGACACGATGGATGGATGGATGGATTGTGATGAGAGCTGTAAGAACTCCCAGTAAAATTATTTTTTAAGAAGAAAGAACAAAAACATGTTCTAGGGGAGAAGGCAGGGATTTAGCATCAAAGGGGAAGTGGAAATAAATTATCTGAAGAAAGCAAGAAAGGGATTCTTGGCAACAGGAATGTTATGAACAAATGCACAGAATCTTGAAATAGCACCATATGTTCAAAGAACATATTTCCAGGAGCATATACTCCCATATGGCTAGAGCAGAGCTGGGAGATGAGGAGCAGAAATATTGATACCTAAAGGGTAGACTAAGGCCAACTAAGGAAATGCCTCATTTGTCAAAGGATTTAGCCATTAGAAACTATAGAGCCATTGAAAAGTTCCAAATAGCCCCCCTCCCCCAGAAGAATTCACTTCAGAGGACAAAAATGAAGCTACAGCTCAGGAGAGGGACATGTCTGATCAGAGCACACAGGAACAAATGAGGGGGAAGGAAGAGAGAGTCGAGCGCATCCTGGCCCAACAAGCCCTGCTCAGAGCAGCCAATCCACAGAGAAGACCATATGGCTGGCCCCACTAGGTGACATGACATCCCTCACTGATCCACAGCCCTACGGGGGACAACACTGGAGACACAGTGTGGAAGTTGCACCCCATCTGACCCCACCACACGGAGGCAAAACACTTAAGGGTGTGCAACAGAACAGCAAGAGTTAAAAAAAAAAAGAGGAGCAGAGCAAGGAAGTCTTGAGGGAATACCAAAAAATAGACTTTGGGGCTAGAGTGTGACACCCATCAGACTCAAATGTAAAACACCCCTAAAGGTCAACAAAAAGACCTTGAACTATTTACAGGCTTTTATTTATTTGATTTTTTGTCATTGGTTTTGTTGTTTATTTTCTTTTTTTGCATTGTTTAACTCTGTCTTGTTTTTTGTGCACATTATTATCTCTGCAGGTCTACCTAGATAAGATAGGCGGGACAAACCATCTGGAGGAGAAAACAATGGGACTGATGGTTCCAGGGGAACATGGGAGAGGGGGATGTGGGGGAAAGGAAGTGGTGTAAATAAACCCAGGGACAAGGGAAAAGCAAGTGATCCACAATCAGTGGCGAGGAGGGTGTAGGAGGCCTGGTAGGGCTTGAACAAGGGCACTGTAACTGAAAGAAATTACTGACACCCAAATGAAGGCTGAGCATGATAGTGGGACAAGAAGTAAGCAAACAGAATTAAAGGAAAGAAGTAGGAGGCAAAGGCCATTTATAGCGGTCTAAATACAGACAAGTACATATGTAAATATATTTATATATGATGATGGGGAAATAGATCTATGTGCATATATTTATAGGTTTAGTATTAAGGAAGCAGATGAACATTGGGCATCCCCTCAAGTAATTCGTCAATGCAAGAACACTTTGTTCTAATAAACTGGCATTCCATGATGCCCACCTTCCTGACACAACTGCTGAAGACAAAGCGGGTGCATAAGCAAATGTGGCAAAGAAAGCTAATGGTTCCCGGGTATCAAAAGCCTTTAGGATCTTAAAGGCTTGAAGATAAACAAGCAGCTATCTAGCTCAGAAGCAACAAAGCCCACATGGAAGAAGCACACCAGCCTGTGTGATCACAGGGTGTCGATGGGATCAGGTATCACGCATCGAAGAACAAAAAATCATATCGTGAATGAGGGGGTGTGTGTGGAGTAGAGACCCAAAGCTTCTCTGTAGGCAACTGGACATCCCCTTACAGAAGGATCACACGGAGGAGATAAGCCAGTCAGGGTGCAGTGTAGCAATGATGAAACATACAACTTTCCTCTAGTTCTTTAATGCTTCTTCCCTCCCACTATCATGATCCCAATTCTACCTTACAAATCTGGCTAGACCAGAGGGTGTACACTGGTATAGATAGGAACTGGAAACAGGGAATCCAGGACAGATGAAGCCCTCTGGACCAGTGGTGAGACTGGCCACAGGAGGAGGGTAGAGAGAGGGTGGGGTAGAAAGGGGGAACCGATTACAAGGATCTACATATAACCTCCTCCCTGGGGGATGGACAACAGAAAAGTGGGTGAAGGGAGACGTTAGACAGTGTAGGACATGACAAAATAATAATAATTTATAAGTTATTAAGGGTTTGTGAGGGAGGGGTGTAAGGAGGGAGGGGGAAATGAGCTGCTAACATTACATGCCTTGCCAAAAGCAAGTAGTTCTAGGCATCACATCAGTGGTGAGTTAATTAAAGGTTTGATCAGCACGGCCTGAGAATGATGTCATAAAGCTCCAAATAGCTGCTGGCCAAAGAAAAGGTTCCCCATCTCTGGATTCGAGATTGAAAAGTAGAGGCAGTCACTCAATACACGAAAGGATACTGAGCAGCAATCATGAGCCATTTAGGGAAATGCAATCTTAAACCCCTTGGTACTCATGGAATATCTGTGCTCAACATGATAGGATCCACATACATGGTTGATGGGAGCATAAAAAGTGCAATACTATGTAAAACAGGGTGGCAGTTTCCCAAAGATAAGCCTCAAGTTTCCGTATGACCCAGCAGTTTCATTCCTAAGAATATTCCAGTTGTGGTCAAGTTGATTTTGACGCATGGTGACCACAAGAGAAATGAAAACACATGTGCACAGAAAAAGCCCTGTTGTGCTGTTGTAATGAATGTTCTCGAGTTTACTCCTCTGGATTCTACTATCCATTGTCATGACTGCACAGAACCATAGACAAAATTCATGATGAAAGGATCTACTAAGGAAGTTAACACGTTGCAGTGCTAGTGAGAAATGCTCAGGGTGGACTTGATTATGGGGAAGGGTGTAAAGTTCTTTCGGGTTTTGTTAATAAACACCCCAAAGAGCAGACCATTCAACTGTAAAGTTCAAGGGGAAAGCCTGCTTCACCTCAAGCTCCTGGATCAATGAACCCAACTTCCTGAATTAAGTACCCAGAGGCACTCCACTCAATGCCAGCCTCCTGCACAAAGGCCCTGAGCTTTACTTGCTCCATGGATTGAGAAGCCCATCACTCTGTTCCGTGCTCTGGCTCCCGGTTCTGCTGCGACTCTTCTGGTGTTGCAGCTGTCTTCTGGACCCAGGATGTTCACTGCACAGGGATCTTGGGTGTACTCCTGGCTCTTGCTGGTGTTGAGATCCCTCCTTCTGTTTCTTAAAGGGCTCATGTTACATACAACAGGATGGTATGTCAAGAAATTCTGTGCACAATTATATGTGAATCCCATCAGTATCTTCTCCCACTTTCTTAGCAGATCCATGAAGAGAAGATCATTTGGTGGGAGTTAGACTTTGGCTCGAAGGGCTACGTTAATGAATTCACGGCCCATGCACTTGAGCCTACATGGCCAGGGCAGCATTATTCTTGATAGTCCGAAAGTCGATACTCAAATGTCCATCAGCAAATGGAATATTAGGAGAAGAGAAATGAAGTCCATATTACAACATAGATTAACCGTAAAAACATTTTTGGAGGGAAAATAGACACAAGAAGTCACATTATTTCATTTAGATAGAATATTCAAAATGGGCAAATCATACAAGATGGATGGTTTCTAGGGGATGCTGGGAAGGAGAAATGAGGAATGGGGTGAAAGGCTTCTAGAATTTGTGGTGATGATTGCATATACCACAAATCACTGAATTGTACACTTAAAAAGAGTGAATTCTATGGCATATGAATTATATCTCAATTTTTGTTTCAAAATGGATTGGAAGCAGAGTGATCAGGGGAAGTCTATAGCAAAGTCCTAGGCAGCAGACTTCAAACAGGGGCATGGCTTTCTCTGGAGATTTGTGAAGACTTTGTAAGGGATACATAAGCATTGATTATTTTAAAGAAGTCCTTTTCCAGATACCCAACTTTCATACATAGGATTTCTGATAAAATTAATCTTTATAGAAAGTGACTTTCACCTCTCCTCTTTCACAAAGAAAGACTCACTTATCACTTATCCTGAATATTACTATGAGTATATTGCCCTTAGGATTAAAATATTCGGTGAACCACTGAAAGATATGATTTGAGTATGCAGGACTTCTGAGGGAGAATCCCAGGACAGCAAAGCAAGAGATTTTTAGTATTATCAAATTGCTCATAAAATGTGGATGTCAAGACAACATGTGTGAAGAGGACCATACGTTTTCAAAATTATTTTAAAGGTACCAGAGGATAAAGTCTAGAACAGTGGTTCTCAACCTTCCTAATGCGGAAACCCTTTAATACATACAATTCCTCATAAAATTATTTCTGTTGCTACTTCATAACTGTAATTTTGCTACTGTTAGGAATCATCATGTAAATATCTGATATGCAGGATGTATTTTAATTGTTACAAATTGAACATAATTAAAGCATAGTTGATTAATCACAAAACAATATTTAATTATACATTCTGAAATATCTATTTATAATTATAAAAAAATTAAATGATGTCTTGAAGCATGGTGTAGCATGGGTAACAGTCTTAATGTAACAACAGTAAACTATATTGCTACATTTTGGGACAGTATTTGTAAAAACCAACATCAGTGGAGGGAAGGTTGGGTGGAAAGGGGAACCGATTACAGGGATCTGCATATAACCTCCTCCCTGGAGGACGGACAACAGAAAAGTGGGTGAAGGGAGACGTCCAACAGTGTAAGACATGACAAAATAATAATTTATAAATTATCAAGGGTTTATGAGGGAGGGGGGAACGAGGAGGGAGGAGGAAAAATGAGGAGCTGATGCCAAAGGCTTAAGTGGAGAGCAAATGTTTTGAGAATGATGAGGGCAACAAATGTACAAATGTGCTTTACACAGTGGATGTATGTATGGATTGTGATAAGAGTTGTATGAGCGCCCGATAAAATGATTTTTAAAAAATGCCAACATCAGTGTAAAGGTTGAGATAGCTTCTTTCTCATCAGATCAGAAATTCTCAGGACAATCTTTGCAAGAGAATAAAAAAGATCATCTTCCACAACAAGTCTACTTCTGTATTTAGACTTGATAACCAACAAGCTGGAAAATCCTGTTTCACAAATATATTGTGTTGGAAATGGAAGAAGAAGGCACAACACAGTTGCAGAGAGAACGGGATATAACTGCAAATACTTGATCCAGAATTTTGTAACTGGCATTGTAGAGAAATCAGTTGTCCCTGCATCTCTGTTAATACGTTCAATGGACTCCTCTTGTGCTGTCTCAGGAACATCTTCAACTTTGACTGTGAATGGGCTTCTGGCAAGTGCAAATGGGGCGTCAGAGAGATTTGGAAAGTATGATGAAATTTCGCCTGCAAGCGTGTGCAAGTGTTCTTTCACAGAAATTGTCATCGTAATCCTTTTGTCTGGCTCAATGTCATGTTCCTCAAAGAAAGCAGATAAGGTAGGCAACGGGCAAATTTTATTTTCATCCTTTTTTTTTTTTTGCCAAAGCTGAAGTTTCATTTGGAATGATGGGATCTTTTCAGACAAATCAAGGCATATTGCATTTGGTCCTTGCAGTGATAAATTTAACTCATTTAAGATGGCAACCAACTAAGCAATTTTCTGCAGTTCACTTTTATCACTGAAAAGTACTTCGAACTGTGGTCTTGCTTTCTGATTAAAAAACGTTTTGAATTCATCACAAAGGTTAAAAACACGTTTTAAAACTTTTCCTCTCGACAACCATCTCACTTCAGTTGAAATAGCAGAGCATTATTTGGCGCATGCAACTCATTACACAGTTGTGAAAACAGTCGACTGTTTAAAGTGCTCACCTTTACAAAATTGACAGAACCTATGACGCTTTTCATTACTTCTTGTAACTCTTGTGGCAGCGTCCTTGTTGCTAATATTTGCCAATGAATCATACAGTGAGTTCCGATGACTTCTGGTAACTCATTTGGTACCAAACGTTGAAATCCAGAGCTACATCCTAGCATAGCTGGAGCACCATCTGTGCAAACACCACAAACCTTTTCCAAAGAGATCTTATGTTCTTTCAGAAATGAACCAACTGTGTCAAATACATCATGTGCAGAAGTTGTCATTTCAAGAGGTTTGCAAAAAAGAAACTCGTCTTTAAAGTCACCATCATTAATATACCTGATGTCAACCAGTCACTGTGAATGTTAAATATTGGAAGTGGAGCAGATTTAATTTCCTTGATTACCTGTCAAGAATATCAGCAGATATGTCACTTATTCTTCTGCAGACAGTGTCGTTAGATAAGGAAATTGCTCTCAATTTCATAACAAATTTATCTCTGATCACAATTCGAACAATGTCTTTGGCCGCTGGCAACAGTAAACCCTCAGCAATGCTGTGAGGTTTCAGAGCTCTGGAAATTCTGAGTGCCACCAAATATGAAGCTTCAACGGCTACTACGTTTTGTTTGTGGTACTTGCCACCAGTGTCAAGTCTGACTTTCTTGGGTCCATCAGCTTTGCTTCTAAAATAGTTGGTGTCTTTGCCGGCAAAGCTCGGATGCTTGCTATCAAAATGGCGTTTTAGTTTGTTCGGCATCATAGATCCAGCTGATAGAACTTCACAAGTAATACATTGCAGTTTCTCAATTTCCTGCTGTAATTATTGAGGTAAAACCATACTGTAAAAAACCCTCACTATATTTTCTTTTCTTAACATTCTTCTCTACACGATCCATTGTCATGGATAGTTTGCTAATGAAAATAATATATAATAATAGCTTTAATAATACAAAAGATGATACATGGCATAGTTCAGTCAATACAGTTCATTAAAGTTTCCTATGATTTACCATTCTCTGTGTTGTTTTTTTACATACCTGTTACTCTCACAAGGGGGCAGTATTCACATCAACCACAGCTGAATATAAAAAGACTGATCAACATCCAGATTAAGTTCCCATGGTACATATATATATTTATTGCAGTAGTTGATGATTTTACAGTACATGATTTTACATTTACCCAGTAATCAAGTGTCATTTTACCTCCAATACTGCTGCTTTTAACACAGCAGCTGCTTTCTATACAGTAGCTGCTCTCTATACGTGTGACTGGTCCGCATAAGTACATTCTGACACCAACCCTGTCACATACACCTGTATTTGTACGGGGTGTATGTGATGGGGTTGGCGTGATGATGTCATCACACCGGTACTCATATGTGGGCATATCTGCATGTGGGAAGACCTTCCTGGAGATGGGTAGAGGAGTGGTGTCTTGGTTCCTAAGACCATCAGAAATATGTGTTTTCTGATGGTCTTCGGCGACCCCTATGAAAGGGTTATTTGCCCTGTAAAGGGGTTGGGACCCACAGGTTGAGAACCGCTGGTCTAGCACGGCTACCTTAGGCCGCTCAGTTGGTTCTGGTCCAGCGTCCCTCTGTACAACAGAGGAAGCATCGCCTGTTTCTGCACCCTCCTCGCCGTTGCTGTTCTGCTTGGCTCATTGTTGCAGCCACTGTCAATTCATGCTGAGCGTCTGCCTCTTTTTCACTGCCCTGCTCCTTTGCCAAGCATGATGTCCTTCTCCAGGGACTGCCCCCTCCTGACAACATAGCAGAAGTATGTGAGACAAAGTCCTGCTATTTTGTCTCTAACGATCATTCTAGCTCTACTTCTTCCCAGACAGATTTGTTGGTTCCCTTGGCAGTCCATTGTACTTTCAATATTCTTCCCCAGTACAACACTCCAATTCAAATGTACTGATTCCTCTTCGGTCTTCCTTATTCACTCTCCAATTTCTATATGCAGCTGAGACCATTGAAAATACCATGGCTTGGGTCAGGTCAGGTGTACCTCAGCACCTCGCTTTTCAACACTTTACACAAGGCTTGTGCAGCAGATTTACCCAATGCAATGTGTTGTTTGATCTCTTAACTGCTGCTCCCCTGAGCATTGATTGTGGATCCAAGCAAGATAAAGTCCTTGACAACTTCAATCTGTTCTCTGTTGGTCACAATATTACCTATTAGTCCAGTTGTGAGGATTTTGCCTGCAATCCTGATCGTCATCAGCAACTGCTTCAAGACTTCCTCCCCTTCAGTAAGTAGCAAGGTTGTGTCATTTGCATAACGCAGATTGCTGGTAAGAGTTCCTCTAATCCTGATGCTGCATCCCTTTTCATATAGTCTTTCTCTGATTATTTGCTCAACATGCAGATTGAATAAGCATAGTGCGAGGATACAACCCTAACTCCCATCTTTCTTAGTTTTGAACCACGTAATATTCCCTTGTTTTGTTTGCATACCTGCCTCGTGATCCATGTCAGGTTCCACGTGAGCACAATGAAGTGGGCTGGAATTCTCCTTCTTCTCAAGGCTGTCCTCAGTCACCTAGGGGATTTGAAAATAAAAATCCTAGTGCTGGAACCCTAACCTGTGCAATTAAATTAAATTATTTGGGTTATGGACTTGGGCTTTGTAGTTCTAAAAGCTAATTGATATTTCAAATGTGAAGTTAGGGTTGAGAAGCACTGGCTTGGGGGGAAATATTAAGTTTAACGTGTTACTCTTGAGAGGGATAGCATAGTAAGGAGGAGGAATAGATTTGAGAAATGACCCAAAGAAATTCTTCTTTGGGAAGGGCTTTGCAGTACCTCAACATCTGTTGAATAAATCGGTAATCTCCTTTTTCAAGCTATTTCCATATTGCTTCCTCCTCCCACATTGTGTTTTAAAAACAATATATATATATATTTTTCCAAAACCATTTTATTGGGAGCTAATACAGATATCATATTGTTCCATAGTTCAATCCCATCAAGCAGTATTGTACAATTGTTTCCACAGTTGCAAAACATTCTCTTCCTTCTTGAACTCCTTAATATCAGCTCCCCTTTAACCCTCCATCCCCACTACCCCTTAGGAACCCTTATTCTAGTTTTTGTCTCTATAGGTGCGTTAATCCTGAATTTCATATACTGAAAACAGAACAACATTTAACAAAAATTCAAGAGAATTGCCCCAATGACAAAAGACACCTGAATAAATCCCAATATGAAAAACAAAACAAATAAGCCAAAACAAAAAGCACAGAAAATGCTGAAAACCAGATCAGGCCCAACATGCATCAGAGGGGAGATCGACTGACAAAGTTTTAACTGTTCAAGTCAGGTTTATCATTTTGATCTCCTTTAGTCGTCTCTCCAATGCACGCTGTTTGGTAACCTAAATTAGTAATTTCCATATGATGTGCTTGAGGTAAAATTGGCAGAATTGGAGTGATTGCTTGGTTGTAAGGAGTGAAGGAGAGGAGGGTGTCAAGACAAAATCCCTAATATTTATATGTATTTACATTGGCTGCACATATATTCATAACTATGGTGGAACATATAGGGAGTAAAGTTATGGAAAGTTCTAAGACTTACCCCAAACCTTGAGAGAATGTGTCACTGAGCCTAGGGCATCTGGGGCATAGTCTTGGGGGACACCACGGTCAATTAATCAAACAATACCTTACATGCTAATTTGGTAAATAGCAACTGGGGTCTTGAAAGCTCATGAGTGGGCATCTAAGGTGCAACTAGTGGTCTCTCCTCATCCCGAGGAAAGAAATGGGATGAAAAGCAAAGACAGCAGGAAATGATTAGTCCAGTGAACTAATAGGCCACAGAAGCATCAGTTTCCACAGCCCCGAGACAGGAAGAACTAGATCGCTTTAGAAAACTCCGGATCGAGAGTGATAAAAATGTGCAAGAGAATTAAGAATCATAAGAGAGACTGGGTTTGCTGGCCAGACAGAGACGACGGGCACCTTGAAGATTATGGCCTTATGCGCTCTTCGTCTCTGGAGCTGAACTCACCCCCATGTTAGAAGAACCAGCCATTTAAGATTAAAAGGACAGCATGGACCCAAGTTCAGAGGGCAAAGAAAGACTGAGGAATGGAAACAGGAAATGCAGGGAAACAGGAAATGCAGGGAGGATGTGGCATACATTGAAGAGATCTTAATGGATGAGTTGAAACAAAATACGTAGAATTGTTGAATGTAAAACTGATGCCCTGTTCTGTTAACCTTCACCCAATTCACAATTTTTAAAGTTTTAAATAAAAAGAGCAAAGTTTAAATAAAAAGAACAAAGTTTTAAATAAAAAGAACATAATGTATCCATGGGTATTTAGTCCTGCGATGGGGAATACAGGATAAAGAAGTTTTTAGAAACATGGGGGTTCATCTTTAGATCTGTGATATGAGACACCACTAGGGTTTCTAAGCAGTGTCTGTTTTTGCCTTGGGAACGCAGGTCTGAAATTCAGGGGAAAGAGAAAATCTTGGGTACACCGAAAACATGAGAGAGTTTATCACCATTCAGAAAACTATAAAGCGTATGAAGATAAAGATAAAAGAACTCAATCCATGTGTAAGGTGTTTTCAGACTTCAGACATGAAGTAATTTTGAATTCTGACAAGGGCCCAGTATGCGGTGTGGGAGCAGCTTGTGAAAGTGGAAAGGTGGCAAAGGAAGCTGATGGTGCCCGGCTATCAAAAGATATAGCATCTGGGGTCATAAAGGCTTGAAGGTAAACAAGCGGCCATCTAGCTCAGAAGCAACAAAGTCCACATGGAAGAAGCACACCAGCCTGTGTGATCACGAGGTGTCGAAGGGATCAGGGATCAGGCATCATCAGAATAAAAAAATCTTACCAGAGTGAATGAGGGGGAGAGTGCGGAGTGGAGACCCAAAGCCCATCTGTAGGCCACTGGATATCCCCTTACAGAAGGGTCTCGGGAAGGAGACGAGCCAGTCAGGGTGCGATGTAGCAATAATGAAACATACAACTTTCCTCTAGTTCCTAAATGCTTCCTCCCCGCTCCCACACTATCATGATTCCAATTCTACCTTTCAAGTCTGGCTAGACCAGAGGATGTACACTGGAAATATAGGGAATCCAGAGCAGATGATCCCTTCAGGACCAGGGGTGTGAGGGGCGATACTGGGAGGGTAGAATGAGGGTGGGTTGGAAAGAGGGAAGCGATTACAAGGATCTACATGTGACCTCCTCCCTGGTGGATGGACAACAGAAAAGTGGATGAAGAGAGCCGTCGGACAGGGAAAGATGTGACAAAACAATAACTTATAAATTATTAGGCGTTCATGAAGGAGCGGGGAACGGAGAGGGAGGGGAAATATGAGGAGCTGATGCCAGGGGCTTAAGTGGAGAGCAAATGTTTTGAGAATGATGAGGGCAACAAATGTACAAACGTGCTTTATACAATTGATGTAGGTATGGATTGTGATAAGAGTTGTATGAGCCCCTAATAAAACGATTTAAAAATTTTTAGAAAGAAAAAAGAAAGTAGAAAGGAAGGTCGTTAGAACAGAGGACATGAAGGAGACTGGATGGGTCATTGAGGTGAATCTTGAAGTAACCCAAATACTTGTAGGATTGGAATAGCCCAGTGGCTCTCAAGTTTGAGTCTGTATTAGAGTCACCTGAAAGCTTTGTTAAATCACTGGTTGCTGGACTGGCCCGCCCTCAGGGCTACTGATTCTGCAGGGCTTGGTGTCCAAAAAGGTTGCATTTCTAAAAAGTTTCCAGGGATGCTTATGCTATTGATCTGGGGACCAGATCTTGACAATTCTTGTAATAGAATAAAGATTTCAGGTGCCAAATCTTCACTGAATATGATTACTGAGGGGGAGAACCTGATTTAAACAAAGGCCCTGAGAAAACCCCTTCAGACCAGTGGTTCATCTACTGCCCCCGTACCCGTCCCCCCCCCCCCCTGCACACAGTTCTCTCTCCCCTCCTCCACACCTTTGAGCAGCTTGCAGCACCAGTCTTTGTCCCAAGTTCCCAGTTCTGTGTCTCAAGGTGTTGATTCCTTGTTCAGTGGAAACAATCTTATATTAATAGTTGAATTGGAAATAGAGGTGCCTATATTCTAAAACAAGCCACTTTGAAGGTGGGAAAGTGAGGGAGAAGAATGAGCTGCTAATTGGCTTTTTTATCTCCAGAGATTTCACTGTGTGTTGGAAAAACGAAGAAAAGGAAAAGAAAACAATAAAAAGGTCATTTCAATTAAATGAATAGTTGCAGGCGTATTTCCCACATGAATGCTCTTTCTCACCATAAACATATTTTATGCCTTGATACCGTTTTCTGAACTACATTTTTTTCAGTTTTAGGAGTTGATATTATCGCTTTTCATTAGAAAGAGAAGCATTTATAGTTTTTAATAGAAGACCCAAACAAACCCACTGCCATACAGTTGATTCCAACACAGAAATTACCCTCTAAGATGCCACCACCAACATTCTGATTGGGAGCCGAGCACTTTAACCATTGCACCGCCATTGAAACACTGGCCTTATTTCACCACCCAACCTGCAGCGTACCACACACACTGCAAGGGTTCCTTTAGCCAGCGCTTAGTAAAATGATATCTTAGGGAGACTTTTGCTGCAGCCTGCTTAGTGAGCTAAAAAGGTTTTCTTTGTGTCAAAGAATTTGGTTCCTCTCTATACAAAACTCCTTGTCCATTCTTCCTTTTTAATCAAGACAAGAGAACAGACTTAATTAACTTAAGTCTCTTCTCTGGAGGCACAGTTTCCGCTTCCACAGTTAAAGAGTTCTCACTCCTCTCCCACGAGGCCATTGGGAGCTGTCATGTGAAGAGGTCTTCCCAGACACACACTCATTTGCAGCGTGCCCGTAGCTCATGTTAGATAATAGTTATGTTCTGTTCAGCCTGGAGACACAGGTACGTGGAGAAACTACCACTCTGGCTAGGCAAGTACAAAGTCAGAGTATCAAAACCAGCAGGGACCTTGGATTGTACCCCTTTTAACCAACCTTCAACTCTCTAGACATTGTACAGATGCTTTTTCAAAAGGCTCACAGAGAAGAAAGACTACCCAATATCTGAGCTTCTAGGGTTCCCAAGGATCTTTTAAATGTCGTCAAATCCTACCTCCCCCATGTGGAAGTCAGGGACTAGACTCCAACCCTTCTTGACTCCTGATATGCCAATGACCCATGGTCTCATTCTGAGAGAGTACACTTGTGCCTTCGAAGCAGCCTTGTTTTTAGGTTCTGCTGAGTCAGTTCTAACACGACGGAACATTGCCTAGTCTTGCCCCGTCTTCTTCATCCCGCCGTGTTCAAGTCTGCCGTTGTAGCCACGGGGTTGGCCCACCTCACTGAGAGCCTTCTTCTTTTTCACTGAGCCTCTACTTTATCTAGTATCCTTCCTGGGGACATCCAGAGTCCTTGAGACAAAGTCTCGGCACCTGGTTCTTAGCAGCATTCTAGCTGTTCTTCTAACATAGATTTGTTTGTTCTTCTGGTGGCCGTTGGATAATCAATGTTCTTGGCCAACACCTCCTTCTGACTACCTTTTTCACTGTCCAGCTTTCCCTGCATACGCAGAAAGTGAAAATACCAAGGCTTAGGTATACAGGGATGGCAAACCTTTCTGTGTTTCCGCTCATATCATCCCATCTTGCTCTCTGGCATTTGATAGAGGAAAGAATATCGTAGCATATTGGCTCTCTGAGTGTCCGCCTCTACCAGCAACATCAGCATCCCCATCAGAATCTCCTGAAAGTTTTCTAATAATGCAAACTTTGGTGCCCCACCCCCAACCCTGTGGATCAGAAACACTTGGGGTGAAGCCTAGCAAACTGGTTTGACAAGCTCTCCAAGTGATTCTGATAAGACTCTCCAACTTTGCGGTTGGGTTATCATAATTCTGTGTTCTCAGAAAGACTTCCTGTCCATCTGGTCCTTTCTTTCCGTGAGATAAAGCCCAGTCCTTGCCAAGGTTCTGTGATATTTCAGTATGAGCGCTGAGTCAGACTTAACTCTTCTATGGTGAACTTGGGAAGTTTCCTTTCTCTGAGTCTGTGTTTTCCCATCTGTCAGATGTGATCATAACCCTTCTTAGGGGTGGCCATTAGGATTCCATGTGAGGCGAGCTGACGATTGATTTCCAAATGAACTCTCTGGTATGAATCTAGCGACTGCTCTATGGATCACCTATTCTGCACTTCATATAAAGAAAATCACATCAAAACCACAACAAAGACGACAAAATAAAACACGGAAAATCTCAGTCAAGAGAAAGCAGAGTAAAAATGAAAAACTAAAAGTGGATCCGAAGGGAAAATACTAGATAGGATGTTAAATTTTAACCTAACCGTATCTGCAGGAATCCACTCTCCAATGCAGTTCGTCTGGGAGCTAGACGACTCACATTTCTGGTCAATGGTCGCGGGGGTTTCAATGGAGGCTTACTCTGCTTGGGGACTCTGCAAATGGAATTGGGGCTTTCACCGTCATCCACAGTCTTTTGCATACTGGGTACTCAGAATTTAGATTCTAATACAATTTTCTCCTCTGAAAATTGTATTGTTTTATAATCCATGGAATATCTGTGTTGGTGTGCTCCTCCCACGTGGACTTAGATAACACCTCATTTAGATGGCTGCTTAAGACAAGCAATAAAGGGAAACAGTTTTAAACCACTAGCTAGTTCTGCAGGAGAAATACCAGTTTTTCTATTCTTGTAAAGAGTTACGGTCCTGGGAGATGGACGGCAGAGAAGGGGGGGAAGGGATACTCTGGATAGGGCAAGATATGACAAAATAACAATGTATAAATTACCAAGGGCACATGAGGGAGGGGGGAGCGGGGAGAGAGGGGAAAAAAAAAGAGGACCTGATGCAAAGGGCTTAAGTGGAGAGCAAATGCTTTGAGAATGATTGGGGCAGGGAATGTGCAGATGTGCTTTATACAATTGATGTATGTATATGTATGGATTGTGATAAGAGTTGTATGAGCCCCTAATAAAATGTAAAAAAAGAAAAGGGGAAAAAAGAAAATGATTAGGGCAAAGAATGCACAGATGTGCTTTATACAATTGATGTATGTATATGTATGGATTGTGATAAGAGTTGTATGAGCCCCTAATAAAATTAAAAAAAAATAAACAGTGAAAAAAAAAAAGAGTTACGGTCTTGGGACCCCACAGGGGCAGTTCTATCCTGCCCTTCCAGGGTCACTGTGAGTCCACATCAACTGGATGGTAGTCGGGAAGTGCATTACCCCAGACAGTGTTCTTTTGGCTAAATGGGAACTACTTTCCCTGCCATAAACTGTCACTGGTCTGAGGCAAAAATCGAAGGAAGGTCTTGAAATTGTTTATAGCGATTTGTAGTGGGGAAAATTATTGGCGCTAACAATAACAAGCCTGGACTTCTCCTGAGGAGCTCCCTGAAGATATGCGTGCTGTAGCAGCGTGTGGGGAAGAGCTATGGCAGGGAAGCCTTGGGAAGTAATGGAGAGCTAGTCATGGATGTAGGAGTTGAGAAAATGTTCTAAAATTGTTTGTAGTTATGATTGCCAAATCTTTTAAATATATTAAAACTATTGTATTGTATGGTATATGAGTTATGTGCCAATAAAACTAATTTTTTAAGCCTGGGCTTGAATTTTTGTTTTTCCAATTATTATTATTATTATCTATAAATCATTTTATCAGGAACTGTTGCAGCTCTTATAGCAATCCATACATCAATTGTGTCAAGCACATTTTTACATATGTTGCCATCATCATTTTCAAATCATATTTTTTCTACTTGAGCCCTTGATATCAGCTCCTTTTTCCCCTCCCTCTCCTCCTCCATGAATGCATGATAAGTTATAAATTATTATGTTCATATCTTACACCGTCCACTGTCTCCCTTCACCCACATTTCTGTTGTTCATCCAGGTGTGTGTGTAGGGGTGGGTGTTATAGGTTCAATCCTTGTGATCAGTTCCCCCTTTCTCCTCCTTATTCCCCCACCTTCCCCCTACCCTCATGGTATTGCTGTTCTCATTACTGATCCTGAGAGGTTTTGCTGTCCTGGCTTTCTGTGTGTCAAGAGCTCTTATCTGTTCCAGTGTACATGTTCTGGTCTAGCCAGGTTTATAAGGTAGAACCGGGGTCATGATAGTAGGGTGCGTGTGGAGGAAGCATTAAAGAACTATAAGAATGTTGTGTGTTTCATCGATGCTATACTGCAGTCTGGCTGTCTCATCCCTTCCTTGTGACCCTTCTGTGAGGGGATGTTCAATTGTCTACAGATGGGTTTTGGGTCTCCACTCCGACCCACCTCCTTTCCATCCATTTGATTGTTTTGGAGCCCCTGATGCCTGATACCTGATCCTGTTGACACTTCATGATCACACAGGCTGGTGTGCTTCTTCCATGTCACTTTGTTGCTCCCCTGCTAGATGGCCACTTGTTTAACTTCAAGCCTTTAAGAGCCCAGACACTCTATCTTTTAATAGCCAGGCACCATCAGCTTTCTTCATCACATTTGCTTATGCACCTATTTTGTCCGCAGAGATTGCCATAGAATGTCAGGTTCTTAGAACAAAATGTTCTTGCATTGAGGCAGTACTTGAGTAGAGGCCCCATTGTCTGTCTGCTTCTTTAATACTTAACATATAATTATATGTACAAAGGATTATCCCCCTATCCTTATATATTAATATATTTACATATGTACAATAACTGTATCAATACCTCTATACATGTCTTTTGCTTCCTAGTTGTTTCCTCTATTTCCTTTTACTTTCCTCTTGTCCCACTATCATTTTTGACCTTCATATGGTTCTCAGTAATTCCTTTAGGCTACATTGCCCTTGATCAAACCCATCACACATTCTATACCCTCCTCACCATTGATTTTAGATTTCTTATTGTTCTCTTGTCCCTGAGTTTGTTGGTTCCCCTCTCACTTTTCCCCAATTCCCCCTCTCCTCTGTCCCCCACAACTATCAGTCCTGTTGTTTTCTCCTCAAGGATTGTTTATCTTGCTTATCTTATACAGATGGACATAAAAAAGAGGAAGAAAATAAAGGAGGGGGTATATAAATAGTTCCAGGTCCCTCTGCTGACCCTTATGTCTTCTGATCAAGTATGATGAAGTGCGAAGCCCTGCCCTCTGGGTCTGAAGTCCATTTTTGGAATTCCTCGTGGACTTTGTTGCTTTGTTCCCCTTGCTGCTCTGTTGTGACCTTTTGTGTTTCACCCCAGTGCAGTGGGGTCAGACCAAGCACAATTCCAGCACTGTATCTCCAGTGCTGTCCCCTGCAGTGCTGTGAGGGGTCAGTGAGGGGACGTCATGTTTCACGGTGGGCCTGGCCCTATGGTCCTCACTGCTCCTTGGCTGCTCCAAGCAGGAGTGTCGTCCTCAGGGCTTGGTGAGCCAGGAGGCAGTTTGTTCTCGCTCTCTCTCATGTGTGGTCTGGGCAGACCTGCCGCTCTCCCCGGCCTGTATCTTCAGTGCTGTCCTCTGTAGTACCATCTTCTGGGGAGGGGATTGACATAGCTGGGGTTGGGGTCAGCCCCACAGACCTCTCTATTAGTTTGTTCTTCATGCTGGTCGGTATGTTGCCCTTTGGCGTATCAGGTTAAGGTCTGGTTCCTCTCTCCCTTTCCTGTGGAGACATAAACAATAACCTCCCCACTAGTGGGTTAGTGCCCTGTTCCCCCTTTTTAGGGAGATGTAGTACTCCATTGTATGTATGTACCAAAGTTTTTTAATCCATTTGTTCGCTGATGGAAGTTTAGGTTGTTTCCAATTCTTTGCAATTGTGAACAGCGCAAAGATGAACATTGGAGCACAGATGTCTGGCTGTGTTCTGTTTCTTGCCTCTTCTGGGTATATGCCCAGTAGGGGTATTGCTGGGTCATATGATAACTCAATTTCTATATATTTTAGGCATAGATAAATTGATTTCCATAATGACCACATATACCTACAGGTCCACCAGCAGTGGATGAAAGTTCCTACCTCATCACAGCCCCTCCAACACTTGTTGCTTCCTGATTTTTTGAATTGGGCATTTTTGAGGGTGTTAGTTGGTACCTCATAGTTGTTCTACTTTGTACTTCCTTTGTGACTAGTGATCATTTTATCATGTGTTCCAATAATTACTTTTAATTGTATTAAAAAATAAAACGGGGGAAAAACTGGGTCTTTCACAATTCTTTGTCATTAAGAAAACAGAATACACGTACCTGAGCAGAGTTTCAGGTAGATTGAGAGCTGTGGTGAATGGCGGGAATTCGTAGATGTTACTTGTTTCAATTTTCTCAGAGAAACTGAGAGCAAAATAATCAATGAAGTAAGAATGAGGGATGAAATGTTGGAGCTTTGAAGAGATAAGACATGTCTAATTATCTAAAAGACCCCCTGGTGACTTCGTAGATTCACTTCGGGCTGTGATCCGCAGTTCGAAACCACCAACTGCTCAGAGTGGGAAAGATGGGGCTTTCTACTCCTGTAGACAGTTACAGCCTTGGAAACTCTCAGGGGCAGTTCTAACTTGTGCTATTGCACTGTGAGTCCACTCAGTGGCAGTGAGTTTGCTTTTTTGAGTTGTCTTAAAAGGGTGGAAGAACATAGGGACCTGAAGAAGCGTAGTGGTATAGTCAGGAATTAATGACTGGGGGTGGGGTACTATCCTAGACGTATTCGCGTCACCAGGTTCAAATCCACCAGCTGCTGCTTGGGGAGTGGTGAAAGCTTTCTGCTTCTGAGGCTGCAGAAACCCCAGTTGGAATCAACTCATTGGATGTGGGTTTGGTTGTTTTGTTCTTCAGCAAGATGCCCTGGTTGTGCAGTAGCTTAAACATTGTGGTAGTTACATAATCTGTTGTCAATTTGAGACTTAAGAGTGAAGGGATGGAGTGTAGCCTGTCAATCGGGTCGCAGCTTGATGACCTCATTTGGCGGCGCTAAGGAGATAAATAGCTCGCTGGAGGCAGGACACACACTCACTCCCTGTGAGACATTCCTGACAACGAGCCTGAAGGAGCTACACTTGCTGAAAAGCCAGAGCCCTGGGAGTTGGAGGAGCCAAGTGGAGACCCCTGCCAGCACTAAGATGCTTCAACCGCCACTGGCTCTACAAGACTTTCCACCCACTGGCCTGTGATCTTCCTGCATTCAGCATCATTGCATGTATTGCATGAGTCTGAAGAGGATTTTATAGATTGGTGTTGGACATATCGAACTTGAATTGGAGTAGGCTGGGATGTTTTCTCAATATTCAATTGCTCTTGTATATAAAGCTCTTTTTTTTAAAATTTAATCATTTTATTGGGGGCTCATACAATTCTTATCACAATCCATTCATACATCCATCATGTCAAGAACATATGTACATTTGTTGCCATCATCATTCTCAAAACATTTGCCTTCTACTTGAGCCCTTAATATCTGCTGCTCATTTCCTCCTCCCTCCCCACTGCCCCCTATCTTATGAACCCTTCATAACTCATAAATTATTAGGATTTTGTCATATATTACACAAAGGCTCTTTCTTATACACGTATGAGTGTCTCTGCATTTGTTTCTCTCGTCCACCAGACTAATAGCATTGTTGAACTACTAACGATGCAAAGATTTGTGTTCAAACTTCCTCATGGAGTCAACCGTAAGGATTATCATCTTGGAACTTCTGCTCACTCATATAGGGGCACTGTGACTCAGAATGGCCTCGGTGGCGATGGGTTTGGGGTGACTTTCGAGAATAATGATGCTGAATTTAAAGTGAGACCTAGTGGATACGATTTTGATTCTTTCTTTGTTGTTGTTGTTAGGTGCCATCAAATCGATTCTGACTCATAGCGACCCTGTGTAGCACAGAAGGAAACACCGGCCAGGCCCGAGCCATCCTCACAATTGATCTTATGTCTGAGCCCATTGTTGCAGCCACTGTGTCTGTCCAGTTTGTCAAGGACCTTCCTCTTTTTCGCTTGCTGTCCGAACATTTTGTCTTTTACCAAACATGAGGTCCTTCTCCAGGGACTTTCTCCACTCCTCACCAATCCCTACGCTCTGCTTTGCTCCGGGTTCAGAACGCCTTGCAGTTTCACGAGAGGAGCAGAGAAATGAACGTATGGGAACGGTTTGCATGATAGACAATCCAATCCAATCTGTTTGGGGAGAAAAGTAAGTAAGGCTATGCGTAGTGAGGAGTAGATCGTGAAAAGGCTGTAGAGCGCATGGGTTTGGACCTTCGCGGTCTTATAGGGTTTAAGCAGGGATGATGGGAGAGTCGGGTGATTAAAATGATTGTTCTGGGTTTTCTCCTCATTAAAATGCTTGGAGAGGTGACAATTACTGGTAATGGTCAGACCTAAGGTGTGAGCATGAGAGAGAGGCCAAGCAGGGTGACCACTAAAGAAAAGGGCCAAGGGGAAAACGTGTGTGAGAACAATGACAATGAGCACATGAAAGAAGAAAACGTTCTAAAATTAATTGTGGTAACGATTGTATCACTCTCTTTGACACGATTGCACCACTGGGTTGTAAGATATATGGATTACGTACCAATAAAACTGTTTTAAAAGAAAAAAAGATTATGACCATATTAGTGACAGCGACCTAAAATTTGAAAGACCCAGCGAGCATGCCCCAGGGGTCTGGAGTGGGGCCTGAAACCAGCGAGGGAGCGGGGTTCTGCCGTCACGTGATATGCAAAGCTCTGACTATTTAAGGGGCGGAGGACTTGAGGGGGCGTGGCTCCTTTCTGGGCCCGGGTGCCCTGCCCAGCCGGAGGTCGGACCGGCGCGCAGGACCTTCGCTGAGTCTGCGCACTGAGGGCGGAGGCGGGGCCAAGCGCAGGCTCGCGGGCGGGGGCGGGGCCTCGCGGGGGCGGAGTCAGGGCGCCGGCTAGTGCTGCGGCAGCTGCGGCTGCTCTCCCAGCTTCGAGGGAAGGACCCCGTGGCCTGGGCCGAGCCCGGAGCCGCCGCTCGTCCGAGCCTCCTGGAGCCGCCGCGCCGCCTCAGCCTCGGGGCGGGCTCGGGCCCGGCCCGCCGCCGGAGCCAGGAGCGCGGCTGCACGCCCGAGGAGCAGGCCAGCGCAGCCATGGTGAGGGAGCGAGGCCTGGCGAGCCGCGGCCGCCCGCCCGCCCGCCCGCCCGCCCGCCGCCCGGCCCCCGCGGACCGGCCCCTCCCTAGCTCGGTGCTCTCCGCGCCGACACCTTAGCCCTCCGTACCGCCCCCTGGGTGCCCAGCTCCCCCCCCCCCCCGGGCCCCCGCTCCACCTGCCGAGGCGAACCCCTCCAGGTGACATCTTCGCAAACGCCCCGCGCCCCTGGTGACACCTTTCCGTAGCTCCCCCAGTGACAGCCTCGTTCGCCTTCCCCTTCGCCGCCCCTCCTCGTCCTTTACCCCGCTCCCTTTGCGCGTCCATGTTGCCCTTTTCTCCTGCTCTCGGGCTCCCGGTTTTCTCGCGCCCGGTTGCTCTCCCTCCTCACCGGCCTTCATTGATCTCCACCGCCCTCCCCTGCGTCCCCGCTCCTCTTCCCACCTCCTCGCCCCTCGGTCGGTCCTCACCCTTTCACGTTTCCTCTCCCGGCCTCGGATGTCCTGTCGCCCCCGCGCTCACAGCTGTCCCCATTTCCTTAAGGGCTTCAGGGGTCCCAGCGGGAACGAAGGGAGAACTGCTCGGGAGGTGTAAGGCGGGCCGATTGGGCGGCTGCTGCTGCTCTTTTATTTTGGGGAACGAAAGGGGGAGGCTGGAGGTGGTGTTGGCAAGAACTTGCGAGCCTGATTACCCACCCATCCACGGTCAGTGTGATCCCGAGGGCGGTGTGAACGTGATGGAGTGTGTGTGTGTGTGTGTGGGGGGCATGCAGACGCTGCTGGCAGAAGGAACCGGCCCGGTACCCCACCACAGGGGAACAGAGGTTTTAGTTTTGAGCGTCTTTGGGGGGAGAATGCAGTGTGGACAGTAACTGCTTACGGGCGTGAGGATTTCTTAGAACAAAGCTTGTGTTTTGTCCCCAATGCTTTTGCGCGAGAGCACCTTACATCTGCAGTGCTTTGCCCCCGCTGTTTCTAAGTCCATTGAGACTTCAGTTGGTTTTGCCTTGAGTTGACTTGCACTGGAGTAGGACATTTACCGACAGCGTTGCTCCGTCATATACGAGGGGGCCTCCAACAGTTCGTGGAAAAATGGAATGAAAAGATGATATCCACAAACTGTTGAAGGCCTCTCCTCTGCAACAGGCTAAATTCTGGCCCGTTGTGGACTAGGCATTGGACTGCTAACAGCCATGTTGGAAGTTCAACCTACCAGCCACTCTCAGGGAGAGAGATGAGGCTGTCTGCTCCCAGAAAGGTTTACAGCCTCCGAAATCCTGTACTGGGTCGCTATGATTTAGAGTCGACTCAATGGCAGTGGGTTTGGGTTGGATTGGGAAGGAAGAGACGTTCTGGCCCAAACTTAAGTCCTGGTAATCATGTTCTCCTGAGAGGTTAGTCAGTTTCTATTCCCCCTCATCTTTTAGGAATGTGATTTCTTCTGAAATCATCTCTTCTGAAATCAACTGTCCCTAAGTCACTGGCCCCTGCATTTAAAATTCAGGTGTTTGCCCACAGTCATCCTCCCGACCTCCCAACTCATTGACTGACTGTGTGTGTGAACCTGTTCCCTATGGTGGAAAGCAGTTCTTTGAGGCTGCGATTATTTCTCGTTCCCAGTACTAAGGCCAAGTAAGTGCTTCCGTGATTCTCTTTATGATCTTATCTTACCATCGGACAAGTATGATCTTAGAAAGTTGACGCAATGAATGGACTACATAGAAAAGGTAGAGATACTTACCTGGCAGGGGAGATACCATGATCACGAAGGTGGTTTTCCCAGGGCGAGGCTTATCCATTGCACTCCGGATGTGCTGACCCCTGCGATTTCCCCAAATGTGGGAAACTCGACTGCATGATTTGTGGTAGTGGGGGACTGCGTTCACGCTCTCCCCTGTTTAAAAAAAAAAAAAAGGTAGAAAGGAAAATTTAGCAAGATGTTAATGACTTTCTTTTGAGAATGAAGACAGAAAAGTGGGTGAAGGGAGACGTTGGACAGTGAAAAAAAAAGTGCTAGATATATGGAAGTGCAGGCCCTCCCACTGAAAATGAATGTATGAGTACTAAAGGGGTATTTAGCATCAAAAAGTGTCATTTGAAGTGGACACAGAAGGTGAAGTAGAATTGATGTAGAGTAGATCATTTGCTTCCTTTGAGTGTAGATAGGAAGGAATTAAGATGTAGTGCAGAAAGTAGAGCTACGCTCAACTAGGAAGAGATGTGGGAATATGGATCTATTGTAGGAAACAAGGCAGGAAAGATGATTCGGCATGATTCTAGTTTTGATTTTGTCTCCAACCAACTTGACTTTTCCTTGTTAAAACACACACACACAAGAGTATAGTTTCGGAGAAGGGAAGAGAAAGTAAATATAAGGGGTTTTCAAAAAGTTTGTGGAAAAATTCCATTTTAAACAAACTTTTGAAGCCCCCTGTGTTAGATTATTTTGAGCTATGGAGACTGATTTTTTCCTCCTTTGGTGCAGTATGTTCAGAAGCCACTCAATAAATGTTTAATTGATTATTGCATTTGCATTTTTCAATTTTTAAAACTGTCACTGTGTTTTGCATAGGGGGTTCTCAAACATTACCATAAGTTAAAGTCACATTGAGGAGTTTGCTGTCTCTCATCTGTAGGATTTGAGTTTTTTCCTTTGGGCTGTCGAACCTGTGAGTTAGCATTTCTCGTAAGGACCAGGTGATGTTTCTGCCTTTGCACACCGCCCTTTTGAAACCACCGGTCTGAGGTGTGCTGCTGCTGTTGGTAGGTGGTATGGAGTTGTGCCTGGCTCGTAGTGACTGTGGGTACAATAGAGCGACACACAGCCCAGTCCTCTGCCTTCCTCACAAAGGGTGCTGTGTTTGCGCTCAGCGTTGCCCCACTGTATCAGTCCATCTCAATGAGAATCTTCCCTCTTTTTTTCACTGTTTGTTTTACCAAGCCTGCTGTGCATTTCTCCAGAAGTGATTTCTCCCGAAAGCATGCTCTAAGTACAGTCTGGCTATTATTTCTCCCAAGACAGATCTGTAAGAGATAACCCTTTTCCTTCATTTAACAGATGTGCCCCTGGCCCTTTTGTATGTTATGTGTACAGACAATAAAAACAATACAAAAAGGGTAATTTTCCATTGTTAACATCTACAAAAGGAAGTGTTGTAGGATCACAGAATGGGATAGTAGGAATGGCATACCAAAGGATATTACTTTCAAGAAGAGAAATGAATATTAAATGACAGGAATTGTGTTCTGAAAAGAGTAGTCCTGATAGAAGAAACCATGTGTTCAAATGACCTATTGTCCTACTTTGTCATGCTTGCTTAATTTGGACACATCTTGACATTCCCACCTCAGAGAACTCCGGGGAAACTCTTATCCGCCCTACCTGTTCCCCTCATGAAAAAACAAACCACGATCACATCCCTTTTCTATGATGTAACTTTTCTTCATAGCATCCATGTCAGCGGCAGTTTCACATTTCTTGCTGTAATTAATTGAGTAATGTTTGTCTCCACCTCCAGGTTGTGCAAATCTTTGCCATATGGATTTTTTTTTTTTTAACCAACTGTAAGGGTCAAATGATGTTCTAGATACTAGAGTGACAAACAAACATGGCCCTCTGTCTCAGGGTCACCAAGGTCATTTGGCACAAGATGGCCACAGAGGCCACATTCTGCATCCTGCTTAGGGTGTAGAGACTGGGGTCTTGAAAATCACATGATTAGACGGCCATCTGAAGTACAACTCTTTGTCTCCTTTTCCAGAGGAAAGAAGAGCAATGAGAATCGAAGACATATCAAAACAACTAGTTCACTGGGCTAGCGGACCATGCGAGCATCAGTCTCCACATTTCTGAGGCCATAGGAACTAGATGGTTCCTGGCTACCACTGCTTTGTGCTCTGAAAGGGAGGGATAGTATTTGAAGGTCCTTGATAGACTTGGAGGAAAATGTGGAGTAAAACTCAAAATTGTGGAGGGGGGGATCTAAAAAAGACCAGGTTTACTTGTCAGATGGAGGCTGGTAGGCCGTTCTCAGCCCTTAGGTGTGGAAAACCACTTGTTCTGCAGCTCGGTTTTCAGCTAAACAATATAAGGGGAACAACTTTCACCTATGTATGAGAATTTCACATAACTACGTGAAAGTTGGACCTTAGAAGAACTGGTACATTTGAATTATCAAGCTGGCAAAGAATATTGTTAGTACCACGGACTGTCAAAAGACCAAGTTTGTCTTGGAGGAATTACAGCCAGAATACTCCCTAGAATCAAGGATGGTTAGGCTTTGTCTCCTGTACTTTGGGCGTGTTATCAGGAGAGACCGGTCTGTGGTAGAAATTATGTTTATTTGACTCATGGCAACTCCCCAAACCTTGCATAGTTCCTGGTGCATAATAGGTGCTCAATAAGTATTTGGTGAATGAGTAAATAATTTAAGGAAATGACCAGATATGAGGATACATTTGAACTGGGACATATAAGCATTCATACCAAGTGTAGTTTGATTAAGTTTGGGAAGGAAAGTCATTCCTGGTAAAGAGACCAGCTTGACCATGCTGTTGTTGTTAAGGTGCCATTGAGTGGGCTGCTACCCACAGCAACCTTATGAACAACAGAACGAAACATTGCATGGTTCTGAGCAATTGTTCCCACAGATGCAGCCACTATGTCAGGCCATCTCATTGAGAGCCCTCCTCTTTTTTAGCCGCAGCTCTACTTTACCAAACATTGTGTCCTTCCCCAGGGATTGGTCTCTCCTGACAATATGTGGAAAGTATGTAACACAAAGTCTTGCCATTCTTGCCTTTAAGGAGCACTCTGGCCATAGTTTCTGCAAGACAGTTGGTATGCCCTTCTAGCAGTACAAGGTACTTTCAATATTCTTATCCCGCACCACAGTTCAATGTTTCTATTCTTCTGTGTCTTCCTTATTCAATGTCCAACTTTCACATGCATATGACGCAAGGGAGAATACGATGGCTTGGGTCAGGCGCACTTCAGCCCTCAAAGAAACATCCTTGCTCTTCAATACTCCAAAGAGGTCTTGTGTAGCAGATATATCTATTGCTGCTTCCATAAGCATGTATTGTGGATCGAAGTAAAGCAACATCCTTGACAACTTCAACCTTTTCTCCATTCGTTGTGATGGTTACCTGTTGGCCCAGTTGTGAGGATTTTGGTCTTCCTTACATTGAGTTATAGAATCCATACCGATGGCTGCAATTCTTGATTTAAAAAAATCATTTTATTGAGGGCTCTTATAGACCTTATCGCAGTCCTTACATATACCCATTGTGTCAAACACATTTGTACATATATTATCATAATTCTCAAAATATGTCCTTTCTACTTGAGCCCTTGGTATCAGCTCATTTCCCCCCTCCTCCACCCTCTCTCCCTCATGAACCCTTGGTAATTTACAAACTATTATTTTTTTCATGTCTTAAACTGACAGCTGTCTCACTTCACCCACTTTTCTGTTGTCCATCCCCCTGAGAGGTTGTTAAGTATTGATCATTGTGATTAGTTTCTCCCTTCTCCCCCCACCTTCCCCTTCCCCTTCTGGTATCGCTACTCTCATTATTGGCCCTGAGGGGTTTATATGTCCAGAAGTCACTGTGTTGCGAGCTCTTTTTGTACCAGTGTGCATGCTCTGGTCTAGCGGGATTTGTAAGGTAGAATTGGGGTCATGATAGTTGGGGGGCGGAAATATTAAAGAACTAGCAGTGGTTCTCAACTTTCTTAATACCTCGACCCTTTAATATCAGTCCTCATGTTGTGGTGACCCCCACAACCATAAAATTTTTTTTTTGCGACTTCATAACTAATTTTGCTACTGTTATGAATCATAATGTAAATATCTCATATGCAGGATATAGTTTCATTGTTACAAATTGAACATAATTAAAACAGTTGATTAATCACAAAAACAATATATAATAATATATTGTAAAATATTTATTTCTAATGACAAATAAATGAAATTTTGCCTTGAAGCATGGTGTGGCATGGGTAACAGTCTTCACACTGGGCACTTGTAGGTGTGCCTGTCTGCATGTGGGAAGACCTGCCTGGAGACGGATAGAGGAGCAGAGTCTGGGTTCCTAAGACCATTGGAAATACGTGTTTTCCAATGGTCTCAGGCAATCCCTGTGAAAGGGTTGTTCAACCCCCCAAGGGGTCGCGACCCACAGGTTGAGAACCACTGCACTAGAGAAAAGCAATGAAGTTACCGAGGAATGCCAAAAATTGACTTTGGGGCCAGGACATGACACCCCATCAGACTTGACTGGAAAACACTCATAAAGGTCAACAAACAGACCTGGAACTATTGATAGGCTTTTCTTTTGTTGTTTGTTTTGCTGCCTTATTTTTGTGCTTATTATCTCTGCATGTCTACTTAGATCAGCGGTTCTGAACCTGTGGGTTGCAACTCTTCTGGGGGTGGCCCGATTCATAACAGTAGCAAAAGTACAGTTAAGAAGTAGCAATGAAAATAATTTTATGGTTGGAGGGGTCACCACAACATGAAGAACTGTATTAAAGGGTCACCGCATTAGGAAGGTTGAGAACCACTGATTTAGATAAGATGGGCAGGATAAACTGGAGGAGAAAACAATGGGACAAATGGTTTGGGGAGTGGGATAGGGCGGGAGGGGGGGAGGCATGGGAAAGAAAGGGGCGTGCTAACAAACCCAGGGACAAGGAAACAACAAGTGATCTAAAATCAATGACGAGTAGGATGTAGGATATCTGGTGGGGCTTGATCAAGGGCAGTATAGCCGAGAGGAATTACCTAAACCGAATGAAGGCCAAACATGATAGTGGGACAAAAGGAAAGTAAAAGGAAATAGTGGAAAGAACTAGGAGGTATGGGACATTTTTAGAGATCTAAATACAGCCATACACATAAGAAAATATATTTATATATAATGATAGAGAAATAACTCTATGTACATATATTTATATGTTATGTATTAAGGCAGATGGACATTGGACCTCTACTCAAGTGCTCTCTCAGTGCAAGAACACTTTGTTCTAATAACCTGGCATTCTGTGATGTTCACCTTCCTGACACGATTGCTAAAGACAAAATGGGTGCATAAGCAAATGTGGTGAAGAAAACTAGTGGTGCTTGGCTATTAAAATATATAGCATCTGGAGTTTTAAAAGCTTGCAGATAAATGAGCGGCCACTTGACTGGGAAGCAACAAAGCCCACCAGCCTGTGTGATCATGAGGTGTTGATGGGATCAGGTATCAGGCATCAAAGACCCAGAACAAACAATCATGTCAATGTGAATGAGAGGGAGGGCAGAGTGGAGATCCAAAGCCCATTTGTAGACAATTGGACATCCCCTCACCGAAGGATCACAAGGCAGAGACAAGCCAGTCAAAGTGCAGTGTAGCACCCGATGAAGCAGTCCTTGGTCATTGTCAGTACCTTTCTTGATTTTAAAACATGCAGTATTTCTTTGTTCACACAACTGCCGCTTGCTCCGTGTACAGCTCTGAATGAGCAAAGTGAAGTGTTGCAGAATTCCCATTATTCTCAAGGTTATTCACAGGTTACTATGGTCCACCTAGTCGCTTGCCTTTGCTTAGTCAATAAAACACACCTAAAAATGTTTCTGTTAATCACTGCTTTGAGCAAGATCCATCTGAAATCAGTGATGTCCCTTAGTCTAGGTACTCTTCTGAATCCAGCCTGATGTTCTGGCAGCTCCCTGTCAGTGTGCTCCCGTAACCGTTCCTGGATGATCGCTAGTAAATTGACCATAGAAGCTAAGAAAAGAAAAAAAAGGACGATGTATTCATTTTCTGACAAATGTGTGATGCAGCATAGAGTGTGAAATAGGAGCTAATGCTAGATGAGTTTGGGGTTGGAGCGTGGAGAGCCTTAAATTATGATCCAAAGAATCTTGGCCTTATTTTTATAGGTCCTGTGTACCTTAACAATTGTATCATAATTAAGAGATTTTTAGAAGTACAGTTTTATTGATATATGATTCACATAGACACTTCTGTAATTCAGTCATATTAAAAAGTTGTGCAGTCATCCTACAGTCAATTCCAGACTTTCTTCCCTCTTGTATTTGGAATCAGCCCCCATTTCCCCTACAACCTACTCCCTCCCACGAGAAGATTTTGAAGATAGTTATTCAAAATACCTACAATGTGAAGTATAGTTTGGAATGAGGAGAACTAGTTGTTGAGTCTAGGTGAAAAATTAACGTGCCTTTTACCCATTCTTGTTATACAGTGATGGTAAGTTAAGTTGGAGGAAGGAGACTGTGATGAAGAGCTGGTAGAATTCTTTTCCCAAGTGTATTTTTCATGGAGGCATTCCTATGGAGTGGCAGAAAAAGCATAGTAAACTGTTGTGCTTTTGCTCACTGCCTCTCAGTTTTCAATTATGCTTGTGTTTTAGGGATTTTAAAAAATATTTTATTGGGGGTTCGTACAACTCTAATCACAATCCATAACATCCATCCATTGTGTCAAGCACATTTGTACATTTGTTGCCATCATCATTCTCAAAACATTTGCTTTCTACTTGAGCCCTTGGTATCAGCTCCTCATTTTTCCCCTTCTTCCCTGCCACCCCCCCCATGAACCCTTGATAATTTATAAATTATTATTATTCTGTCATGTCTTACACTGTCCGACGTCTCCCTTCACCCACTTTTCTGTTGTCTACTCCCCAGGGAGGAGGTTATATGTAGATCCTTGTAATCGATTCCCACTTTCTACCCCACCTTCCTACCACCCTCCCGGTATCGCCACTTTCACCACTGGCCCTGAAGGGATCATCCACCCTGGATTCCCTGTGTTGCGAGTTCCTATCTGTCACAGTGAACAAGGGATTTTTTAAAATAATATTTAAACAAAATAAAAATTTTTTACATGTCCAATCCAAAGGTTATAGAGAGTATTTCCCAACTTGAAAAGATTTTTTAGCATAAGAAATAATTTTAAGTAGAAATATTTTAAATTGTGCATATTATAGTTAATTTCAAATATAAGTTTCACAATAAACATATTAAAATGAATTTCGCCTTTCCCATTTAACAAATGATGCTTTAATTTTGTAGGGAAATAATTATTTTCCCTATCTAAAATTAACATATTTGCAAATCAAAATCACAGTCCCCACACCACCTCACCTCCATGAGAATGTCGTTAGGTGCTGTTGAATTGGTTCCTTTTCCCCCGTGACCCTGAATATAACAGAAGGAGACACTGGCCATGCTACACCAGTTTTACAGTCAGTGCTCTCTGTGAACCCATACTTACACCCACTGTGTCATCCCATCTCATTGAGGGCCGTCCTCCTTTTCACTGAGCTACCATGATGTCCTTTTCCGGGACTTGTCCCTCCGGATAAAGAACATTCAGGCTGTACTTCTTCCAAGACACATTCATTTGATTTTCTGGAAATCCATGGCATATTCAATAATCTCCAGCACCATAATTCAGATGTATCCATTCTTTCTAGTTAGGTGCCATCAAGTCAGTTCTGACCCATAACAACCCTCTGTACAGCAGAACGTTCAGAACACTGGCTGGGCCTGTGCCATCTCATTCTCACAGTTGTTATGTGTGACCCCATTACAGCCACTGCGTCAACCCATCTTGTCAAGGTCCTTCCTCTTTTTTACTGCCTCCCCACTTTACCAGACAGGATGTCTTTTTCCAGGGACTGGTCTCTCCTGATAACGTGTCCAAAGTATGTGGGATGAAGTCTCGCCATTCTTCTGAGGACCATTCTGCCTGTACTACTTTTGGCAGTCCAGTGACACTTTCAGTATTCTTCACCAGCACCTAATTCAAACCCTTCAGCTCTTGTCCATTCTTCCTTAGTCCGTGTCCAACGTTCACATGCGCATGAGGCATTTGAAAATACTATTGCCTGGGTCAGGTGCACCTTCGTCCTCAAAGTAACATCTTTGTTTTTTAACAGGTTAAAGAGGTCTTGTGCAGATTACCCAATGCCATGTGTCCTTTGATCTCTTGAACTAGTAACTAACTAATTGCCAGTTCTGATCTCTTGGGTTTTCCTTATTTGTTGCCTACATTATACGTATATATGAGGCAATTGAAAATACCCTGGCAGGTGTGTGCCTCACCGTAGTCTGCAAGGTGATATCTTTGCTTGTTAGCTGTGTAAAGAGGTCTTATGCAGCAGATTTGCCCAATGCAATATATCCTTGACTGCTACTCCATGGGTGTAGATTTTAGATCCAAATAAAATGAAACACTTAATTTTGACCACTTTTCTGTTTATTGATCCAGTTGTGAGAATTTTTGTTTCCTTACGTTGAAGTGTTACCATGCTGAAGGCTGCAGTGAGATTTCATGAGTCAATATTTTGTCTTCTTTACTTTCAGTAATCACGTTTGTTAGTGAATTTTCCTTCAGTCTTGATGCCTCTTAAATTCCTTGCTCAGCATACAGATTAAATAAATATTAACCGTTGATTTCAGTCCACGCTGTTCTATCTGAATGACTGCCCCGTGGTTTAGGCACAGGTTCCACAGAGGCACAACATGTGTTGGAATTCCTATTCTTGCAGTGTTCCAGATGCCAGGAAGGCTATGAGCCACACCACCGAATGTCTTTGCAGGGTCAATGAAACAGAAAACATCTTTCTGTTATTTTCTGCTTTGACCTAAAATCCATTTGACATCAGCATTTGATATTCCTTGTTCCATGCCCTCTTCTGAATCCTGCTGGAGTTTCTGGCACATCTCCTGTCAATTTGCTGCTATGACTGGTTTTGGATTATCTTTCGTATAATTTTACTTGCATATGATTTTAATGAAGTTCAATAATTTCTGCATTTTGTTGGATCAGCTCTCTGTAGAATAGGTATGTACTTGTATTTCTTCCAATTGGCTGTTCAGTTAGCTGTTGGCCACATTTCTGAAATAGATGAGTGACTTTTAGTGTTGCATCCATTTGTACCTCAATTTGTATTTCATGAGTTCCTGGAGCCTTGTTGTTCATGATCTGAAAAGGCGGCAGTTAGAAACCGCCAACTGCTTGAGAGAAAGAGGGCCCTGCTCGCATAAACAGTCACAGTCTCAGAGACTCACAGGAGCCAGTCTACCCTGTCCTATAGGCTATGTGCGTTGACATCGACTCGCTAGCAGTGAGTTTGGTTTGGGTTTTGGATTTGTTTTTCACTTATGGTTTCAATGCCGCTTGGACCCCTTCTCTCAGTTTCAAAAATTCTTCTTGATAATATGCCATGTCTTCAAGTGGTGGCTTATTTATTGTTAATTAGAAATACTGAGTTCTTCTAAGATATATTTGTTATGTATAGAATATACTTGGTATGCATGTGAAGCTGCAGTGATCTTATAAGCGTGCACTGTGCAGCTCTGAGGACAACTGTTCATGGAAAACAGTGGGTCTACAAAGTTCTGTGTCTAGCACAGACTTGGCCAGATCTAGTACATAGTCGGGGCATAGCAAATCATTCTTGAATTCAGGTGTTTTAGCGCTAGTTTGTTGTTTTATGAGGAAATCCTTTGCATTTTATGATCAGTAGTACTGAGGACACATTTGTTGTCTCATAAGCCCTCTTTGACAGGAGTTTCTTGCACTTCCCCTCCACGTCCTCGTAAGCCACATGTTCTCTGTGAGGCCTTCATGTACGTCCCATGTTGTGGCTTGTTGTCAGGTGCCATCCACCGGCTCTGACCTCTAGCGACCCTATGCACAACAGAACGACACTGCAGTGAGTTTCCTTCCAGCGAGCTCTGGGCTATTCCTTTCCACTCCCTGCGCCTGCACTTTGTACGTGGTGGGGCTATTGCAGTTATTTGGTGGTGGCGGTGTTGTTCGTTATGTTGGCTAACTGTCTCCTCCAGACTCTGAACTCTCTGAAGACTGAGGCGTTATTCTGTCTTGTCGAGTTGGCACAGTGTCTGAGACAGGTGAATATTCATTTAGTGAATGAGTAGGCATACTTTGTAGAGAGTTGCATAAGGTGAGGTTAACTGAGCTGTGAGTTGCAAAAGAGGAAGAAAAAAAATGACACACTGTGCTTGGGAAAGGGATTGATGGGTACGAACTGTATAAGCAGATAGTTTTCCTTAATCCCCTAAGCATAAATGACCTAGAATAAATGTCCAGAAAGTTTAGCAAGAAGAGTTAGAGAGAAAGCCAAGTGACTTGGGTACGCATTGTAAAGCAATCAATATATTTGCATGAGCGAGTCATATGTCTATAATTTGTAGTGGTATCCTTTCAGATAATTGAATGTTTAAACTCAGATAGCAAAAAGAAAATCAGTTAATGTAAATCTACAAAAGTGGATGGGTAATGATTGTTTTAAAATTTACACTAGTTCTTTATCAGGATATTTTGTTTTGTTTCTTTTCTATCTTTTTTGCATATACATTTTCCCCTTAGCTCTCTAGTGCCTATCTATTCAGTGTCATATTTTCGTTTTCTAAAGGTATGAAAGCAGTGTTTCAATTATCTTAACTAAGTAATATTATTTTCTTTTCATTGACCTGTAGCTTTTGTTAAATCATCTCTCCTCTCTGCACCTCCATTTTTTCATCTGAAATGAGTAGGTTGTGTTAAGTCCTCTGTGGGATCCCATCCACCCCTTAAAAAACTCATGCTTCTACATGTAGCTTTATGAGGTCTGTAACTGGAGCCGTTAAGGTGTGAGTAACTCTGCCCGCAAGTGAAAAGTAAGTTCTCGCCTCACTCACTCACTCACTCACTCACTCACTCACTCACTCACTCACTCGCTAATCACTCTCTCACTCTCACTATTCACTTTCTCACTCACTCACTCACTCACTCTCTCACTCACTCACTCTCTCACTCACTCACTCACTCGCTAATCACTCTCTCACTCACTCTCACTATTCACTTTCTCACTCCCATTCACTCACTCTCTCACTCACTCACTCACTCGCTAATCACTCTCTCACTCACTCTCACTATTCACTTTCTCACTCCCATTCACTCACTCTCTCACTCTCTCACTCACTCACTCGCTAAAAAAAGAAAAGTAAGTTCTCTGCAGAGTAGACCTCTACTACAGGTGTAGCGCTGGGAGAGCTGGAAAAGCTGCTGTTAGATGTTCACATTTTGTGTAAACGTGAGTTTTTACCTCCTTGAACCTTTCAAAAAATTTTACCTAATCATTTTATTGGGGGCTCTTATAGCTCTGATAACAGTCCATCCATCCATCCATGTGTCAAGCACATTTGTACGTATGTTGCCATCATCATTTTCAAAACATTTTTTTTTCTACTCGAGCCCTTGACATCAGCTCCTCATTTTTTTTTTTTTGCTGTCTCCCTTCACCCACTTTGTCCCCTGGGGGTGTGTAATAAGTCGATCATTGTGATCGGTTCCCCTTTTCTCCCCTCACCTTTCCCCTACCTCATGGTATCTCTCATTATTGGTCCTGAGGGATTTGTCTGTCCTGGGTTCCCTGTGTTGCAAGCTCTTACCTGTACCAGAGTACATGTTCTGGTCTAGCCAGATTTGTAAGGTAGAATTGAGGTCATGATAGTGGGGGGTGGGGTGGGAGGAAGCATTAAATAACTAGAGGAAAGTTGTATTTTTCGTCAGTGCTATACGGCACCCTGGCTTGCTCGTCCCTTCCTTGTGACCCTTCTGTGAGGGGAAGTCCAATTATCTATAGATGGGTTTTGGGTCTCCACGCCGCCTTCCCCCTCATTCGCATCGATATGATTGCTCTGTATCTTTTTTTTTTTTGTTGTTGTTCTGTATCTTTTGATGTCTGATACCTGATCCCACCTCATGATCACACAGGCTGGTGTGCTTTTTCCATGTGGGCATTGTTGCTTCTCAGCTAGATGGCTGCTTGTTTACCTTCAGACCTTTAAGACCCCAGATGCTATATCTTTTGAAACCTGGGCACCATTAGCTTTCTTCACCACATTTGCCGATGTACCTATTTTGTCTTTAGCAATCGTGTCGGGAAGGTGAGCATCACAGAATGCCAGGTTATTAGGACAAAGTGTTCTTGCATTGAGGGAGGGCTTGAGTAGAGACCCAATGTCTGTCTTCTGCCTTAATCTTTAACATATAAATATATGCCCGTAGATCTATGTCCCTATCGTTATATATAAATATATAGAGGTATTTGTACCTTTATAAATGTCATTTGCCTCCTAGCTCTTTCCTCTTGTCTATCATGTTTGACCTTCATTCGGTTCTCATTAATTCCTCTGAGCTACATTGCACTTGATCAAGCCCCACCAGGCATCCTGCATCCTCCTGGCCATCGATTTTATATCCTTGTTCCCTTGTCACTGGGTTTGTTGGCTCCCCACTTCCTTCCCCACCTCTCCCTCTCCCGTACAGCACTCCCAACCATTGGTCGCATTGTTTTCTCCTCTGAATTGTTTATCCTGCCTATCTTATCTAGATAGACATGCAAAAACAAAACCAACAAATCAAAACCAAAAGCCAACAACAAAGGAGAACAGCATATAAGTAGTTTCAGGTCTGTGTGCTGACCTTTCTGAGTGTTTTTCCGCAGATTCTCATGAGGGGCCATGCTCTGCCCCGGAAGTCTATTGTGGGGATTCATCAGAACGTCATTGCTCTGCTCCCCTTGCTGCTCTGTTGCACACTCTTTGTGTTTCTCCCGGTGTGGTGGGGTCAGATCAGACACAGTTCCCGCCCTGTGTCTCCAGTGTTGTTCCCGGTAGTGCTGTGGGTCAGTGAGGGAAGTCGTGTCTCCTAGTGGGGGCGGCCTTATGGCCCCCTCTGTGCATTGGCTGCTCCGAGCAGGAATATCGTCTTCAGGACTTGGTGGGCCAGGATGTGTTCCATTCTAAGACTTACATAGTAATTTTGTATTTAAGGGCATTTTTGCACACACTCCTGGTTTGTTGTACTGTAGAGAATGCAGTTTGTCATGATGCTGAAAGCAATACCACTGATATTATAAATGCCAGCAGGGGTCGCCCATGGTGGACAGGCTTCTTTAGGAGCTTACAGGCTAAGAAGAAGGGCCTGGCAGTCTGCCTTCTGAAAACAAGCCCATTGAAATCCTATGGCTCACAACAGGACTGTCAGTTCCAGGCTTGGAGGACGAGTTTCCCTGGTAAAAAGGCACTCAGAATACACAGTGGCCACTACAACAGACTCAGGCACATCAGCGATTGTGAATATGACACAGCAGAGGCCATGTCTGACTCTGCTGTCCAGGGCATCTCCCTGAGTCGGAGCAGAATCAGTCAGGACAGAGGCTTAGCTTCTGCTTTATAGAGAAGGAAACTGAGAAGTTAGTGGATTTCCTGCAGGTCACACAGCTAGTAGGTAGCTAAGCCAGGACTGATTGCAAGCCCTTGAATTTTTTCCATTATTAATCCTCCTCTGTTGGCCTCATTATATTCCCAAGCTCAGCCTAGTACGTGAGGGAAACAGTGGTACTGCATCTCTCAGCTAACACTTCCCATCATCACGCATTGCTCTGTTGGCTGAGCAATCACTTACTTGAATCCCTGTTTTGTTTCTGAGAGTAGCTTCATGATATGGGATTAGATGGAACAAAAGGGGGTTTATTTCATCTTTTCAGATGTAGTTCTAGCTACTTGCCTATGGCACACATTCATTTAAGTCTCCCATGCAAGAAGCTTGCTTTATATGCATTTTTGTTTGGTGTCTGCTTGTCTCTGAAAAATAGTTGGCGCTTTTATTGTGACTGCTTTAAATTTACTTTTGTTATGGAGAATGGACACAACAGAGCATACATCAATGAAGTAATTTCTACCTGTACAATTCAGTGACACTTACTGCATTTGTTCTGAGTTGGCACCTTTCCCACCCTTCTTTTCTGAGTTGTTCCTCCCGTTGCCATAAACTCACTGGCCCCTGTGTTCTTGTGTTTGCTGTTAACCATTTGATCCCATGGACCAAAAAGCCAAACTCACTCCCATCGAGTCAATCCAGATGCATTGTCACGCCATTGGACAGGGTGGAACGGCCCCTGTGGGTGTCTGAGGCAGTAACTCCTCTGGTTCCTAATAAGCAGCCAGTGGTTTTGACCTGGTGGTTGACAGGCCAGTACGTGACCACTATGCCACCAGGGCTTCCTTGACCCATATAGGTAGGTCTTAAAAAAGTTCATTGCTCAAGGCAGATAATTCTTTCTAATTATGTTCAACTATTGTTTTGGTTTTAAGAAGACTTCAGCAAATAGTTTTGGTTTAAGGTTTAAATATTATCTCAGGACAGTAATATCAGGGATTCGTCCAATCTCCATGGTTCTAGAAAATCTGGAAACCATTTGCAAACTCCTTTATTTTAAAAATATTTCATTGTGGTTTAGGTGAAAAATTTACACAGCAAATTAGCTTTCTTTGTGGTAATTCATACCTACCTGTTCCACGACATTGGTTGCAGTCCCTGCAGTGCATCAGCACCTGACCCATTTCCACCCTGGGTTCCCAGTTTCCTTCATCCCCATTAGAATGGGGGGAAAGTATAGAGCAAAATTTAAAGTCATATAAAAACCCAACCAAACCAGCCAGGCTTTTTGATCACCTAGGATCTGGAAGAACCACCTTCTAGTGTGGAACTAAAGCCACTCCCAGAGGCTATCTTTAAGTAACAGCGTAGCCTATAAAATAAACAATAACACATTCGAGATGTGCCTCGTGAAACAATTAAATATTGGGGACCAAAAGGATAGTTTGCCCCCCAGCAAAGATGAGAAGGCAGGCCGGGGCAGGGAAATGGGCCAGTAGTAGTAACTAGGCAGTAGTAACAGTAACAGTAGTAACAAAAACCATTGAGTTTTTATGGCCCCATGTTAGAGGCAGCTGTGGCCCTTTGGAATCATGGCTTCAGGGAGTCTTTGGTTTTCTTCCTTCTTTGCTGTGGGCAGGAGTAGACCAATGGTATCTCAGATGACCGTCTGCGACTCACCCAAACAGAATGCAGAACATTCTTGTAAGAATGCACTATGTCAGCTGAACTAAATGTCCCCTGGGAGTATGGGTCTCAGCCTAGAAGCCCAATAACTCATTCTCATGAGGCGCCTGGTTATTATATGTAAATATACATGCAGCACATATAAATATGTGTGGAAATGGCCACACCCTTGCATATATGAGTATATGCAGGCAGATGTAGTCCCAAATGACCTCCTATACCTACTTAGCATACATATATACTTGTATATCCACTCACAGATGATTGATTGTGATTGCTTGTTACAGGTCTGTCCTTCAGTATTTCCTGTAGTGGCCCTTTATTGTCTCCTTACTTCCCTTGTTCACACTGCGCTGCCTCCCCGCACATGCTTCTACATGTAGCTTTATGAGGTCTGTAACTGGAGCCGTTAAGGTGTAACTCTGCCCGCAAGTGAAAAGTAAGTTCTCGCCTCACTCACTCACTCACTCAATCAATCTCTCACTCACTCTCTCACTCACTCACTCACTCACTCACTCACTCACTCTCTCACTCACTCACTCACTAATCACTCTCTCACTCTCACTATTCACTTTCTCACTCTCCCACTCACTCACTTTCTCACTCTCCCACTCACTCTCTCACTCACTCACTCACTCACTCACTCGCTAATCACTCTCTCACTCACTCTCACTATTCACTTTCTCACTCCCATTCACTCACTCTCTCACTCACTCACTCACTCGCTAAAAAAGAAAAGAAAAGTAAGTTCTCTGCAGAGTAGACCTCTACTACAGGTGTAGCGCTGGGAGAGCTGGAAAAGCTGCTGTTAGATGTTCACATTTTGTGTAAACGTAAGTTTTTACCTCCTTGAACCTTTCAAAAAATTTTACCTAATCATTTTATTGGGGGCTCTTATAGCTCTGATAACAGTCCATCCATCCATCCATGTGTCAAGCACATTTGTACGTATGTTGCCATCATCATTTTCAAAACATTTTTTTTTCTACTCGAGCCCTTGACATCAGCTCCTCATTTTTTATTTTTTTTTGCTGTCTCCCTTCACCCACTTTGTCCCCTGGGGGTGTGTAATAAGTCGATCATTGTGATCGGTTCCCCTTTTCTCCCCTCACCTTTCCCCTACCTCATGGTATCTCTCATTATTGGTCCTGAGGGATTTGTCTGTCCTGGGTTCCCTGTGTTGCAAGCTCTTACCTGTACCAGAGTACATGTTCTGGTCTAGCCAGATTTGTAAGGTAGAATTGAGGTCATGATAGTGGGGGGTGGGGTGGGAGGAAGCATTAAAGAACTAGACATCTTTGCTGTTTAACACTTTAAAGAGATCTTGTGGAGCAGAAATGCCCAATGCAATGTGTCCTCTGATTTCGTTATGGCTGCTTCTCAGAGCACTGATTGGGGATGTAAACAAAATTAAATTCGTGGCAACTTCAATCTTTTCTCAGTTTATTATGATGTTCGCTATTGGTCCATTTGTGACAGTTTTGGTTTTCTTAGCACTGAGGTGTAATCTATACTGAAGGCTGAAGTCGTTCTTCATCGGTAAGTGCATCAGATCCTCGGCTTTCAGCAAGTAAGGTTATGTCATCTGCATGTGGCTGATTGTTAGTGATCCTTCCCCTGGTCCTGATGCTGTATTCTTTTTCCTTCACTCAGAATGCAGATAGAATAAGTACAGTGAAAGGATACAACCCTGATGCCACCTCGCCTGATACCAACCCAGCTGCATCTCTTTGTTCTGTTTGAACCGCTGGCTCTTAGCCTAGGTATAGGTTCCACATAAACACATTCCATTCTTTGCAATGTTATCAATAGTTTGTTATGAGCCACACAGTTGGATGCCTTTACATAGTCAACAAAACGCAAACATCTTTCTGATTTTCTTTGCTTTCAGACGAGCTATCTCTACTGTTAGCAATGACCTTTCTCATTCCACGCCCTTTTGTAAATTCAGTTTGAATTTCTGGCACATCCTTGTTGATGTGTGGATCTGTTTTTGAATACTTGTATGAACCGTTAATGATATTGTTCAGTAATTTCTGCATTCTGTTGGATGACCTTTCTTTGGAATGCGCACAGTTATGGTCTCTTGTAGCTGTCTCCCAAGTTTCTTGGATTGACTAGGGAGCGCCGCCAGCACTGCGTCGGTGTGTTGAGACATTTCAGTCGGTATTCCATCAGTTCCTGGAGCTTTGTGTTTCTCCAGTGTCGTCAGTACAGCACAGTGTGTGCTCATACGCTGTTTCGTGAACTGGTTGAATGTCAGCTAACTCTTTGTGGTGCTATGACTCTGTGTATTCCTTCCATCTTCTTTTGATGGTTCCTACACCATTCAGTATTTTGCCATGGATCCTTTAATATTACAGTTCAAAGCTTGATTTTTTTTCCTTCAAATTCTTGAATTTTTTTCTTTTAGCTTGAGTTATGCCAAGCATGTTCTTCCTTTTTGGTTTTCTAACTCCAGGTCTTTGCACATTTCATGATAATGCTTTGCATTTCATTGCAATACTTTGTCTTCTCAAGCTACCTTTTGAAATTTTCTGCACAACTTTTTTACTTCATATTTCTTGCACTTGGCTTTAGCTACTTTGTGTTTAAATGCAAGTTTTAGGGTCTCTTCTGGCACCCACTTTGGTTTTATCTACACTGTCTTTTAAATAAACTTTTCCTTTCTTCATATATGATATTCTTGATATCATTCCATAGCTCATTTGGTCTTTAGTCATTAGTGTTCACCTCCTGAAGTCTGTTCTTAAAATGGTCTCTAAATTCAGGTGATTCAAGATCCTATTTTGGCTCTCATTGACTTGTCTTAATTTCTTTAGCATCATTCTGAACTTGCTTTGAGCAATTGATGGTCTATTCAACAGTTGATCCTTGGCCTTATTTTGCCTGATGATACTGAGCTTCTCTATTGTCTTTTCCCACAGATATAGTTGGTTTGATTCATGTGTATCTCTGGTAAGTTCCAGGTGTATAATCAGCGTTTATGTGTTGAAAAAAAAGATACTTGCAATGAAGAAATCATTGGCCTTGCAAAATTCTATCGTGCAATTTCTAGCTTTGTTTCAATCACCGAGGCTATGCTTTACAACTACTGTTCCTTCCTCGTTGTTTCCAAATTTCCAGTTCAATCACCAGTAATTATCACTGCATCTTGATTGCACATTTGATTAATTCTGACTGAAGAAGCTGAGATTTCTTCATCACTAGCTTTAATGATTGGAACGTACATTTGAATAATATTTCTATTAACTGGTATTTGTAGGCATATAGTTGTTATCCTCTCACAGACAGCATTATACCTCAAGATAGATCTTGAAAGGTTCTTTTTGACAATTAATGCATTGCCGTTCCTCATGAATTTGTTATTACCAGCATAATACATCATATGGTTGTCTAATTCAAAATGGTCAATACCAGTCTATTTCAGCTCACCGATGTCTAGGACATTGATCTTTATGGTCCAGTTCATTTTGAGAACTTTCAGTTTTCCTGGATTTATACTTTGTACATTGCACATTTTATTCCTCAATGAATCTTTGCAGCTGCTGTTTCTTATTTTCAACCGTCTCCAGTCAGCAGAGGAAGGTTCCAAAAAGCTTGCTCCATTCTCCTCATTATGGCATCTCTGCTTAGCGGTGACAGCTCTTCCCTTGTATTTTGAGTGTCTTCCAAGGGTCTTCGGTTCCAACACTATGTCACACAATGTGCCATTGCGACTCAGGAGATTTTCAGTGGCGAGCCCCTCAAAAGTAGAGTACGTCTTTCTTTCTCCTAGTCTGTCGTAGCCTGCAATCTCCGCTGGAACCTGTTTACTCCGGGTGACTCGGCTGGCATTTGGAATGCTGGTGGCAAGTGTCGTTTCCAGCCTCCCAGTGACACGCAAGCTGCCACCACACAGCAGGCTGACAGAGGAGTGGTGGTTGTGAATGGGAGAGCGAGTACTTTAATCTAGGCCAGCGGTTTTCAACTGGTGGGTCGTGACCCCTTTGGGGGGGTTGAACAACCTTTTCACAGGGGTCACCCAATTCATAACAGTACTAAACTTACAGTTATGCATAGCAATGAACCACACAACCTGTACATTGTTGAATCTACCTGGCTGCCACTACTGCCTGCTGGGTTGGAACTACAGACCTTTCAGTTAACGATTGTCATCAGCTCTCCTTCCTAAGGCCCGAAGATTGAAAATTATGTACCTTTAAGGCTTGAATACCTATTAACAGCCCCTTAAACTGAGTAGTAGTGGTGCTGTGGGGTAAGTTGTGTTGTTATTAACTTAAAGATCTGGTTCAAAACCACCATCCATCCATGGGAGTAAGACGATGCTTTGTTTGGTGTTGGAGGCTCCTCCAAACAGAGAAGTACTAAGTAAGTTATTAAGGAACTATAAGTTGATAATCATAAAACTAATTAAGGTTAGCAAATTAGCTAGCAGAGTTTACTAAAGGCTAGACTTTAGTCTTTTATTTGGAAGTCTGACTCGGCGAAGTGTTCCAAGGTTTGTAAGCATTTGTAAAAATGTAGCTTCTTGTAACTCCTGCCGTTTCCAGGGAGGGAATTTTGTAATCAACACATCAGCAGTGTCTTATTGAGTTAGTGGTAGTTTTTATGTCAATTGTGCTTTTTACAACAAAGTCCCCGAGGAACACCGAAAATAGACCTCACACTTAGAGGGCAGGGCTTGGTACCTTATCAGATTCCATCCCAAACATACATAAGGGTAACTGGAACTATTTATAGCACACACACCCTTTTTTCATGTCTGTCTATATAATAGAGGCAAGATAAACAATCCTGAGGAGAAAACAATGGGACTGATGGGGGTGGGGAGGAGGAGATAGGGAGGGGGGGAGCCACAAACCCAGGGACAAGGGAATAAGAGATCTAAAACCAATGGCAATGAAGGTGTAGAGTGCCTGGTGGTGTTTGATCAGGGAAGTGTAGCCTAGAAGAATAACTAAGAGCCAAATGAAGGTCGAACATGATGGTGGGACAGGAGGAAAATAAAAGGAAATATAGGAAAGAACTAAGAGGCAAAAATACATTCATAAATTTAGGCATATACATATGTAACTATATTAATATATAATAATAGGGATATAGGCCTAAGGTCATATATTTATATGTTAGTATTAAGGAAGCAGACGGGCATTGGGCCTCTACTCAAGTCCTCCCTCAATGGAAGACCACTTTGTTCTAATAACCTGGCACTCTGTGATGTTCACCTTCTCAACACAATCACTGAAGTCAAAATGGGTGCATAAGCAAATGTGAAGATAGCTGATGGTGGCCAGCTATTAAAAGATGTAGTATATAGGGTCTTAAAGGCTTGAAGTTTAAACAAGCGGCCATCTAGCAGGGAAGCAATGAAGCCCACGTAGAAGAAGCTCAACAGCCTGTATAATCATGAGGTGTCAGCAGGATCAGGTATTAGGTAGGCATCAGAAGACCCAAAACAAACAGTCATATCAATGCCAACAAGGGGGGTTGGAGTGGAGACCCAAAGCCCATCTGTAGACAATTGGACATCCCTCACAGAGGGGTCATAAGGAAGGGACGAGCCAGTCAGGGTACAGTATAGCACCGATGAAACATACAACTTTCCTCTAGTTCTTAAATGCTTCCAACCCTCCACTACCAAGACCCCAGTTCTAGCTTACAAACCCGGCTAGACCAGAGCATGTACACTATTACAGATAAGAGCTCACAACACATGGAATCCAGGACAGATAAAGTCCCCAGGAATAGTAATGGGAATAGTGATACCATGAGAGTAAGGGGGAAGAGGGAGAAAGAGGGAACTCATTGCAAAGATCAATGTATGGCACCCCCTCTTCCAACCAGGGGGACAAACAACAGAAATGTGAGTGAAGAGTGAAGGGAGACAGTGGATAGTGTAAGATATGAAAATAATAATTTATAATTTATCAAGTGTTCACGAGGGTGGGAAGAAGGTGGGGGAGGGAGGGAAAAAAGAGGAGCTGATACCAAGGGCTCATGTAGAAAGAAAATGTTTTGAAAATGATGATGGCAACATGTACAAATGTGCTTGCTACAAAAAAAGTGCTTGCTACGATTGATATATGGACTGTTATAAGAGCTGTAAGAACCCCCAATAAAATGATTTATTAAGAAATAAACATTTTGCTTTTAATTTAGCTTTATTTTTATAATTGCCTAAGCAGACAAACTGACTATAACAGATTCCCCTGAAGAAATAAACTCTTGTCACAATCCATATATACATCTATTGTGTTAAGCACATTTGTACATTGTGATGAGTTGTACGAGCCCCCAACAAAATGATTTAAATAATAAAAAACAACTATCAACAGACTGCATGGTAAGAACCCCTGATGTGCAACTAAGATGGCACATCATTTAGCATCGCAGAAGGTGTCAATCCTGATAAATGTGAAATGGGGGTGGGGGTGGTAAACCATCACATTAAAGAAAAATCTATTCAATAAATAGTTTATTGAACTGTAATTTTGTGCAGTAAAGTGCACAGATCCCAAGTGTTTTAAAAAGGGCTATTTATTATTTAGTCACATTACATTTTGTCAATTCCCCCTTCAAAATGACTTTCACTTTCGTGAAACATTTTTTGTTTTTACCATAAATTGTAGGATCATCACCTCATGTCTGAGCTACTTACTGTAACAACTAAGTGGTCCTCGAGTTATTTTTTGGCATTTGTATTAACTGGGAGTAATTCTTTGAGAGAGAGTGTGATACAATGGAAAAAGTATGGCCTCTCATCAGTAGAGCTGGGTTTGGATTGGAGCCCTTCTTGTAAGTAGGTGCTAGGTAAGTCACTGTAGCCCTTTCCTAAGTTGAGTTTACTCCTCCCCTTTCTAATTGGTGAATAGCAGAGACTGTGCTGATGGAGGGAGATAGAAGAGTTAATGGGTTCCTTGAACTTCAACTGTTGCTGATCTAAAGGAGAAAGCAAGCTGTCATAAACAGCTAAGGTATAACACAGAATCACTTACAAAAGAAAACTGGCTCTGGAGTCAGACATGCAGTGAAAGCAAGATACAAAGTGGTTGAAAGTTTGGACTAAAAAACAAAGTATGGACTTAATGCTGGTGTCAGTTTACCTAGGACCTAATTCTGGCAGTACCACTTTTTAGCTGTGTGACTTTGACCAACTTGCTTCTCAAAGCCTCACCTTCCTTATCTGTAGAATAGAGATCTAATACAGTTTAATTTATAGGATTTATTTAATTTTAACTTATAAACAAATATTTAACATAATTTCATTTGTTTGTTAAAAGTATATTAACTCCTGAGAAGCAAATAAACGTCTATGTAAAATACTAGCACAGTTTCTGCCACGACACAAGTGCCCAATGGTATGGCTGTGGTGTCAGTGTAGTATTTGAAGCCTGAAAGACATAGGGGCTGGCCATAGTCATAAAGTGGAGCCCAAGTCAGCAACATGGGAAAGACACTTCAACTGAGCCTCAGTTTTCTGATCTCTGAAATGGATATTGTAGCGGTGCTTGTCCTACAGGAATGAATGAACGCATGCACCGGGACCTGCTACAGATTACATGTTCATCATAAGATAGCTGTTGATTTTTATTCTTACTCTGTCATCTGCTGGCTGTTTTATCGTGGGCATGTAGATTAATCCTTCAAAGCCTGTTTACATACATCAAAGTTATTGATGCAAAGAGGATTACAAATATGAGGGACTTCAAAAAGTACACGGAAAAATTCCTAGAATATATACAAGGGAGTACCGCCCACCCACCCCTAAGTCCCAGAAAACTCCACTGGGTAGACCTTTAACAGTATGCATTTTCCCGCTAAGCGAGCATTGACAACTCACTCTGAGTGAGTGCGCCCAGCGGTGTCACCGGGAAGGTTCTCTCTGGTCACAGTGAATTTTTTTGAAAAAGCAGTTTTGTTCAAACCTGATTTTTTTGTGATGGCCAATTTAAGAGAACAGCACGCTGCTGTAAAATTGTGTTTCCTTCTTGGGGGTGGGGGAGGAAGGGGCCGCCTCAGAAACTTGTGATGTTGAGCACAGCTTACAAGGACAGCGCGATAGGGAAAACTCAAGTGTATGAACAAGTGGTCTTCTCGTTTCAAAAAAGGTGAAATGTTGATTGATGACAAACCTCGTTCTGTCAACTTCCCAAACAGCTGAAAATATCGGCTCCTGGTGCATTTGGCGTTTGTTCCACCAGGTCAGACTGCTCATCGGTCTTTCTATTTAGAGGTTCTGAGAAGATGGTGTGACAGCGTGCAACAAAAAAGGCCTGATTTGTGGCAGACGGGAACTGGGTTTGCTACAAGGACAATGCAGCCATCTCAGTGCTCCAGTTTTTTGGCAAAAAAAGCCAGCATGCTTCTCTTGCCCCCTGCACCTGACTCACCTGACCTCGCTCAGTGTGACTTCTTTTTGTTTCTACAAATGAAGAGGGACATGAAAGGACAGCAATTTGAAGATGTAGAAGAGGTGAAGAAAAAAAATGATGGAGGTGCTGCGAGCCTTCCAAACAGATGGGTTTGAAAAATGAATGTGTCCAAGAATAGGTTCGCCGATTTGACAAATATATTAAGTGTAAAGGAAAGTACTTTGAAGGTGATAAGGTGGTTCTGTGAAAAAAATAATAAGTATGTAGCTTTAAGGCAGGGGAGGCTTCCGGTTTTTTTTTGCTTGGTGGTGGGGCGGGGGTAGCCCCTCGTATTGCCAGGAGAATCCAGTCCCTGGAGAAGGACATCATGTTTGGTAAGTGGCGTGGGAATGGAAGAGAGGAAGGCCCTCGACAGGATGGAGCGGCACAGTAGCTACATCGATGGCCTCGGGCATAGGAACAGTTGTGGAGACCGTGCAGGACCGGGCAGTGTTTCCTTCTGTTGTGTCTGAGGGTCACTGGGTCAGAACCAACTTTATGGCACCTAAGAACAACAACAATCTTGGAAATTAGGAAAGGCTTTACTCACCGACTTGGTGAGATTTGATGTGGATGTTGACGAGAGCTACGCAACAGGGCTCGTCTAAACAGAGCTCAGGTTTGTGGACATGCCTGCTGTGCTTGGAGAGCAGTGATCAGCTTCGTCTGGCAGGTACCTGCGGAGGAGGAGGAGTGGAAAATGAGTCTGAGTAGGTGATGCTGGAGCCATTTATTAAAAGCATTTTATCTAAGGGTCATTTGTATAAAGCCATAAAGACCTCAACCTTGTTCTATACATCTTCATTTTCCCAGTTTGTACTGTTAACAGTAGAAGGTGCCTGGGTGGCACAAACAGTTTATTCTTGGCTGGCGACTGAAAGGTTGGTGGTTCTAATCCACCCATGGTAGTACAGAAAAAAGGCTTGGGGGTCTGCTTCCGCAAGTTTATATACAGCTAAGAAAACTCGTGGAGCTGAGTTCTGTTCTGAAGTACCTGGGTTCACCGTGAGTAACGCAGAAGTAGCTACACTGACCTGAGGGCCTACCACCACCATTAGTCAACCAGTTGCCACAGAGTTGATTCCAGCATGAGTCAGAAAAACCGTGCCCCATAAGGTCTTCGGTGGTTGCGTTTCCTTTGAGAGCAGGCTGTCAGATCTTTGTGACTCAGTCCCGCTGGGTGGCCTCCAGCCTCACAGTCGGACCTGTTAGTAGGGACGGGAATGCATTACTTGAAATCAGTGTTATACACAGGAATTATTTTGTAATCTGTGTTTTATCTGAACCATGAATGGAAAGTGTATTTTCTGCTGTATATTAGTTTCGATATAAGAATATTTAAACTAGTTCCTGTTTAGTGCCTATTTCTCCTAGCCTCCTATACTCTTCCCCTCAGATCTTAATTTAGCTTGTCACTATTGTCTTTTTTTTGTCTTTTTAATAATTTATTTTATTTTTGCTGTTGTTGAGAATATATATAGCACCACATACACCAACCCAATAGTTTCTACATGTGTAATTAATTCAGTGACATTGATTACAGTGTTTGAGTTGTACAGCCATTTCTGCCCTACCTTTCTGAGTGACTCCTCCCCCATTGACATAAACTCTCTGGCCTTTAAGTTTCTTACTTAATCTTTTGAGTTGCTGCTGCCGTTTGATCCTATGTAGATTCTTTAAAAATCATTTTATTGGGAGCTCTTACAGCTCTTAGCACAATCCATCCATCCACCCATCCATCATGCCAAATACATTTGTACATATGTTGCCATCATTTTCAAGACATTTTCTTTCTACTTGCACCCTTGGTATGAGCTCATTCCTATGTAGATCTTAAAGGAGCATGATACTTACTCTTTACTCCCAGCTCACTGACATCAAGCCGATGCTGATGCATAGGGACCCCTATGGCTTTCCTAGACTGACTGTTGGAGGGAGGAGAAGGCTGAGTTTTTTTCCCATGGAATTGCTGATGGTTTTGAACTGCTGACTATGTGGGTTGCAGCCCAGTGTGGAACCACTACACCGCCAGGACTCCTATAGTCTTTACTAGTTAAATTAAGCTATTATCTGGTTTTTAAGAGGACTTCATGGAATTTTTTTGGTTCAAGGTTTAGTGATAATCTGAAGGCAATAGTTTCAGGAGTTCATGCAACCTCCACGAGTCCAGCAAGTCTAAAATTCAAGAGCATTTGAAATTTGGCTCTAACTCCCCCCTTTTATTTTATTTTTGTCCTTTCAAAAATATTTTTATTGGGGGCTCGTACAACTCTTATCACAATCCATACATTTATCCATTGTGTCAAGCACATTTGTACATATGTTGCCATCATCATTCTTAAAACATTTGCTTTCTACTTGAGCCCTTGGGATCAGCTCCTCATTTTTTTCCCTCCCTTCTCCGCCCCCAATTTCTCCCTTTTCAAGGAGCCCTGGTGGCGTAGTAGTTACATGTTGGGCTTCAATTTGCAAGGACAGCAGTTTGAAACCACCAGCAGCTCCATAGGAGAAAGATGGGGCTTTCTACATCTGTAAGCAAACCGTTACAGCTTTGGAAGCTCAGTGGCTCCTTCTACCCTGTCCTGTAGACTCTGTATGAATCGGCATCGACTTGATAGCAGTGGGTTTCGTTTTTTTGTTTGTTTGCTTAATTTCCCCTTTGATCAGCAGCTTTCTATAGAATCTTTGATCAAAATGTACAATAATTATAGCAAAGCACCTTGCAGTTCTCTGGGGCTCGTAGCTAAGGGGGCAGTTGTTCATGTGTACATCCATTTTTTTCTCTCATTCCTCACCCTCCTCCTTCTGTGCTCCAGGTGAAAAGAGACTAATTGTACTTTGGATGACTGCTTGCAAACTCCTAAGACCCCAGTCAATACACAGTGAACTAAAAACTAAAAAGTAAAACAGACGCTCTAGACATGGTATTAGGCCAATTAACTGGCATGACGGTCAATAATCTTTGTGTATGTTTAATTCTAAAATGATTACAATTATTTTGTAACTTTAGCCCCCTGGGAACCCCTTGAATATATTCTCAAAAAGGAAACATTGGGTGGAGATGATATATAAACTTTAAATTTTTTTTTAGAAAGGGTATGATAAGAGTTGGGCTGGATTGAGTAGGAAGCCATTACAATTAATTAGGGAAGTTTCTTATTCTTCCTAGAAATCACTTAGTCTTTGAACTGTGTGGATTAACTCATCCAAATGACGTCAGCCTTGATCTCATCTTTCTTCTGCATTTTCAATAGGGGCTTTGTTTCCCCTCTGCCAGGAGTAGTCCTGGTTGGTACTGGGGGGGTGGGGGGGAACACCTCCCTGAGCAGGAATTTCCAAAGGATGAGTGGTTTGGACACCTAATTGCAGATTCTGCTTTATGCTCTTTGCGTGTTATTCTTGCACTGCTGCCATTTGCCTAAGTGTCAAGTTGGAAATCCGGACCTCTGACTGCTCCCACTTTATCATGAACTGCTGGGGCTTGAGCTTCACGGGTGGCATTAGGGCCTCTGAAGTAAACCTCAGGTCTGTTACTGTCTGTTCTTCTTTAAGTGGGATGACTCTCTTATACTTGTCCGAATCACAGACCTGCTTTGAAGGTCAGGTGAGAGTGTACAGTTAGAACTGAAACAGAAAGATGAAAATGCATTCTCGTGCAGCAGATTTACCCGAGGCGGTGTGTCTGTTGATCGCTCGACTGCTGCTTCCATGGGCATTGATCGTGAATCCAAGCAAGACAAAAATCTTTGACAACTTCAACCTTTCTTCCATTTATCTTGTTGTGACCTATTGGTCCAGCTGTGAGGATTTGGGAATTCTTGAGTTGCAGCTGTAACCCATACTGAAGGCTGCAATCTTTGATCTTCATCAGCAGGTGCGTCAAGTCCTCACTTTCAGCAAGCAAGGTTGTGTCAGCTGCATATTGCAGGTTGTTAATAAGCCTTCCTCCAATCCTGATGCAACATTTTTCTTCATAGAATCTAGATTCTCTGATGATTTGCTCAGCATACAGACTGAAAAATATGGTGAGAGGATACAACCCTGAAACACACAGGGTTAGTTTTCTTATTACAGATAATGTCTGTAAATACCTTCACAGGGGTTGGCACATGTCAGACATTTAACAATAATCATTTGGTAATGAAATGAAAAAAGATTAAACTGGAAATCCAATGACTTAGACTGCTGTTTATTATATAATCTAGGCCTCTCACATGATCTGCTTATTAATTTAAAAAACATTTAAAAATTATAAATATTAAAAAGAACATAGCAACCCAATGAGTTGTTATAAGGTTTACAAATACCTTTGCAACCATTAACCATGAAAGGAGATGCAAACCTGCCAGTCATCTCAGGCCTTCTAAGTGCCCCCTCAAACACTACTCCCTTCTTTCTAAAAGACCCACTTTCCAGAGTTTTTGGTATTTACAACCTTGTGTTTTTGTCACCTAAGTGTATCTCCCTAAAAACTAAAGTTCAGTTTAAGTTGGCTTTCTTTTTCAAATTTTAAAATGCTAAGGAGCTCAAACAACAACAAAGCAAAACATGGAAAAGTCCGGTATTTTTTAATTCTGTTTTTCATGTACTTTTTGAAGTCTCCTCATGCCTTTTAGGTTTCTTTTCATCTTAAATTCTCTCTTTCTGCCCCCTTCTCTTCCTCCTTCCCTCCCCTCTTGAAGTTTACGTGCTGAGGAAGTAGATCATATGTCCTGTAGCATCCCCCTCAATTGAGTTTTCTAAATTACTTTGCGTGAAATAAATTATCATTATCCTCTGATCTCTTGTATTTTCTATAAAGTGGTGATCTTGATAGAAAATAAACATCTAGAGGGTTCATCTGATTTGGGTTTGACTGTTTTGAGGGGTGGGGTAGGAAGGAGGAGACTACTTATAGACTTAATGTGTTTTTCATTCACAATAGAGAAATGTTGTCTTTTTGTGTGCCATTAGCAGCAAGTGATCAATGTTTCTATCACTAGGCGTTCAAAACGATGATAATCAACTCTGTCATTCCGTATTCACTTATTTACACAGAGACTTCTATAAAGAGACACTCTCATCTCCCACATAGTTACTCAGTTGTTGTTAGGTACCATTCATTGCGTTAGTTCCGAGCCACGGTGACTCTGTGCACAGCGGAATGAAACACTGCTCAGTCCTGCACCATCCTCACCATTGTTCCTGTGCCTGAGCCCGTGCTGCAGCCGCCGTGTCAGTCCATCTCTCAGAGGACCTTCCTCTCCTTCCCTGTCCCTCTAAATTACCTGACATGATGTCCTTCTCCAGGGAATTTGTCCAAAGTGTGTAAGACGCAGTCTTGACATCCTTGCCTCTAAGGAGTACTACTTTCAAAACAGATTGGCTTGTCATTTTAGCGGTCCATGATACTTTCAATATTCTTTCCAGCACCACAATGTAATACATGAATTTTCTTCTGTCTTCACATATAAGGCCATTTGAAATACCATCTTAGCTCTCAAAGTAACATCCTTGCGTTCCAGTACTCTGACAAGGTCTTGTGCAATCAGATTTACCTAGTGCAGTATGTCCTTGACTGCTGCTTCATGAGCATTGATTGTGGGTCCAAGCAAGACACAATCCTTGACAACGCCTACCTTTTCTCCACTCAATTACCTATTGGTTACCTATTGGTCCATCTGTGAGGATTTTGGTCTTATATACATTGAGTTGTAATCCATACTTAAGGCTGCAATTCTTTTTTAAAAAATCATTTTATTGAGGGCACATACAACTCTTATCACAATCCATCCATCCATCCATTGTGTCAAGCACATTTGTACATTTGTTGCCATCATCATCTCCCAAACACTTTCTTTCTACTTGAGCCCTTGGTATCAGCTTCTCATTTTTCCACTCTCTCCCCCACACTCCCTCCCTCACAAATCCTTGATAATTTATAAATTATTATATTTTTTTCATATCTTACACTGACCTATGTTTTCCTTCACCCACTTGTCTGTTGTCCATCCCCCTGGGAGGGGAGTTATATGTAGATCATTGTGATCAGTTCCCCCTTTCAACCCTCATCTTCCCCTTCCCCTCCTGGTATGGCTACTCTCAATATTCTGAGGGGTTTATCTATCCAGGATTCCCTGTGTTTCCAGCTCTTATCTGTACCTGTGTACATGCTCTGGTCTAGCCAGATTTGTAAGGTAGAATTGAGGTCACAATAACTAGAGGAAAGTTGTATGTTTCAACGGTGCTATACTGCACCCTGACTGGCTCGTCTCTTCCTTGTGACCCTTCTGTAAGGGGATGTCCAATTGTCTAGAGTGGACTTTGGGTCTCCATTCCCCATTTCCCCTCATTCACAATGATAAGATTTTTTATTCTGGGTGAAGGCTACAATTCTTGATCTTCATCACCAAGTCCTTCAAATTCTCTTTCAGCAAGCAAAGTTCTGTCATTTATACCTAGCACAGGTTGTTAATAAGCCCTCCTCCAATCTTGTTGCTACATTTCCCTTCATATAATCCAACTTCTCTGATGATTTGCTCAGCACACAGATTGAGAAATTATGGTGAGAGGATACAACCCTGACACACACATTTCCTGATTTTAAACCCTACAGTATCCCCTTGTTCTGTTAGTACAACTGCCTCTTGATCCATGTACAAGTTAGAGTGAGCCTCCCATTCTCCTCAGGGTTATCCAGTTTATTGTGGTTCACATAGTTGAATGCCGTTGCATAGTCAATGAAACACAAGTAAACATCTTTCTGGTTGCGTTAATTCCGGTTAACTAGATAAACAAATCCAGAGGAACTCATATATATGTATAAGAAAGAGCTTTATATAAAGAGTAGTTGTATATTAAAAAAGAAAAAAACCCAGCCAAATCCAGATCAAAGCCATAAGTCTGATATTAGCCCATATGTCTGATGCCAATCTATACACTCCTCTTCAGACTCACAACATATGCAATGACGCTGAATGCAGGAAGATCACAGGCCAGTGGGTGGAAAGTCTTGTGGATCCAGTGGCAGTGGAAGTATCTCAGCACTGATGGATCTCCACGTGGCTCCTTCGCCTCCAGGGCTCTAGCTTAGCTCCATGTGTCTTGTCAGCAGGAAGAAGAAGCAGAGAGTGTGTGTCTGGCCTCCAACGAGCTATTTATTTCTGTCACACCTCCAAATGAGGTCATCAAGCTGTGACCTGATTGACAAGCTAGACTCCACCCCTTCACAAGTTGACAGTATTCTCTGCTTTCAGCCAAGATCCATCTGATGTTAGCAATGATATATCCCTTGTTCCAGAAGTAAGGTTCCTATAGGAAAATGGTTACTCAGTTGTAAAGTTCATATAGAAATATCAGGACAAATTGCGTTTTTAAATTTTAAAAGTCTTCAATTAAAAAAAAAAGGGTTGGTTTCCTAGAGTGTACCCAAACCAAGCCCATTGCCATGGGGCCAATTCTGAATAATAGAGACCCCAGAGTAGACCCCCATAGTAGATGCTCAGGGTCCAGCATCATTTCATTCTGTTGTGCAGACTTGACAGTACCGAACAACCACAATCTTCTTTGTCTCTGTTGCCTTGCCATACCTTCTGCTATGTCACCCACTGCCATCGAATTAGATGCTGACTCATACTGACCCTGTGGGGCAGAGTAGAACTAAATCTTTAAGGAGCAAAATTCTCCTCTTCTTTCTTCCTCAGAGCTGCTAGTAGCTTTGAACTGCTGACCTTGAAGTTAGCAGTACAACTTGGAACCCACCAGGCCCCCAGGACCCCTTTGTGCTTACATAGTACCCATATATACCAGGGTTTCATTCTGTTGTACATAGAGGAGCTGCGAGTCAGAACCAACTCAACTGCACCTAACAACAATGTATACCCTGTATCAGAGTATCGACCACTCTCAAGGAGACCCGTTGACTTAGCGCTCACACGGGACAACAATTGTGAGGATGGTGCGGCCCGGCAGGGTTTCATTCTGTTGTAAGTACACAGTCTCCCTGGACGTTGGAACCGACTTGACACCTAACACCACAAAATAGCAGCATCCTAGTATTTAACAGAGTACTGTATATACTCCAGTGTAAGCTGACCCCAGTATCTGCGAGGCACCAAATTTCACCACAAAAACTGCATTAAAAATGTGCTGGAACAGAGGACCATATGGCCGGCCCCACTACGAGACACATCTCTCACTCACTGACCCGTACCCCTGTGGGGGCCAACACTGGAGACATAGTGCGGGAATAGTGCCCGATCTGACCCGACCATACTGAGGCAAAACACCAAGGGTGTGCATCAGAACAGCAAAGGGAGCAGAGCAAGGAAGTCCATGGGGAAGACCAAAAATAGACTTGGGGCCAGGGCATGGCACCCCATCAGTCTCGACTGGAAAACACTCCTAAAGGTCAACAAATAGACCTTGAACTATTTATAGGCTTTTCTCTCTTTATTGTCATTGGTTTTTTTGTTGTTTTCTTTTGTTGCTTTGGTTTAATTTGTCTTATTTTTTGTGCATATTGTTATCTCTGCAGGTCAATTTAGATAAGATAGGTGGAATAAACAATCTGGAGTAGAAAACAATGGAACTGACAGTTCTAGGGGAACATGGGAGAGGGGGAGGTGAGGGAAAGGAAATGGGTGTTAACAAACCCAGGGACAAGGGGACAAGTGATCCAAAATCAATGATGAGGAGGGTGATGTGTAGGAGGCCTGGTAGAGCTTGATCAAGGGCAGTGTAACCAAGAAGTACTGAAACCCAAATGAAGGCTGAGCATGATAGTGGGACAAGAAGAAAGTAAAAGGAAATAGAGGAGAGAACTAGCTGGCAAAGGACATTTATAGAGGTATAAATACAGGCATGTACATATGTAAATTTATATATGATGATGGGGAAATAGATCTATATGGGTTTGTATTAAGGTAGTAGATGGACATTGGGCCTCTATTTAAGTACTCCTTCAACACAAAAACACTTTGTTCTATTAAACCGGCATTCCATGACGCTCACCTTACCGACATGATGGCTGAAGACAAAGCAGATGTATAAACAAATGTGGTGAAGAAAGCTGATGGTGCCCGGCTATCAAAAAGAGATAGCATCTGAGTTCTTAAATGCTTGAAGATAAACAAGCAACCATGTAGCTCAGAAGCAACAAAGCCCACATGAAAGAAACATACCAGCCTGTGTGATCATGAGGTGTCAATGGGATCAGGTATCGGGCATCAAAGAACAAAAAGTCATAGTGAATGAGGGGGAGTGCGGAGTGGAGACCCAAAGCCCATCTATAGGCAACTGGACATCCCCTTACAGAAGGGTCTCGGGGAGGAGACAAGACAGTCAGGGTGCAGTATAGCAATGATGAAACATATAACTTTCCTCTAGTTCTTTAATGCTTCTTCCTCCCCACTATCATGATCCCAATTCTAACTTACAAATCTGGCTAGGCCAGAGCATGTACACTGGTACAGATCAGAACTGGAAACAGGGAATCCAGGCCAGATGATCCCTTCAAGACCAATAATGAGAGTAGCGATACCAGGAGGGGAAGAGAAAGGTGGGGTAGAAAGAGGGAACTGATCACAAGAATTTCCATATAACCCATTCCCTGGGGGATGGACAACAGAAAAGTGGGTGAAGGGAGATGCCGGACAGTATAAGACATGACAAAATAATATTTTATAAATTATCAAGGGTTTGTGAGGGTGTGCCTGGGATGGAAGGGAAAAAACGAGGAGCTGATACCAAGGGCTCAAGTAGAAAGAAAATACTTTCAGAATGATGATGGCAACAAATGTACAAATGTGCTTGACACAATGGATGGATGGATGGATTGTGATAAGAGTTGTATGAGCCCCCAATAAAATGATTTTAAAAGTGCTGGAAAATTTGGCCTATATTCGAATATATACGGCATATCTAAATACTTATTTAAAGGTTTCTCTTTTCTCTACTGCTCTTATGTACCTGGGCCACACATTTTATTTCCATTGTCCAACAAAATATCTGGCCCATGGTAGACAGTAAATGCTTGTTGAATAATTTTGAAGATTTTGTTCTGTGTTTTTCTGGAAACTAATTTTTTAACTCATGTTATCTTTCTGTTTTTTCCTGGGCTCCAAGGAGGAAGCATCTCCGTATTCCTTACTTGATATCTGCCTGAATTTCCTGACTACTCACCTTGAAAAGTTCTGTTCCGCAAGGCAAGATGGAACACTGTGTCTGCAGGAACCTGGAGTGTTCCCACAGGAGGTGGCCGACCGACTGCTTCAAACCATGGCTTTTCATGGTAAAAAATATACAAATAAATTGCAGGAAATAAGAATTGCGTGCTGTTAATTAGATTTTCAAGTGCTGATTTGGCCATTTAATTATTTTCTTGGGGGAGGGGTAGAAATAAAAGGCCAGATTACCTGATCCCAGGAGGGGAAAAAAACAAACACATTTATTTTTAGTTATCTTGCTGTTTTTGTGTAATTTTGAATAATTTTTTTTCCTTTAAGGTTTTTTGTATGTCTAGTTCAAGTAAACCTCCTTTTTTTTAAAATACCCCTGATAATCCATTCTTAACATTAGAAACAACATTTCTGGCTTATGAAATATACATTTACAAGTCTGCTGCTGTAAATAGCATACATTTTAATTTGACAGTGGAAGAATCAGTCCTACTGTGGAAAAAGAGTTCCTATTTCAGACTATTGAAAATAAGAAGTCACAGTCAATTGAGTACTTTTGTATTTAAAAACAAATTCTGAAAAGGAATTGGATGAGTTTCTACTCATCTGAAATTCTGGTTATCTACTTTGAATATTCTTGTCATTCGATTTAAGTTTATATTTAAGGATATAGTACCTTTATAACGTTAAAGATTATAGACTTTTAACTGAGGGTTGTTACTTATCTACAGCTCTAAGGTAGAATTAAAATGGGTAAAACTGTGTATACTAGAGTATAAGCCGAGTTTTTCAGCACACTTTAAATGCAGTTTTTGTGGTACAATTAGGTGCCGTAATGGATATTTGGGTCGGCTCACACTCGAGTATATACAGTAATTATAGTCATCATTTATAATATGTGTTAGACATTTTATGTGTGTTCTCATTTGAAGGTTCTCAATCCGATAAGGTGGCCACTATTGTCCCTATTTACATACAGATAAATGAGATCAAAAAAGTAATTTGCTGAGGGAGTGAATGGTGTCATCCTGATTAAACTTCAGATTGATTTGTTTTTAAATCTGTATTTCCAAATCCTTCCCACTGTACCTCACAGCATTCCTACCCCTACATGTGAGGTATTTCTGCTTGTAGATGCAGGTAATGGTTCATACTTTTGCTGTAAGTTGAAAACCATATAACCATTCATCGTGGAAGCAGATGATGCATGCCAAGGAAGAGTGGCGAGAAACGAGGCTGTGATTGCAGTCAAGTCTGAAGTGTACTGGGGTCGGTGAGAAGAGAAGGACCCGCGTGCTCCTTGGTTCTCACTAAGTTGCTCAAGTGCATAGTCTGTGATTTCTTCCAGGTTTCTGTGGCAGAGTGATGTCTGCCTACAGCAAGCAGAGATTTCGCTCACTGTCACATACATCAATGTTCAAGGTGCCTTCTAAGGCTATGCGACAGCTACCGATCAGGCTACTGCTGCTGACAGTTCTGTCTGGTCTCAACTTAGTGTTCAAACGCAATGTATTTCAGTTTTTGACCCAAAACTAGAACTAATCTTATAAATGAAAAGAAAGGATGATAACTATAGTTTTAACTTTGCTGTGTTCAATTAGCCTTTTGAAATACATCCTTTAGAAATATAACTACTGATATCTAACAGAGGAGCTAACATTTATTCAGTGCTTGTTACTGTGTTATATGCTTAATATGCATAACATGATGGAAATGTTCTTTGTTTATAAGTGTGACTAAGTAATTTCTGTCCTTCAGAGTAGTGTCCTGGAGAAGCTGCATGCATGATCACAATGCATGTATTTCCTACTTCTTTATAAATACTCTGTAAGAGAAGTAACTCCTTCCTATCCCAATCGTGTAATGCCAACGTGATTCCATGAAGTATTTTTAACTCTGAAAAAAATAATATTCACATAATCATATTAACAAGGTTAGAGAATATATACAAAAGAACATATTGCCAGGTCTGGTCATGTTTTTTAAACTTGTTTTTTATAAATTTTTGCGTTTGAAAATTTTCCTAATGTTGAGAAATTCTGTTGAGTGCTTTTAAAGTTTGTAGTACCATTAAAAAATTTTTGTGTGTGATACCATTTATTTTAGAAAATGTTTAACAGGGAATGCAGACAAATAAACCTCTCAGGACCTGTAATGAGAATAGAGATACCAGGAGGGTAAGGGGAAAGTGGAAAGTGGTGGGGGTAAGGGGAAAGTGGTGGGGGACGGACAACAGAAAAGTGGATGAAGGGAGACAGTGGTTGGTGTAAGACATGATAAAAAAATTATAAATTACCAAGGGTTCATGAGGAAGGTAGAGTGGGGGAAGGGGAAAATGAGGAGCTGATATTCAAGAGGTCAAGTAGAAAAAAAATGTTTTGAAAATGATGATGGCAACAAATGTACAAATGTGCTTGACACAATGGATGGATATATGGATTGTGATAGGAGGTGTAAGAGCCCCAAATAAAATGATAAAAAAGAAAATGTTTAGCATACACATTTTCTTTTTTGTTGTATATATATATATATTTATCATTTTATTAGGGGCTCTTATAACTCCTATCACAATCCATACATACATCAGTTGTGTCAAGCACATTTGTACATATGTTGCCATCATCATTCTCAAAACACTGCTTTCTACTTGAGCCCTTGGTATCAGCTCATTTTCCCCCTCCCTCCCCGCTCCCCCCTCTGCCCTGAACCCTTGATAATTTATAAATTATTATTATTTTGTCATATCTTACGTCATCCGATGTTTTCTCTCACCCACTTCTCTGCTGTCCGTCCCCAGGGAGGAGGTTATATGTAGACCTTGTAATCTGTTCCCCCTTTTCCCCTCACCTTCCCTCCACCTTCCTGGTATTGCCACTCTCACCACTGGTCCTGAGGGGTTCATCTGTCCTGGATTCCTTGTTTTTCCAGTTCCTATCTGTGCCAGTGTACATCCTCCTGTCCAGCCGGATATATCAGGTAGAATTGGGATCATGATAATGGGGGTGGGGTGGGAGAAGCATTCAAGAACTAGAGGAAAATTGTATATTTTATCGTTGCTATACTGCACCCTGACTGACTCATCTCCTCCCTGCAGTCCTTCTGCAAGGGGATGTCCATTTCCCACATACCCATTTTCAATGTTTATTTCCTTACCCAACTCAGAAGTTTAAGGATATTGGGAGCAGTCTGTATTTTTAAAAGCCTGATGCTAGAGTTTTACTTAATAGGATATGCGATTCTCTAGTCATCTTCTTTGGTCATTCCGTCTGTGACTGAGTTCTAGGGAATGTGGGCATAAGAAATAGACATCAGAATCAGAATGCTGCTATCTGATGATAAGGTTCCTGTGTCAGACTGCTTATCTAATCGGAGTTGATAGAACTGGACACAGTCAGCCCTTTAGTTTCAGTTTAAACTGAAAGAGTAATAACTTTTTAAATAGATGGATTCAATCCTTGAACAGCCAAATACACTTTCTAAGTGTTTGGAGAATTTATGTTCTCAGGCTAGTGGCTTGTTTCCCTGAAAGTCCCGTCGCTGCGATCCGATCCTCATGTCCGTAGCTGCAACTTCAAAGAAATAAAAAATGCTTTGGGGCAAAACCCATGTGTATTTTTGTAATTCACCCCTGGAAAAAAGCCGAGAGCCCTCCCTTAGCTCCTGTGAATGCTTACTATATACAGGTCGTAATTATCTTGATTTCTCTCTGTAGCTCCGTAAGAACTGCGAATCTGAAAGGCACAGGGTGCCACAACAAAAGCTGATTGGATGACAATAAAGGAAGATTTAGCTTGAATGTACTGTAACAAGCATATTAATTGCTCCTTATAGAAAAAAACCAAATGATTATTCAGTATGTATTTTATAAGGGAAGGAGGGATGTCACATAATCTAGAGTTTCTTTAAACATAGTTAATGCTGTTTGTGTAATGGTTTCTATTTACTGAGTAAAATACCACCTTTCTTGTTCTTGATCTCTAGAACATACTATGGTGTATCTTCTTTGAGTTTCGATTTCCTTTTCTGTAAAATAGCAATCATTCCTAATGATGACTTTGCCACGATCTTCACAGCAATTTCTATGAGGGAGATACTATTATTCACATTTTATCGATAGGGATTTCTATACACCCAAACAAGAACTCCAGAGCAACTAACTCATCCAGTGTTAAATAGTAAATAAGGTTAGAGCTGGGACCAATCTCTAGGTCACGGGCTTAAAAATATTTTTTTAAATCACTTGCTATTTTAATTTCATTGCCTTCAAATGTAGGCACTTAAACTTAGTTATTAGAAAAATTAAATTAATGTAGACTGACTCTAAGAGGCCAGGAGTAACATAATTTACTAAACAAATCTTTGTGGACAGTACCAAAATTTGACAGCAAATTTTATAAGGCATTGTGATAAAATCTGTATGTAAGATTAAAATTAGCATTGAGAATTAACCTAAGAAACTGAAATTTCAGCTGTAAATAAATATAAAATTTTTGTGGCATAAACAAGGAACCCAGGATTTATTTCCATTTTGGGGTATTTACAATGTGTGTGAAAGGAGTTCCTGTGGGAAAAGAAGGCCAATAAGATTTCAGCAAAATCTGGATAGAGCAGAGGTTGTACACTGGTGAATATGGGAGCTGGAGGCACAGGGAATCCAGGGTGGATGATACCTTCAGGACCAGGGTGTGAGGGGCGATGCTGGGAGGGTAGAGGGTGAGTGGGTTGGAAAGGGGGAACCAATTACAAGGATCTATATGTGTCAGAAAAGGGGGTGAAGAGAGACACCAGATAGGGCAAGATATGACAAGATAATAATCTATAAATTATCAAGGGCTCATGAGGGAGGGGAAAAAAGAGGACTTGATGCAAAGGGCTAGGAAGGTAACGAGATGATGTCAGTGGATACGAGGAGTATCTCCCACCTTCCCGATTCTACCACCTGCTTTGTGACCTTGGAAGCCTTTCGAGCCCCTGTTCACTCATCTGTATATTGTAGATAACGTCCACACCTCATGGAGTTACTGTGTATGTTAAAGAAGAGACTGCTGCATGGCTGTTGCTTTGTAAATGTAAACTCTGATGGATGTTTTAGATATTCTTCAACATTTTGCTAAAGCTAAAATGCTGCTTGTTTCTCACCCAGGTCTACTGAATGATGGAACTGTGGGTATTTTCCGGGGCAACCAGATGCGCTTAAAGCGAGCTTGCATTCGCAAAGCAAAGATCTCTGCTGTTGCTTTTCGGAAAGCCTTCTGCCACCACAAGTTAGTGGAACTTGATGCCACAGGGGTGAATGCTGACATCACGATTACAGACATCATCAGCGGGCTTGGCAGTAACAAATGGATCCAGCAAAATCTCCAGTGCCTAGTGCTGAACTCATTGACGCTCTCTCTGGAAGATCCTTACGAACGGTGCTTCAGCCAGCTTTCTGGCCTCCGAGCTCTGAGCATCACCAACGTTCTCTTTTACAATGAAGACCTGGCTGAAGTTGCTTCCTTGCCACGACTAGAGAGCCTGGACATTTCCAACACGTCCATCACAGACATCACTGCTCTGCTGGCTTGCAAAGACCGCCTCAAGTCTCTCACCATGCACCACTTGAAATGTTTGAAAATGACCACAACACAGATACTGGATGTGGTTCAGGAGCTTAAGCATTTGAATCATCTTGACATTTCAGATGATAAACAGTTTACATCAGACATAGCTCTTCGCTTATTGGAACAAAAGGACATCCTACCCAACCTCGTCTCCCTGGATGTCTCTGGGAGAAAACACGTCACAGATAAAGCTGTTGAAGCCTTTGTTCAGCAGCGGCCCAGCATGCAGTTTGTTGGTTTATTGGCCACTGATGCTGGCTACTCTGAATTCCTCACAGGCGAAGGACATTTGAAGGTTAGGCTTTAAAAATGTCTTATTTTGTCAGGCTAATGAACGTCTTAGTTGCATAAGAGTCTGTTAATAATATATGGAATGTGTTCATGAAACAGGATACTGTGTAGTAGAAAGTTTTTACTTAAGACTTTCAGACACTAAAATCCCGGCTTTCTTTGCTTCATGATCCAGAAGATGGTACAATGTATTGGCTTTGAGTTTCCATTTCCTTATTTGTAAAATAGCTATCATTCTTACTTGGCAGAATTTTTCTAAAGAGTAATAAAATTATATATGTAAAGTGCAAGTCTCACAGTAAGTGTTGGGGAAATGATCGTTCTTATGAGGATGAGGATGATGTTTAGATATTTTGAGCCATTTAAGCATACTATTTCTAACAAATAACTTCAAAGAAACTTGGAAACCCTGCTTGAGTTTAAAAATCCCTGAGGAAACTTTTACTGTAGAGATGGTAAATTTTTGCCTTAAAAATATTTTTCATGCATAGAAAGCATCTTTTGAGCATTGGGATTCAAAGATGAAAAACATAAAAGTCTTGCCTCCCAAAAAGCTGCCTGATGGGAGTGGTAATGATTAAATGGTCACAAATAACCCTTAAGTGAAGAATCAAAGTGTGAAAAAAGAAAGGAAGGGGAAAAATTGGAATATAGTTATTGGTATAAGAGAAGAGGTGAACTTCTAGCTGTAGAATTTGGGGCTTTATGGAGAGGATACACGAGAGAGACTGAAGCACAGTATTGTGACAAGTTTGAGACAGACTTTTGTTTCTGACACATACTGTATTTAGTACATGCTTTATATGAGTAGATGTTAGATTTTATGGTCCCTGCTGGTAACAGAGGTTTAAATACTTGACTGTTAACTGAAAGGCTGGCAGTTTAAGCCCCCCAACCATTCTGTGAGAGAAAGATTGATCAGTCTGCTCCTGTAAAGATTACAGACTTGGAAACTGGAGAGGCTAATTCTATGTTGTTTTACAGAGCCACTGTAGGCCGTAATGGACTTGAAGGCAATGAGCTCCGAACCCTATTTTACAGGTGGAAAATACAGGCTCGTAGAAACGATATGATTACTATTAGACCAACGTTTGTACTTAGATCTGTCTGATTCCAGAGCCCTCTTTCCCTCATGCTACCCAGTCCACTTACATAGAAGCATCCTCTGAGTCTACCAGGCAAGACCCCAGAGAAGTGGATTTTGTGACCAAAATGGCAAGGTGTCTTTCCTGATCAGCCAGCATTGGTCCCAAAAAAAAAAAAAAGCTAATAAAAGGTTAGATTTTATCTGATAAAATTCTCAATTCTTAGATTATTTGTAAATTTAAATCTTCACTTTAAAATTGTATGATCGATACACTTTCTTTGACATGGAAAGCAGTTCATACTACGAGTGTATTTTCAAGTGAGAAGTGCAGGTTAGAAGAAAGTAGTATAATATAAACATCCTTTTATATAAACAAAAATAATGTATGAACTGCATATATAAAAGAACAGATTTTTTTAAAAGCAACGACTAACCAACCACAGGTGGGAAGAAAGAGATAGGATTACATGTATTGTTTTTTTTCCTATTAGTTCATTGATAGGTTCCTGTTATTTCAAAATAGAAATATCAGAACTGGCTCTTTCATTGGCTTTAGGCTGTTCTTTTAGTTCTTTTGATGTTTACTATCGCGGTATCGATCACTCTGGGCCAGGCTGCACTGTAACCACAGTGTGGGCGGCTCAAGCTGCCCGACAGCAGCTCCGGAGAAAGATAGGGCGGCCGCACAGGCACAGGTCTGCCCTCAGAAACCCAGTACAGGACTGCTCTGAGTTAGCATCTCCTCGATGGCAGTGGGTTTTTGTTTGTTTGTGTGTTTGTTTTAATGCAGGCTTGTTGTAAAAAGGTCAAACCAGACAGAAGAATATAGAGACTTTTCCTCTCCCCACCACATTCCCCAGAGAGGCTCACTATGAACAGGTTGGTATGTATGTATGCACATACAGACATATGTATGCACATATACACGTATGTGTGTATATTTTAACACAAATGAGCTCATACTAGATACACTGAGATGTGTCATGGGCATCATTTCATAATGCATAGAGATTTGTTTATGCTTTTTTTTTAACTTTCTATTGTGAATTAGGTAGGGGTTTACATATCAGATCATCATTTTTGCATTTAAGAACTTAAGAAACTTATCAAACTTCCCGATGGTTTGCCCTATTCCCCTTCTTCTCCATCTTTTCCCCCTTATCGTCTCTTGTAGGATGTCTCCCCCTTCACCCAAGCTATCGTCTAGCCTATCACTTCCCCTTCCTTCCCTTGCTCTTCTGACCTCGTAACCATCTAAGTGTGCTTCTTCGATATGAACATCTTTATCTTGATTTTGAAAATTAACATTCGTTTCATCCAATATTTGTCCATTTGTTTGTGTAATTTTATTGAGCATAATGCCCTCCAAAACCATCCATGTCATGAGGTGTTTGAGTTTCATTGTTTCTCTTTAAGGATGCATAGTATTCCATTGCGTGAATATACCAAAGTTTATTTTTCCGTTCTTCCACTGATCAGCATTTCGGTTGTTTTGATCTTCTAGCTATTGTGAATAGTGCTGCCGTGAATATGAGTGTGCATATATCAACTTACGCTATATCCTTTATTTCCATAGGGTATATAGCAAGTAGAGCAATTACTGCATCATATGGTATTTTTATTCCTAATTATTTGAGGACACGCTTTACTGCTTTCCACAGTGGCTGCCCTGTTTCACCGTGCGTGAGGGCTGCAGTCCAGTCCCGTGGGGGACTCTTTCCAGCATTGGTTCTTTTCTTTTTAGCTTTGCTATCGAAGCTGGGGTGCGGGGTATCTCACTGTGGTTTTTGACTTGCATGTCTCGGATGGTTAATGATCATGGGCATTTTTCATGTATTTGATCATCTTCTTTGGTGAACTGTTCATTCCTCTGCCCGTTCTTCTTCCTTCTCTTGTTTAAGTGTTTACATTTTCTAGATTTCTGTTCAGAGAAGGCTTGTGTGTTGCTGTGATGTTGAGCAGGTTTAAGTGAGCCTGCTTGAGCGAGTAGGACAGATTAGGAAGAAAAACCTGACAATCTAGTTCTAAACTCTCAGCCAGGGAAAACCCCTGGCTCATACCAGCTCCATTCTCTTATGTATTGAGTTGCTGTAAATCGGGGCCGACTCGCAGCAGCAGCAGCTAACAACAGTATTGTAGCAGAAGTTGAAAGAGCAATGCGCTGCGTCCCTTTCATGTTCTCTAGGCTGCTTCAAATTACAGTCGGATTCCATGTGCCTTCCGGAGTGACACAATTTTTTAAATATTTGATTTTTACAAAAACTATTCTATATAACTAGTACCCAAAAGAGTTAATCTTTCAACTTCGTGAGATCCCCCTGTGTGTGTGTGTGTGTGTGTGTGTGTGTGTGTGTGTTTTAACCCTTCTAGTCATAAAAGTAAATATAACAGATCACACATAACAAGACCCATTGCCATCTGCCATTCTGGCTCATAGCCCCCCTTTGTAGGATTTCTGAGACTGTCCGTCTTTATGGGGACAGCCATCCTCATCTTTGTTCCTAAGGAGTAGCTGGTAGGTTTGAACCATTGGCCCTGTGGTTAGCATTTCATGCCTAACCATTGTGCCACCCGCTCTCCTTCGCTTCACGGGTATCGCTGACTGAATGAAAACAGGTGAACTGACTTGAAACTGCCGTTCAAGTTGATTAATAAGGACAACTTTGCTCCCAGTCCCAGAAACTCGTCAGTGAGCCCCATCTCAATCATAAAACCCCCTCTCCTCTCACATGCATCACCTTTATATCAATCACATCTTTGACTTGCTTTATAGTTCTAGATGCTTAGTGTATCTTACCCATTTTTTTAAATTACAGTTTATCTTTTGAGTATCTTTTACTTTATAGATCCTCTTCCATCCCTTTTTTTTCCCCTTATAATTTGTCTGTTGAGCAGTTCAGTAGCGTTTCCTACAGTCTGGGTTTTACTAAATTTATTCTCTTCATGTGGACCAGTAACTGGCAGTTACATTTGGTAATCAGTTTCAGGTAAACAGTTTCTTGGCAGGAACCTTAGGTGTTGTGATCTTTCGTTCTCCAAACCCCATGTCATTGAGTTAATTCCGACTCGGAGCAACCTCACAAAGTTTCCAAGGCTGTCAATCTTTTGGAGAGCAGAAAGATGGAGGACTTAAACTAGAGTAGAACCTCTTGGCATTGTTGAATGAAAGTTTGGTAAAGTAGCATATCAGTGTGATGAATAGTTACTGAGTGGTTATCTGAGCCAAGCACAGCGCGAGATATTGGTCTACAGTGGTGAATGAGTACATCTAGTGAGGGATTACAACGTTCATTAGATACTAGAAATATTTCACTCGGGGTGTGTGGGGAAGGGGGAAATAGGGAGCAAAAAAAGGAAATATTTCACTTGAATTAGGAAGGATGAATAGAAATTAGTCAGGCAAAGAGAGGAAGAAGATTCTAGGTAGAGAAACGTTTTATGCTCAAAAGTGCTGGGAAAGAACGTGGCTTGTTAAGAGATCAGGACAAACAGGCCAGTGTAGCTAGGGGGAGGGTAGGTAAGGACCTAACCCAGGGTCAGAGGCCTCAGCCCCAAGCCCACGACGACCCAGAGAACTCTGACTCACAGGGATCTTCCACAGGGTTTCCGAGTCTAAGTATAAAGTGTTAAACATCTCGAGAGTTATTTTAGGTGCAACGTAAAGATTTTTGCCCAGAGGCTTACACTGGAGTCTGAACCCGTATATTCTACAGTTCTTTATTTAGCACTGCCCTCAGGGTGGTTATGCTTATAACTGAACAGGAAAATAATCGTTCCCATTTGTTTCAAACCTTCGTAGCTGTCCTGGATACTGTGTATTTCAAAGAGACAGTTAAAGGACTGAAAAGAATCCTAAGAGCTTATCTTTTGTTTCTGTTCACAGGTGTCCGGCGAAGCCAACGAAACCCAGATCGCGGAAGCACTGAAACGATACAGCGAGCGAGCTTTCTTTGTCCGAGAAGCTCTCTTCCACCTTTTTAGCCTGACTCACGTGATGGAGAAAACAAAGCCAGAAATTTTAAAGGTAAGACTTGGAAAAAGGATGTTTCTTAAATGCTCTCCCTCAGTATGTGATGACTTTGTGATGAAGATTTCTTTAAAATGTTTATTTATAAGTTAATTTATAAAAATGTTTTTATTTATAATAGGCTTATTGAAGAAGAGCAAGTAGTTACATGAATGATGATGGAGTGTTATACTAATCTCATTAATCTATATATAAGTACCTTTCAATGCATAATTAATTACCCAAAATCAATGACTAATCTGATATATGACTGGATTCAAGACACTGCATTTTATTTTGACCCTGTAGTACTTCCCATATTACCTCTTGATAAATACGGTATTGGAATTCCATAAAGCTTTTTCCATGCTGCTTATGAATTTCCTGTGCTTATGTAACCTGATCCATGTTATTACTCAACTAAGAATTTTAAACAAGATAGCTTTTGAAGGACAAAGAAAGAGTTCTTAGTTGATTACTTAGAGCAATGTTTGTCAACATGTGGTCCTTTCACTACCAAAAGCAAGTGATTGTGTACCTGTTTTCAAAAAGCATTTTTGTTCACCCCACCATAAGAATTTTAGATTTAAAAAAAAAACTTTAGATTTAATAGGTCCCTGAATGAGATGCAGGAATCTGCATTTTAATAAGCCCCAAGATAATTATTAGGTACATTCAATTTTGAAAACCACCAAGTATGGAGCTATATTATATTTGATACCTCATTTAGTGGTCACAACAATCCTAAGAGGTTGGTTTTATCTCCTGTCTTATAGATTGTGTAACTGAGGATCTGTGAAGTTAATTAACAATAAGTCAGTGACAGGGACACAATTGACTTACCGTCCTAAGCATCTTAATTTTGAGAATGGGGCGTTTCAATAGGAACCAGGATAATTTCCGCCCATAGAATGTTATTCCCTATACCTCTGACTCTCCATCCACACCAGCAAGTGTTAGTACTCGAGGGGTCAATGCATTGCCCCTCTTTTGGGTTTTGTTTTGTCTGCCATGAAGCTAAGCAATTAAAGACTAGACCTCTTGTCTTTGTTGGGACTTCTGATCTGAAACATTTACTAATTCATCCAACACATACTTAATGAGACCAACTATTTGGCAGGCATCGTCCTGGTACCTGTATTAGGTCAGGGAATAAACAGGCAAAGAGGCCTGCTCTCAAGAAGCTTTCATCTGTGTTAAGACATAAGTAAATAAGTGAAACAACAACATAAAAAGTAGAAGTTATTGCTATGTAAATTGAATTATTAAAGCAGTAAAATATCAATCAAAATAAGAGGAATCTGGAATGTGAAGATGGGGAGGAGATGACAATCTTTCTGAGTGTATGAAATACGAACAAAGACTAGAGGGAGGTAAGGGAGCCATCTGGTGGAAGAGTGACTCAAGGAGTAGAGTAGAGCTTCCAAAAAAACGTTCTGTTACGGGGGAAGTTTTCTACAGCTGCTGCCCAATACAATTGCCACCAGTCACACAGAGTTATTGAGCACTTGAAATCTAGCTGATGTGACTGTGAAACTAAATTTTTATATTTTTTCATTTTAGTTTAGATAGGATCATAAAGTAGCCACATATGGCTATAGATGCTGCGTTGGACAGTGAAGATGTAGCCAAGCTGTAGGTAGGAGCACAAGGAAGGAGTGAAAGCATTAATGATAGTCCTGCAGTGACAAGAGCAGGGGTGATAGATAAAATCAAGCAGGAAATGGAAGTCCAGGTTAAATAGAGCCTTCTAAGCCATTGGAGGGTATTTAGCAGAGACTTGACGTGATCTGATTATGTTAAGTAGTGCTCCTTCACTTTGAGGATGTATTACAGGAGGGTAACAGTAGAAGAGAGACCTGTTTACACAGCAGGTAAGAGCCGATGGTCCCTCTGATCAAGGAAGTGGTAGTAGAAATGATGAGAAATGATCATTTACTGTATGTTTTTTGAAGGAAGAGCTAATAGTAATCTCTGAAGGATTGGGGGTAAGAATGTTGGGGTAAAAGAGTAATTAAGAAATGTCTCAAGATTTTTAGCTTGAGTACAGGAAGAGGAACACTTTTCATTATCTGAGATAAGTAAGGCAAAGAAAAGAAAACTGGGAGAAGCTGTGGAAGAGTAGAATTCAGCTTTGAACTTTGAGATAAGTTTGAGACAGCCACAAGAAATGTCAATTATACCAATAGATAAATGATTCAAACTTTTAAGAGAGAAGTTTGGGTTGAAATTTTGCCTTTAAAAATCATCCTAGCCTGGTGGGACTCAATCAAGGGCAATGTAGCAGCGAGGAATTACTAAACCCGAATGAAGGCTAACATGATGGTGGGACAAGAGGGAAGTAAAAAGGAAATAGAGGAAAGAACCAGGAAGCAAAGGACATTTATAGAAGCCTAAATACGGCCATGTACATATGTAAATATATATAATGAGAGGGGAATAGAACTATGCACTCATATCTATATGTTAAGAATTCATGTTGCAGATGGACATTGGACCTCAACTCAAGTACTCCCTTAACACAAGAACACTTTATTCTAACAATCTGGCATTCTGTGATGCTCACCTTCCCAACACGATTACTGAAGACAAAATGGGTGCATAAGCAATTGTGGTGAAGAAAGCTGATGGTGCACAGCTATTAAAAGAGATGGCATCTGGGGTCGTAAAGGCTTGAAGATAAACAAGCAGCCATCTAGCTCAGAAGCAACAAAGCCCACATGGAAGAAGCACACCAGCCTGTGTGGTCATGAGGTGTCAATTTGATTAGGTAGCAGGCATCTAAGACCCAGCATAAAAATATACCCAAGGTAAAAAGAGGTGGGAGGGACATAGAAGGGAGACCCAATGCCCATCTGTAGGCAATTGGACATCCGCTCACAGAGGGGTCACATGGAGGAGATGAGCCAGGCAGGGTGCAGTGTAGCACCAGTGAAACACACAACTTTCCTCTAGCTCTTTGGTGCTTCCTCTCTCCTGCTATCATGACCTCAATTCTACCCTGCAAATCAGATTAGACCAGAGCATGCACAGGGAATCCAGAACAGATAAAGCCCTGGGGCCAACAAGATAAGTAGAGATACCAGGAGGATTAGGGGAGGGTGTGGGGGAGAAAGGGGGAATCAATCACAAGGATCAATCTAGAACTCCCTCCCAAGGGATGAATAACAGAAAAGTGGGTGAGGGGCAATGGAGAATGAGGTAAGAGGAGGAAAAAATAATCTATTAACTTATCAAGGGTTCTTGAGGAAGAGTGGACGGGGGAGGGAGGGGGAAGAAATGGGGAGCTGACATCAGGGGCTCAAGTGGGAAGAGAATGCTTTCAAAATGATGATGGCGGCATATGTGCAAATGTGCTTGACACACTGGAGGAATGTATGGAATGTGATAAGAGATGTAAGAGCCCCCAATAAAAGTATTTTTTTTTAAAAAATTCATCCTATACAGATGGAAGGAGGGAGTATAGATATTAAAGAGAGAGGAAGGCTCACCAAGTAAACATTGAATTGCTTCAACATTGGGGGACGAGGAGGAGAGAGCAGAGGAGACTGAGGAGGAGTCTTGGGTAGAAGGAATACCAGATAACTAAGCAGTGCTGCTGCTGCTGTTAGGAGCTGTGGAGTCAATTTTGCGTCACCACAACCGTGTAAGACAGAGTGGAGCTGCCCCATAACGTTTCCCAGGCTGTGATATTTATGAGAACACATCACCAGGTCTTTTCTCTCTCGATCCATTGGTGCATTCCAACCGCCATAGTGTGAGAGCTAAATGAAGAATGTTTATCAAGGAAGAGGGAATGGGAAAGGTGAATGGAGGGAGAAAAATGCAAAAGTATAGGTAGGGTTTTTAAGAATTTTACTGCTGGGGGAGTGGGAAGAGAGGGGGAAAATGAGCTGATGCCAGGGGCTTAAGTGGAGAGCAGATGTTTTGAGAATGATGAGGGCAACGAATGTACGAATGTGCTTTACACATGGATGGATGGATGGATTGTGATAAGAGTTGTATGAGCCCCCAATAAAATGATTTTTTTAAAAAGAATTTTACTGCTAAGGGGGCCTGGCGGGGGGAAGGTAATTCTCAAAAGAAGTGAACTCAAAAGAGACTTTTTCTTTTACAGTGGAGGAAGTAGTAGCGTGTTGGTTTGCTGGGTAAGAACGATCTAATGGAGAATAGAGACTTGATGTAGAGTAGGAGGGGAGAACCATCTATGAAATGTCCTTGTGTAGACAAGCAGGGAGGGATCTGGGTAATCAGAAGAATTAGCTTTGGTGAAGTCCCCTGAAAGGCCATTTGTGGAAAGAGGGAGACAAGTAATCTGGTAGGTGGATAGATGAGAAGTTGGCAGATGACGTTCTTGTCTAATTGCTCAAGCTTTGTCTGTGCAGTTGTAAGCACAGTTTCACCTGAGAGTGAGTAATGAGAAGGGATTGTTGGGAGTTTGAGGGAGAGGGGACGGTGAGAAATAATTGTCCAGAGGAGAGGGGATCAGTTTTACTGCACTCTAACTTCAGCAGTATTCTCAAGGTAGGATGAGAGTACCTGCTATGTAACAAGTACTATCTTTGTCTTAGAAATGCATGGGTGAATTATCTGTACAGAACTCATTCCTTAGCCTTACAGAAAATTTCTGGACATGAATAACTTGATACTTGCTTTTTCCAGATGAGCAAGAACTACAAAAGTATGTGTGAGTAACTGCTAGGTTCTAGGCTTTTTGCACTTGAGGATGAACAAGATATTTAAGATATCTTTGAAATTTTTATATCATAGACCTACAAAGGAATGTTGCTATGTGAAGAAGGCTTGTATTTATAAAATGGATTAAGAAGACTTTTTTTTCCTAACTCTCCTAGCTTGTGGTTACTGGGATGAGAAACCACCCTATGAATTTGCCAGTGCAGCTGGCTGCAAGCGCCTGTGTGTTTAACTTAACCAAGCAGGATCTTGCTACAGGAATGCCCGTACGACTCCTGGCTGATGTGACCCATTTGCTGCTCAAAGCCATGGAACATTTTCCTAATCATCAGCAGGTAAGCATAAGGGAATCCCCATTCAAACAGATCTTTTAGTGTCTCACCCAGTCTCTGTACTGCCTCAAGACTTATATTCAGTTCCAATTTTGTAAACCAAGGATGGAAGTTCAAATACTTTGGAAGCTGTAACATATAAATATGTGGTATGACTGGGTGTATGATAACAGAAAAATGGGTAACTGCATAAAATTGTTTAAATCCAAATGTTGGGCAAAATGAGCAAAGCATTCAAAGCTTCTCCTCTACCTGCATCTCAGTAAAGAGGAAAAGAGCATTCACTGTGAACCAGGCTTGGTCAAGTGCTAGGATATAGGGATGAGCGAGATTTTTCATTTCTAGGAAGTACATAATCCATCTTCTTTTCATAATGACATCTAAAAAGGCTAACTGAATCATTTTTAAGTCATTTAAAATTTGGTAGTGAGACTATAGATAAGAGCCCAAAACACAAGGAATCCAGGATAGATAAACCCCTCAGGGCCAACAATGTGATTAGAGGTACAAGGAGGATTAGGGGAAGGTAGGGGAGGAAAGGGGGAATCGATCATAGGGATCAACATATAACCCCTCCCAGGGGAACGGACAACAGAAAAGTGGGTGAAGGGCAACAGAGGACTATGTAAAATATGAAAATAATAATCTATGACTTATCAAGGGTTCATGAGGGAGGGCAGGTGGGGAGGGAAAGGGGGGAATGAGGAGCTGATATCAAGGGCTCAAGTAGAAAGAAAATGCTTTAAAAATGATTGTGGCAGCATATGTGCACATGTACTTGACAATGGATGAATGTATAGATGGTGATAAGAGATGTAAGAGCCCCCAATAAAAGTATTTAATAAAAAAATTTAGTAGTGAGTTGAAAAATTATTGAAAATACTCAGAAGTCCACAAAACCAAGTGAAAATGAGATTCAGTGTGGTGAATGAACCATTTAAGGCCCCTACTTTCCCCACTTCTAACAGGTCCTATGCTAGTTGTACTTTAGGCATTTTGTTTTTTAACCCCAGTTGCTTGAGGAAGCCATGTCAGAAAACAAAACTCAACCCCCACTCAATGTGTAAAGCCTAATAGAAGACTCTTTACAGAAAGCTGTGAACTCTCCCCAGAAAGGTACACACGGTATTATAGATGAATCTGACAAATTAGAAAAGCAAGAAGTAAGGAAATACTAAAAATAAGAAAATAGTCTAGATTAAATTGAAAACAAATGTATCACTGAATTATAGATCAGCTTTGCCAGAAATTGAGTATTTGAACTTTTTAATAATATTGAGGAATCTGACACAATTGAAAATTGAGCGAGAATGCATATAAACAAATTAGCAAATGGGGTAGAGAGGTAGGGGGAATGACTAATGGACATTGGTTACTTTTGGGTTGATAAAAATTTCTAAAATTGTGGTAATGGTTTCACAACTCTCTGGATATACTAATATAAGTCAAGCATTGCTACTAAGGTTCTAATTCATATACACATGCGTTTATTAAACCAAAACGTTCTCAAATATGTCCCTACAATCAGTGAATGACTGCAGACACTTTCTGTCAATAATAGTCTTGTCTTAGTCTCATTTCAAACTAGCTGCTATGGAGTTGATACTGACTCATAGTGAGTGATCCTATAGGATAAGTGCCTAAAAAAAGGGTGTAATCAGAATAATCAGCCAAATGCAAGGGAGAGAGATCATCTTAGAAGGTGCTAACTGTTTTGGGGGTTCCCACAGGGAAAGCCTTGATAAATTTCTGCAGGGGTCACAGGACAATCACAAAGGCCTATTATGAAGGAAATTGAAAACTCCATTGATGAGAAAAAGACCTGGAAAATTGCACCAAGATTTTCTCCCATTACCAGGATGTACATACTCATTCATGGGGCGCCAGGGCTGTCTTGTGAGGATTTTGTCGGGAGACACCATGCTCCATCAAGCCTAGAACCAAGGGCATTGCTGCCCCGAGTTCTTTTTGTTTCCAAAACTCAAAGAACATTTAAAAGGAAGGTGATTTGAATCCCTTGAGGCTGCCCAAACTGCCATTTTGATTATGGTATAAATCAAAGTATGTAGAATTCTTCGGGGAAGGAACAAAGAGATGGAAGCACCACATGCAGAAGTGTACAAACCAAGAATTTGTTGAGAAACATTAGGCTCACATTTAGTTTATTTGTTTTTTTTCAATTAAAGCTTTCTATGGTTCAGTATAAATAATTTTGAAATACCCTTAGTAAAAAAGGCATTGACTTGTATACTTAAGTAGGTGAATTCTATGGAATGTAAATTATATCTCAATAAAGCTATTTTTCTTTAAAATAACGTCCACAACATTTGCGATGCCCACAAATTAGAAACAACCAAATGTACATCAGCTTGGGTTTAGTTATACAGTGGAATATTTCTTTTTTTAATTAATTAATTTATTTATTTGTTTTTTTAACAGTGGAATATTTCAAGTAATAAATTTTAAATGAAATTAGTGATTCGAAATAGTTACAAATATAGGCTAAAACTTGGATCATGCTCAATAACAAGTTAAATATAAAAAACTTCTAAGAGTCCATTCGGTGTAATTCCATTTACTTAAAGTTCAGGAACTACATGATACATTTTTTAAATAAAAAAATCAAGCTCACTCTCATCAAGTTAATTCTGATTCATAGCAATCCAACATGGCAGGTTCGAATTGCTGTGAGTTTCTAAGACCACAAAGCCTTATGGGAGTAGAAAGCCTCTCCTTTCTCCCACGGAGCAGCTGGTGGTTTTAAACTGCTGGTGTTTAGCAGCCCAATGTGTAACCACTACGAAACCAGGGCACCTGCATTGTCTAAAAATGTATTAAATATGTGTTAAAACAGTTTTAATGGTTGCAGGGAGGAGACAAGCCAGTCAGGGTGCAGTGTAGCAACAATGAAACTTACAACTTTCCTCGAGTTCCTAAATGCTTCCTTCCTTCACCCACTATCATCCCAATTCTGCCTTATGAATCTGACTAGATCAGAGGATGTTCACTGGTACAGATAGCAACTGGAAACACAGGGAACACAGGCCAGTGGGTTGGAAGTCTGTGGATCCAGTGGTGTTGTAAGCATCTCAGCTGGCAGGGGTCTCTACTCAAGTTCTCCCTCAATGCAAAAATACTTTTGTTTTAATAACCTGGCACTCTGTCATGCTCACCTTCCTGACAATCATTGAAGTCTAAATGGGTGCATAAGCAAATATTGTGAAGAAGGCTAATGGTGCCCAGCTATTAAAAGAGATAGCATCTGGGGTCTTAATAGCTTGAAGTTAAACAAGCGACCATCTTGCAGGGCTGCAACAAAGCCCACAGGGAAGAAACACACCAGCCTGGGTGATCACAAGGTGTCAACAGGTTCAAGTATCAGGCATCAGAAGATCCAAAACAAACAATCATATCGATGCAAACGAGCAGGGTCGGAGTAGAGACCTAAAGCCCATCTGTAGACAATTGGACATCCTCTCACAGAAGGGTCACAAGGAAGGGACGAGCCAGCCAGGGTGTGTTATAGCACAGACTAAACACACAACATTCCTTTAGTTCTTTAACGTTCCCCACCACCACCACTATCATGACCCGGTTCTACCTTACAAATCTGGCTAGACTGGAGCATGTACACGGTACAAATAAGAGCTCTGAATAAGCAGAATCCAGGACAGATAAACCCCTCAGGAACAATAATGGGAGTAGTGATACCATGAGGGTAGTGAGAAGGTGGGGGGAGAATTATTAATGCCTAACCGCTCCTCCAGGGGGACAAACAACAGAGATATGGGTGAAGGGAGATAGCATACCGTGTAAGATATGAAAATAATTTATAGATTATCAAGGGGTCATGAGGGTAGTAGGGTGGAGGAGGGAGGGAAAAAAAGAGGAGCTGATACCAAGGACTCAGGTAGAAAGAAAATGTCTTGAAAATGATTATGCCAACCTATGTACAAATGTGCTTGATAGTATTGTATGGATTAAGAGCCATAAAAGCCCCCAGTAAAATGATTTATTTTTTTTAAAAAGTGCTCCCTTGACAAAAACTTTTGTACTATAACTCATAATTGAGAACAAAGTGTTGCAGTCTTTTGGGGGTCATTCCAGTCCTTCCAGGGGACAATATCACCAACTTTAGGAACCACTCTGAGAGAAAACAGTAGCAAATAAAGAGGGGCAAATACAGCATGCTAATAAGATACTGCTTTTCTTCAACTAGGTGGTAAAAGGTGTTTGTGGTGTCATTATTCCGTACACCCTTGCTGTTCAGAACATGCTCTGCTGATTAGCTGTAGTGGCATTTCCTGGGAGCTTATTAGAAATGGAGAAAAGCAGATTTATCCATGTCTTATTAGATCCCTTTCATAGATCTCAGGTGAATTATATGCACACAGAAGTTCCTGATCCACTAGTTACCTGTCAGTTATACTGTGGTGCCTTTCCTGTTGCTGTGATGCTGTAAGCTGGACCAATCAGCTTTCACATCAGTCAGGTCACCCATGGGGGACGGGTTTCAGTGGAGCTTCCAGTCTAAGACTAACTCGGAAGAAGGAATGGACTGCCTACTTCAGAGGTATTAACCACTGAAAACCTTAGGAATAACTGTGGCAGTAACAATAGCCTGTCAACTTGTGAAGGGGTGGAGTCTAGCCTGTCAATCAGGCCATAGCCAATGAGGCCTCTGTGTGGGCATGGCCTTCTCCTGAGGATTGTGGGACCTCTTGTATTCCTTGCTGGAGGCAAGAGACTCTCTGCTTTGTATTCCTGATGACAAGACACATAGAGCTACGCTAGAGCCCTGGAGCTGGAGGAGCCATATGGAGACCCATACCAGTGGTGAGATGCTTATACTGCCACTGGGTCCACAAGACTTTCTACCCATTGGCCTGTGATCTTCTTGATTCGGTATCATTGCACATGTTGTGTGAGTCTGAAGAGGACTTTATAGATTGGTACCAGACATATGGATTAATATTAGTTTATGAACTTGATCTGGACTGGGTTGGGATATATTCTCAATATACAATTACTCTTGTATATAAAGCTTTCTTATACACATATGAGTGTCTATGAATTTGTTTCTCTAGTCTACCAGACCAACACAATAACAGTGGAACACTGCCAGATAGAGTGCCAGAAGATGAGCCACTCTAGTTGGGAAGGCATTCAAACGACGACTGTGGAAGAGTTATCTCATCAAAGTAGAGTCTATCTTAATCCTGTGGATTGAGTAAAGCTTTTAGGATCTTTGTTCGCTGACAGAGAACAGCTCAAAATGAGAAGAGATTTTTATAAATATCTATTAATAATTGGAACGTTGTTCAAAGAATAAATCTAGAAAAATTAGAAATCTTCAGAAAGAAATGGAACACACAAAGTTTGATATCCCAGGCATTAGTGGAGGCCATTCTTAATGGGACAGTCATGATTTCTTATGCTTGGAATGAAAAATTCAAAAAGAATGGCATTAAAAAAAAAAAGAATGGCATTGCATTCCTTGTCAAAAAAATTTCTGATTGAATTATTGAATTGTATGGTAGGTAGTTAAATGCCAACAAAACTGTTAAAAAATACTTCAAGATCTTTCTTGATCAAAGGCATAAATCTGACTTGAACAGTTAAACTTTGTCAGCAGATCCCCTCTAGAATGTGGGCTGGACCTGATCTGGTTTCCAAAGTGTTCTGTATTTTTGGTTTATGTTGTTTTGTTTGTTCATGTAAGAGTGTATCTCCTAGGTGTTATGTCAGTGGAGGTCACCCTCTTTAAGCTGTGTTATAGACTTTTCCGGTTTGGGGATATGAAACCCAGGCTTGATGAACAGCAAGTAGAGTAAGGGGTTTGGGGAAAAGGTACAGTGGTGGTGGCAGCAGGGTGAAAGGGAGACACTGTCTAGAGTCCATGTAGAAAAAGAATGTTTGGAAACTGATTGTGGTAGTAATTGTATGATTCTACTTGACATGATTGAAATATGGACTACTATATGTATTAAATTCCAACTTCAGTAAACAAACAAAACACAGGTATCTTGAAGTACGATTTATGGCCTCTAATAGGATAATATCTATGCCCCTTTAAGGAAGACCAGTGACTCAAATTTGTACATTAATCACTAAAACAAATATTGAAGAAATTGAATAAGTCTAACTTCTGTCTGAAATTTTTTTTTTCGGTCTGAAATTAATCAAGCATGCAATTGGTATACATCAGTGGTTCTCAACCTTCTTGATGTCGTGACCCTTTAATACAGTTCCTCTTGTTGTGGTGACCCCCAGCTATAAAAGTATTTTCGTTGCTCCTTTATAACTATAATTTTGATACTGTTATGAATCATAATGTAAATATCTGATATGCAGGATGTATTTTCATTGTTACAAATTGAACATAATTAAACATAATTAAAGCATAGTGATTAATTACAAAACAATATGTAATTATATATTGTGAAATATTTATGTGTTTTCCTATGGTCTTAGGTGATCCCTGTGAAAGGGTAATTCGACACCCACGGGGGTCATGACTCCCAGATTGAGAACCGCTGGTATACATGGATAAGAACTGGTGTTTGGAATGAGAAAGTTGGGAACAAAGGGGAAAGCTCAGTAGTAATAGCCTTGATGTTAGACATGAAACTGGAGGTCACATGATGGGGTTTTGAAAGACCGACTTCTTCACAGCAAATACGTTTATTTCAGCAACAAAACTGTAACTATACATGTGGACCTTGCCAGGCAGAGTACACAGAAATAAAATTTACACACAACGGGGGAAGAAATTATGGAGAAGCTCAGTGTCATCAGCTGGAACAAGGCCAGGAGCTGACTGTGGAGCCAGATTATCAATTGCTCATGTGCAAGTTTGGGGTGAAGCTGAAAAAAATTAAAGCAAGTCATTGAGAGTCAAAACATGGGCTTGATTATGGCTGACGTTAGATCTGAAAACAGAAAATACCAGAAAGATGCTGGCTTTTGTTTCATTGACTACGTAAAGGCATTTTATGTGTTGATCATGACAAACTATGATGAAGATTGCAAAGAATGGGAATTTCAAACACTTCATTGTGCTCATACGGAACCTGTACTTGGTTGTTTGAACAGAAAAAGTGGATAGTGTATGGTATACCATCAAGAAAGGTGTGTGTCAGGTTTATATCTTTTCTCCATACTTAACCTGTATACTGTGCAAGTAATCCCAGAAGCTGGACTCATGAAGCAGAACGCAGAGTTAAGATTGGAGGAAGTCTCATTAACAACCTGTGATATTCAGATGTTACAACCTTGCTTGCTGTAAGTAAAGAGGGCTTGAAGCAATTATTGATGAAGATAAAGACTGTTACAGCCTTTCATATGAATTGCAACTTAATACAAAGAAAACAAAAATCCTCACAACTGGACCAGTAGACAAAGAAAAGATTGAAGTTGTCAAGAAAGGTTTTATGTAGATGTCACAAGAGACTCTAAAATTTACTCTTAATCTTTGAGTAGCTAAGGCAAATAGAAGAAATGATGAAGTCAAAGAGCTGAACAGAAATTTTCAAAGGGCAACGTGAGAAACAAAGCAGAGTATTAAAATAAAATGTGCGAAGACCTAGAGTTAGAAAACCGAAATGGAAGAACACACTCAGCATATCTTTTTTTAATTTTTTTTTTTGCATGTAGCCACAGAATTTTATTTCTAAGCCAAGTTGAAGGTTCCAGAGATTAAACACAAAGCAAAACAAGAGCACAAACAGCTCTGGTTGTCTCTGTGCTGCTGACTCGAGTGGCCGAGAGGAATTCTTCTGGCTGCCTGACAAATGATGGTCCTGCCACAGAGATCAATTTAAGGGCCCTTGCTGTTGGCTTTTAGAGGAACTCCCATTCAGTGGCCTTCGGGTTTTAACTATCCAAGCATCTCTTTTTCTAGAGGAAAGACTAATAATTCATACTTCAGTGGAGTGAATTATCTAACCCCCCTTACCGTCATCCCAGAGAAGCTCAGTAAATAGAAAGGAGAGGTGAGCTACTGAAGATACAACCCAGGGAAAAGCAACGCAAACTTGAGGGATTTGAATCTCTTGTCCATTGCCATAACATACTCAGGCTTGCAGGAGTACCTGGCCACGGCAACTAGATGGCAATGACTTATTGACCGATGAACGCCTTGAATTTCACTGCCCCTTAGCTTATGACCGTGATCAAGCCCTACTCATTCCTAAGTTGGTAGCTAATCCAGGAGAACTAACTCATAAAATCTTAGAATATAAGTTCTTGGGCATCCTAAAGTCATTATTTAGACAGAGATAAGTTACCTATTTAAACTCAGCCCCACAGCCTAGCTCTGGAGGTGGAGGGGTGCAGGCAGAAAGCTCAGCACACCCGACACACCCCAGGCTGCGGCTGCTGCGTCCAGTCAGAGGCCACACTCGGGAAAGACTTTATTTTGCAGCTTGTTTCACTTTCCCCGGATCCTCAACTTCAGTAATGTCTGCTAGGATAGCCTCTTGGCTGTCCAGGAACTGGTGAGGTCCAATGGCATGCAGGTTTTCATCCACGTCCAAGAGGATGGGGACAGCGGTAGGGAGGGTGATGTTGATGTCTTCATCGGGCATACCTTCCAGATGCTTCAGGAGCACTGAGCTGCTGGGTCCGTGCACTGATATCAGGATGGTTTTGCCACTTCGTACCTCCTGGGCGATTCTTATACTTGGACATCCTGATGCCGGGCTCTCCTGGTGCTGCTAGGGGGCCCTGTGTTCAGCAGAAGCAGACCATCTGCAGAGAGGCCGCCCAGGAGCCCCCGACTCCGATGACTACCACATTCAGCATATTTTAAGCTAAAAGAGCTGAAGAAAATATTCAAGCCTTTAGTGGCAATATTGAAAGATTCTGTGGGCAAAATACTGAATGATGTAGGAAGCATTAAGAAGAGGGAAGGTTCCTTCCCCCAACTACCATGATCCGAATTCTACCTTGCAGGGCTGGATAGGGCAGAGGCTGTACACTGGTACATATGAGGGCTGGAGGCACAGGGAATCCAGGGTGGATGATAACTTCAGGACCAAGGGTGTGAGGGGCGATGCTGGGAGAGTGGAGGGTGAGTGGGTTGGAAAGGGGGAACTGATTACAAGGATCCACATGTGACCTCCTCCCTGGGAGATGGACGGCAGAGAAGGGGGGAAAGGGAGACTCCGGATAGGGCAAGATATGACAAAATAACAATGTATAAATTACCAAGGTCACATGAGGGAGAAGGAGCAGGGAGGGAGGGGGAAAAAAAAGAGGACCTGCTGCAAAGGGCTTAAGTGGAGAGCAAATGCTTTGAGAATGATTGGGGCAGGGAATGTATGGATGTGCTTTATACAATTGATGTATGTATATGTATGGACTG